>NC_138234.1:3692554-4292554 GCF_964197995.2 Scardinius erythrophthalmus | reverse complement strand
ATTTTGCAGATGGAGTGGATTTTGGAGACGGGAAAGCAGACTGGAGTGAAACATACAGGTTGTACAATTGTGCTTTATTCATTCTCCTGGAAAAATGAACATCAGCGCTGATTAGCGCTTGTCTCAATCCCAAAACTGTCCATTTTTCTATAGCCGGAATGGTCGGTTGTGCTGAAGTGTAGGAAGAAGCTGGAGAAGGTGGTGGCAATCTTGATGGTGGAGGTGAGGGCAAGCCACGGCGCCTCGGGGTACGGGAAGCGGCTCGGCTAGGCCGGCGGCCTCGCTGTGTAGCTGGAGGTTCAGCTGCGGTGTCCTGTTGAGCCTGGGAGCTCGTTGCAGTGCTGGGAAACTGCGATGGATCCTGGGTAGCGAGGGCATCGTCATCAGACGGGAAGAGTTCGACTTCGATCTCTGACATTACGACAAATGGGCGGGACCAAATGCTGAAAAACTGTCAAGGAATATTAGGTGAGTTGACAGTGTGGATATATATATACTTCTTGTCATGCTGATTAGGGTAGACATAATTGTTTGATGACGAGTAGATTGGATTGCTTATTTGAACGTGCTCCTCCCGAACTTTGTTTATAAAACATCATTAAAAGAAAAATTATGTTGTGAAAAAAATCGATCACAAGTGGACGTGCTAAACACTGGTGTAAACAGGGTCTAAAACAATTTGAGCTTGTCCACTTTTGACCACTTCCAGAGGTAGTCGAAAACACATTCAACCGGATTGCTTTGGTAGTGTAGACGCTCATGTGGTCGAGTGTGTTCAAACAGACACAAATGCGTAAACATTATGGGAAGCGCTGTAGCCAGACGGCATTTAAACTGTTGGCTGAAGACCCAAGTTTGGTTTGAAGAAGGAAAACTCTGTGTTTGACGTGGACTTGCAGCTTTAAGAGCAGAAACAGGGGGTGGTGTGGCGCAATGGATAAGACACATGCCTTTGGTGTGAGAGACCCGGGTTCGAATTCACTGGGAAACACCAATGTGTCCCTGAGCAAGACACTTAACCCCTAGTTGCTCCAGAGGCGTGCGACCTCTGACATATATAGCAATTGTAAGTCGCTTTGGATAAAAGCGTCAGCTAAATGAATAAATGTAAATGTAAATGTAAACAAAACTCTACGTCTATTTTTCTGTCCGTCTCTGGTCATGCTCACATGCAAATTGCATGAGCTTACTTCACCCATTATATTGAAAGCCTGTACATTTACCAGCCCATAGACCGTCCCCTCAAAGAAACAGAACAAAGTGGACAATAGAGATGGATTTGAAACACCAGGTGTAAACGGGAATGGGCCCTTGTATACTTGTGATCCAACTGACCAAAACGCATCTTAACACCAGCTGTAGACAAAGCCTCACAATCTTCTTTAATCCTTTTGAACATGTGATTGAAACCAAATGTGAGACATTTAAACTGACCAATCCGCAGATTACAGCTTTCCCACATCGTACTGAAGGTGTGACATTTAGCAAACCTCAGATGTACACACACATCTTGGCCGACAGACCTTTATCACTATCAGCACTTCTTTACGGATCACTAATGGCCCTTGTGGTAAGAAAGAGGGGGTTGGAGAAGGAAAGCAATAATGCTATAATTTTAAAACTCCCTGTTTTTTTTTTTTTTTTAATGTTGGAGTTTTAACAAAATAATAACAATATTTTAGAATGCGCAAAAACTGTATTAAGACATATCCATAATTTTGGTAACATGGTTGCAGTAATTGTGAACCAGATGTAAAATAAATAGAAAAAAATGCTCAGATAATACTAATATTGACTTACAGATAACAAACATCTTTGTTTAAAAATAAATAATTGCACCCGGTTCATATTATTTGCTGCTTTAATTCTAATTCACAACTAGATTTGTCCTACTGTAACAGAGCTAAATCTGATGAACTGCTTTCTTCAGCCTCACTAATGAAGAATCAGGAATAAACACCAACCTCTTTGTTCTTCAGTGTGTTTCATTCTGCAGTGTTCTGGATCTCTCATGTTCTCACTGTCCTTCAATAAACTCTGTCTTTGCAGATTTCAGCTCTTCCTGATGGTTTGATGCTCGTCTTCACTTGTAGCTGATGGGAATATTCAAGCATTTATTGGTGAATTGCAGTGGGAGGAGCTTCACTGAAGGAGGAGGAGCTTCACTGACAGAGGAGGAGTTTCACTGAAGGAGGAGCAGATCTGACAAAATCAAGAAGAATATGTTCAAGAGTTTATGTTTTTATTCTAATTTACACATTTAAATTATTTATGGTCACATATCTATCTAGAGAAGTAACTTTTAAGTAAATTAATGGAAAAGTGTCAACCACATACTTTATTCATTTATCTTACCTCTCATAAACAAATTGGCTAATAATTTTATAAAATATTAAGGAGTACGACAATTAACAGACACCAAATATATGAAAGAATAAAGATGAAAGAATAAAGCTTAGAAAAACACATTTACAGATTTGCAAGAAACAAATAAAGTAACAATTGAGTTTCACTTATTTTGTTTTTGTTTATCATATTTTAAATGAAACGTTATTGAAATAAACAGTGTAATGAAACTTACCTATATCTTGCAGATGTCACAATAGCTGATCGTGTCATTTGCTCAAATCTGTTGACAATAAAATGAGCTTAATGTGTCAATTTACAGATCTGAAGACATCAGCATAATGAATGAGGAGAAAACAGGATCTATTGACATGAAATAAAGAGGCTTTTCAGCTGCTCTGATAATAGTGATGAGCCATAGACTATCAATACTCATTCAACAAGCCATTCAGGATCAGCACATCATCTCACTTTATTATAAGTATTTGCTGCTAGAAACCGATTGTTTGAGTCAGAATCAGGGGCGATTCCAGGATTTGATAATGGGGGGGGGGGGGGGGGGTTGCACAGGGACCAAGAACCACTGAGGGGGGCCCATGGGAAATCAGAAAATTCAACTGGAAAACTTCTCCTAAAGTAGAACAGTCTTTTTTTTTCAATTAATGATTATGCAGTCTTTACTTACATACATCATTGTTTATTCTTTCAAGCAGATATATTTATTTGTATGAATTAAATATAATTAATCTTTATTAAAGCTATTATTAAAGAGCAGAGAATGCTTTTCTCTTTTTATTTTGTTGTTTGAACAATATTAAGTGTAAAGAAGGCATTAGGTTTATTACGCACTGTCACTTTAAGACCGAGTGTGCAGATCCAATTGCACTGCTAATGCACATCCGATATTCTCACAACTGTACGTTCTGTAAAGACATAACCGACTGTGTTTACGTGAATACTCTCAAAAACGGACAAGTTGTGTGTATTTGTCCATTCAGACGCGAAAGAGAGCTCAATTCAGTCCTTTGCGCGCAGCGCGCTTAGCTGTCTATGTGCAGGGCTGCACTCTTCTGGTCGCGTGTGTGTGTGTGTTCGCACAGAAAAACATACCGAATAAAGCTCTCTTTCGCGTCGTCCATATGTCTGCCCTTCTCTTTCTCCCAGACGTTTACATTTTTGAACGATTTGTGAGACATGCACAGTGTTGCCAACTATTTTCAAAGGAAAGTAGCTAACGCCTCCCCTAAAAGTCGCTAAATGTCGCTAGATGACGTCATACGTTAATTAGCATATTCATGACGTCATCGCGGCGTACTTGCGTTCTGTCTGGCTAATGTTTTTTCTCATTAAAATCATGCTCACATACTGTATTTTAATATAATATAATATAATATAATATATAATATAACCGAATGTCCAATAAAGCTGTTCTCATTTACTATATTTTTTTTTGTCAGACAATAGAACGAGTAGCTATTGAATGACTATTTTTTATATGTGCAAAATTATCTGAATTGAGAGAGTTCGGGAACTGGGTGAACTAAAGCACTGTGGTAGTGAGTATTACAAGTGATAAACACAAGTAATAAAATAAAAAGGTCAAACTAAATTCTTTAAATATAAAACAAAAGATAAGTGATAAGTCCGTGGAAACAACACTGCTCATTCACGTCTGTTTCGTGCTGCTGCTCCTCTCTCAGCCATTCACTGAACAGGGTAGACGCAGAGAGAGGTGTGTGACGGCAAGGAGAACGCAAACCTCGCGCTCGCAGGACTGTGCTGGCAACATTTGGAGGTTACTGAGGTTTGTCAAAAAAGTAGCTATATTTGTCGCTAGTCGCTTTTTTGAAAAAATGTCGCTAACGGGGTCTGAAAAGTCGCTAAAAATAGCGACAAAGGCGCTAAGTTGGCAACACTGGACATGCAGCATCAAGCGCATTCCAACTCGTGTGCCGCTGGGTAGCTAGATCAGCACGTTACAATTCAAATGTGCGCATCTACCACAAACGCAAATCAGTTCTGACTGGATCTCTTCCCCAATCGTCCCTCCCTAACATTTTCGTCTTTTTTTTATTCGTTGACGAAAATGTCAATACATTTTCGTCATAGTTGTCGTCATTTAAAACTGTTTTTGATATAGTTATCGTCTCGTGTTCGTCTGTGAAAAAAATGTCGTTGACGAAAATAATGGCGAACATTTTTCGTCAACGAAATTAACAATATAATATACTGTAATTGAGTGTGTATACCATAAACAGTGACATGTCGAGGTGTCTCTCTCCTGACTCCTGTTTGAAAAACGCGGACCAGAGATTCTGCTTTGCGAATCGCAAATCAAGCAGTGATTGACAGCGCTCTGATCCAATGGCGTTGGGCATTGTCATGTTGACAGTAAATCTAGCCCAATGATGTTGGGGGGGCACCAGGGGGGCCAATCATATTCTAGGGGGGGCCGGTGCCACCCCGTGCCCCCCCTCTAGACACGCCCCTGGTCAGAATATCTGCTGAAAGACTATTAAAATGCTTATTATTTCTCAAGTGACACAGAAAATAGAAAGAATAATATAAAGACAGACACTATGACACCCATCTTTACCAACCATTGTAATTTGTCTATATGAATCTAAATATAGTTTGATTTCCTAATAACAACAAAGTAGTTCGCTAACATCTTACCGTTTTGTATGGTGAAGAGAAACCAAATCATTAAGACTGTATTTTAGTTAGCAGACACATGAATCACGCAATGTTTTACTCTTCAGTTAATTCTTAGCAGTGTTCTTGTGAGTAATTCTCAGAGGCTTAATAAATACGGGCCCAGACTTTTATCACTATCAGCACTTCTACCTTTACCCAGGGCTCGACATTAACGCGTGTCCGGGACAAGTGGACCTTTTGAAGGGACAAGTAAAAGAGAATTTTACTTGCCCGAACTGACAAGTAGCCTGATTAAAACGTCAATGACAACAACACCAAAACTAACTAACTAAGGAATCACTAAACGAGAGAATTCTGATTTTATTACATTTATTGTAAGTTGTGATCGATAGTGGTCGGATAATAAACGTATTACTGACGGTAACAATGTTGTGCTGTTGAGGTTCGCAGCCTCTCGAGGAGAAATCTGAACAAATGAGCGCAGCTCACACAGAGAAACTAAGTGACTCAACAAAATGTGGAGTTTTTATATTTTTAACATATGATACAGTTAAGCAACCTCACGCGCCGAGTGCTGTTTCCCGAATACCTTCACGATTGAAAATGTGACACTGATTTCATACAACACTTCAATAAACAGTTAAAATCAAGTCACTTAGAGGAACCATTCCCCTTGGCAACAACTTCTCCCTTCTTATAACACCAGTGACATCCATGCTCCCCATTAAATTGCTTTATATTTTGGACAGTGCAGTGAGCAACACAGACAAGATTAAACACACGAACATTCAAGCTTTGTGCATTACTGTTAGACATTCCTGCTTCAGCTGAATGCATTTATCGACCAATGGCTGCATAAAATAATTCATTTTGGCTTAGAAGCACCAAAACACTAACCAGCCAGCAGCACATCTGCTTCTCATGTCTGGGGGAAGCCCGTCGATTATGATTTGGATCGGCCAGATGTGGAAGGGAGACGCTTTAAAAATGGGGATACCAACAACATTCCAAGTAAGTGAAAGGTTCGACTGGTCTGGATCATTTAGGGGATCTACAGCTTTATACAAGGCACCATCAAATATATCTTGAACAGCTTTTGGCCCTGGTCCATTTGTAATCCAACGCTGATCTAAATGTTGAATCTAACATCTTTTCTTCCAATTGTTTTCTAATTGATACTTTCATAAAAATGTCACCTGATTTAACAAGTGAGTTCATATCCCCGGGTTCAGACCCACATGAGACACAGCAGTATTCTCTGATCGTTGATTCGCTGAAAACCTTGCACCTGACAGTTGCGTCTGAAAAGTTCGGAGAGAGTTCAGAGCATAGGTTCGGAGTCGGAGCCACTGATGCGTGTTTGAAAGTTTGGATGACAATGAAGGTAAGCAGATAATAACATGGTGTGCCTTGCACTACAGACGTAGCTTTGCCTAATCAGTCTGTGTGCCAGACTTCAACTATAGTTGTGAACGTTGCCTGACATGTGTTATGTGGGCTAGCTAATTGCTTAATAAAAATAGGGTCATGGTACAAAGTACGTTTTGGCAAATCGGGCAAGTGGCATTTTAAAATTCCCCAAATGATCAAAGGTTGCCCAGATTGTGTTGAGCCTGCCACACTCTAATGTGGATGCTGAGCGAACCTTTTCAGTTATTGGCTCTTTGATACCAATCTTTCATTTGAAAGTCACGTGTCTAGTATCTGTAAAACTCATAGACAGTAAAAGAAATGGACACAGCGACCCCATTGGAACTCAATTGAGACAAGTGAAGCCCATTTTTAGCGATTTCTTAGCACTTCCTTTCCTGACGCGCAGACTCAAACCGAGCAAAGCATTACACGGACCACGTGAGCAACCCGTCTGTCTTCTAGTAGCTGTGCCAAGAGAAATCTGAATCATTCCCTTCCGAATCTTGCAGAGACGGAGAGTGTGAGTAGGAGCTGTCCATGAGCTTGGAGCAGGAGCAACTTTTGCTAGGTATTCTGATTAATTATATTGTCATTTTGCCTCCACGTCCCCCCGATTGCCAGCGAGCTTTTCCTCCCGTCCATACGGTAATCTCTCTACTGTGCGACAGAGAGTCGCGTGGTTATGACGCAATCGTTAGCCTACTTTTACAAAAACTGCTTCTACGGGGCCATAACATAAGCTACAAGGTAATGGAGCATTTTATACATTGTCGTGTTTCTTTAGAAATAAATAATGGACAAATGGAATCCTCAAACGCCTCAGATGTAAAGTTATTCCCTGTCAAAGTGACGCCAAAATGAATGGGAGTCAATGGGATGCTAACTGCAGGTGAAGTTCTGCTACAAGATGGTGGCACGCGGCCGGCTTCAACTTCCGGTCGACTTCCTTCCCGCCTGGTAAAACTGCATTTTTCCATCTTAAAAATATATCTAAATTACGCCATATGCTCTCATTGACAAATGTGGAACAACTAGTTCATGCGTTCATGACCTCAAGGCTAGATTATTGTAATGCTCTACTGGGTGGTTGCCCTGCACACTTAATAAACAAACTACAGCTAGTTCAAAACGCAGCAGATCGAGTTCTTACCAGAACCAGGAAGTATGACCATATTAGCCCGGTTCTGTCACTGCATTGGCTGCCTATTAAACATCGTATACATTTTAAAATATTGCTGATTACTTACAAAGCACTAAATGGTTTAGCTCCGCAGTACTTGAGCGAGCTCTTAAAGCATTATAGTCCTTCACGTCTATTGTGATCTCAAAAATTCCGGCCAGTTGATAATACCTAGAATATCAAAATCGACTGCTGGCGGTAGATCCTTCTCCTAGTTAGCACCAAAATTTTGGAACAGTCTTCCTAACATTGTCCAGGAAGCAGACACACTCTGTCAGTTCAAAGCTAGATTAGAGACACATCTCTTTGACCTAGCATACACATAACACATTATAGACTTCTTTAATTCAATGTTAGGCTGCATAGATTAGATCAGCCAGAACCGTGAACACTTCCCATAAATCCTGATGTACTCATTACATCATGAGAAGAATGGAATCTACGCTAATTTTAGTGTCTTTGTTTATCCCGAGGTTTTTACCCGCAGCCTGCCGGATCCAGGCCGTATCAAGATCTGACGAAGGACCTTCGCCTGGACCCGATGACAACGCAGTGCTGAAGTGCCAACTAGTCTCTCCCTATGGTAAATGGTAAATGGACTGCATTTATATAGCGCTTTCACAGACCTATGGCCACCAAAGTGCTTATGGAGGATCCCTTTCCCACTCTACAAATAAAGCGTCGTCGGAAAACTCAATTCGCGTATCTACCCCGAAGTGACAAAATATAATAAAATTCTCTATCAAAGTTTATAAGGAAAGACCAGTACTTTGTTTAGGCTTGGTTTGTAGGGAATTCCAAACCTGCGCACATATATTCAAACGCACATAACTATAGAACCAATTCTTAATGCGCATGTGAACGCCATCAGCGTTTCTCACAGGTTCGCATTTAAAGTCTGTGTAGAGAGAATGGTGTCGTCTTAGCGGCCACTAATTTAATAACAAATGATTGTTGCGACGGAAGCAAATCAATCAAAACTAACTTTAGCTGGAAAATAACTTTATTAAAGAACCGCTATAAAGCCAAAACAATCTCTGTTACCTTAAATTATACGTTTATCTCTGTAAAGCTGCTTTGAAACAATCTACATTGTTAAAAGCGCTATATAAATGAAGATGACTTGACTTGACCTATGACCTTCGAGTTCTACAAAACGAGCCAATGGCAAGGGAAATGCTATGGGTCTGCGGAATTTGCATAGCACAACTCCGCCCCACCGCGTAGGTATAAAAGGACACTGAACTCCAGGCCGTTCCAGCGGTACAGTGGTTGTGGCAGAGGGATGTAACGTCTCCGTTTCCTCCTCAGGGAACGAGAATTATATATGTTACCAAGACGTTTCCTTTCGTTCAGTCACTGCGAGTTACGTCTGTGAATGATGAAATGGGGGTCCCAATTTAAAGGGTTAGTTCACCCAAAAATGAAAATTCTGTCAGTAAATACTCACCCTCATGTTGTTCCAACCCCGTAAGACCTTCGTTCATCTTCGGAACACAAATTAAGATATTTTTGATTAAATCTGAGAGCTGGATCACTCCTCCATAGGCTTCTAAGACATTATAACTTGCTGGCCCAGAAAATGTAGTAAAGACATCGTTAATATAGTCCAAGTGACTACAGTGGCTCAATCTTAAGTTTATAAAGCGACGAGAATACTTTTTGTGTGCAAAAACAAAACAAAAATAACGACTTAATTCCACTATTCTGCCGTGCAAAGGCAAAATACCGTAACTTAGTTTTTGGTCGAAAATGAGTTATTTATATTTTTGGCACATTCAAGACCTTCTTTATCATGTGGATAAGTATCTTGAATCAATTCCATTTTTTTTCGAGAAAATAATGATTTGTCTTAACAGTAACTTCCAAAAGCCCATGAGAAACCAAGGCAGAACACCGTAACATCAGTTACCGCTCTTTGGCTTTGTTTTGGAACGCTCAAATTGAGTTACGGTGCTCTGCCTTTGTTTAGCCGCGCGTCAATATGAAGTTACTGTGCCGGTGTTCAATCAAATAATGCTACCTACCAGATTGTGCGGTTATCTGCCTTTGTTTTAATGTCCATTAAAATTAAAATGACGGTGTAGCCTGTGTACTTTGTACAGCTGCCATCAGTCGCTCTAACTTCTGATGTCCTCAGAGCGGTCAGAACATTTAGTATGGTCTGCTCCATCGACAAACGTGCGATATCGATCGCGAAGGATTATGCAGAGTTGACAGAAAAACGTTACACATTGCCGTATCAGATGAATACAACGAAGAATTAAAGCTCGGCAAACTAGCTGGCAGAGTGCCAAAACTTCGCCTTCAGCCCCGCCCTAAACACGGTCGAGTCAACGCTGGACTACTAGGAGGTATTTTGTCATGTCAAATGTATTAGACATGGCACAGTTACTTCCTGCTCAGCTACTGTTCGGACGCCCCTGCTTACTGCTCCGCGCTTTGCTCTATCGCTTTTACATTTTATCTCCTATATTTTTATATTTTATTTCCTTTTATCACCTAATTTTAACTTCATCAAATCAGCACAGTGCTCAGACGACAAAGTTTGGATTACTACAAAAACGCAGAATTCTTTTACCCGACCAGCTTACATTCCGGGAAAGGAAAACACAACTGCCTACAAGGATAAGAGAAAATGCTTCTTCTGGTTCAAGAATCTACTTGCTGCACATACTGCCACAGACTTTTACAAAGGATTGCAGTTCTTGAAACAAAGTTACTTACGGGACCACCAAACCAGATGGAGCACACAACAGAGCTTCGTCATGGACACCCTCAGCATACCGGTGAGTCCCATGAAACTAGTGCTCCTCGACAGGTAGAGAAACAAGCTGATCGACTTACAAATCGATGGCACAAACAGAGAGCGAGACCCAAAGGCACTCGAGACATCAGATTGTCACGAGCATCACATATTGCCGCAGTAGCATCCTCTTCCCCAGATACAGCTCTGACAAGGATTGCAAACACTGGTCTCCTACCACCACCTATACATCTTGAGAACAGATTTGAAGTACTAATGAATGTAAATGAGGAATCCCCAAATGTGATGAATGTGTTTGAACACAGACTGAATGGGCCAGTAGCTAACACTGTTGCTAACTGGCGCTCAAGGTCGAGCTTCCACAAGCAACAACCTCTGATATAAACAGGGAACTTCAGAAC
This sequence comes from Scardinius erythrophthalmus, assembly GCF_964197995.2. Taxonomy (NCBI): domain Eukaryota; kingdom Metazoa; phylum Chordata; class Actinopteri; order Cypriniformes; family Leuciscidae; genus Scardinius; species Scardinius erythrophthalmus. Next base: position 4,281,789 of record NC_138234.1, on the reverse strand, counting down.
ATTCTGATGAAACATAAGACTGCAAATCGACTCATCATTCATGTGGGGAAGAATAATATTCATAAAGAGCAGTCAGAACTCCTTAAGAAGGATTTCCATGAACTTTTTGAAACACTTGAAAGACTGAAAGTTCAAACATTCATCAGTGGACCACTCCTAGCAAGAGGAACAAACAGGTTTTCACGGTTGCTTGGGCTTAATACGTGGCTGCAAAAAACCTGCAATATAAAAGAAGTGAACTTCATTGACAATTTCAATCTTTTCTGGAGTCAGAGAGAACTGTTTCATCGTGATGGCCATCACCCAAACTTGGTTCAAGAGTGCTTAAGGACAATATCTACTTCTCCCTCAATCATCCTTCTGCAGTGTGTGCAAATCCACTCAATATGAACGGCACACACACACCTGGACACAGTATGAATGACCACGGGACTTCACTTCAGCAGCAAAATGGACATGCGGTTGACATATCACACAAGGACAATGCTAACACCACTCCGCCACAACAACCTCTGCTCACGGACTCAATCTCAGCTGAGCCCTGCCCTCAGAGCTCACCACAGACAGACATATCAGAACTGCTCGAAGATTCAGCACCCAAGGACGACTTCCTGGATAACAGCCAGGGAAGCCAGGACAGCATATCACAGCCTCCAATAACACCAGAGCAACAGCCCCTTTCACCAGACACTTTTTCCCTCTCTCCAGCATCGCCACTTCTGTGCTTCTCACAGAAAATGGAAGAACTGGTGTATGCTGGAACCAAACTAACCCACTCTTTTGCTGCAAGCCCCCAGATACCAACCAAAAAACGGCAGGCACCTCAACCACCCGCACCAAAGCCTGCGGGCCCAGCTCGCCCTCCCCCTCCTCCTGTGAGAGCTCTTCGGCCTCTGCCACAATGCCAGGGCCCACACCCTCCTCCATCTGCTCGAGGTGAAAACAAAAATTGTTTGCTACCAAAAACAACTGATACCAGCTCTCAGTGATATGTGTCGAGTCCCCGCTATGATAACAGTAACTTTCTCAAATTTTTACAAAACAAGCGGGAACCCAGTGTGCCTGTATCTGTGCCTGTATCTTTTGCTATTGCTGTTCTATTACAAGATAGAAAGTCAAAGGCCTAGTTAGTTTAGTGGCGGAAGACTAAACTTGTAGTCCATTATAACATCTACAAAGACAGCATCCATGCTTTCAATATGGAACTAGGCAAAGCTAGACAGACTTTCTTCTCAAATATTATAAACAGTAATTTAAACAACACACGCACTCTTTTTGCTACAGTAGAGAGACTGACAAACCCCCCAAGCCAGATTCCCAGTGAAATGCTCTCTGACAGCAAGTGCAGTGAGTTTGCTTCTTTCTTCTCTGAGAAAATCAATAATATCAGACCACCGTTTTAGACTCCACAAGGTCGTAGTGCGCAGAGATCGCAGCCACGTAAACCTTCAGGGTAGAAGGAGACAGCCTTCGTTCCAAGCCTTCTTGGAGGAAGGAGAGCATGGACCCGATCGGGCATTTTCTGGGGTCTTCTCTGCGAGAAGAACACCAGGTGACAAAGAGGTTCCACTTCAACGCATAGGCATGTCTCGTGGAGAGGGCCCTAGCTGAATTGATGGTAGCCACCACCTGAGGTGGTAGGGTACTCAAACCTGCCATGTCCCGTCCAGGACCCACGCATGCAGGTACCACAGATCGGGACGTGGGTGCCAGAGGGTGTCCCGTCTCTGAGAAAGGAGGTCCTTCCTTAGAGGGATTGGCCAGGAAGGGGCTGTCGCGAAGAGCACCAGTTCGGAGAACCAAGTCAGGGTGAGCCAATGAGGCGCAACCAAAAGGACCGGCTCTTTGTCCTCCCTGATTTTGCACAGGACCTGTGCAAGAATGGTTTCTACCATTCATTGCGAAAACACTTGAAAGAGCTGTTTTCAACCAAGTAACATACTTCTTGTCTCTGAACAACCAGCTGGATATCAACCAATCCGTCTTCAAGAAAGGGCATTCAACTGAGACTGCATTACTGTCTGTCACAGAAGCCCTACGGTTCGCAAAAGCTGCATCAGATCCTTATGTCCACTCTCTCATCACTGGGCATGACAGGAACTTCCCTCCACTGGTTTGAGTCCTATCTCACAGGTAGGTCCTTCAGGGTCGCATGGAAAGGCGAGGTATCCAAAGCTCATCAACTGACCACAGGGGTTCCTCAAGGCACATGGTTTCTCTTACCACTGCTATGCTGATGACTAGGGCTGTAACGATACGCGATATGAAACCAAAATCGCGACACTCAGATCCACGATTTACAAACAAAGCCTTGCAATCTTATTTCCTTGACCATGTGACTGAAACCAAATGCGAGACATTTAAACTGACCAATAAGCAGATTACAGCTTCCCATATCATACTTTATGTGTGACATTAGAGGACATTAGGGGCATGAAGGAACCTTTTCATAGTTCCTAGAACTATTGGTTGAAGTTCCCCCGATTTTGGCGTGTTCACACCCGGAAACTAGGAAAGATTTTAGTTCTAGGAACTCCTTTTGGAGGAACTAATTTAATTTTTACTAATTTACTTAAACCAGCACTATAGGAACTATCCATGACGTTAGTGTTCGCTGTTTGGCCAAACGCACGCTAAACACCAGCATCCGTCATTTAAAAAAAATGGCTGTGTAAACATACAGATTAAAGCTTGTATATTTATTCTAGAAACTAATTATACAAACATGTAAAACAGTGATAGATGAAGCTCTTAAAGTGCTCTAAGCGATGTCACACGTTTTTTAGGCCAAAACATTTTTTGTCACATACAGCAAACATCTCCTCACCATCCACTAGCTCCCCTGAACACACTGTAAAAAAGCACAGTCTCTGTAGACACCCCAGGCTCCACAAACAGCAAGAAAAACAAAGTGATTATGAATGTATTATGTAAAAATACAAAGTGATTATGTATGTATAGAAACATGATTATGTATTTCTACTCATTATGACTTTTAGATGTAACTGAAGTAAAATTATAAAATTATTTATTCTTGATGCAAGAAGAAGGAGCAGACAAAAAAACGGAAAATAAAAGTTTAATACTTGGTGCAGAAAATACAAAAAGAAAGTAAAATTGGAAGCAAATAAGACAGATCTCTCTTTATTGACTAACAAGATATCAAAGCATCTCAATCAGCCTCTTCTTCAACTTCCTGAGCAAGAACAGTTAGTAAAAAATGTTTAAAAAACACTTGTACTTTTAAACAGATTATATTAAGCAAAATTACATACACTCACCTAAAGGATTATTAGGAACACCATACTAATACTGTGTTTGACCCCCTCTCGCCTTCTGAACTGCCTTAATTCTACGTGGCTTTGATTCAACAAGGTGCTGAAAGCATTCTTTAGAAATGTTGGCCCATATTGATAGGATAGCATCTTGCAGTTGATGGAGATTTGTGGGATGCACATCCAGGGCACGAAGCTCCCGTTCCACCACATCCCAAAGATGCTCTATTGGGTTGAGATCTGGTGACTGTGGGGGCCATTTTAGTACAGTGAACTCATTGTCATGTTCAAGAAACCAATTTGAAATGAAGTGGTACCCGGTGGGGTCTTCTGCTGTTGTAGCCCATCCGCCTCAAGGTTGTGCGTGTTGTGGCTTCACAAATGCTTTGCTGCATACCTCGGTTGTAATGAGTGGTTATTTCAGTCAAAGTTGCACTTCTATCAGCTTGAATCAGTCGGCCCGTTCTCCTCTGACCTCTAGCATCAACAAGGCATTTTCGCCCACAGGACTGCCGCATACTGGATGTTTTTCCCTTTTCACACCATTCTTTGTAAACCCTAGAAATGGTTGTGCGTGAAAATCCCAGTAACTGAGCAGATTGTGAAATACTCAGACCGGCCCGTCTGGCACCAACAACCATGCCACGCTCAAAATTGCTTAAATCACCTTTCTTTCCCATTCTGACATTCAGTTTGGAGTTCAGGAGATTGTCTTGACCAGGACCACACCCCTAAATGCATTGAAGCAACTGCCATGTGATTGGTTGATTAGATAATTTCATTAATGAGAAATTGAACAGGTGTTCTAATAATCCTTTAGGTGAGTGTATGCAATATTGCTCTTTTGGGGAGGAACTTTATCTTTGAGTTGATGTGAATCTCACAGTTAAATATAAACTATTTAATGTGACACATTGACAATGTTTCTTTTATACTGTCAATGGTTGTGGCCAGGGCTGTAGAGTTCTAGAATGGCCGGTGTCCCAGATATGAGGCAGTTCAGGGGGTTCGGAGTCATGCTCCCCTGAGAAAATACATATGTGCATTTCAAGAAATATGAAGGCTAAAATCTCTATCACTCTTTCTTTTTCTCTCAGTCTCCCTACTATGGTCCGTCTCTTCCCCTCCTAAAGCTGAGCTGCGATATTCTTTCTCTCTGATATTCTTTTGTCAGTGAAGAAAGTAAACATAGGCTCAACTGATATTTATATACATCAGTTTTCCTGATTATTTTTGTCAGTTGTTTAACATTTCTATCCTAAAATAGCTGTCAAATATGAAATGTTTAGTTTAGCTATATTTGATCTCACACTTCATGACCGTTAACTGAAGCGCTAGAATATGCGCTCAGCAGCTTCTGTGAACATAAAGCCTGTCTACTTTAATTTGATTGGTCATCTCAATATTCTGATGCTGATGAGCGGCGACAGACCGCAGAGCTCAGACGAGAAGATCTTGGAGCTGTGCAATATCCTTGCAGCACTAAAGTAGAGTTAATACTATATTAGCATATTATTTCACAACCTCTGTTATATACACCTCAGAAATATACTGAAGTCTGGACCTTGGTGACTTCATAACTGGCTACAGCCGTGGTTGAGGCTGGTTTAGACAAGCTAATAGGAAAGAGAGGTGGCATCGCACTTGAAAGTGCTGGAACTGAAGATAAGCTACTTAATGTGAGTTTTTGTATGACTGTGTAGATTAGATAATTGAGTGAAGCTCTTCCCACATGCAGTGCATTGATACGGCTTCTCTCCAGTGTGGATCCTCTCGTGTTTTTTCAGGGATTCTGACCGATTGAATCTCTTGTCACAGTGTGAACACTTGTAAGGTTTCTCTCCAGTGTGAATTCTCTGGTGCTTTTTCAAATCTCCAGCTGTGATAAAAGTCTTTCCACACTCAAAGCACATATGATTTCTTACACCAGTGTGTATTTTCTGATGTTGTTTTAAACTCTGCAGACGTGAAAAACTCTTTCCACACAAAGAACATGAATGTGGTTTCTCCTGTGAATGAACTTTCATGTGGCTCTTCAGGGCTGAAGCCCACAAAAATGTTTTGCCACATTGATCACATTCATGCAGTTTCTCTCCAGTGTGAATGTTCATGTGTTCCTGAAGGTGTCCTTGTTGTGTAAAACTCTTCCCACACTGATCACATGTGAACGGTTTCTCTCCAGTGTGGATCCTCATGTGAATCTCGAGACTCTGTTTGCTTGTGAAACTCTTTCCACACTGATCACATGTGAACGGTTTCTCTCCAGTGTGGATCCTCATGTGAACCTTGAGATTCTGTTTGCTTGTGAAACTCTTTCCACACTGAGTGCAAGTGAAAGATTTCTGAGATCTTCTTTGATGTTTCTCCACTTCATTCACTTCTTCATTCTCATCCATCGGGCCTGAAATTAAAGTTAAAAAAGTGCTCAGTAAATCAACAAAAGATAAATGATGAAGTGAAAAATATATATATAAAACCCAGATGTAATAGCAGAAAGTATTGAGTTGTGTTCAAACAACTGTTATACAAGATTATGATGATTTTGATCCATTATGTCCCTGGATTTTTCCATGAAAGGGGTGCATTATAAATGATTAAATGATTCCATTTCAAAAATGTCTTGGACTAGAAAATGTACTTTATAAGCAGAGGCGGACAGAGTACACAGCTTCAGTACTTGAGTAAAAGTACAGATACCCCTTGCTAAATTTTACTCAAGTACAAGTAAAAGTACTGCAGTCAGATGTCTACTTAAGTAAAAGTACTGAAGTACTTGTTTTTAAAAGTAATTGAGTATCAAGAGTACAAGAGTACATTTTCTAAATATTGCATTACTACTGCCACAGTTTACATTGGTAAACACAGCAAACACTTGAAGCGAAAACTATAATTAACTTGTTCAGAAAATTGAAATAGTCTGGCGAGGTGGGGCCACGGGTTGGCACAATCCCGGGATGTATCTGCTGCGTCTTCATCCATTGTTTCGTCCATGGTTTCGTCTCTTATCTAAATCTGACCATGGAGTTGACTTTGGCAGAAAGCTGAAGGTGACTGAAGGGACTCAAATCCTGCAGTGCCAGACGTGTCCCTGTGCCTAAGCCAGTACATGTCCAGGCCCGTCTGAAGTTTGCTAGAGAGCATTTGGATGATCCAGAAGAGGATTAGGAGAATGTCATATGGTCAGATGAAACCAAAATATAACTTTTTGGTAAAAACTCAACTCGTCGTGTTTGGAGGAGAAAGAATACTGAGTTGCATCCAAAGAACACCATAACTATTGTAAAGCATAGGGGTGGAAACATCATGCTTTGGGGCCAGGACGACTGATCCGTGTAAAGGAAAGAATGAATGGGGCCATGTATCGTGAGATTTTGAGTGAAAACCTCCTTCCATCAGCAAGGGCATTGAAGATGAAATGTGGCTGGGTCTTTTAGCATGACAATGATCCCAAACACACCGCCCGGGCAATGAAGGAGTGGCTTCGTAAGAAGCATTTCAAGGTCCTGGAGTGGCCTAGCCAGTCTCCAGAGCTCAACCCCATAGAAAGTCTTTGGAGGGAGTGTTGTCAGCCACCATTGTGAAGACTTACAAAAAACGTTTGACCTCTGTCATTGCCAACAAAGTGTATATAACAAAGTATTGAGATGAACTTTTGTTATTGACCAAATACTTATTTTCCACCATAATTTGCAAATAAATTCTTTAAAAATCAGACAATGTGATTTTCTGGATTTTTTTTCTTTCTCATTTTGTCTCTCATAGTTGAAGTGTACATGAATGTATTTGAGTGTTGATTATTATATCTAAAAATAAATAACACATAACCTTTATTAATTTTCACCTTTAATAATACAGCAATTATTAAAGGGTAATTAAGGGCTCCCCATATAGTTTACAGTATTAGCTAAGATAGATTTTCAGCGGCCTCTAGTGGTGATGTTTTAAATTGCAACCAAAAAGTTTACAAGCGCGTGCGCGTGCTCGAACTCATGAGCGAGCACTCTGGGTACCGGCCAAACTGAGACCCAACACACCGGAGAAAGCATCCCACAACATCGATTGCTCCTGTCTGCCTCGCTGCCTGCTGTGAGTGTGTTTGCTTTGGTGCTGTAAGCTCCGTCTTATCCTCATATTTCTTTGTTTTGAACCATCATTTACTACAATTTCTAGTTGTTTATACTACTAAATACAGCTTACACAACATCTCAGATTAACTTGACATCGCTAGCTTCTGTTACTACTAGCACAACACGCTAGTAATTCGCTAGCCTGTTAACGCGCCACCCGTGCATAGCCCACCATAGTCACATGTTTGCCGGGAGCCAGAGCGCCAGACATCAAAGCGAATTTAAAAGTGCTGGCTAATGCTAATTGTACATTTTCTAAGATCATTATTCACTTCGGCACTAATGATGTTCGACTCCGCCAGTCAGAGATCACCAAAATTAACATTAAAGAGGTGTGTGAACTTGCAAGTACGGTGTCAGGCACTGTAATTTGCTCTGGCCCCCTTCCTGTTCGCAGGAGTGATGAGATAGTTAGCAGATTGTCCTCACTCAATGGCTGGCTGTCTAAGTGGTGTCCGCTTAATAATATAGAATTCATAGACAATTGGAAAAGTTTTTGGGGCAGACCTGACCTGTTGAAAAGAGATGGTATTCATCCCTCCTGGGATGGTGCTGCTCTTCTCTCTAGGAATATGGCTCATAGTCTTAGAGCTCAAACATGACAATCTGGGGCTCAGGTCAGGAAGCAGACAGACTGGCTAAACCGACCGTCTGCTAGCGGCCTCGCGTCACCAAGGTCAGATAAATCCTATCACATAGAGCCTCTTTCACCTAGCTATCATCATATAGAGACTGTGTCTGTTCCCCGAACTTGGAAATCCAAAAAATGTTTAAACCCATTTAAGGTTAAAAATTTTATTGATGTTCAACAAATAAAAAACAGCTATAATACAGATGAGCAAATGCTAAAGCTTGGGTTGCTAAATATTCGATCGCTTACTCCAAAAGCACTCATTGTTAATGATATGATTTCAGATAATAACCTAGATGTGTTGTGTTTGACAGAAACCTGGCTAAACCTGTAATGATAACCAGCAGGAGTGCCCTTGAAAGCCTCTAGAGGGCACTCCACACCAGACTATCATGTTTCACTCACAAACTACATTTCCCATAACTCACTGCCCGGACTCATCACTTATCACTGATCACATTCACCTGTACCTCATTCACTGATTGCATTCACCTGTGTCTCATCCTGTTAGTCTGTCTATTTATACCATGTTCATTCATTCATTCACCGCGAAGTCTTGTTGTACTGTTAGTCTGCATTTCCGAGCATTTTCCCTGTTTTCTGTCATGAACTGCTCCGAGACTCAAAGGGAGAGATCCAAATGCAGCTTTTATTAAAGGGGCAATCCAAAGGCGTAATCCAAAGTACAGGCAATGGGTCAAAACACAGGAAGGCAGTCCAAACAAACAAATAAACAAACAAACAATCAAAACAGGCAGGGGTCAGAGGCAAAAGAGTAATCCAGGGAACAGGCAAGAAATCCAAAAAACCAAGAGACATGAAAACAGGGAAAATGCTCGGAAATGCAGACTAACAGTACAACAAGACTTCGCGGTGAATGAATGAATGAACATGGTATAAATAGACAGACTAACAGGATGAGACACAGGTGAATGCAATCAGTGAATGAGGTACAGGTGAATGTGATCAGTGATAAGTGATGAGTCCGGGCAGTGAGTTATGGGAAATGTAGTTTGTGAGTGAAACATGATAGTCTGGTGTGGAGTGCCCTCTAGAGGCTTTCAAGGGCACTCCTGCTGGTTATCATTACAAAACCCAAACGATTACATTACTTTAAATGAGTCCACCCCACAAGATTACTGTTATAAACATGAACCTCGTCTGAAAGGCAAAGGGGGAGGAGTTGCTGTAATTTATAGCAATATTTTCAAAACCACTAAGAAATCAAGTTTTAAATATAATTCTTTTGAAGTGTTGGTGCTTAATGTAAAAATATATAGTGTAAATGATAAATCACGTTTGAGATTTGTGCTGGCTACTGTATACAGGCCACCAGGGCACCATACAGACTTTATCAAAGAATTTGTGGAATTTCAATCAAAATTAATATTGACTGCAGATAAAGTACTAATTGTTGGTGAAAAAGATAATGAAAAAGATGCATTGGGTTTGGCATTTAAAGACATTGTAAACTCTATTGGAGTTAGACAACATGTGTCAGGACCTACTCATCGTCGTAATCATACTCTAGATCTAATATTATCACATGAAATAGATGTTGATGCCGTTGAAATTCTGCAGCAGAGCGATGACATCTCAGATCATGATCTAGTCTCGTGTAAACTTCATTTAGCCAAGGCTGCAAAGCCGACCCCGTGTTATAAATATGTTAGACCTATCACTTCTAGCCGATATTTGCGTTTTTCAATTCAATCATGTGTTCTCTTTCCTGGGATGTATGTATGTATGCTTGTGACGGGAACAAAAATAACACACAGTAAAACAAATGGTCAGATAAGCCTTTGAACTCTTTAGTATGGATAGTTTGTATTCAGGCCATAAACAAAGACTTTTCGGCCGCACAGGTGGTAAAACAGTAAAAACCCAGGGGGTCAGAAAGGCCACTGTCTTCAGAGGAGATTTGATCTCAGGTGTGAGGACAGTAAAACCAAGGGGGTTGAAGGACCATTGTATTTCTAAAAAAGCTAGCTCGATATGGTTTTACGGGGGAAGTGGAAAATTACAGGAGAAGAGACTAGGTATAAAAGACTCTGTTTTCTGTGTGATGTAACGTACCCCTTTAAAAAAAGATCTAGGGGTGAAAGGGGTGTAACAAATAAACGGTGGGGAGAGACTGAGAGAACTGCCGTCTACAAGTCCCAGGGCTGATACACAAGAAAGCTCAGTAACACCAGTTTGAGCAAACAAACAGAGGTAATTTATTTAACAGAATGTGGAATAGATACTTAAGGCTTCAGGAGGGGAAAGGTCAAAACAATAAACAAAAGGTTCCTCTGGCTAAGGATAACTTACCTATCAAAATAAAATACAAATAAAAATACAGAGATACTTCCCTGACTTCCTCTCTAACTCAAACACAGGAGAAAAAGGGTAATTTCTAAAATAAATGACATCCACCTCCCTACAAGAAAAAAAGATATTCCACTTCCACTTAAGCAGTTACAAAAATAAATAAATAAATAAAACTGAAACACTCTGCTACCCTCAATAACTTCACGTTAACACTATAGGTGACGCAATCAACAAACACTTAGGCAAGAGTTTAAACCAGAGCTTAAATCACAACGCTGGAACTGGAAGATGGCATTTGCAAGGGTGGAACACCTCAGCCTCTCTCAGGCTACGTCTACATTAATCAGGATACATTTGAAAACGGTGTTTTCAATTATAAACGCTCGTCCACACTAGCGTTTTCAGGTGTTTTCGAATGGATGTGGATGAGAAACTTTTGAAAAACGCCTGAAAACGCTTACTGCGCATGCGTAAAATCCCATAAAAGCTCACTGATATGATTCAGATAGAAAAATAAATAATGAAGTTATCGCGCAATTCTTTTGGCAGGATAATTTTATTTAGTAAAACTATCTCACCATTCACTGATGCGGTCCAGGTCGCACGCAGTCACCACATGTTTGGTCTAAAACACTAAAACTGCTCTCATGTATTGCCGCAGGACAGCAAATGTGAGTAAATTCTGTCATCTTTGCAGGACTGTGATATGAAGAGTGTGCAATGCAGAATATTTTTAGCAACAGTGTGAAAGTGAACAGCACATTACAGGCACAATACTGGTATAAACATGAATATCTATTGGTACAATATGCGTCACATGACTAAATTTACGTCATCGTTTTTAAATACCACCGGTTTCACAGTCCACACAACACCGGCGTTTTCAAATGTATCCACCTCGGAGTGCGTTTTCAAAAAAGCTTCGTTTTCATTAATAACAATGCCGTCTCAGTGTGGACGGAAGGCCAAAACGGAGTGAAAAATATACGTTTTCAAACGAAAATGGACTTAACAGTGATCTTTAGGTTCTTGCTCCTATCACTGGGTAGCTGCGGTGATCTGTGTGACCAAGCCTCTTAAAGAGAATAAAACTCCTTCTCTTTAATATAATTTGACTCTGAGGGCCCTATCTTGCACCCAGCGCAATTGACTTTATACACCGACGCATGTATCATTCCTATTTTGCACCCGCGCAAAGCGCGTTTTTTCCTCCACAGAAGCACGTCGGTAAACTAGGGAATGAACTTGCGCTCCCTGGGCGGTTCAGCGCAAAAAAGGAGGCGTGTTCAGGCGCAAACGTTCCTTCATGCTATTTTGCAGGTTTAGAAAACAGTTGCGCCACTAACCAGGAAAAAATGGTTTAAAGTCAGTGGCGCGTTGCGCATGTTATTCGATAGATAGATAGATAGATAGATAGATATACAATTTATTATAAAAGCATACATCTAGCTTACACATTTACCCAAATTATCATACGCCTTTTTAACCGAAGTTAATTTGGGTGTGTTTCTCCATCCCCAACGTCCCTGACGAGAGCGTTGCTCTCCTCGGCTGTGAACCGCTCCTGGCGCGCGTCTGGCAAATCCGCCGTTATAATAGGAATCCGCTTTAGAACAAGCGCGCCTGCTCTTAAAGGGAATGTGAGATGACGCTCTGATTGGTTTATTTCACGTTACGCCCAAACCACACTTATGAGTAATGAAGCTACTTCAGACCAACCCATTTTAGATTTGCACCTGGCGCAAGAGTCATTTATCCCGCCGGGAAAATAGCAACAGCGCCAAGACCCGCCCACAAAGTTACTTGCGCTTTGCGCTTTGACACTTGCGTTTCAGATCGTTAAAATAGGGCCCTGAATGTTTTCTTATGCGATGATGCTGTTTTGTTAGTTATTGTTTTTGCCACGACACTGGCTACAGCCGTGGTTGTGGCTGGTTAAGACAAACTAATAGGAAAGAGAGGTGGCATCGCACTTGAAAGTGCTGGAACTGAAGATAAGCTACTTACTGTGATTGTATTTTGTATGACTGTGTAGAGCAGATGAATGAGTGAAGCTCTTCTCACATGCAGTGCAGTGATACGGTTTCTCTCCAGTGTGGATCCTCTCGTGTGATTTCAGGGATCCCGAGTCCCTGAATCTCTTGTCGCAGTGTGAACACTTGTACGGTTTCTCTCCAGTGTGGATCATCTTGTGTGTTTTCAGATGTCCTGACCGACTAAATGTCTTGTCGCAGTGTGAACACTTGTAAGGTTTCTCTCCAGTGTGGATCCTCTCGTGTGTTTTCAGGTTTACTGACCAACTGAATCTCTTGTCGCAGTGTGAACACTTGTAAGGTTTCTCTCCAGTGTGAATTCTCTGGTGCTTTTTCAAATCTGAAGCTGTAATAAAAGTCTTCTCACACTCAAAGCACATATGATTTCTTACACCAGTGTGTATTTTCTGATGTTCTTTTAAATCATGCAGACGTGAAAAACTCTTTCCACACAAAGAACATGAATGTGGTTTCTCCTGTGAATGAACTGTCATGTGTCTCCTCAGGTTTGAAGCCCTCAAAAATGTTTTGCCACATTGATCACATTCATGAAGTTTCTCTCCAGTGTGGATGAGCATGTGAGACTGAAGGTGTCCATGTCGTGCAAAACTCTTCCCACATTGATCACATGTGAACGGTTTCTCTCCAGTGTGGATCCTCATGTGTTTCTTAAGGTTTCCTTCATGTGTAAAACTCTTCCCACACTGATCACATGTGAACGGTTTCTCTCCAGTGTGGATCCTCATGTGAACCTTGAGATTCTGTTTGTATGTGAAACTCTTTCCACACTGAGTGCAAGTGAAAGATTTCTGAGATCTTCTTTGATGTTTCTCCACTTCATTCACTTCTTCATTTTCATCCATCGGGCCTGAAATTAAAGTTAAAAAGTGCTCAGTAAATCAATCAAAGAACAATATGTATTGAAAATATAAATATATATAAAACCCAGATGTACTGGCAGAAAATATTGAGTTGTGTTCAAGTAACAGTTATACAAGATTATGATGATTTTGATCCATTATTTCCCTGGAATTTTCCATGAAAGGGGTGCATTAATGTACTAGACATTATGTTTTATTCATTAGAGTCACAGATCTATAGAGCCCCTAATAAAGGGACATTTGGTTGTGAAAAAAAAAAAAAAAAAATTCCATGCTTTTGTGTTCCCACAAGAAACTTTGATACTTTAACCTGTTAGTAATGTTTTGATTTTTTAATGTATTTAATTAATAGTTTATTTAATTTAAATAAATTTGTCATGAAAACAACAGCCATTGTAAATGATTCTATTTCAGAAAATTTACTTTATAATTAGATTTAGCAAGCAAAACTTGCCGTATGTGCAATTTACCGTACATATTTTTTATTTGAGTGTTGGTTATTATATCTAAAAATAAATAGCACATAGTTTGAGCTCAGTTGTTAATTGTAACCTTTAATAATACAGCAATGTGTAATTAAGGGCTCCCCATATAGTTTACAGCATTAGCTAAGATAGATTTTTTATCCTTTCGAAAAAAAATATTCTAAGAGAATTTATTTAAACACATAAAAACATTTTTTTAAAAACAGTTTAATAAAAAAAAAAAGTATGTTTAGTTTTATCCCTCCTGCTGTACCGAACCATCATGTTTGGGTTCCATTACAGCCACATTATATTGTGTTGCAATCAGTGATGGGAATAACCGCATTCTAAATAAACAGAGTTACTAACCGCATTATTTTTTTCAGTAACGAGTAATCAAACTAATTACTAGTTAGTTTCCCCCTATTGATAATACAATGCAGTGTTACTATAATTGAGCTCATTGAAGCGGTTTTCATCCGAGTAGGCTCTCTCTCAGCCATTTTCTCTGGTGTGTGTGTGTTTATGAGGCGCCGGACTGGACAAAAGCAGAGCCCGTCTACGGAGAGCCTGGCCACTCCTATTAAGTCCTATTGTACCGAATTTTGGTTGCAGTTCCACCAGAGCTCCACTGGGGGCGATCGCCCATTAGTGCAGAATGAATGGGAGTCTATGGGGCTAGACGGCTAAATGTGTCTCTTTCACCCGATTGCCGTTGGGAAATCTCAGATTTGATTATAGGTTTTGCAAGTTCAACATGGGTTATAGGTCGAAAGTTGAATGAACGAGTACTTATGTCCTTTCGATTTCTTACAGGTTGAGCTGTTGTTGTCCATAACACGCTAGCATTCTGCTAATGAACGCTGATTGGTCAGTGAAGGACTGATGACGACCGCTTGATGGCATCGTGGAGTCCGAAGCGGGGCCAGAAACAATCAAAACAAAAGCTCTTCTAGCACGTGTGTTTACCTGTGTCAGCTGTGTTGTGTGTTTACCTGTGTCAGCTGTGTTGTCGATGCCTCGAGAGAAAAGAAAGTGCAGATCGCGAAAGCACCAGTGACTGAAGGATTGCCGTAAAGCAGTATCTCTGGTCGTACGATGTGTATGACGTCCTTGACATTTTAAAAGACTTTTTAAAGCAAATAAGTGACTCTAAAAAATCTAACACCCAGCAGTGTGTAATTTCTTTGCATCTCCTTTCGAATACAACATTCAAATTACTAGTCAAAAAATTATATCCTGAGAAAAGTGGATTTTGAGGGGTATAGCGCCATAGACCTCCATTCATCCTGCACTCGTCCTGTGAGCGCCCTCATGTGGAGCCAGTTCAGAAGCCGGAAGTTCACTGAGAGTGGAAGTTCTCCCCTTATTAGACATTCTCTGACAAAAACGTGGTAAACTCTTTTTTTTTAAGTAACGCAATAGTTACTTTCCCTGGCAACTAGTTACGTTTGTAATGATGTAACTCAGTTACTAACGCAGTACTCACTTTATTTTGGCTTTAAGAAGAACAGAGAGCAGAAAAAGAAGAGTTAGAGCAACAGTTAGGCCCTGTTTACACCTGGTATTGAGAAGTGTTTTCAACAGTCCGATCACTAGTGGACGTGCTAAACACTGGTGTAAACAGGGTCTAAAACAATTTGAGCTTGTCCACTTTTGGCCACTTCCAGAAGTAGTGGAAAACACATTCAGCCGGATTGCTTTGGTAGTGTAGACGCTCATGTGGTCGAGTGTGTTCAAACAGACACAAATGCGCAAACATTATGGGAAGCGCTGTAGCCAGACGGCATTTAAACTTTGTTGGCTGAAGACCCAAGTTTGGTTTGAAGAAGGAAAACTCTGTGTTTGATGTGGACTTGCAGCTTTAAGAGCAGAAACAAAACTCTTCGTATATTTTTCTGTCCGTCTCTGGTCATGCTCACATGCAAATTGCATGAGCTTACTTCACCCATTATATTGTAAAGCTCGTACATTTACCAGCCCATAGACCGTCCCCACAAAGAAACAGAACAAAAGTTGATAATAGAGATGGATTTGAAACACCAGGTGTAAACGGGAATGGGCCCTTGTATACTCAAACGCATCAAAACGCATCTTAACACCAGCTGTAGACAAAGCCTCACAATCTTCTTTAATCCTTTTGAACATGTGATTGAAACCAAATGTGAGACATTTAAACTGACCAATCAGCAGATTACAGCTTTTCCCACATCGTACTGAAGGTGTGACATTTAGCAAACCTCAGATGTACACACACATCTTGGCCGACAGACCTTTATCACTATCAGCACTTCTTTACGGATCACTAATGGCCCTTGTGGTAAGAAAGAGGGGGTTGGAGCAGGAAAGCAAACGTCTTTGTTCATTTGCAACCCTAAAGAACGCAAAAACAATGAAATACAGTTTTTCTATCACCATGTCCCTTTAGGGGCTCTGAATAAATCACATTTTTGTAGTGAGATCTATTAAATATTTGATAAACTATGCAACTACTTAAAATATTTACATTTTAAAAATAATGCTATAATTTTAACACTCCCTGTTTTTACACAAACTAAACCACGTGTAGCAAAGTCTATTTATTTGATCACTGTTTTTAAATGTTGGTGTTTTAGCAAGATAATAACAATATTTTGGAATGCGCAAAAAATGTATTAAGACATATCCATAATTTTGGTAACATGGTTGCAGTAATTGTGAACCAGATGTAAAATAAACAGAAAAAAAAGCTCAGATAATACTTATATTGACTTACAGATAACAAACATCCTTGTTTAAAAATAAATAATTGCACCCGGTTCATATTATTTGCTGCTTTAATTATAATTCACAACTAGATTTTTCCTACTATAACAGAGCTAAATCTGATGAACTGCTTTATAACCTTAATGTTCTTCAGCCTCACTAATGAAGAATCAGGAATAAACACCAACCTCTTTGTTCTTCAGTGTGTTTCATTCTGCAGTGTTCTGGATCTCTCATGTTCTCACTGTCCTTCAATAAACTCTGTCTTTGCAGATTTCAGCTCTTCCTGATGGTTTGATGCTCGTCTTCACTTGTAGCTGATGGGAATATTCCAGCATTTATTGGTGAATTGCAGTGGGAGGAGCTTCACTGAAGGAGGAGGAGCTTCACTGACAGAGGAGGAGTTTCACTGAAGGAGGAGGAGCTTCACTGACAGAGGAGGAGCAGATCTGACAAAATCAAGAAGAAATCATTTACTGAGTTTATGTTTTTATTCTAATTTACACATTTTAATTATTTATGGTCACATATCTATCTATCTAGAGAAGTAACTTTTAAGTAAATTAATGGAAAAGTGTCAACCACATACTTTATTCCTACATATATCTTACCTCTCATTAACATATTGGCAAAAAATATATAAAAATTTTAAGGAGTACAACAATTAACAGACACCAAATATATTTAAGAATAAAGATGAAAGAATAAAACTTAGAAAAATACACTTACAGATTTGCAAGAAACAAATAAAGCAACAATTGAGTTTAACATAATTTGTTTTTGTTCATCATATTTTATATGAAACGTGTTTAAATCCAGATTATTGAAATAAACAGTGTAATGAAACTTGTCTATATCCTGCAGATGTCACAATAGCTGATCGTGTCGTTTGCTCAAATTTGTTGACAATAAAATTAGCTTAATGTGTCAATTTACAGATCTGAAGACATCAGCATAATGAATGAGGAGAAGAAGAAACGCAGTACTCGTTCCCTCTTCTAGAGAGAACCGAGGTTACGTCAGTAACCGAGGACGTTCTCTTACGAGAGGTCTCTCGTACTGCGTTGAAAACGCTATGGGGACTCATTGCAAAACGCTGTGCGTGCTGTAATCAAACACCATAAACCTGGAAACCCAGGGTTTATCATGCATAATCACTAGAGGGACTCACAGAGTCCTGGAACAGGAAGGGAACCCTTCTGCCCATATATGGTGACGTCCACAGACGCAATAACATGACATCACATAGACAAGGCCTTGTGGGAAAATGTGGGTCTTACGCAATACTGCCCATATCACAGTCGGCAGCGCACTGCGCTCGCGATCTCAGAGTCCTAATCAGACCACTGATTCGGCTATACCGACAATAACTTAGCCTGTAGGGCGGGAACCTCTAGGTTATAAAACCTAATAAATGTAGACGGCAAGGCCCAGCCTGCCGCCATATATATGTCCTGTAAGGAAATCCCACTAGACCAAGCCCACGACGAGGCAACGCCTCTCGTGGAATGCGCTCTGACACCCAACGGGCACTGAAGACCCCTGGTAGTGTATGCTAGCGCTATAGCATCTACTATCCATCTGGATAGGTTTTGTTTCGAAACAGCCATTCCCTTGGAACGTCCACTGAACGAGACAAATAGCTGCTCAGTCTGTCTAAAAACAGAAGAGCGAGACACATAAGCTCTCAGAGCCCTAACAGGGCAGAGAAAACTTGAGTCCCCTTCCTCTCCTGACACCGGCAGGGCGGACAGGGAGATAACCTGAGCTCGAAACGGTGTGTTGAGGGATTTTCGCACGTAACCATGCCTAGGTTTGAGTATGACTCTTGAGTCACCTGGCCCAAATTCTAAGCACGCTGCGCTCACCGAGAGCGCGTGCAGGTCACCTATGTGCTTCACTGAAGCGAGAGCCAACAAAAACACTGTTTTAAATGACAGATGTTTGAGGCTAATCGTTTGGATGGGCTCGAAAGGGGGACCTTTCATGGCCTCCAAAACCGTAGAGAGGTCCCACATAGGGACTGAGGGAGGTCTGGGAGGATTCAGCCTCCTAGCTCCCCTGAGGAAGCGGATGACTAAATTATTCCTTCCTAATGACTGACCGAGCGTTGTTTCAGAGAACGCTGCGATAGCTGCCACATAGACTTTGAGCGTGGAAGGGGCTCTGCCCTTATCCAATAGCTCCTGCAGGAAGGAGAGAACCTCCGTCACCTCACAATCGAGGGGTGAACGACCCCGAGCTGTGCACCAGCTAGAGAATACTGACATCTTCGAGGCGTAAAGCCGTCTAGTTGACGGAGCTCTGGCCTGAGTGATAGTATTTAGCACTCCCGCTGGGAGATTAGCGGGTACCTATTGAGCGTCCACACGTGGAGGGACCACAATTCTGGGTGAGGATGCCAAATCAAACCCCTGGCCTGCGAGAGGAGGTCCCTCCTCAATGGCACTGGCCACGGGGCAGTGTCTGCTAACTGCATCAGAACTGGGAACCATGGCTGGTTCATCCAGAGCGGCGCTACAAGCAGCACTGAGCATTTCATTTCCCTGATCCGTTCTAACACCTGAGGCAGGAGGGAGACGGGGGGAAAGGCGTAGAGCGGACAGCGCAGCCACGTTTGGGACAGCGCGCTCTCGCTCTTGGAAAAGAACGCGGGGCAGTGAGCGTTTTCGTGGGACGCGAACAGGTCCACCTCCGCTCTGCCGAATCTCTCCCACAACAGCTGGACTGTTTGGGGGTGTAGAGACCATTCGCTCATAGGAACGTTGTTCCTGGATAGTCTGTCTGGACCCAGATTCTGGATTCCTGGCACATGCACTGCTCTCAGCGAACGCAAGTTGCAGGCTTCAACTGTAGTTCAAGTTCAACTGTAGTGAGTAGCCTCTCTTTATAATATCTAGCACCCACTCCGAAACCCCTGGAGGCGCTGCCCATGCGGCTGCATGGACGGCTAAGGGTTGGATAAGAAGCGCGCCCTGTTCGCTGGGCGACAGAAGCGCTTCGGTGTGCTGTAACATAGGCGTCATGCCTGTGACATTCGAGGCGGAGAGCGCGCTGATCACAGCGGGCAGAGCGCTCGTCCTCGACCCAACTACAGTGCTTAACCGAGTGAGGGAGGGCTGAGCGAGTCTCGTAGGACTCATGGTGTCTGTGAGTAAGTGTGGGCGCGGGGGAGCGGGCGCATTTACTGCTTTGGACGTGCTGTCTGCCTGAGCAGAGCGAGCGCGCACAGGTTTTGTTTTTACAGAAACCATGTGACATGTGTGACATAGTGTTTGTAGGCACTGAGAACTGGGCACATTTACTATGTTGGGTGCGCGATCGACCTGAGTCGATTTTATGGGCGCGAGCCCTGTGTGAAGGGCTGTGCTTGTGTGTAGGGATGGGCACTGGGCATCAGCACTACATTTATAGCACCATCGGCCGTGGCCGGGACACCAGAAAATACATCCCTATGGGATTTTTCTGGGTAGCCGTAAAACGGCTTTTGTGTGCAGGCAAGCAGGCACGGGTTGTACCACGTGCTCGTCGGCTGCAAAATACACATCTGCAGTCACCTCTCAGGGCACTGACAGAGCGATTTGTATTTGACGGCATAATTTTTTTCTGCCGGTAGACCCAGGATTCGAACTTGGATCTCCTGCACGAAAGCCTGAGAATCTACCACTGGACCAAAAACACTCCATTCTCCTTTGCCAGTGACGCACGGGAACCGTAGAAACGGTGTTCGGTTGCAGGCAAGCGGGTACTACTGTTATGACAGAGACGAGGAAGCAGGCTGCAAGTAAAACTCTTTATTGTAGTAGAATAATAGATGAAGTAGTATGCAAAGTCCAGGGTGATGCAGGCGGTGGCGCAGGGACTTTGATGGTCAGACACGGTGAAGACAGTGATGAGTGTTCTGAAGTGACGATAGTAATCCAGACAAGTAACACATCCACGAGACGAAACCGGAACACAGGAACTCAGGATGGCAACGAAGAACAGGAACAAGAACGGGACCAGAAACACACAGAGACTTCATGCAACGATCTGACAGGGGAAATGAGAAAGTGATGAGAATATATACTGTGATGAGATGGGTTGCAGCTGATGATTAGTGACTGCAGCTGGATCGCTGATCAGAGGTAACGAGCCGGACACACCCACTCACGCGCTCACACACACGTAAACAAACAAAGCACGAGACGAGGAGAGACATTGGATCTATAAACCGTGACAGTACCCCCCTCCCTAGGAACACCTCCTGGTGTTCCCAGGCCCCCTTACCTGCCGATTGTAATCATCGATAAGGGAGTGATCCAAAATGTCTCTGGCCGGTACCCAACTTCTCTCCTCAGGACCGTAACCTTCCCAGTCCACCAAATACTGAAATCCGCGTCCCCTCCGCCTAGAGTCCAGTACACGATTGACCGAATAAGTGGGTTCCCCATCTACGAGTCGCGGCGGGGGAGGAACCGGAACTGGCGGGTTAATCGCTGATCGAAACATAGGCTTAATTTTGGAAACATGGAAAACGGGGTGAATTCTCCTGTACGCAGGAGGAAAGTTGAGGCGGACTGCCACCGGACTAATGATCTTGGTGACAGTAAACGGGCCAATAAATTTGGGAGCAAGTTTATTGGATACGGAACGGAGAGGAATGTTCTTGGTAGAAAGCCACACTTTTTGACCAACGACGTAAACGGGAGGCCTAGACCGGTGGCGATCGGCTTTGGCCTTGGTGCGCAACCCCACCCGGAGTAGAGTCTCGCGGGCTCTAGTCCATGTGTGGTGACACCTCTGGACGAAGGCGTGAGCGGAGGGAACCGCGACTTCGGATTCCAGACTAGGAAAGAGTGGTGGCTGGTACCCTACACTACACTCAAACGGAGACAGGCCCGTGGATGACACTGGCAACGTGTTGTGGGCGTACTCCACCATAGAGAGTTGGTGACTCCAAGAGGAAGGATTCTTGGAGACCAAACATCGTAACGTTCTTTCCAAATCCTGGTTGGCTCTCTCAGTTTGGCCATTGCTCTGGGGATGAAACCCAGAAGACAGACTGACAGTCGCGCCCAGTAATCTACAAAATTCTCGCCAAAATTTGGACACAAATTGGGGTCCTCTGTCAGAAACCACGTCTGTCGGGAGGCCATGTAACCGAAAGACGTGGTTAACGACAATCACCGCTGTCTCCTTGGCTGAGGGTAATTTGGGCAAGGGAATGAAATGGGCCGCCTTCGAGAACCGGTCCACCACGGTCAAAACTACCGTGTGACCCTGAGAGGGTGGGAGGGCGGTAACAAAATCTAGTGCGATATGGGACCAGGGTCTCGAAGGAACCGGCAGCGGTAGGAGTAACCCATCCGGGGGTCGATTGGAAGTCTTACCAGTGGCACAAACTGAGCAAGCCAAAACAAAATTGTGAATGTCACGAGCCATGAGAGGCCACCAGAATCGTTGCTTAACTAAACATTTAGTACGACTGACTCCTGGATGACAAGCCACATTGGAAGAATGCCCCCACTGAATAACGCTGGACCGTAGACTCTCAGGCACAAATAAACGATTCGGTGGGCAACCGACCGGGGGCGTTACCCCTTCTAAGGCCTTCATGACCTTCGATTCGACCTCCCATACGAGTGTGGAGATGAATAGGGTCTCTGGTAAAATGCACTCGGGAGTAGACGGGCGTTCGGAACGATCAAAAATACGCGATAAAGAATCGGGTTTGATGTTTTTAGAACCCGGGCGGTACGAGAGAGTAAAGTCAAAACGACCGAAAAAAAGTGCCCACCGAGCCTGCCTGGAGTTCAATCTTTTAGCAGTCCGAATGTATTCCAAATTCTTATGATCGGTCCAGACGATAAAAGGTACCCCCGACCCTTCTAACCAGTGCCGCCACTCCTCCAATGCTAACTTGACTGCCAACAACTCTCTGTTCCCAATGTCATAATTGCGTTCGGCAGGCGATAACCGATGAGACAAAAACGCGCAAGGATGCATCTTGTCGTCTGAGAGAGCACGCTGGGATAACACTGCACCTACCCCCACCTCTGACGCGTCGACCTCCACCACGAACTGACGTGATGGGTCAGGGGTTGTCAGAATGGGGGCTGAAACGAAGCAACCCTTCAGTTTGGCAAACGCAGCCTCGGCTGCGTCTGACCACCTGAACGTCGTTCTGGGGGAGGTCAAGGCGGTCAGAGGTGCGGCTAGTTGGCTGAAGTTGCGAATAAAACGCCGGTAAAAATTAGCGAACCCCAGAAATCTCAGTAGGGCCTTACGAGACTCTGGGCTTGGCCAATCCACCACAGCCTTGATCTTCTCAGGATCCATGCGCATTCCCTCAACTGACACGATGTACCCTAGAAATGGAACAGACTGTGCATGAAAATCGCATTTCTCCGCCTTGACAAAAAGCCCATTCTCTAGCAACCTCTGAAGCACTCGCCGGACGTGCTGCACGTGATCCTGGAGAGAAGAAGAAAAAATCAGTATGTCGTCCAGGTAGACATAAATGAACTGATCTATCATATCTCGCAGCACGTCATTGACGAGTGCCTGGAAGACCGCTGGGCTATTGGAAAGCCCGAAAGGCATAACCAAATATTCAAAGTGCCCTCTGGGGGTGTTAAAAGCGGTCTTCCACTCATCCCCCTCCCTGATGCGGACCAAATTATAAGCGTTCCGTAAATCCAACTTTGTGAAGATGGACGCTCCCTGCAACCTCTCGAAGGCTGAAGACATCAGCGGCAAAGGATAAGTATTCTTTACCGTGATGTTGTTCAACCCCCGGTAGTCAATACAAGGTCGTAAGGATCCGTCCTTCTTCCCCACAAAAAAGAACCCCGCCCCCGCTGGTGAAGAGGAAGGGCGAATGAACCCCGTTGCTAGAGAATCAGAAATATATTTCTCCATAGCCTCCCTCTCAGGTGTCGAGAGTGAATATAACTTGCCTTTAGGCGGAGCCGTACCTGGTAATAAGTCTATGGCACAGTCATAGGGACGATGCGGAGGAAGAGAAGCAGCCCGAGACTTACTGAACACTTCCTTCAGGTCCAGGTACTCCGCGGGCACGTTAGACAGATCCATTGCCTCCTCCTGAAACACAGAGACAGAAACAGACGGACAAGCAGACACTAGACAAGACTTATGACAACGATTACTCCAAGCTGACACAGACTTGAGTTGCCAGTCCACTTTAGGGTTGTGACGGATGAGCCAGGGGTGACCGAGAACTATGGGTGCAAGGGGAGTGTCCAGAATGTAGAATGAAATGGTCTCAGTGTGGTTGCCTGATGTGATGAGGGTGATATCTTCAGTGGCGAAAGTGATGGTAGGAAGTTTCTGTCCGTTGAGTGCATGTACAGCGATCTGATGAGTGAGGGGTTTGAGGGGAATCTGGAACTGACGTGCAAATGAATGGTCCATAAAATTGCCTTCCGCCCCGGAGTCCAAGAGTGCCCGACAATCGTGAGTGCGTGCTGACCATCTCAGTCTTACCGGAAGGAGGGTAGATGTAGATGAGGTCTTCTCGGCGGAGATCCCACCCGATAGTAGCCTCATACTTACTATCGGGCTTGGCCTTTTACCGGGCAGTTGTAAGCATAGTGCCCGGCTCCTCCACAGTACAGACAAAGGCCCTGGGACCTCCGCCTTTCCCTCTCCTCCCGGGAAAGCCGAGCTCGACCCACCTGCATGGGCTCGTGATCGTAGACGGGGCTGACCGCGTCCCCGCCTCCAAGCCGTGAACCCTCGGCTCCTGCCAGAGGGTGACTGCTCCTAGTGCGGCTCCCAACTCTGGCCAGCCGTGCGTCAACTCGAAGTGCCAGAGCGATGAGGTCGTTAAGCGATTGGGGTAGGTCCAAGGCGTAGATCTCCCTTTGGACGCGGTCAGCCAGCCCATGCAGGAACATGTCCCACTGCGCCTCCTCGTTCCACTGGCTCTCCGCCGCCAAGGTCCGGAACTCGATCGAGAAATCTGAAACAGATCTTTCTCCTTGACGTAAATCGGCCAGCATCCTTGCGGCCTCTCTCCCGGCGACAGCACGGTCGAAAACTCTTCTCATTTCGGCGGAGAGCTCCTGGAACGAGGAACAGCATGGGTCTTGATTTTCCCACACCGCCGTTCCCCATAATGCCGCTTTCCCAGTCAGGAGGGTGAGAACGAAGGCCACCTTAGAACGCTCACTGCCGAAGGTTCGGGGCTGAAGGGAGAAATGCATGGAACATCGGATTAGAAAAGCCCTGCAAAAATTCGGTTCACCTGAGTAGGTCTCTGGAACAGGTAGGCGTGGCTCTGACTGGGATGGGCTTTCCGATGGTGTGGGGGGAACAGCTGGTGTGGGTGGCGCAGCGGGAGCTCGCATCTGATGGATCTGCCGGGTGAGCTCGGACACCTGCGCCACTAACGCCTGAACAGCGCGACCAGTATCGTGAATATTCTTTTCTTGAAGATCCATACGTGCCATGCTGTTATTCACGTAATCCTCGAACGAGGGCGCTGAATTACTCGCTGCTTCCATGTTAGGTCAGATCGTTCTGTTATGACAGAGACGAGGAAGCAGGCTGCAAGTAAAACTCTTTATTGTAGTAGAATAATAGATGAAGTAGTATGCAAAGTCCAGGGTGATGCAGGCGGTGGCGCAGGGACTTTGATGGTCAGACACGGTGAAGACAGTGATGAGTGTTCTGAAGTGACGATAGTAATCCAGACAAGTAACACATCCACGAGACGAAACCGGAACACAGGAACTCAGGATGGCAACGAAGAACAGGAACAAGAACGGGACCAGAAACACACAGAGACTTCATGCAACGATCTGACAGGGGAAATGAGAAAGTGATGAGAATATATACTGTGATGAGATGGGTTGCAGCTGATGATTAGTGACTGCAGCTGGATCGCTGATCAGAGGTAACGAGCCGGACACACCCACTCACGCGCTCACACACACGTAAACAAACAAAGCACGAGACGAGGAGAGACATTGGATCTATAAACCGTGACAGTACCCCCCTCCCTAGGAACACCTCCTGGTGTTCCCAGGCCCCCTTACCTGCCGATTGTAATCATCGATAAGGGAGTGATCCAAAATGTCTCTGGCCGGTACCCAACTTCTCTCCTCAGGACCGTAACCTTCCCAGTCCACCAAATACTGAAATCCGCGTCCCCTCCGCCTAGAGTCCAGTACACGATTGACCGAATAAGTGGGTTCCCCATCTACGAGTCGCGGCGGGGGAGGAACCGGAACTGGCGGGTTAATCGCTGATCGAAACATAGGCTTAATTTTGGAAACATGGAAAACGGGGTGAATTCTCCTGTACGCAGGAGGAAAGTTGAGGCGGACTGCCACCGGACTAATGATCTTGGTGACAGTAAACGGGCCAATAAATTTGGGAGCAAGTTTATTGGATACGGAACGGAGAGGAATGTTCTTGGTAGAAAGCCACACTTTTTGACCAACGACGTAAACGGGAGGCCTAGACCGGTGGCGATCGGCTTTGGCCTTGGTGCGCAACCCCACCCGGAGTAGAGTCTCGCGGGCTCTAGTCCATGTGTGGTGACACCTCTGGACGAAGGCGTGAGCGGAGGGAACCGCGACTTCGGATTCCAGACTAGGAAAGAGTGGTGGCTGGTACCCTACACTACACTCAAACGGAGACAGGCCCGTGGATGACACTGGCAACGTGTTGTGGGCGTACTCCACCATAGAGAGTTGGTGACTCCAAGAGGAAGGATTCTTGGAGACCAAACATCGTAACGTTCTTTCCAAATCCTGGTTGGCTCTCTCAGTTTGGCCATTGCTCTGGGGATGAAACCCAGAAGACAGACTGACAGTCGCGCCCAGTAATCTACAAAATTCTCGCCAAAATTTGGACACAAATTGGGGTCCTCTGTCAGAAACCACGTCTGTCGGGAGGCCATGTAACCGAAAGACGTGGTTAACGACAATCACCGCTGTCTCCTTGGCTGAGGGTAATTTGGGCAAGGGAATGAAATGGGCCGCCTTCGAGAACCGGTCCACCACGGTCAAAACTACCGTGTGACCCTGAGAGGGT
Organism: Scardinius erythrophthalmus; assembly: GCF_964197995.2. NCBI lineage: Eukaryota > Metazoa > Chordata > Actinopteri > Cypriniformes > Leuciscidae > Scardinius > Scardinius erythrophthalmus. Next base: position 4,255,273 of record NC_138234.1, on the reverse strand, counting down.
GGGAGGGCGGTAACAAAATCTAGTGCGATATGGGACCAGGGTCTCGAAGGAACCGGCAGCGGTAGGAGTAACCCATCCGGGGGTCGATTGGAAGTCTTACCAGTGGCACAAACTGAGCAAGCCAAAACAAAATTGTGAATGTCACGAGCCATGAGAGGCCACCAGAATCGTTGCTTAACTAAACATTTAGTACGACTGACTCCTGGATGACAAGCCACATTGGAAGAATGCCCCCACTGAATAACGCTGGACCGTAGACTCTCAGGCACAAATAAACGATTCGGTGGGCAACCGACCGGGGGCGTTACCCCTTCTAAGGCCTTCATGACCTTCGATTCGACCTCCCATACGAGTGTGGAGATGAATAGGGTCTCTGGTAAAATGCACTCGGGAGTAGACGGGCGTTCGGAACGATCAAAAATACGCGATAAAGAATCGGGTTTGATGTTTTTAGAACCCGGGCGGTACGAGAGAGTAAAGTCAAAACGACCGAAAAAAAGTGCCCACCGAGCCTGCCTGGAGTTCAATCTTTTAGCAGTCCGAATGTATTCCAAATTCTTATGATCGGTCCAGACGATAAAAGGTACCCCCGACCCTTCTAACCAGTGCCGCCACTCCTCCAATGCTAACTTGACTGCCAACAACTCTCTGTTCCCAATGTCATAATTGCGTTCGGCAGGCGATAACCGATGAGACAAAAACGCGCAAGGATGCATCTTGTCGTCTGAGAGAGCACGCTGGGATAACACTGCACCTACCCCCACCTCTGACGCGTCGACCTCCACCACGAACTGACGTGATGGGTCAGGGGTTGTCAGAATGGGGGCTGAAACGAAGCAACCCTTCAGTTTGGCAAACGCAGCCTCGGCTGCGTCTGACCACCTGAACGTCGTTCTGGGGGAGGTCAAGGCGGTCAGAGGTGCGGCTAGTTGGCTGAAGTTGCGAATAAAACGCCGGTAAAAATTAGCGAACCCCAGAAATCTCAGTAGGGCCTTACGAGACTCTGGGCTTGGCCAATCCACCACAGCCTTGATCTTCTCAGGATCCATGCGCATTCCCTCAACTGACACGATGTACCCTAGAAATGGAACAGACTGTGCATGAAAATCGCATTTCTCCGCCTTGACAAAAAGCCCATTCTCTAGCAACCTCTGAAGCACTCGCCGGACGTGCTGCACGTGATCCTGGAGAGAAGAAGAAAAAATCAGTATGTCTTCCAGGTAGACATAAATGAACTGATCTATCATATCTCGCAGCACGTCATTGACGAGTGCCTGGAAGACCGCTGGGCTATTGGAAAGCCCGAAAGGCATAACCAAATATTCAAAGTGCCCTCTGGGGGTGTTAAAAGCGGTCTTCCACTCATCCCCCTCCCTGATGCGGACCAAATTATAAGCGTTCCGTAAATCCAACTTTGTGAAGATGGACGCTCCCTGCAACCTCTCGAAGGCTGAAGACATCAGCGGCAAAGGATAAGTATTCTTTACCGTGATGTTGTTCAACCCCCGGTAGTCAATACAAGGTCGTAAGGATCCGTCCTTCTTCCCCACAAAAAAGAACCCCGCCCCCGCTGGTGAAGAGGAAGGGCGAATGAACCCCGTTGCTAGAGAATCAGAAATATATTTCTCCATAGCCTCCCTCTCAGGTGTCGAGAGTGAATATAACTTGCCTTTAGGCGGAGCCGTACCTGGTAATAAGTCTATGGCACAGTCATAGGGACGATGCGGAGGAAGAGAAGCAGCCCGAGACTTACTGAACACTTCCTTCAGGTCCAGGTACTCCGCGGGCACGTTAGACAGATCCATTGCCTCCTCCTGAAACACAGAGACAGAAACAGACGGACAAGCAGACACTAGACAAGACTTATGACAACGATTACTCCAAGCTGACACAGACTTGAGTTGCCAGTCCACTTTAGGGTTGTGACGGATGAGCCAGGGGTGACCGAGAACTATGGGTGCAAGGGGAGTGTCCAGAATGTAGAATGAAATGGTCTCAGTGTGGTTGCCTGATGTGATGAGGGTGATATCTTCAGTGGCGAAAGTGATGGTAGGAAGTTTCTGTCCGTTGAGTGCATGTACAGCGATCTGATGAGTGAGGGGTTTGAGGGGAATCTGGAACTGACGTGCAAATGAATGGTCCATAAAATTGCCTTCCGCCCCGGAGTCCAAGAGTGCCCGACAATCGTGAGTGCGTGCTGACCATCTCAGTCTTACCGGAAGGAGGGTAGATGTAGATGAGGTCTTCTCGGCGGAGATCCCACCCGATAGTAGCCTCATACTTACTATCGGGCTTGGCCTTTTACCGGGCAGTTGTAAGCATAGTGCCCGGCTCCTCCACAGTACAGACAAAGGCCCTGGGACCTCCGCCTTTCCCTCTCCTCCCGGGAAAGCCGAGCTCGACCCACCTGCATGGGCTCGTGATCGTAGACGGGGCTGACCGCGTCCCCGCCTCCAAGCCGTGAACCCTCGGCTCCTGCCAGAGGGTGACTGCTCCTAGTGCGGCTCCCAACTCTGGCCAGCCGTGCGTCAACTCGAAGTGCCAGAGCGATGAGGTCGTTAAGCGATTGGGGTAGGTCCAAGGCGTAGATCTCCCTTTGGACGCGGTCAGCCAGCCCATGCAGGAACATGTCCCACTGCGCCTCCTCGTTCCACTGGCTCTCCGCCGCCAAGGTCCGGAACTCGATCGAGAAATCTGAAACAGATCTTTCTCCTTGACGTAAATCGGCCAGCATCCTTGCGGCCTCTCTCCCGGCGACAGCACGGTCGAAAACTCTTCTCATTTCGGCGGAGAGCTCCTGGAACGAGGAACAGCATGGGTCTTGATTTTCCCACACCGCCGTTCCCCATAATGCCGCTTTCCCAGTCAGGAGGGTGAGAACGAAGGCCACCTTAGAACGCTCACTGCCGAAGGTTCGGGGCTGAAGGGAGAAATGCATGGAACATCGGATTAGAAAAGCCCTGCAAAAATTCGGTTCACCTGAGTAGGTCTCTGGAACAGGTAGGCGTGGCTCTGACTGGGATGGGCTTTCCGATGGTGTGGGGGGAACAGCTGGTGTGGGTGGCGCAGCGGGAGCTCGCATCTGATGGATCTGCCGGGTGAGCTCGGACACCTGCGCCACTAACGCCTGAACAGCGCGACCAGTATCGTGAATATTCTTTTCTTGAAGATCCATACGTGCCATGCTGTTATTCACGTAATCCTCGAACGAGGGCGCTGAATTACTCGCTGCTTCCATGTTAGGTCAGATCGTTCTGTTATGACAGAGACGAGGAAGCAGGCTGCAAGTAAAACTCTTTATTGTAGTAGAATAATAGATGAAGTAGTATGCAAAGTCCAGGGTGATGCAGGCGGTGGCGCAGGGACTTTGATGGTCAGACACGGTGAAGACAGTGATGAGTGTTCTGAAGTGACGATAGTAATCCAGACAAGTAACACATCCACGAGACGAAACCGGAACACAGGAACTCAGGATGGCAACGAAGAACAGGAACAAGAACGGGACCAGAAACACACAGAGACTTCATGCAACGATCTGACAGGGGAAATGAGAAAGTGATGAGAATATATACTGTGATGAGATGGGTTGCAGCTGATGATTAGTGACTGCAGCTGGATCGCTGATCAGAGGTAACGAGCCGGACACACCCACTCACGCGCTCACACACACGTAAACAAACAAAGCACGAGACGAGGAGAGACATTGGATCTATGAACCGTGACAACTACGCGCTTGCTGGCTGCAAAATGCACCCCTGCAGTCGCCCTCAGGGGACTGACAGAGCGAAGCATTGGCGGTATAAATATATGCGGCTAGACCGGGAATCGAACCCCGGTCTCCCATGCGAAAAACCTATAATTCCACCACAGGGGGATACAGGCTTTTGGATGCGTTGAGCGTCAAGATGTATTCATCGGTGTTGCTGGCAAGCGTGCGCGTTTATAACAGACTCGCTTGCTGCAAACGATATTTCCAGTCGCCGAACAGGGAACTGAGAAATGTAAGAGAAAAGAGGCCAGCACGGCCACGGCGGGACTAAGAACACTCTTTTCTCCTTTCGCCGGTGAATGACGCGCGCAGAGGCAGGGTAGTTTTTCTTGTAACGTAAAGAAAAACTAACCCCGACCGTCCGCTTCCAGGAGGAGCAGCCTCGGAGAAGGACGCCAGGTGAGTCCTCAGAGTCACCATAGGCAATTGGCTCGGAGTGAGGGCGGTCGCCGTCAGCGAGCGCGAGAGCTGCGAGAGCTGCGAGAGCTGCGAGATCCTCTAGGAAAGGGGGGCGTCTTGAAAAAGACGCCCTGCTCTTTTAGTGCATATATAATACACATAAAAACACAGTATATAGAGAAAGGATATAGGCGCCGGATAGCGCAGCAGGTACGGCGGTGAAGGCGGCATTGGCCAGCAGCTTCTGGAGTGGCTCGTCCCACTGAGGTGCTTCTCAGACGACGCGTTGCTTCTCTCGTGATCCAACGATGCGTGAGCTTCGCTGAAGAGATGAAAAATCAGTGAATCAGCCTTCTCGAGCTACCTTTATAGGGCTAAGCCACGCCCGTTTCGGCGGGAAGTGGCAAGGAGCGAAGCGCCCTCATTGGCCTGACGTCACCGCAGGCCTCGCTCGATAGGCTTATGCAGTTGCCGCAGAGCAGCCAATGGGCGAGCGAGCCGTCTCGCCCATGGCTGTGTGCTGCTGCAACGCGCTTTACATTAATTCAAAAATTAAAAGATAATTTTTTGCTTCAGTATTTTGTGAAAAAGAGTTTTTCCCCATAGCGTTTTCAACGCAGTACGAGAGACCTCTCGTAAGAGAACCCGAGGAAGCGGTCCTAGCAGACCAATCACAGCGCTTGCGTCCGCGGCGTTGTTACATTTTTGGAGAGGTGCACGTCAGGGTACGCCGAGGGTACGCGCGCTACACACAGCCTACGACGTAGCTACGGCTTGAGTTCGACGCAGAAGTATAAATAGGCCGCAGTATAAAACGGTCGTGGGGCTGAAGCCAACTTATGTGTTGAATGCTCAGAGCACGTTATAAAACGTATTCTTAAAATACACATTTTAATAAATCTGTTTTAATAAATGCTCATAGTAAATCATAGCATATTGCCTAAAACATAGGTACAAAAATAGTTAGTGATACATTTGCGACCCATTAAAAATTAGGGTCGTAATGGCATTTCAAAAGGTCGCATATGCGACCATTTTGGTCGCAGTGTAGTTCCCTGTACTTAAACCCAAAATCGTATCAATTTATTTAGAGATTTCTGTAACTTATCCAACCATACACAAAACAGATCAGACATCCAAGAAATGCATGCTTACTCAAAATGACATTGCACTAAACATGATGCAAGTAGTTTTACATTTTGTTTAGCCAGAAAACTAACATATGCATGAAGTATTGTTCTAGCATTAACCTTACCTAAAGTTTTCATAGCCATACTTGCACCACTTAAATCATTGTCAAGGACACAGCCAAGATAATTAACACTATTTCTGTCTGATATTACACAATCCCCTACCTTGACAGACAGGTTAGGAACCTTGTTCAGTTTACTTTTAGACTCAAATAACATTTTTTTACCTAAATGCAATAAGAGTTTATTTTAAGAGAGACAGTCTCTTACTTTATATAACTCCTCATATCACTTGTATTTTACTGACATCCTTGTCTGAAACCAGTAAAGCAGAGAACAAATTACAGTCACAAACTGCTTGCATATCATTTATGTATAGGAGGAATAAAAGGGGGCCTAAGACACTTCCCTGGGGAACTCCATTATTAATAATCGTTTATTCAGAGAGAAACCCATCAATTTCTACACTTTGAATTCTCCCAGTTTAATAAAAGTTCAACAAGGCTATCAGCATACTTGAAAAACACATGACACTTAATTTATCTTACAGTACTGAATGATTCACTGTCAAAAGCTTTTTGGAGATCCAAGAGTACCATTGCACACATTTTACCTCCATCAATCTGCTTCCTTATAAAATCTGTTAAATACAATACAGTTATATTTTATCATTTAGCAGATGCTTTTATTTAAAGCGACTTACAAATTCAGAGAGCAATAGAAGCAATTAAGTCAAGTCAAGTCACCTTTATTTATATAGTGTAAATATAGTATATATATAGTGCTTTTTATAATACAGATTGCATCAAAGCAGCTTCACAGTGATAACAGGAAAATCATACAACAAAGTTTGTTTCTAGAAGAAAATTGCGTCATCGACCACCTTAAGTAAGGCAGATAAATAATATTGTTGAATATTAAGTGTCCCCAACTAAGCAAGCCAAAAGCCAAGGCAACAGTGGCAAGGAACCAAAACTCCATCAGTGCCAGAATGGAGAAAAAAAACCTTGGGAGAACCCAGACTCAGTCGCTCAGTTCTCCTCTGGCCAACGAGCAAACAGTGTATGATTATGATCCAGGCAGCATTACAGGTCAGAAGTCAGATTGGTCGTGAGGACTTCACAGGGCTGATGAGGCTGGCACTTCAGGGATGCGTCATGGATGGGTCATGATCTGATCTGGATACGGCCAGGATCCGCTGACTTCAGGAGACAGGGGAGGGACTGGTTGAAACTTCAGGACTGCGTTGTCATCATGTCCAGGCCTTCATCAGATCTGGATATGGCCTGGATCCGGCGGATTGCGGTAAACCTCAGATAAACAGAGAGACTAATATTAATGTAGACGCCATCCTTCTTATGATGTAAAAAGTACATCAGGATTTATGGGAAGTGTTCCCGGTTCCGTCTGACCTAATCTATGCAGTCTAACATTAAATTCTAGAAGTTTATAATGTGTTATGTGTATGCTAGGCCACAGAGATGTGTTTTTAGTCTAGATTTGAATTGACAGAGTGTGTCTGCTTCGCGGACAGTGTTAGGAAGATTGTTCCAAAGTTTTGCTGCTAAATAGGAAAAGGATCTACCGCCAGCAGTCGATTTTTGAGATCGCAATAGACGTGAAGGACTATAGCCGCTTTCCGACCAGAGGAACCTTTTCACAGTTCCTTGAACTATTGGCTAAAGTACCCGTATGTTCCTGCGGTGTGAACACGCCAACTAGGAACGACTTTAGTTCTAGGAACTCCATTTGGAGGAACTAATTTAGCTCCTACTTCAGAGTAGGGTCTAAACCAGCACTATAGGACTTACCCGTGACGTTAGTGTACGCTGATGACCGAACCCATGCAAAACACCAGTACCTGCCATTTTTAAAACAGCTACATGTAAACACACAGATTATAGCCTATATATTTACTCCAGAAACTAGATATAAACATAGAAAGCAGTGATAGATGGGCCTCTTAACCTTTATGCTGAAGAGAAAATCCAACGCAACTTTGAGGGGACCGAGTCAAACATGATTATGTATTTCTGCTCAGCTAGCAACACTGGACATCAACCACACGGCATAGGCTTTTTTTCATAAACTGTGTACTTTCTATAACAATTCTATCTAATAACATGTTAAACAGTACTGTTAGACAGATCGCTAACTAATGAACACAGAGAATGCGAGCATTGTTTGCTCTGGCGGTCTCAGCGCCGTCAAAATAAAGGTCCGTCGCTCCATCAAAATAAAAGTCACCATGCTTGCGTTACTCCCTTACCCCTCCTACCAGTTCCTATGGCCACTTGGCCAGTGTGAACGCAAACAGCAAAACCAAGTTTGGGGGAGAGTAGTTCATAGAACTGTTTAGAAGTGGACAGTTCCTATAACTAAGTTCCTGTAATTACTTGGTCGGAAAGCGGCTATTAATGCATTAAGAGCTCGCTCAAGTACTGAGGAGCTAAACCACTTAGTGCTTTGTAAGCGATCAGCAATATTTTTTTAATTTATACGATGTTTAATAGGCAGCCAATGCAGTGTTGTCAGAACCGGGCTAATATGGTCATACTTCCTGGTTCTGGTAAGAACTCGAGCTGCTGCGTTTTGAACTAGCTGTAGTTTGTTTATTAAGCGTGCAGGGCAACCACCCAGTAGAGCATTACAATAATCTAGCCTTGAGGTCATGAACGCATGAACTAATTGTTCCGCATTTGTCAATGAGAGCATATGACGTAATTTAGATACAAATTTAAGATGAAAAAATTTGGTTTTACAGATGCTAAACACGTGACTTTCAAATGAAAGATTGGTATCAAAGAGCACACCCCCCCACACACACACACACACACAGGTTCCTAACCGATGACGAAGACTTGACAGAGCAGCCATCAAGTGTTAGACAGTATTCTAGATTATTACATGAGGAAGTTTTTTGTCCAATAATTAGAATCTCTGTTTTTTCAGAATTAAGTAGTAGGAAATTACTAGTCTTCCAGTTTTTTTATATCAGCTATGCATTCCATAAATGTTATGGATTGGTAAGTTTCGTCAGGGTGTAAAGAAATATAGAGCTGAGTATCATCAGCATTACAGTGAAAATTAATGCCATGCTTCCTAATGATATCTTCGAAGGGTAGCATGTACAGAGTGAACAGCAGCGGTCCTAGTACTGAGCCTTGTGGTACACCATACTGAACTTGTGATCAATCTCTTCATGAGACATCTCTTCATTTACTGCTACACACTGATAACGGTCACATAAGTATGATTTAAACCGTGATAATGCAATTCCACTAATGCCAACATAATTTTCGAGTCTATTTAAAGGTCCCGTTCTGCGTGATCCCATGTTTCAAACTTTAGTTAGTGTGTAATGTTGCTGTTAGAGCATAAATAATATCTGTAAAATTATAAAGCTCAAAGTTCAATGCCAAGCGAGATATTTTATTTAACAGAAGTTGACTACAAAAAACAGCTCGATTGGACTACACCCCTCTACATCCTGCTTTAGTGATGTCACTAGAACCGTTTCTTGACTAACCTCCGCCCACAGGAATGCTCCCTCAACTCTACTGGCTACTTGCGCACTTCTTATAACTGAGGCTACTGTGTTTACTCAGCTCTATTTTCTGAAGTAAAACTGACGCTTCATCTTTTGTGTGATGTACAATAAACTTTATTAAACTCATCAGTACATGTTTGATCATCATTCAGACAGCAGACTTGTAGGCTATTAATAAATAATGGATACATAGCCTACAAGCAGATGACAAATACGTTATAATAACCGTAATTAAACTACTAAACCATACCTGTTTCATCTCTATACAGCACTCTGAGTCTGTAGGCATTATTGTCCGACTCGAAATGAACGCCGTTACTGAGAGTTTCTGATATTATCATCATTCTGTGAGATGAATTTTTCCTGACAGACTGAGCGCGAGCTCATGAAGCTCCGCCCCCTGTGTCGTCCAGCAGCAGCTCATTTGCATTTAAAGGGCACAGACTGAAACAGCTCGTTTTTCTGAGCCCCCAAAAAATGTCAATTTAAACATGCTGTAAAAAATGATCTGTTGGGTATTTTGAGCTGAAACTTCACATACACACTCTGGGGACATCAGAGACTTATTTTACATCTTGTGAAAAGGGGCATAATACGGGACCTTTAAAAGAATGTTGTGGTCGATAGTGTCAAATGCAGCACTAAGATCAAGTAACACTAATGGTAAATGGTAAATGGACTGCATTTATATAGCGCTTTCACAGACCTATGGCCACCAAAGTGCTTATGGAGGATCCCTTTCCCACTCTACAGATAAAGCGTCGTCGGGAAACTCAATTCGCGTATCTACCCCGAAGTGACAAAATATAATAAAATTCTCTATCAAAGTTTATAAGGAAAGACCAGTAATTTGTTTAGGCATGGTTTGTAGGGAATTACATACCTGCGCACATATATTCAAACGCACATAACTATAGAACCAATTCTAAATGCGCATGTGAACGCCATCAGCGTTTCTCACAGGTTCGCATTTAAAGTCTGTGTAGAGAGAATGGTGTCGTCTTAGCGGCCACTAATTTAATAACAAATGATTGTTGCGACGGAAGCGAATCAATCAAAACTAACTTTAGCTGGAAAATAACTTTATTAAAGAACCACTATAAAGCCAAAACAATCTCTGTTACCTTAAATTATACGCTTATCTATGTAAAGCTGCTTTGAAACTAGAGCTGTTTTCGACTAAGGATTTTCATAGTCGAATCTGATTCGTTAGATTTTGCCGTAGTCGACTGATAGTCGAACCTTTTTTTTTTTTTTTTTTTTAGATAGCAGCTAGATTTTTTCCATTTCAAACAAAAGAGCTAAAAAACACATATATATCACACATATATCATAACATTTCATAAACATGAGGAGCAATATGAGAGAGAAATTTGGTGATGGTTGTTTAGGTACATTAAACCACGTAAAGCTGTTTCACACCCATGAGAACCGTGTGGAGTCAACTCACAGCCGCTCCGCTGCCCTGCTGAAAATGTGAAGCAGAAACGCTTAATATCAGATAACGTCCATAATAATTGGACTCTGGGTTCGATTTTTTGACCATTTTCAGTGGTTATGAGGAGCAATATGAGAGGGAAATTTGGTAATCGTTGTTTAGGTGTCACATGCCTGTCCTGTCTTGTTATGCACATGGGTGTTTTGTTATTTTGGGCCATGTGCTCGTGTCTATTGTCTAGCCCTTCCCATCTTGTTATCTGATTATTGGTTAATTTGTCCCACCTGTGTATCTCGTTACCCTCCTTTGTTTGTTCCCCTATTTAGTCTCCTTGTGTTTGTAGTCTTGTGCTGGTTCGTTGTCCTTGTTGCGTGTTCCTGGAGCTCTGTGTTTTTTGAGTTTGTTACCCTGTCTGCATGTCATCAATAAATTCCTCTGCATTTGAATCCTCGTCTCATATTCATCCGTTACGTGACAGAACGAACCAGCCAAATATGTGGATTCAGCGGAGTGAAATTTTTTCTGGTGAGGATAAGGGATCTTCAGTTTCCTTGTTTGAATATTTCGCCAGATGCGCTCAAAGGACTATGGAGGAGGAGAGGACCATGGCAGATGATGGTCAGCAGAAAGGCAAGCCTTCACCGCTGGTCCCGAAACGGAGGAGAGGAAGGAAGAACTCCTCCGTGACTGTTCCGGTGATCCCGAGTCCGGTGGTCCCAGTTCCGGTGGTCCCGAGTCCGGTGGTCCCAGTTCCGGTGGTCCCGAAACGGAGGAGGAGAAGGAAAACTTCCTCCATGCCAGTTCCGGTGGTCCCGAGTCCGGTGGTCCCAGTTCCGGTGGTCCCAGTTCCGGTGGTCCCAGTTCCGGTGGTCCCAGTCTCGGAGGTTCATGTGCAGTCTGAGATAGACAGAGCAGCTGAGACTCTGTTGGATTACTTCGAAAAACTATACAGGATCCTAGAGTTTCCCAGAACTGTCCACGTCACATCTGCCGATCCAGAGACTGTCCACGTCACGTCTGCCCAGCCAGAGCCTGTTCAGGTCACGTCTGCCCAGCCAGAGACTGTTCACGTCATGCCTGCCGAGCCTGTGTCTTCAGACAAGATGGCCGCCACCGAGCCTGTTCACGTCACGCCTGCCGAGCCTGGGTCTTCGGACAAGATGGCCGCCGCCGAGAGTGTACACGTCACGTTTGCTGAGCCTGTGTCCCCTGACAAGATGGCCGCAGTCGAGCCTGGGTCTGTTCCTGAGCCTGAGCCGGTGGTGTCTGTTCCTGAGCCTGAGCCGGTGGTGTCTGTTCCTGAGCCTGAGCCGGTGGTGTCTGTTCCTGAGCCTGAGCCGGTGGTGTCTGTTCCTGAGCCTGAGCCGGTGGTGTCTGTTCCTGAGCCTGAGCCGGTGGTGTCTGTTCCTGAGCCTGAGCCGGTGGTGTCTGTTCCTGAGCCTGAGCCGGTGGTGTCTGTTCCTGAGCCTGAGCCGGTGGTGTCTGTTCCTGAGCCTGAGCCGGTGGTGTCTGTTCCTGAGCCTGAGCCGGTGGTGTCTGTTCCTGAGCCTGAGCCGGTGGTGTCTGTTCCTGAGCCTGAGCCGGTGGTGTCTGTTCCTGAGCCTGAGCCGGTGGTGTCTGTTCCTGAGCCTGAGCCGGTGGTGTCTGTTCCTGAGCCTGAGCCGGTGGTGTCTGTTCCTGAGCCGGTGGTGCCAGTTCCTGAGCCTGAGCCGGTGGTGCCAGTTCCTGAGCCCGAGCCGGTGGTGCCAGTTCCTGAGCCCGAGCCGGTGGTGTCTGTTCCTGAGCCCGAGCCGGTGGTGTCTGTTCCTGAGCCCGAGCCGGTGGTGTCTGTTCCTGAGCCCGAGCCGGTGGTGTCTGTTCCTGAGCCTGAGCCGGTGGTGTCTGTTCCTGAGCCCGAGCCGGTGGTGCCCGTTCCTGAGCCCGAGCCGGTGGTGCCAGTTTCTGAGCCCGAGCCGGTGGTGCCAGTTTCTGAGCCCGAGCCGGTGGTGCCAGTTCCTGAGCCTGAGCCGGTGGTGCCAGTTCCTGAGCCTGAGCCGGTGGTGTCTGTTCCTGAGCCTGAGCCGGTGGTGCCAGTTCCTGAGCCCGAGCCGGTGGTGCCTGTTCCTGAGCCGGTGGTGTCTGAGCCGGTGGTGTCTGTTCCTGGGCCGGTGGTATCTGTTCCTGGGCCGGTGGTATCTGTTCCTGGGCCGGTGGTATCTGTTCCTGGGCCGGTGGTATCTGTTCCTGAGTCGGTGGTGTCTATTCCTGAGTCTGAGCCGGTGGTGTCTGTTCCTGAGTCGGTGGTGTCTATTCCTGAGTCTGAGCCGGTGGTGCCTGTTCCCTGGCCGCCCGAGGGGTCGTCTCCGCCCTGGCCGCCCGAGGGGTCGTCTCCGCCCTGGCCGCCCGAGGGAAAGTCTCCGCCCTGGCCGCCCGAGGGAAAGTCTCCGCCCTGGCCGCCCGAGGGAAAGTCTCCTTCCTGGCCGCCCGAGGGAAAGTCTCCTTCCTGGCCGCCCGAGGGAGAGTCTCCGCCCTGGCCGCCCGAGGGAGAGTCTCCGCCCTGGCCGCCCGAGGGAGAGTCTCCACTCTGGCCGCCCGAGGGAAAGTCTCCACCCTGGCCACCCGAGGGAGAGTCTCCGCCCTGGCCGGCCGATGGACTGTCTTCTCCACCCTGGCCGCCAGATGGACTGTCTGCTCTGCCCTGGTCTCCCGAACATTGTGCCTTCTGAACTGTCCATTCCCCTTGTTCCACCCTGGTCTGTCCCTCCCGTCCCGCCCTGGTCTGTCCCTCCCGTCCCGCCCTGGTCTGTCCCTCCCGTCCCGCCCTGGTCTGTCCCTCCCGTCCCGCCCTGTTCTGTCCCTCCCGTCCCGCCCTGGTCTTATGGAGCGTCTGGTAGCCGCTCCGTAGGGAGGGGGTAATGTCACATGCCTGTCCTGTCTTGTTATGCACATGGGTGTTTTGTTATTTTGGGCCATGTGCTCGTGTCTATTGTCTAGCCCTTCCCATCTTGTTATCTGATTATTGGTTAATTTGTCCCACCTGTGTATCTCGTTACCCTCCTTTGTTTGTTCCCCTATTTAGTCTCCTTGTGTTTGTAGTCTTGTGCTGGTTCGTTGTCCTTGTTGCGTGTTCCTGGAGCTCTGTGTTTTTTGAGTTTGTTACCCTGTCTGCATGTCATCAATAAATTCCTCTGCATTTGAATCCTCGTCTCATATTCATCCGTTACGTGACATTAGGTACATTAAACAACTTAAAGCTTTTTAACGCACATGAGAACCGTGTGGAGTCAACCCACAGCCGCTCCGCTGCCCTGCTGAAAATGTGAAGCAGAAACGCTTAATATCTGTTAACGTCCATAATAATTGGACTCTGGGTTCGATTTTTTTTTTACCATTTTAAGTGGTTATGAGGAGCAACATGAGAGGGGAATTTGGTAATCATTGTTTAGGTACATTAAACCACGTAAAGCTTTTTAACGCACATGAGAACCGTGTGGAGTCAACCCACAGCCGCTCCGCAGCCCTGCTGAAAACGTGAAGCAGGTTTTTGAATACATTTTTATTTACATTAGTAAGCTACAGGACATCGTCTTTCAAAACATGACCTGCGCGAAAGCGAAAAAATAAAATAAAAATGGTACCCAGCCCTTCTGAAAATGCGAATGCGTCTCTGTCCCCAGCACATTTCAAACCAAACTGACGCCCATGTATTCGACTATGAGGTTCATAGTCGAATCAGACCTCTCCGAATCGAATCGTCGAATCCTGGACTATTAGAAGTCAGCCCTATTTGAAACAATCTACATTGTTAAAAGCGCTATATAAATGAAGATGACTTGACTTGACCTATGACCTTCGAGTTCTACAAAACGAGCCAATGGCAAGGGAAATGCTATGGGTCTGCGGAATTTGCATAGCACAACTCCGCCCCACCGCGTAGGTATAAAAGGACACTGAACTCCAGGCCGTTCCAGCGGTACAGTGGTTGTGGCAGAGGGATGTAACGTCTCCGTTTCCTCCTCAGGGAACGAGATTTATATATGTTACCAAGACGTTTCCTTCCGTTTAGTCACTGCGAGTTACGTCTGTGAATGATGAAATGGGGGTCCCAATTTAAAGGGTTAGTTCACCCAAAAATGAAAATTCTGTCAGTAAATACTCACCCTCATGTTGTTCCAACCCCGTAAGACCTTCGTTCATCTTCGGAACACAAATTAAGATATTTTTGATTAAATCTGAGAGCTGGATCACTCCTCCATAGGCTTCTAAGACATTATAACTTGCTGGCCCAGAAAATGTAGTAAAGACATCGTTAATATAGTCCAAGTGACTACAGTGGTTCAATCTTAAGTTTATAAAGCGACGAGAATACTTTTTGTGTGCAAAAAAACAAACAAAAATAATGACTTTATTCCACTATTTTGCTATGCAAAGGCAAAAGACCGTAACTTAGTTTTTGGTCGAAAATGAGTTATTTATATTTTTGGCACATTCAAGACCTTCTTTATCATGTGGATAAGTATCTTGAATCAATTCCATTTTTTTTCGAGAAAAGGATTGCAGTTCTTGAAACAAAGTTACTTACGGGACCACCAAACCAGATGGAGCACACAACAGAGCTTCGACATGGACACCCTCAGCATACCGGTGAGTCCCATGAAACTAGTGCTCCTCGACAGGTAGAGAAACAAGCCGATCGACTTACTAATCGATGGCACAAACAGGGAGACCCAAAGGCACTCGACACATCAGATTGTCACGAGCCTCACATATTGCCGCAGTAGCATCCTCTACCCCAGATACAGCTCTGACAAAGATTGCAAACACTGGTCTCCAACCACCGCCTATACATCTTGAGAACAGATTTGAAGTACTAATGAATGTAAATGAGGAATCCCCAAACGTGATGAATGTGATCGAACACAGACTGAATGGGCCAGTAGCTAACACTGATGCTAACTGGCGCTCAAGCAGTGGCGGATCTACGGGGTGGCAAAGGGTGGCAGCTGCCACCCCTGGGAACTAGTCTTGCCACCCCTGTTGCCACCCCATTTATAAATCAGATAATATTTTTTAAGTATATTTTATGTTCATAGCCTACACGTTGAAGGCCAAGGAGACCCGCACCAAACTCCTCTCAAACAGAAATCGCCGATTTAGAATCCCCTCCGCTCCCCCTCACAATGGTTTCAAATTTCAATTTCACCAGTGGCAGTTTTTTACAGTCTATGGTGGCAGCAGGGCAGCACGCAGTGTTTCGGAGAAGAGAGGATAAGCAGCTAGCAGCAGTGAGTTAAGAGGTAAGTTTGACACCAAGTCGAAAAAGTCCATAAGCAGACAGTTAACCCTGCAACAACCATATTGTTACGTTATTTACATCCGCAATACTTTGTTGTCTCATCGAATTTTTATATGAACGTCAGGTCAGATAGCTAAGGGTCTAACCGTTAGTCTAGCTCTTTGTGTGTGCTTAAAGGGATAGTTCAGGATTTTAGACATGAATCTCTATAGCTTCCCCATAAGCAGTGTGGTGCATTGACCATGACTTACCCCCGACAGCGTCCTGTGAGCCGAGCTCCGGTCCAGTTTTGGTCAAGATGAAATTAGTCCGGCAAGTTTGCTGGGGTCACGGCAATAAAGCTTTTTTCTTCTCAAATCAATATGTGTTCAAAAGAGTGATATATTTGCAGCACAAAACCGCTGTCTATGGAGAGGTCAGACCTCGTTATGGCTTGGCACTATTTTCTTCCCCGTCATATCACTGCGCGATGCCGCTACCTACAGCCAGCTGGGAGCCGCGCACGTGTCACTTTGTTTTACAGCTCGTAAAGAGAACGATAACATGTCTGACTACAGCAGCGACGATGACAACATTGACTTCGACACACAGCCAAAAGGATATCTTTACGAACCTGAATACACAGATGACGAGTTACGCCAGATGGAGTTAGAAAGGACAGAAAGAGAGAGGATGGACAGAGCCAAAGTCGCCTCAGAGCAACATCTGCCACAGGAAATCTTTGAAATGTGTGAGGAGAAAGCGCCACATCTTTGTTTGTACAGTCCGGATAGTCACAAGTCCGCACCATTTTCTACAAAGCTTGTACAAACTGATCGCTCTTGGTGAGTAGCTATGTTAGCTTGTTCGTGTAGCTGTTCTGAGCACGTAAACACTGCTGTAAACACTGCCGAACAACTGAAAAAGTGGTGTGTGCCTGCGCAGCCCGCAGCTGGCTGTAGGTAGCGGCAGCGCGCAGTGTTATGACATGGGAGAAAATAGTGCCAAGCCATTACGAGGTCTGACCTCTCCATAGACAACGTTTTAGTGACGCAAATATATCACTCTTTTGAACACATATTGATTTGAGAAGAAAAAAGCTTTATTGCCGTGACCCCAGCAATCTTGCCGGACTAATTTCATCTTGACCAAAACTGGACCGGAGCTCGGCTCACAGGACGCTGTCGGGGGTAAGTCATGGTAAATGCATCACACTGCTTATGGGGAAGCTATAGAGATTCATGTCTAAAATCCTGAACTATCCCTTTAACCTGTTCATTTGTTAAATAAACTGTTTATAGTGACAGTTATGTCTTAATTTATGTCAGGAGTTATGAAATGAAAAAATTAGTCGATACCTTTAATATGAATTATGAGCGTCTGCGTCGGCCGCTCCCATTCAGAAAAAAAAAATCCTGTGCTGTCGTCACGAAAGCGCTTGACAAAACAACGTCCCTCAGGGCTTTTAGCTCAAAAATGTGCAGATTTGGAGAAATATTGATAGATTCTCATAGGTTTACATCAGATTTCTATAGACAGGAATCTATATTTATTGAATTTATACCCAAATGCGTCGATGTAATAATTATGAGCGCTGGATACTCTGATGTAACTGTAGGATATTTGTAATTTGTAGTGATTACAATTTAGCTCAAAGGAATTATTAATTAATTTATAGGGAATTCAAAAGAGTCACTTACAACCGAGCAAATGACTCGTTCGCGGTTCATTTGAACTGGCTGCAATTATCAACTCTGCAGCGGATATAAATATCCGAACTATAGTGAAACACTATATAGTTAGCAAGGTAACTTAGATCAGAAGTTTAAGACATTAAATTTGTAAGCACAATAACACAAGTAATATTTCTCTTTAAAATACAAACAAGACTTTATTGATTATTCTAACACATACAACTAATATCTAACACAGACACACACATTCATACGCGTTGCAGAAAGAAAGAGAGTAAGGAAAGATTAAGTTTTAAGAGTGAGTTTAAGAGTGAGATGATGTAATCCCAAGTTTCTATGCACTTATAAAACACAACCTGAATGAACCATCAATCATTAGTTTAACCCTTTTATCGTTTCCTAGGTTATTAAATCAGTATCAAATACACCAGTTCAGTTTAAGAGTCTGGAGGCAGTACTTGCTTGTCTTTGCTTTTGGGGATTCCCTTTTTGTTGCGTGAAAGGGGTTTTCCCGGTCGTTCTTGGCTGGTCTCCGTGCCTGATGTCTGGGTCACGTGGTCAGTGACGTGGCGTGTTGGCGGAATGAAAGTCTTTGTTTGAAGCTGGCTTTGCAGAAGAAACGTGGCTCGAAATCTTGTCGCAAAACTTAACTTAGAACCGAGACTCACAACGGAAAAGAAAGGAAACTAAGAAAAGAAAGGAAATTGAGAAGAGTAGATGGCTTGAATGAAGCTGTTTAACCCATGTTCTTCAGATCTTGATTTGGGTTATTTCGTCTGCGCGTTTTACATGGTTACTTGTCTGTCTTAGATCTTCATCTCCCGCTGCATTTTTGGTTCTGCCCTAAAACTCTACAAACTTTGTTCTGGTGTTAAGATTTTAAACTCAAATGTCCGCCCAGCCTCCTGGATCAGTTCTAACCAATTAGACACTGTCTTTGTTTAGGAGGTGGCGTTCTCTTCACTTCTTATCATAAATCAAGCTTATCTGTGCTCTCCTTACTCTCTAAGCTCTAGCAAAGAGTACAGAGGCCACAGCTAAGACATTATTACTATTATAAGAATCCGAAACATTTTCCACAGATTTCAATCAAGCCATCCTTTGAATTAAGAACATACGATAATATTGATATGAAACACAACACATTTTCATTCAAACATCTAACAATAATAACAATTACATGAATTGTATGGCATCTAAGCATATCAGATACACCCATCTATTGTAGGAACAATATAAAATCATGTCGTTGCATGATGCTTGATCTATAAGTCCATTGAAAATTGTTCTTGAATGATTTTATTTATGTTATAGGTAAAATCTCAGCTCTGTGGTTTGAAACGATTTTACACCCTGAGGTCTATCAGAGGTCCTTAAGGAGGGGTCTGGAATGTTGTGGGCTCGAGCAGCTTCTGCTGTTATCTTGATCGGGCTGAATTGTGCTATCTCTGAGCCAATCATTCTTTTCCAAGCTATCTTACATTGACCAGTTCTTTCTTTAGTTGGGCTCATCTTCTTTGAAGCTTGCATGGCCATAAAGTTCTTAGCTGGGGGTTTTCGTTGGTCAGCGGAGACTGGCTGGCTGGAGCCTTCTTTTATGGCTCTGGGGTTGGTGATTTGGTGTCTGGAATGTTCAGTTCTGTGAGAAATTATGTTTGAACAATTCACCTGGAAGATTCATTTGTGTTTGTTTCGCACTCAATCCTACATATCCCCTCTTCGTACGGCGATGTGTTAAGATGAAGACATCGGTGAACGCTGGAGAAACACGGGTAGAAGAAACAGACACATACAAAGCAAACAACAAGACAACACCTCCATGACTGGTCACTGTACTGGTGCAGGGCATTAGATTACTTAAGTATTAAAAGTTCAAGTTCATTCTCTCAATATGGTCTATTATATTGAGTAGAGTTTAAATTTTGGGATTGTTATTCTAATTTGTTTCGGTACGGTGATTCTTTGATCAAATTCTGTGATTACGTTTGTTTGTTATCTTCTCTTCTAAGTTGTTTTACGTTAAGACGTTTTACCTTTTATTTTCTGGTGACATAATTTGTGGTAACAATTATGTGAACCATCATGCATGGAGCTCTCTGGCTCACATTCGTTTTAAGGCGGCTTACAAGTGTCAGGCGTGGTGCGTCAATCCTACTACCATGACCTTGACCCTTAAGGGGGAAGACATGCATTTTACCTAATAAAAGAAGGAAAGTTAAGGAAGAGGTAAAACAAAACAAAGCAGTGTATGGCTTATAGCTACTGTTGCGCAGCTAAGGTGTCAGGTATCACAGTGTAATGAGAGGTGTCCTACTTGTTGGATGGATAGCTACCATGTTTCCTATGGTAAGTGTAGCTAAGTTGTTAAGCTAGTTTCTAAAGTTAGTTTTCTACCCGTGGGGAAAACATGTTTGTTGAATGTTTTCCATGGTAGATGTGGTTAACCTCTACGTGTTAGTGAGCATGTTAGTGGCGTAGTGTAGTGCATGTATGTATGTGTGTATGTATGCATGCATGTATGTATGTATGTATGTATGGTCAGATCTGTCTCAGTCTGTTTTGCTCCCCCCTTTTCTTGAAGGCTTGCCCACGTGCTTCTTGGCTTAGCTTTGATGAGCTTAGATGAAGATTGGCTGGTTGCATCTTTGCCTTAGGAAAGGGATCGTCTATGATCTGCTGGGGGTCAGTCCAGTAAGGCAGGAAGTTCTCTGGCAGACATTGGGAGGCAGTTTGGCATGGATGCGTGAAGCTGTGGTGCAAAACTTTGTCTCCGTTGTTGCATTCCTCTTGTGATGCCTTCTGGTTGTGACAGACTTTCTGACCTTCTGTGCTTACTGTGGTTACTGTAGCACACACGTGGTTCTTGAGTTTGGAGCTTGTGTGATGGTTTCTTTGTGAGTGATGGGAAGCCAGTGTGGTGTTTTCTGGTACCTCTGGGTGTTTGTCAGTGGTTGGCTTTGAGAGACCCCTCTGTTCTGTGTTGTTGTAGAACAGGTGGTCGTCATCTTCATTATGAAGGTGTACCAGATGATCATTGGTCTTCCGTTCCATCGCTAGTCATAGTGAATTTGACTCATCTTGTTGGTCATTCGTGTTCAGCTTGTTTTCTATGAACACTTTCATTTGCCTCATTAGTTGCTCCATGTCTTCTGAGGGTAAACTGTCTTGTTCTTGGGCACACTCAGTGTTGTGTTTGACTGAGTGGTGCCGAGGTGAGTTTCGTCGTTGATTACCCACATTGAATGCTTTTGGATGCGTTGGTTGACAGCCTTTGGATGTCCAGTTAGGATTCCAGTTGTTTCCTTCTTGTGGGTTCATTGAGAAGCGTGGCTGGTCCCATGGCTTTTCCATGCGGTTGGTGTGGTAGCCGTCATTGGCCTGGGGGTCACGTTCTCTGTGCACCTTGCGAAGGACTGTGGTGTTGTCCTGCCACTGGGTGTCTTCCAGTGCATAGCTTGTGTCTTGGCTGAAGGAGTTTGACACTGTGGATGTTTTCAAACCTTTCTTTGAGGACATCTTTTGTTTGATGTAGGCTTTGTGCGTCAGGTCACGTAGCTGTTGAATTGTCATTGTGTCTGCGCTGGCCATGACATGAAGATGATGACTCAATCCGGGATGCAGGTTCCTCAGAAAAAGGGTTTTGAAATTCACATCCTCTTCATGTTCAGGTGAGTTATGTGCACCAAAGAAGGCTTGTCGAAAACGCTGGTAGTAGGCTTGGGGAGTCTCGTGTCGACCTTGTTTGGTTTCCAAGGCGATTAACACACCGTGTTCCGACTCTGGGCCTGTGAATTCTTTTATCAGTGTCTCACATAGTAGCTGGAAGTTTGACTTTACATGAGCAGGTTGTCGGTCTAGGAAGCTTCGTACCTCTGGACCGGATGTGGATCGGAGGAGGTATAACCTGTCTCTGTCAGTCACATGTGGTCTCACCTCTAGGTGGAAGTTGATATCTCGGATGTAGGCTTCAATGTCTTGGCCCTCCGTGGAGTTCGGGTTGAACTGAGTGATATTCTTAACCAGCTGGTTGAGATCTTTAAAGGTCATCCCCTGTGCAGGTTTGGAGTCTGCCTGGATGAGCTCTCGTTGTTTGTTGGCAGTGAACAGTTCTGTGGTGAAGGCTGGTGATGTTTTGGGTTGCGGCCATTCACCTTTTCTGTTGTATGGCAGTTCTTGGATGGAGGACTCTGTTCTGCTCAGCAGTGGTGATGCTGAGGGAGGTCTCTCCCTTCTTGGCTCTGGTTTCTGTTGGAAGATGTGCTGGAGTTCATCTCTGACCGCGTAGAGCTCGTCGTTGGTGTCATCTCGCTGTTGGGTCAGATGATCAATGTCAGCACTGCACCTTTCCAGGTGGTCTTTCATAGCATTAATTTTAGAGTTCTTATCTTTAATGTCAGCTTTAGCTTTCTCTAGCTGATGTTCAGCAGCCTGGAGTTGGTTTACCAGGTGCTTCTGGACAGTCTTTAATTCTTGTTTGTCACGTTCAGTGACTGCAAGGGCTTCTTGGAGCTTGTCAACTTGCTTCTTTGTTTCTTGCTCCACTACATCAGGCATGAGTTTGTCTTGAGCTTTCGTTTTGAGCTGGTCTGTGCAGCGTTGGGTGTGCATCAGCTCTCTCAGGAACTCAGTGGTCTGACGCTTGAAGTCGTCCTGGACTTTCACATCAAGCTTGTCTATGCGGCTCTGAGCACGTGTCAGCTCCTCCTGAAGGTGGGTGATGTGCTGGTCGCTTAGTTTCAGCTGGGCTGTGAAGGCGTGGCTTAGGGAACAGGTGATCTTGGTTAGTTCCACGTGGTTGTGGTTTTGGCTTGAATCATTTGTCAGGAATCTTCTCAGCGTTATCATTATTATTAAAAATAATAACAGTTCAATTGTCTTTGGTGTGAGGCAGTCTGTGATGCCTCTGAGCCAGGCGTCCACGTCAGTGGGGTTTGTTGTCCGCGACATGTTGGCACGCTGGGGTGAAGAGACTGACACAGATCTGTGTGGGGTGTAAGCCTGTATGTGGTTGAACAGCTAAGTGTCGTTTCAGTGACTGTACAACAATAGTGAAGTGTTGTAATGTCTAAGTGTTGGTCTCAGTGTAGACAGGTAGGCTAGTGATGTGGACACTTCGTCACTCAACTGAGCGAGGGAAAGAGAGAAAAAGGTTAAAACAAATCTCAATTGAAAGGATTTTTTTTTTTTCAGTGGGAGAAATATTTTTATAAATATTTTCTATCAATGAAAAGCTGGTTTAAACTCGTGATGTGTCACTCAACTGAGTAAGGGGAAAAGAGAGAGAGGTTAAAACCAATTTCAATAAAACAAGAAAGAAAATTCTTAAGTAGGAGAAATATTATTTTTCTCGTAAATGCTTCCTATCGGTGAGAATCTGTTTCCAGAAAGGTAAACAATATTATTGTTTATGTTTACAAGGAAAAATAATACAATAATAATGCTGATACCTTTTTTCTAAGTTTGACAGCATTGACACACCTTCAGTTTGGACCGCTTACAGCTCTGCTGGGATGCTTTGAAGGCGACGGTTGCTCAACACTTGTCTCTGTTAATTGATCTTGGATAAGATGTCAAATTGTAAATTGCGTTTACAGATGCAGGGAGAGTATGGAGAACAGAGAGGGTTTGATTGAAAATCAAATACCTAATGACTGTTTTCTTTGGGAAGATTATCTTTCTTTCTTTAGACTCGATTTATGGTTCTTCCAGGTGTGTTCCCTACAAATGTGAAGAATGGGAAAGCAGGACAGAACAGGAAGGATGTAAGAAGGAAAGGAGGGAAGGAGATTGGATCCACAAATGGCTCTGGAGCCTTTGTCGAACTATGAGTATAGAATTGACAGTTGCCAACAACTAAACATTCAAAAAATAAAACTTTGTAAGAGAGGGTTCTCTCTGATTTATTTGAAACTTGTAGTGAGATGCCAATGTCTCCTATTGAGGCTCAGGTGTTTCACTCCCAAGCTAGGAATCAAAAGAAAGGAAAAGGTAATAAAGATTAAATAAAGTAATAATGTGATGGACAAAATAAGAAAAAGGGGAATTAAATACAGAGGTAAATAAGTAAAATAGAATGGTTAAGGTTATAACCACAACTGGAAAAGGAGGATATACCGCAATAATAAATGAGCAAGCATGAGTCTAACAATATTTGTAATAGGGAAATGTTGGTTGAATAAGTTTACTTAACTTCCAAAGTTTAAGACTTATTCACCTGAAGTGATTAAATCTAAAAGAGAAATTTAGAAATTATGAGAATTATGAAATTAGATTTATTAAAAATAAATCTAGAAATCGTTAGAAATTACCTGTTTAGAAAAATAAAACTTCAATCTTGATTTAATATTTCCCTTTTTTAGATCAAATTAGAATTTGACAATTAATAATCATAAACCAGTATTTTCTTTTCAAGTAAAATGCAGGTAAATTAAATTAATAATTGTGAACCGAAATTTCCTTTTCACAGAAAAATATGGGTAAAGTATGAGACAGGTAAAGTAGGAAAGAAGAAAAGACCAACAGGTGTAACTTAACAGTCGAGGTGTTTAAATGGTTAAATCACTTTAACGTTGTTCAAACAGACACGGTATTTAACCACTGATGTTAATATTAATGATAACCGTAAATAATGCTTAAGGCTTTAGCATAGGTTAGGCCTCAATGGTAAACAACTACTTAGCTTAGCTTTAGCTTAGCTAGCCTAGCCACCAAAGGGTTCGTTGGGGTCAGAGTTCTCCCGGAAGCGTTGGTTAAGACTTCCGTGTCACGATTGTAACTATGGCGACAAAACAAACGCTAGTGGGCGAACTGTGAATTGCAGTTTGTAAACAAATAAGCAGTTACATGAAATGTCGGCACATTTCAGCAATGTTTGGAGAATATGCACGTACAGTCGTATTACGTGAAATGACGGCGCATTTCAAACTGTGCACTAAAGGACACCACTCGTAGCTGTTTTACGACGTGGGGCTTCACTCAGTGGTTTAAGAGTGATTAACTTTAAAGGACAGCTTTGTGCTGTACTATAGCGATCTCGGCGGATCGACGTCTCTGTGCAATGTTATCCGAGCACACAAAAACAACAGGGTTTTTAACTGTTGGTTGAGTTTCAACATCAAGCTTTACTTGAACACAACTTTAAATAATTCCTATTTAACTACACTCGGACATACGCAGTGTTTACACGAATTAATTGAACAGACAAAGTCACAGATAAGCTTATATCACGGGGATTGCCGTGGAACACGCACTGACAATCTGAGAAATAAAGACTAATCTGTGAGGAGAATATTCGTCCCAGTGGAACACGCACTGAGTCAGACAAATATACACTCTAAAAACTGCTGGGTTAAAAAATAACCCAACCTTAACCACACCGCTGGGTCACTATTGGACAGAACACGCGCTGGGTTGGTTTGACCCAAGTGCTGGGTTTTACCATTTAACCCATATTTCTGGGTCATTCATTTGACCCAACCAGTGGGTGAAATTAACCCTCTTGCTGGGTTAAGTCTTACTCATGTGCTGGGTTATTTCTTGTCTCATTGCCTTAATAAAATTAGAAACAAATATTTGTTATATTATGAATGTAAAATAATTATTATCTCTGTAATACAATAAACCAGAGAGGCCACTGAATGATTTCAATCTCATTTTTTTATTTATTTTTTATTTTATACATTTCTTTAATACTTTTCTTTATCGAATACAAATGTTAATCAATGTCAAAGGTCTGACATGTCCCCCTCATTTCATCCCTGAGGCACAGAATGTGCAGCAATTCACCAGTCATCTCATTTTGTAAATATTCAAACATGTTGGTCCTCACCTGTTGATTACACAAGTCAAGTCAAGTCATCTTTATTTATATAGCGCTTTTTACAATACAGACTGTATCAAAGCAGCTTCACAGTGATACTGTAACGTGAATATAATACAACAAAGTTTGTTTCTAGAAGAAAATTGCGTCATCGTCCACCTTAAGGCAAATCAATAATATTGTTGAATATAAAATGTCCCCAACTAAGCAAGCCAAAAGCCAAGGCAACTGTGGCAAGGAACCAAAACTCCATCAATGACAGAATGGAGAAAAAAACCTTGGGAGAACCCAGTCTCAGTCGCTCAGTTCTCCTCTGGCCAACGAGCAAACAGTGTATGATTATGATCCAGGCAGCATTACAGGTCAGAAGTCAGATTGAATAAGAACATTCAGAATATTTATCCAGTTCCATCTGATTGGAAGTCGGAGTCATCACACCGGTATGGAGACGAGTTTGTTGAGGATCAGTCGTGTCGATGAGGCCTTCACAGGCAGGGGCGTGTCTAGAGCATTTTCAGTGGGGGGGCCATGCTGGGGCACTGCCTCCAAACGGGGTGGCCGCCAGTGACCAAAAAAAAAAAAGAAGCTAAATTCTACAGTAGCCTATATTACGTAAATCCTATTGATTTTATTATTTTTTTAACTTGAATAAAGTTACTTGTAAACAAATGTAGTAATAAAGCACATTTTTGATTAATTTAGTTTTTTGTTATCCCTATATATCCATTAAGTTGAATTTGAGAGCCAGTGTTTATTATTTTTAGTGTTTCCATAAAACTAACAAGTTTATAAAATAAAAGCAATTTTAATAATGAGCAATTTTAAAATCCCAGAAGCAGAAACGATGTCAATTATTTTCTTTTAATAAGTAGTTTGGCCATTACAATATACAGTAGTTTTATTCACAATCTCTTTCAAATAATAAATAAATAAATAAATAAAAATAAAAAATAAATCCCCCCACTGTAATAATTCAAATGGTTTGGCCAAAACATCATAGTGTTTCATTCAACATTTCTTTCAGATTAATTTACAAAAAAGCTGAGTAACACAGAGTTAAAGTTTTAGCACTGTAACACTTCAAATGAAAACACCACAGTTTAAAAATAAAATATGGAACCATTACATTTGTGCTCTACTAATATATTAAAGAACAGTCTTTAGTCTAGAAACAATAATAGCTGCCAACTTTTTTAGTTTAGCTTGGAGTGTATTGTGATTGTCACTAACATTTTAGTAATTAAACTGAATTTTATTAGGTTTAGTGACATGTTACAATGTTTTGGTACAATTTCTGGTAAACTACACTTTTTTATTATTTCAATTCAATTATTGTGATTTGATTTAATATTGACTCATTTGGATAAATATTAGGTAGGCTACACAAGATAGGCGTTTTTTTCTCAAGAAAAAAAACAACTCACCTGATGCTGTAAACATACAGAGAGCCCTATCAGCTGGTAGTAGGCTATTATTTAAGGTTAAAAATAACTCAAATTAAATATAATGCGTACATTTTTTAAAAAATTATAATAACTTTAATTAATGATATAAGTAAAATTATAATATGTAATAGAACACATATTTAGCTAATACTCTCTATAGCTATTTTTTTCTTGCCAATGTACTATAGCCTATTATATTAATTAAATGGCTTTCCTGAGGTAAATGGGACATAATTGTTCTCCAGCTATGTTATTGACCTCTTCACACTTATGAAAAACACTGATTGATCGATATTATGTATGAGGAATATACATTTCGGTAAGTTTTAGCTGTATCTTCAGTGTTCATTCATGTTTTTTTACTATTAGCTAGTAGAGATGATCGGTTCACGTGCGCTAGGGATCTGTCACGTAACATTTAACGTTACAAGCGCCAAAACGTTTGAATTTCGTAATAAAATTGACAGAATATGAGAGCTGAGATTTTTTTTATGTCATAAGTAACCTGCTCTGTCTAGTCTGGCGGTCTCCGTGTCCTCTTTGCTTTGCGATTTTTCTGTGCGTGAGAAAATGGATGTGGCGTGAGAGAGTGTGAAAATTGCGTGTGTCTCACGGTGAATGTGTGAGAGTTGGCAGCTCTGGAGTAACAGTCGCAGAAAGAGAGGAAAACAGTCGAAAAAGAAGGAAGGCAGACCTCAACTAAAACAGCTGAAACTTCTGGAACTAAAACTTCTGTTTCGGTGGTGATGACTGGCAGCTCTTTGTTTGGTGTCTTGACTTCCCCACTCTTGATTGATAAGGACAGTAAAAGTCCAAGTCCGCGATGACCGTTGTTTTTCTGGCGCTGCACTTTTTGAATCGCGAACTTCAGTAGAGTCTATAAACTGATTGGCCGTAAAATGAACCAATCACAAGACATCTTATAGGGGGGGCACCTGGGGTGGCCAACCGAATTTCAGGGGGGGCCGGTGCCCCCCCTGGCCACCACGTAGACCCGCCCCTGTTCACAGGGCTGATGAGGCTGGCCCTTCAGGGATGCGTCATGGATGGGTCCAGGCGCAGGTCCACCTTCTGATCTGGATACGGCCCGGATCCGGCTGACATCAGTAAACTTTAGAATGAACAGAAAGACAAACATTAGCATACATGCCATTCTTCTTATTAAATAATGAGTACATTAGGTGTTATAGGAAAGTGTCCCTGGTTCCGGCTGACCTATGCAGCCTAATAATCATTTAACTGATTTGAATAATAGAAATGTAAAATGTTCTATATGAATGCCAGGTAAAAGAGATGCGTTTTAGTCTAGATTTAAACTGACAGAGTGTGTCTGCTTCCCGGACAATCACTTAAGAGTGTTGAAATAAAACTGACATGCAAGTTAAGCTTTTTTTGTGGAAGTATCAATTTATTATTGAATATGCAATTAAAATTATTGCAAACATTACCAAATGACCAAATGTGAAAAACAAACAAAATGTGTATTCAGTATTTGCAAACTGAATTATAGTAATAGTAATAAAAGAGTAATTTGGACAAATATTATCAACATTAAGGCATTAAAATAAAACAGTATTTTATTAAAAGTAAAATATTACTGTAATGTTGATAGTGTCTTTAACATTAAAACTCACAAACCCACAAAGCTGCTCGTTAATCTCCTGACTGGCAGCGCTGATGATCGCCTCGTTTAGATGTTAACTTGCACACAATAAAATGAAAGATGACATGCATGGTGGTAGGGTAGGCTATCATGTAAGTTTACATTTTTTAAGTTTTAAATATTGACGATCATTCGTTCAACTAAACGGGTAGCCTATACTTTTCTTCTCAAAACTGGCGCCTGTCTATTTATTTCTCCTGTCCTCAGTCGCTGTTTATAAAGATTGCAAGTCATACATTTAGGCTACTAAAAAAAAAACTAGGCTATATCAAGCTCTTGAAAACCTTTTTTTTTGGCAGAAACGATGGTTCGAGACAGTACAGAAGACACACGCACCACACGCAGACTGTGCTGGAACTTACCTCAGTCATTTCTTCTGACGAGTATTTCTAAAACTACACCAGAAGACTTTTCACTCACAACTCACTAGCTAGCCTAACGTAGCCTACATTAGAGACTCATTTCCCGCTGATTTTACGTGCGAGAGGTCTGTGAGGGAAACTGCGCGTATGAATTTCATACAAAACGCTTACCTCACTTTTAAATATGCAACGTCCACAATGAATAGGCCTACGATAATTACATGATGAATTTAGAATTTAAACTGCATATTTCAAAAAGGCTGCTGATATAGCTGGTTTAATTTCAACTAAGGATTTAACGATGCAGCGTTTGATTTTGTCAAAAATTCTAACCGGCTAGCTGTGGCTAATTAATGTTTCACAGAATAAATACGTTACCCCTCACACTTCCATATCAAAGACTGTATGTTGAACAGTGAAATTAGCTTGCTGCTACCACAACAACTTATTAAAAATATAGGTAAATATTCATATTAACTTACCATAAAACAGCTGCCTGCTCCGAGTGGCGTGCTCCTCGATTCAGAAGTGAAGAATCCAGAAAGTTCCACAAAGAATGAAAAAAGTAACCAGTTGCTGGGTCAAAATAACCCAACCAGCGGTTTATTTGTGAATGACCCCCTTACAACTCATTTGACCCAGCATGAGCAACCCAATAATGTGTTTACAGTACCCCAAACAACCCAACTTTTTGACCCAGCACAATCAACCCAACAATTTGTTTACAGAAACAACCCAGCATTTTTTTGAGTGTAAGGTTATACTTATGATGTTTATCACGCATCGCCGTGGAACACGCACGGTGAATCAGATAAATAACGTTAGAACCACGCTCATCGCTCTATGAGGAGAATATTCGTTCTAATATGGTTATTTTAATTACTGCAGTTTTAATTTCATTCAGCTCTCTGACTGATACAAACACACATAACGTTATAGCTATTTGAAAGACTCTGGAACACGCAGATGTCTTAAGCTATAATTAAAGTATTTCAGAATCGAGGGACACGCTCAATTGTTACCTTATCGTTGCGTGGGATCTTATATCTTGGGTTATTTTACTGCAGTTTGAATAAAATAACAAATAAAAAGAATAAAATGGGGAAGCAGACTAGACTAGAGTAACAGCTCAAGCACAGACATTCATTCAAACAGAGCGCGCGGCGCGCGCTGCATACGTCATACACACAGACTCGGAGGTTCGGATCTCTCCTCCGCATAGGCTACTATGAAAATATAATTACTTCGTATATGCTTACAATTTTAGGTTAAACTGCCCGCATTCTCCACCAATATAATGTAGGATATTTGTAATTTGTAGTGATTACAATTTAGCTCAAAGGAATTATTAATTAATTTATAGGGAATTCAAAAGAGTCACTTACAACCGAGCAAATGACTCGTTCGCGGTTCATTTGAACTGGCTGCAATTATCAACTCTGCAGCGGATATAAATATCCGAACTATAGTGAAACACTATATAGTTAGCAAGGTAACTTAGATCAGAAGTTTAAGACATTAAATTTGTAAGCACAATAACACAAGTAATATTTCTCTTTAAAATACAAACAAGACTTTATTGATTATTCTAACACATACAACTAATATCTAACACAGACACACACATTCATACGTGTTGCAGAAAGAAAGAGAGTAAGGAAAGATTAAGTTTTAAGAGTGAGTTTAAGAGTGAGATGATGTAATCCCAAGTTTCTATGCACTTATAAAACACAACCTGAATGAACCATCAATCATTAGTTTAACCCTTTTATCGTTTCCTAGGTTATTAAATCAGTATCAAATACACCAGTTCAGTTTAAGAGTCTGGAGGCAGTACTTGCTTGTCTTTGCTTTTGGGGATTCCCTTTTTGTTGCGTGAAAGGGGTTTTCCCGGTCGTTCTTGGCTGGTCTCCGTGCCTGATGTCTGGGTCACGTGGTCAGTGACGTGGCGTGTTGGCGGAATGAAAGTCTTTGTTTGAAGCTGGCTTTGCAGAAGAAACGTGGCTCGAAATCTTGTCGCAAAACTTAACTTAGAACCGAGACTCACAACGGAAAAGAAAGGAAACTAAGAAAAGAAAGGAAATTGAGAAGAGTAGATGGCTTGAATGAAGCTGTTTAACCCATGTTCTTCAGATCTTGATTTGGGTTATTTCGTCTGCGCGTTTTACATGGTTACTTGTCTGTCTTAGATCTTCATCTCCCGCTGCATTTTTGGTTCTGCCCTAAAACTCTACAAACTTTGTTCTGGTGTTAAGATTTTAAACTCAAATGTCCGCCCAGCCTCCTGGATCAGTTCTAACCAATTAGACACTGTCTTTGTTTAGGAGGTGGCGTTCTCTTCACTTCTTATCATAAATCAAGCTTATCTGTGCTCTCCTTACTCTCTAAGCTCTAGCAAAGAGTACAGAGGCCACAGCTAAGACATTATTACTATTATAAGAATCCGAAACATTTTCCACAGATTTCAATCAAGCCATCCTTTGAATTAAGAACATACGATAATATTGATATGAAACACAACACATTTTCATTCAAACATCTAACAATAATAACAATTACATGAATTGTATGGCATCTAAGCATATCAGATACACCCATCTATTGTAGGAACAATATAGAATCATGTCGTTGCATGATGCTTGATCTATAAGTCCATTGAAAATTGTTCTTGAATGATTTTATTTATGTTATAGGTAAAATCTCAGCTCTGTGGTTTGAAACGATTTTACACCCTGAGGTCTATCAGAGGTCCTTAAGGAGGGGTCTGGAATGTTGTGGGCTCGAGCAGCTTCTGCTGTTATCTTGATCGGGCTGAATTGTGCTATCTCTGAGCCAATCATTCTTTTCCAAGCTATCTTACATTGACCAGTTCTTTCTTTAGTTGGGCTCATCTTCTTTGAAGCTTGCATGGCCATAAAGTTCTTAGCTGGGGGTTTTCGTTGGTCAACGGAGACTGGCTGGCTGGAGCCTTCTTTTATGGCTCTGGGGTTGGTGATTTGGTGTCTGGAATGTTCAGTTCTGTGAGAAATTACGTTTGAACAATTCACCTGGAAGATTCATTTGTGTTTGTTTCGCACTCAATCCTACATAACGTTACTGTTTTCAATCCATACCAGCAGCCTGAGGGCGCCCTATGCACAGTATAGTCCATATATGGAATACATGAAGAAGAGCCATAATCATGTGACATTCCAGGAAGTCCCTGACACAAACAAAGCTAACAGAGATCTGTAACATGCAGATACTGACGTTTTGAAGACAATAAACATGATTGCAATGATATTTGATTTACCTGTGTTCTTCGAACCATGTCAGGTATTTTCATAATAATAGATTATATTTATAATGTAATGCTAATCGATATAGATTTTATCATCGTGCAGAATACTATAAAATAATATATTTTCTGTCAGATTTTTTTTAAATCTGAAGCCAAATCAGGTATGCATCCACTTTCCCAGCATCTATGATTGACTATCCAATTTTGAAAAATGGTCGAGATGCCAAATTAAACTGAGATATCTAAGCGGTGTCATAAGCTGGTGATGCACAAGCACTGCAAGTTTGACTTACATGGACACCTGTTATCAACAACGTGACCGTTTTCTCTCTGGTTGACCACGCATTTTGCAGTTAGCCCTACATGACTGAAATTCTACTCAATCACAACAAGTAAAAGTAGCCCACTACTTTCAAGCCCTACTCAGAGTAGGCTACTAGTCTAGACATTTGAAGCTGATAGTCAACACATCATTATCGTAATTGCTTAGATAACAGTTAAATATTTCATTGGGTTTGCTGGTAGATGAACCAACAGAAAGCTGAGGCCATCACAGCATCTGATGCATGAATAACCACATTTTTCTTAGTAGCTTATGCAATTTGAAATGTATTTCTGTACAATTACTTCAACTTACTGAAGTGAGTGCCTTTTTGTTAAAAACAAAAATTCCATTACATTCCACATCTGAACACCACCAAAGTCTTCAACCAGCAGAAATTTGGCAGACTTGGTACAAAACTGTCGGTTTATTGAAGACTGGTAAGTCATACAATGTATCAGTGCCATGACCAAACTTGTAAAAATCGTGATCAACTAGAAAGAACATAAACAGTAACATTGTTAACAGCTGTTCATGGCTCTGCAGCATTGTTAGTTAAAAAAAAACTTCTCATAGGAATACACAATAGTATGTATCTAGTCAAAGTATTTACATTTTACTAAGGATTAAGATTCAGTTGACATGGATAGATGAATTGGAATTGTACGACATGGTTTTAACCAACATGCTATTTTTACGTTTGACAAACTGCAGGTCAGATTAGGATGCAAGATGAAAAGGTTTGGCATAGCCAAGTTCTTTCAACCCAAGAAAAAAGGGGGGAACTGGACACAGGTGGAGAAGACAGGGAGAGAAGGAGGGAGACTGGAGAGAAGTTAGACAAAGATGAGCAGCACAAGAGACTGGAGCAGACAGAGGGCCAGAAGCAGACCAAGGTTCAGGAGCAGCAGGAGACACTAAGGCGGACCGAGGGTCATGAGCAGCATGAGGGGCAGAATCAGTATGAGGGTCATGAGCAGCACAAGAGACTGGAGCAGACCAAGGTTCAGGAGCAGCAGGAGACACTAAGGCGGACTGAGGGCCAGAAGCAGACGGAGGGTCATGAGCAGCACGAGGGGCAGAATCAGTATGAGGGTCATGAGCAGCACAAGAGACTGGAGCAGACCAAGGTTCAGGAGCAGCAGGAGACACTAAGGCGGACCGAGGGTCATGAGCAGCATGAGGGGCAGAATCAGTATGAGGGTCATGAGCAGCACAAGAGACTGGAGCAGACCAAGGTTCAGGAGCAGCAGGAGACACTAAGGCGGACTGAGGGCCAGAAGCAGACGGAGGGTCATGAGCAGCACGAGGGGCAGAATCAGTATGAGGGTCATGAGCAGCACAAGAGACTGGAGCAGACCAAGGTTCAGGAGCAGCAGGAGACACTAAGGCGGACTGAGGGCCAGAAGCAGACGGAGGGTCATGAGCAGCACGAGGGGCAGAATCAGTATGAGGGTCATGAGCAGCACAAGAGACTGGAGCAGACCAAGGTTCAGGAGCAGCAGGAGACACTAAGGCGGACTGAGGGCCAGAAGCAGACGGAGGGTCATGAGCAGCACGAGGGGCAGAATCAGTATGAGGGTCATGAGCAGCACAAGAGACTGGAGCAGACCAAGGTTCAGGAGCAGCAGGAGACACTAAGGCGGACCGAGGGTCATGAGCAGCATGAGGGGCAGAATCAGTATGAGGGTCATGAGCAGCACAAGAGACTGGAGCAGACCAAGGTTCAGGAGCAGCAGGAGACACTAAGGCGGACTGAGGGCCAGAAGCAGACGGAGGGTCATGAGCAGCACGAGGGGCAGAATCAGTATGAGGGTCATGAGCAGCACAAGAGACTGGAGCAGACCAAGGTTCAGGAGCAGCAGGAGACACTAAGGCGGACTGAGGGCCAGAAGCAGACGGAGGGTCATGAGCAGCACGAGGGGCAGAATCAGTATGAGGGTCATGAGCAGCACAAGAGACTGGAGCAGACCAAGGTTCAGGAGCAGCAGGAGACACTAAGGCGGACCGAGGGTCATGAGCAGCATGAGGGGCAGAATCAGTATGAGGGTCATGAGCAGCACAAGAGACTGGAGCAGACCAAGGTTCAGGAGCAGCAGGAGACACTAAGGCGGACTGAGGGCCAGAAGCAGACGGAGGGTCATGAGCAGCACGAGGGGCAGAATCAGTATGAGGGTCATGAGCAGCACAAGAGACTGGAGCAGACCAAGGTTCAGGAGCAGCAGGAGACACTAAGGCGGACTGAGGGCCAGAAGCAGACAGAGGGTCATGAGCAGCACGAGGGGCAGAATCAGTATGAGGGTCATGAGCAGCACAAGAGACTGGAGCAGACCAAGGTTCAGGAGCAGCAGGAGACACTAAGGTGGACTGAGGGCCAGAAGCAGACCGAGGGTCATGAGCAGCACGAGGGGCAGAATCAGTGTGAGGGTCATGAGCAGCACAAGAGACTGGAGCAGACCAAGGTTCAGGAGCAGCAGGAGACACTAAGGCGGACTGAGGGCCAGAAGCAGACCGAGGGGCAGGATCAGTGTGAGGGTCATGAGCAGCACAAGAGACTGGAGCAGACCAAGGTTCAGGAGCAGCAGCAGACACTAAGGCGGACTGAGGGCCAGAAGCAGACCGAGGGGCAGGATCAGTGTGAGGGTCATGAGCAGCACAAGAGACTGGAGCAGACCACTGAAGAAGAGGGAAATGTAGGACGAGAGAGAGGGCAAATCAGTGAAGAGTGTGAAAGTGAAACTGGAGCGATGGCTAGGAGGAGCAAATGTCAAGCTGGCCCTCATGGTACGTTGAATCACTGCTGTGATAAAGACATATCCAACTCTAGGCGGCAAAATTAAAACTGATCTTGTTTAGATAAATGCAACAAAAATTGTAACATGTTGTCAGTGCTGTGATTGTGTTTTTTTGTTTTCTCTTCTCAGATATATCAAAGCTGAAGGCAGATGATCCGACACAACCTGTGTTAAAGGTATTTCCCAAAACCATGCAGGGAGGGGCAAGGAGGAGCTTCCAAGGACAGTGGTATGAGGAATATCCTTGGTTGGAAATTTTCAGTGGCCATGGACGCTGCGTATTGCTTTGCATGTCGGCATTTTTCGTCTAGCAAAACTGTTTATACCTCTTCTGAGGGATACAAAAACTGGCGCAAGGCCACTTTTAAAGATGGTGGCTTTTGTGTACATTCCAAATCTGAGGCGCATTTGAATGCAATGACCACATGGCGAGATCATCAAAAGATGATGAAACGCAACATATCAGTATTAGGCATGATGAATGATGAGAATCGCAAACAGATAAAAGAGAATCAACAATACATAAAGACTATAGGTCAGGTATTGCGTCTTACTGCAGTACAAAATATCGCTCAGCGTGGACATAATGAAAATGATGAGTCTAGGAACAGAGGCAATTTCCTTGAGATTTTGCACGTAGTAGGAGATCATGATTCTTTTATTCAAAAAAGACTATCAGAAGGCCCCCACAATGCGATGTATACTTCCAAAAATATCCAAAACGAAATATTACAAATCCTGGCAGGGATGGTCCAGGAGGACATACTAAAAGAAGTCAAATCTAGTCAGTACTTCTCTGTTACATCTGACGAAACAAAAGATCTCAGCAAAAGGGAGCAATTGTCCATAGTCTTAAGGTATTATTATGAGGGAGCAGTACGGGAGGGCTTCTTAGGCTTTTGGGAAGCCGAACATTTGGATGCCAGCTCCTTAGCTAACAAAATCATCTCTTCTTTGGAGCAGTGTGGCCTTGAATACAAGGAGAATTTAGTGGGCCAAGGGTACGACGGCGCTGCAGTTATGAGTGGCCGGTGCTCAGGGGTGCAGACAAGAGTTAAACAGGTGGCCAAATATGCTTTTTATGTCCACTGCAACGCTCATTGCTTAAATTTAGTCATTGTCGATTGCGTCAAAAAGGTCCCTGAGGCTGGGG
Organism: Scardinius erythrophthalmus; assembly: GCF_964197995.2. Taxonomy (NCBI): domain Eukaryota; kingdom Metazoa; phylum Chordata; class Actinopteri; order Cypriniformes; family Leuciscidae; genus Scardinius; species Scardinius erythrophthalmus. The sequence continues at coordinate 4,219,140 of NC_138234.1, read as the reverse complement.
AGTTTTTAACTTTGCTCCAGCAATTGTATGTGTTTCTTTCCGGCTCTTATGTCCATCAAAAGTGGATGGAAGTACAAGCGGAGATGTTTAGTGGCCCCCCTAGAGAACTTCAAAGCCTCAGCGACACCAGATGGGCCTGTCGCGGCATTGCGTGTAGGAACCTTTTTGATAGATTGCCTGCAGTACTCAAAGTGTTGGATGACATATCAAATGAGGTTGATCCTGAAAGATCTACGAAGGCCCGAGGGTTAATGTTTCAAATTGACCTGAACTTCATTGGGCTACTTGCCATATTTAGACAGGTGCTTGGTGACGCAAAGTTTTTGTCTGAGCTGCTACAGTCCCCAAACTTGGATCTCCTAGGAGCTGTAGACTTAATTGAGAACCTCAGGGAGACCTTTGAAGAGCATCGCAATGAGGATGAGTACTTTAATGAGCTGTGGAACACAGTAATCCACACATGTGAAACCTGCAACATCCCCATCACTGTTAGACTAAAAAGAGCCAAACAGACACCCAGAGCACTAAATGACAGTTATGTCACATCCACACTTGGTCACAGAAGCCAAGTTAATGGCAAGGATACCTTTAGAACAAACATATTCCTGCCCATAATGGACTCCATTATTGGGGAAATGCAGAAGTGTTTTTCAACGCCCAGTTGCAATATAATGAAAGGCTTACAGGGGCTAAACCCAGTTAGCAATCACTTCCTAAAAGAGGATATTGTCTTGCTGCTTGCTGAAGCATATGGCTCAAATATTGAGGATCTGAAAAATGAACTCACTCAGGTTGAGAGGCTTTTAGCAAGGAGTAAAAGAGATGGAAAAAATTGCCCTTCATCTTTGATTGAACTGCTAGGTTATTTGGACCCTTTTAAAGAGGTGTTTTATGAGATGCATCGTTTATGCAAGATTGCAGCTGTTTTACCAGTTACCACAGCTGGATGTGAGCGCAGTTTTTCCACTCTAAAACTCGTAAAAAATCACCTGCCCTCAACTATGCTAACTGAGAGATTGTCCCATTTAGCTGTGCTCAGCATTGAGAGTGACCGTGCAAAAGCAGTTGACTTAAACGAGTTTGTTCAACGCTTTGCTAGCATTCATGGAAACCGCCGTCTGCAATTGATTTAACCTGTACAGTTTAATAGTCATGTGCAATAAAATAACAGCATCTTGCAAATAAGAAAATTGCATTAGGTTATAATTTCTTTGAGGTCTTGCCTCAGAAATTTGTGTTTTTGATGTTTGCCCTCAAGTGATCAGCAGTTTAGAGAGAGAGAGAGAGAGAGAGAGAGAGAGAGTGTGAGTGAGTGTGTGTGATTATGAATGACATTCTTATGTACATTTTAAATTGTTGTATGTAATATTTTAATAAATCCAAAAATAATGTTTGACTAAAAAGGTACTTCACTGAGTCTTTATTGAATCAGAGGGAAATGTTTTGACAATCATGGTTATCATTGCAACAATCCAGCATTATAATCTTGTTTCAATCCAGATAACCTAAATCTATTGATGGCTTATGTTGTATAACTAAATCTGTCCACATTTCCTCAAAACTCACTAGAAGACATCATTTGAGTTTTTTTTTTTTTTTTTTTTATCTCCTGGGGAGCATACTCCCAAACCCCCCAAGAATTGCTTTTTCACACAGTACAATTCAAGTATAGACTACACAGACTGTTGATAGTGATTACACACAGAAAGGGTCCACAATTCACAAACACAAATTTACCGTTTTCGAATCCATTCAGCCGATCTCCGGTTCTGACGGTGCCACTTTTAGCATAGCATAGAATAGATCATTGAATCGGACAAGACCATTAGCATTTCTCTCAAAAAATGACCAAAGAGTTTCGATATTTTTCCAAATGCGAGACATTTAAACTGACCAATCAGCAGATTACAGCTTCCCATATCATACTTTATGTGTGACATTAGAGGACATTAGGGGCATGAAGGAACCTTTTCATAGTTCCTAGAACTATTGGTTGAAGTTCCCCCGATTTTGGCGTGTTCACACCCGGAAACTAGGAAAGATTTTAGTTCTAGGAACTCCTTTTGGAGGAACTAATTTAATTTTTACTAATTTACTTAAACCAGCACTATAGGAACTATCCATGACGTTAGTGTTCGCTGTTTGGCCGAACGCACGCTAAACACCAGCATCCGTCTTTTAAAAAAAATGGCTGTGTAAACATACAGATTAAAGCTTATATATTTATTCTAGAAACTAACTCTACAAACATGTAAAACAGTGATAGATGAAGCTCTTAAAGGTGCTCTAAGCGATGTCACAAATTTTTTAGGCCAAAACATTTTTTGTCACATACAGCAAACATCTCCTCACCATCCACTAGCTCCCCTGAACACACTGTAAAAAAGCACAGTCTATGTAGACACCCCAGGCTCCACAAACAGCAAGAAAAACAAAGTGGGCTAACCCGCACCACAAAACATAACAAACTGTTCAAGATTATGTATGTATAGAAACATGATTATGTATTTCTACTCATTATGACTTTTAGATGTAACTGAAGTAAAATTATAAAATTATTTATTCTTGATGCAAGAAGGAGCAGACAAAAAAAAACGGACAATAAAAGTTTAATACTTGGTGCAGAAAATACAAAAAGAAAGTAAAATTGGAAGCAAATAAGACAGATCTCTCCCTCTTTATTGACTAACAAGATATCAACGCATCTCAATCAGCCTCTTCTTCAGCTTCCTGAGAAAGAACAGTTAGTAAAAAATGTAAAAAAAAAAAAAACACTTGTACTTTTAAACATATAGATTATATTAAGCAAAATTATATACTGTATGCGATATTGCTCTTTTGGGGAGGAACTTTATCTTTGAGTTGATGTTAATCTCACAGTTAAATATAAACTATTTAATGTGACAAATGTTGACAATGTTTCTTTTATACTGTTGATGGTTGTGGCCAGGGCTGTAGAGTTCTAGAATCGCCGGTGTCCCAGATATGAGGTAGTTCAGGGGGTTCGGGGTCATGCTCCCCCGAGAAAATACATATGTGCATTTCCAGACATATGAAGGCTAAAATCTCCATCACTCTTTCTTTTTCTCTCAGTGTCCCTACTATGGTCTGTCTCTTCCTCTCCTAAAGCTGAGCTGCGAAATTCTTTCTCTCTGATATTCTTTTGTCAGTGAAGAAAGTAAACATAGGCTCAACTGATATTTATATGTATCAGTTTTCCTGATTATTTTTGTCGGCCGTTTAACATTTCTATCCTAAAATAGCTATATTTGATCTCACACTTCATGACCGTTAACTGAAGCGCTAGAATATGCGCTCAGCAGCTTCTGTGAACATAAAGCCTGTCTACTTTAATTTGATTGGTCATCTCAATATTCTGATGTTGATGAGCGGCGACAGACCGCAGAGCTCAGATGAGAAGATCTTGGAGCTGTGCAATATCCTTGCAGAACTAAAGTAGAGTTAATACTATATTAGCATCAGAGCATGTGAGCGGAGTGGAGCGGGAGCGAGCGGGGAGCGCGAGCGGGCGGATCTTGGACAGAGCGCAGAGCGGCAATTTCAAAAGGACGGAGCATCGCATTTCCCGCTCCAATTTCGCTCCGCTCCGCTCACACCACGAGTCTGAAGCATGCTCAGTCAAGCCTGACCCTGAATCCATTTGTCTTGCACAGTCATCAACAGTAGACTATTTTCAGGCAAAACTCGGCTAAATAATGGAGTTCAAAAAGTAAAATGAGAATTCATACAGGTGTAGCCTATCAATATAAGTCGCTCCGAAGTAGCCTATAAGGCGCATCAGTCAAAAAATGTGCCATGAAGAAGAAAAAACATAGGCCTAGCCTCGCACTGGACTATAAGTCGCATTTATTTAGAAATTTATAAAAAAAATAAATTAAAAAAAATATTTTTATGGACGGGACAGTTCTCCGTTACGGACGTGAGCACTCTGAAAGCGGCACTAAGACTGCTTTAAAACTTTCACTCAGACCTCAAACAGAAAGTACAAAGCCTGTCTTTAAATTTAATTTCGTTTTGTATTAATTGTATCTTAATTTTAATCAAGGTTTCATCAACCAATTGTCTGGATTTAATAAGAAGTAAATATATTAGAAAATAGATAACCACGATACGAAGGCGCCGGCGTGAGCCTGGAGTTTGTCTCATGAATGAACCAAAACTCAGCGTATAGCCTACTTGCCTCACACACCTGAGACATATATATAAAGCTTGAAATGTCTACTTTTAAACAGAACAATTCAAAACGAAAGAAAACAGACTGCTCTCCCGTATGAAATGTGCATTTCTTTCAGGCGCGTTCACTACTGCGAAGATCACGAGTCAGCATCTTTCCAGCCGACAGACATAAAATTTTTTTAAATGTCTTCTGCTATATTTTACATATTAATAATCATTTTGCCGGTTCGTTGTGACAGCTTTAAGGGTGCCCTTACATGTTACGTGAACGCATCAGCACTGAAAACATAGAGATTTTTTTTCTTTTGGGGGCATTTTGTTTGTGTTCAGACTTTCTCATTTGCCTGCGCGATGTTAGAGGACGCGGTTAATAAAGTTGCGAGTAGGCCTACACATTGGATTCACGTTTATTATTATAGGCTATATATTTAAAAAAATATTTAAATTATATTTAAAAAAATACCCCAGTTTTTATGCCAGTCGTATCATTTTATTTTTGTTGTATTTATCCGCCACACACCTTGAAGGCCGAACGCCACACACCTTGATATTGTCTGATAATAAACCGGTCCGTGGCGCAAAAAAGGTTGGGGACCGCTACAAGTGGTATACATGTAGATTTTTTTCCTTTTTTGGAGCGAGCGGGGGGTGATTTGAGTGGAGCGCGAAGCAAACTGCGTTGAGCGCTGAGCGCAAATGAGCGGAGCGGCCTGATGTAGCTTTGAGCGGGGGAGCGGAGGGGTGAACAGTTCAGTGAGCGATGAGCGGAGATTCTCACCGCTCCACTCCGCTCATATACTCTGATTAGCATATTATTTCACAACCTTTGTTAAATACACCTCAGAAATATACTGAAGTCTGTACCTCAGTGACTTCATAACTGGCTGGTTTAGACAAGCTAATAGGAAAGAGAGGTGGCATCGCACTTGAAAGTGCTGAAACTGAAGATAAGCTACTTAATGTGAGATTTTGTATGAGTGTGTAGATTAGATAATTGAGTGAAGCTCTTCCCACATGCAGTGCAGTGATACGGTTTCTCTCCAGTGTGGATCCTCTTGTGTGTTTTCAGGGATTCTGACCGATTGAATCTCTTGTCACAGTGTGAACACTTGTAAGGTTTCTCTCCAGTGTGGATTATCTCGTGTGTTTTCAGGGATCCTGAATGACGGAATCTCTTGTCGCAGTGTGAACACTTGTAAGGTTTCTCTCCAGTGTGAATTCTCTGGTGCTTTTTCAAATCTCCAGCTGTGATAAAAGTCTTCCCACACTCAAAGCACATATGATTTCTTACACCAGTGTGTATTTTCTGATGTCGTTTTAAACTCTGCAGATGTGAAAAACTCTTTCCACACACAGAACATGAATGTGGTTTCTCCTGTGAATGAACTAACATGTGTTTCTTCAGGGCTGAAGCCCACAAAAATGTTTTGCCACATTGATCACATTCATGCAGTTTCTCTCCAGTGTGGATGAGCATGTGTTCCTGAAGGGTTCCTTTATGTGCAAAACTCTTCACACACTGATTACATGTGAACGGTTTCTCTCCAGTGTGGATCCTCATGTGAACCTTCAGACTCTGTTTGCTTATGAAACTCTTCCCACACTGATCACATGTGAACGGTTTCTCTCCAGTGTGGATCCTCATGTGAACATTGAGATTCTGTTTGTATGTGAAACTCTTTCCACACTGAGTGCAAGTGAAAGATTTCTGAGATCTTCTTTGATGTTTCTCCTCTTCATTCACTTCTTCATTCTCATCCATCGGGCCTGAAATTAAAGTTAAAAAAGTGCTCAGTAAATCAATAAAAGATAAATGATGTAGTGAAAAATATATATATATAAAACCCAGATGTAATAGCAGAAAGTATTGAGTTGTGTTCAATCAACTGTTATACAAGATTATGATGATTTTGATCCATTATGTCCCTGGAATTTTCCATGAAAGGGGTACATTATAAATGATTAAATGATTCCATTTCAAAAATGTCTTGGACTAGAAAATGTACTTTATAAGCAGAGGCGGACAGAGTACACAGCTTCAGTACTTGAGTAAAAGTACAGATACCCCTTGCTAAATTTTACTCAAGTACAAGTAAAAGTACTGCAGTCAGATGTCTACTTAAGTAAAAGTACTGAAGTACTTGTTTTTAAAAGTACTTGAGTATCAAGAGTACATTTTCTAAATATTGCATTACTACTGCCACAGTGCTTACATTGGTAAACACAGCAAACACTTGAAGCGAAAACTATAATTAACTTGTTCAGAAAATTTAAATAGTCTGGCGAGGTGGGGCCATGGGTTGGCACATTCCCGTGATGGATCTGCTGCGTCTTCATCCATTGTTTCGTCCATGGTTTCGTCTCTTATCTAAATCTGACCATGGAGTTGACTTTGGCAGAAAGCTGAAGGTGACTGAAGGGACTCAAATCCTGCAGTGCCAGACATGTCCCCGTGCTTAAGCCAGTACATGTCCAGGCCCGTCTGAAGTTTGCTAGAGAGCATTTGGATGATCCAGAAGAGGATAGGGAGAATGTCATATGGTCAGATGAAACCAAAATAGAACTTTTTGGTAAAAACTCAACTCGTCGTGTTTGGAGGAGAAAGAATACTGAGTTGCATCCAAAGAACACCATAACTACTGTAAAGCATAGGGGTGGAAACATCATGCTTTGGGGCCAGGACGACTGATCCGTGTAAAGGAAAGAATGAATGGGGCCATGTATCGTGAGATTTTGAGTGAAAACCTCCTTCCATCAGCAAGGGCATTGAAGATGAAACGTGGCTGGGTCTTTTAGCATGACAATGATCCCAAACACACCGCCCGTGCAAAGAAGGAGTGGCTTCGTAAGAAGCATTTCAAGGTCCTGGAGTGGCCTAGCCAGTCTCTAGATCTCAACCCCATAGAAAGTCTTTGGAGGGAGTGTTGTCAGCCACCATTGTGAAGACTTACAAAAAACGTTTGACCTCTGTCATTGCCAACAAAGGGTATAACAAAGTATTGAGATGAACTTTTGTTATTGACCAAATACTTATTTTCCACCATAATTTGCAAATAAATTCTTTAAAAATCAGACAATGTGATTTTCTGGATTTTTTTCTTTCTCATTTTGTCTCTCATAGTTGAAGTGTACATATGATGAATGTATTTGAGTGTTGATTATTATATCTAAAAATAAATAACACATAACCTTTATTAATTTTCACCTTTAATAATACAGCAATGTGTAATTAAGGGCTCCCCATACACTGTAAAAAAAATTACATCCCCAAGTCAAAAATTTCAAGTGACCGATAACATCTGACATTTTATTTCTCATTGAGCCAATGTTAACAGACTATTGCAACAAGAATTTCACTTGGGCCAATTGAAAAAACTTAGATGTTATCGGTCACTTGACATTTTTGATTTGGGAGGGTTCGAATTTTTTTTTTACAGTGTATAGTTTACAGCATTAGCTAAGATAGATTTTCAGAGGCCTCTAGTGGTGATGTTTTAGATTGCAACCAATAAGTTTACAAGCGCGTGCGCGTGCTCGAACTCATGAGCGAGCACTCTGGGTACCGGCCAGACTGAGACCCAACACACCGGAGAAAGCATCCCACAACATCGATTGCTCCTGTCTGCCTCGCTGCCTGCTGTGAGTTTGTTTGCTTCGGTGCTGTAAGCTCCGTCTTAGCCTCGTATTTCTTTGTTTTGAACCATCATTTACTACAATTTCTAGTTGTTTATACTACTAAATACAGCTTACCCAACATCTCAGATTAACCTGACATCGCTAGCTTCTGTTCCTACCAGCACAACACGCTAGTAATTCGCTAGCCTGTTAACGCGTCACCCGTGCATAGCCCACCATAGTCACATGTTTGCCGGGAGCCAGAGCGCCAGACATCAAAGCAAATTTAAAAGTGCTGGCTAATGCTAATTGTAAATTTTCTAAGATCATTATTCACTTCGGCACTAATGATGTTCGACTCCGCCAGTCAGAGATCACCAAAATTAATATTAAAGAGGTGTGTGAACTTGCAAGTACAATGTCAGGCACTGTAATTTGCTCTGGCCCCCTTCCTGTTCGCAGGAGTGATGAGATACTTAGTAGATTGTGTTCACTAAATCGCTGGCTGTCTGAGTGGTGTCCGCTTAATAATATAGAATTCATAGACAATTGGAAAAGTTTTTGGGGCAAACCTGACCTGTTGAAAAGAGATGGTATTCATCCCTCCTGGGATGGTGCTGCTCTTCTCTCTAGTAATATGGCTCATAGTCTTAGAGCTCAAACATGACAATCTGGGGCTCAGGTCAGGAAGCAGACAGACTGGCTTAACCGACCGTCTGCTAGCGGCCTCGCGTCACCAAGGTCAGATAAATCCTATCACATAGAGCCTCTTTCACCTAGATATCATCATATAGAGACTGTCTGTTCCCCGAATTTGGAAATCCAAAAAATGTTTAAACCCATTTAAGGTTAAAAATTTAATTGATGTTCAACAAATAAAAAACAGCTATAATACAGATGAGCAAATGCTAAAGCTTGGGTTGCTGAATATTCAATCGCTTACTTCAAAAGCACTCATTGTTAATGATATGATTTAAGATAATAACCTAGATGTGCTGTGTTTGACAGAAACCTGGCTAAAACCAAACGATTACATTACTTTAAATGAGTCCACCCCGCAAGATTACTGTTATAAACATGAGCCTCATCTGAAATGCAAAGGGGGAGGAGTTGCTGTAATTTATAGCAATATTTTCAAAACCACTAAGAAATCAAGTTTTAAATATAATTCTTTTGAAGCATTGGTGCTTAATGTAAAAATATATAGTATAAATGATAAATCACGTTTGAGATTTGTGCTGGCTACTGTATACAGGCCACCAGGGCACCATACAGACTTTATCAAAGAATTTGTGGAATTTCAATCAAAATTAATATTGACTGCAGATAAAGTACTAATTGTTGGTGAAAAAGATAATGAAAAAGATGCATTGGGATTGGCATTTAAAGACATTCTTAACTCAATTGGAGTTAGACAACACATGTCAGGACCTACTCATCGTCGTAATCATACTCTAGATCTAATATTATCACATGGAATCAATGTTGATGCCGTTGAAATTCTGCAGCAGAGCGATGACATCTCAGATCATTATCTAGTCTCGTGTAAACTTCATTTAGCCAAGGCTGCAAAGCCGACTCAGTGTTATAAATATGTTAGACCTATCACTTCTAGCCGATATTTGCGTTTTTTAATTCAATCATGTGTTCTCTTTCCTGGGATGTATGTATGTATGCTTGTGACGGGAACAAAAATAACACACAGTAAAACAAATGGTCAGATAAGCCTTTGAACTCTTTAGTATGGATAGTTTGTATTCAGGCCATAAACAAAGACTTTTCGGCCGCACAGGTGGTAAAACAGTAAAAACCCAGGGGGTCAGAAAGGCCACTGTCTTCAGAGGAGATTTGATCTCAGGTGTGAGGACAGTAAAACCAAGGGGGTTGAAGGACCATTGTATTTCTAAAAAAGCTAGCTCGATATGGTTTTACGGGGGAAGTGGAAAATTACAGGAGAAGAGACTAGGTATAAAAGACTGTTTTCTGTGTGATGTTACGTACCCCTTTAAAAAAAAAGATCTAGGGGTGAAAGGGGTGTAACAAATAAACGGTGGGGAGAGACTGAGAGAACTGCCGTCTCCAAGTCCCAGGGCTGATACACAAGAAAGCTCAGTAACACCAGTTTGAGCAAACAAACAGAGGTAATTTATTTAACAGAATGTGGAAAAGATACTTAAGGCTTCAGGAGGGGAAAGGTCAAAACAATAAACAAAAGGTTCCTCTGGCTAAGGATAACTTACCTATCAAAATAAAATAAAAATACAGAGATACTTCCCTGACTTCCTCTCTAACTCAAACACAGGAGAAAAAGGGTAATTTCTAAAATAAATGACATCCACCTCCCTACAAGAAAAAAAGATATTCCACTTCCACTTAAGCAGTTACAAAAATAAATAAATAAAACTGAAACACTCTGCTACCCTCAATAACTTCACGTTAACACTATAGGTGACGCAATCAACAAACACTTAGGCAAGAGTTTAAACCAGAGCTTAAATCACAACGCTGGAACTGGAAGATGGCATTTGCAAGGGTGGAACACCTCAGCCTCTCTCAGGCTACGTCTACATTAATCAGGATACATTTGAAAACGGTGTTTTCAATTATAAACGCTCTCCGTCCACACTAGCGTTTTCAGGTGTTTTCGGATGTTTGTGGATAAGAAACTTTTGAAAAACACCTGAAAACGCTTACTGCGCATGCGTAAAATCCCATAAAAGCTCACTGATATGATTCAGATAGAAAATAAATAATGAAGTTATCGCGCAATTCTTCTGGCAGGATCTCACCATTCACTGATGCGGTCCAGGTCGCACGCAGTCACCACATGTTTGGTCTAAAACACTAAAACTGCTCTCATGTATTGGCGCAGGACAGCAAATGTGAGTAAATTCTGTCATCTTTGCAGGACTGTGATATGAAGAGTGTGCAATGCAGAATATTTTTAGCAACAGTGTGAAAGTGAACATCAGTGCTGTTTTGTTAGGTATTGTTTTTGCCACGACACTGGCTACAGCCGTGGTTGAGGCTGGTTAAGACAAGCTAATAGGAAAGAGAGGTGGTGCTGGAACTGAAGATAAGCTACTTACTGTGATTGTATTTTGTATGACTGTGTAGAGTAGATGAATGAGTGAAGCTCTTCCCACATGCAGTGCAGTGATACGGTTTCTCTCCAGTGTGGATCCTCTCGTGTGATTTCAGAGATCCTGAGTCCCTGAATCTCTTGTCGCAGTGTGAACACTTGTAAGGTTTCTCTCCAGTGTGGATCCTCTCGTGTGTTTTCAGATGTTCTGACCGACTAAATGTCTTGTCGCAGTGTGAACACTTGTAAGGTTTCTCTCCAGTGTGGATCCTCTCGTGTGTTTTCAGGTTTACTGACCAACTGAATCTCTTGTCGCAGTGTGAACACTTGTAAGGTTTCTCTCCAGTGTGAATTCTCTGGTGCTTTTTCAAATCTGAAGCTGTAAAAAAAGTCTTCTCACACTCAAAGCACATATGATTTCTTACACCAGTGTGTATTTTCTGATGTTCTTTTAAATCATGCAGACGTGAAAAACTCTTTCCACACAAAGGACATGAATGTGGTTTCTCCTGTGAATGAACTGTCATGTGGTTCTTCAGGGTTGAAGCCCTCGGAAATGTTTTACCACATTGATCACATTCGTGCAGTTTCTCTCCAGTGTGAATCTTCATGTGTTCCTGAAGGTGTCCTTGTCGTGCAAAACTCTTCCCACACAGATCACATGTGAACGGTTTCTCTCCAGTGTGGATCCTCATGTGAACATTGAGATTCTGTTTGTATGTGAAACTCTTTCCACACTGAGTGCAAGTGAAAGATTCATGAGATCTTCTTTGATGTTTCTCCACTTCATTCACTTCTTCATTCTCATCCATCGGGCCTGAAACTAAAGTTAAAAAAGTGCTCAGTAAATCAATAAAAGAAAAATATGTATTGAAAATATAAATATATATAAAACACAGATGTACTGGCAGAAAATACTGAGTTGTGTTCAAACAACTGTTTTTCAAGATTATGATGATTTTGATCCATTATTTCCCTGGAACTTTCCATAAAAGGGGTACATTAATGTACTAGACATTATTTTTTATTCATTAGAGTCACAGATCTATAGAGCCCCTAATCAAGGGACATTTGGTTGTAAGAAAGAAAAAAAAATTCAATGCTTTTGTGTTCCCGCAAGAAACGTTGATACTTTAACCTGTTAGTAATGTTTTGATTATTTAATGTATTTATTTAATAGTTTATTTAATTTAAATAAATTTGTCATGAAAACAACAGCCAGTGTAAAAGATTCTATTTCAAAAATGAATTGAAGCAGAAAATTTACTTTTTAATTAGATTTAGCAACAAAACTTGCCGTATGTGCAATTTAGCGTACATATTTTTTATTTGTGTTGGTTATTATATCTAAAAATAAATAGCACATAGTTTGAGCTCTGTTGTTAATTGTAACCTTTAATTAAAGCTGCAAGCAGCGATGAAAGGGCCCTCGCACCCCTGCCACCGCCACCAAGCGCCTTTAGGAAATGCCTTAAGATTACACTCACCAAATTTGAAGAGGATCAGATCAAAACTGTAGGAGGAGTTTGTTAAAGTACAACATCAGGAAATGGCAAAAACTGCACAAAATCTGAGAGGAAGTTCAAAATAGCTGACTTCCTGTTGTGTTTAGGGCTACACTCCAAGAGACTTTTTTGTAGGCATTGGGTCTTTACATGTATGTACCAAATTTCATACCTGTACGTGAAACGTCGAGCCGGGGCAAAATGTAGGGGCAATAAGTAAGCCATTTTGCCCCACCCAATTTTGAAAACCACATCACACGTAAATTTTCACCACTTCTGAAGCGTGTGCAAAGTTTCATGATTTTTCGAGCACGTTTTGTATTTGCCACACTTCCTGCTACCAGCAGGTGGCGCTATTGCTATAACCAAATATGAGCATGGTCATGTGTTCATGACAGGACTCTTATCAAACATGTGAAGTTTGGGGCAGATTGAAAATTGTATGCCTAAGTTACTGCAGGCTGTCTGTGGTTGCCTAGCAACATCGGAACTGCAAGCAACATTAATACTGAACTTATCTGATCATGCATATATCACCAAAAGGCCGAAATTGGGTGAACGTTTGTCAGGCAGCCGAGGGCACACCCTTCGACGAAAACTCAAGATCTTCGCAATTTAACGTCGCAAAGGCCTTCAGATTACACTCACCAAATTTGAAGAGGATCAGATCAAAACTGTAGGAGGAGTTCGTTAAAGTACAACATCAGGAAATTACGAAAAATGCCCAAAATCTAGGAGGAAGTTCAAAATAGCTCACTTCCTGTTGTGTTTAGGGCTATGCTCCAAGAGACTTTTTTGTAGGTATTGGGTCATTACATGTACGTACCAAATTTCATACCTGTAAGTGAAACCAGGAGCCGGGGCAAAATGTGGGGGCAATAATTTACCGAATTTGCCCCACCCAATTTTGAAAACCATATCACACGTAAATTTTCACCACTTCTGAAGCGTGTGCAAAGTTTCATGAGTTTTCGAGCATGTTTAGGCCCTCTAAAAAGCGATTCACTTTGGAGAATAATAATAATTAAAGCTGCAAGCAGCGATGAAAAGGGCCCTCGCACCCCTGCCACCGCCACCCGGCACCTTTAGGAAAGGCCTTAAGATTACACTCACCAAATTTGAAGAGGATCAGATCAAAACTGTAGGAGGAGTTTGTTAAAGTACAACATCAGGAAATGGCAAAAACTGCCCAAAATCTGACAGGAAGTTCAAAATAACTGACTTCCTGTTGTGTTTAGGGCTATGCTCCAAGAGACTTTTTTGTAGGTATTGGGTCTTTACATGTGTGTACCAAATTTCATACCTGTACGTGAAACGTCGAGCCGGGGCAAAATGTAGGGGCAATAAGTAAGCCATTTTGCCCCACCCAATTTTTAAAACCACATCACACGTAAATTGTCACCACTTCTGAAGCGTGTGCAAAGTTTCATGATTTTTCGAGCACGTTTTGTATTTGCCACACTTCCTGCTACCAGCAGGTGGTGCTATTGCTATAATCATAATGAGCATTGGCATGTGTTCAGGACAGGACTCTTATCAAACATGTGAAGTTTGTGGCAGATTGAAAATTGTATGCCTGAGTTACTGCAGGCTGTCTGTGGTTGCCTAGCAACATCAGAACTGCAAGCAACATTAATATTGAACTTATCTGATCATGCATATATCACCAAAAGGCCGAAATTGGGTGAACTAGTGCAAAAAATGCCCGTGCAAAATCAGTTTTTGTGTGTGTTTTTAGTAATTGTTGGTTTGGTGTGTGCTCATTGTTACAATTACACAGCAAAAGTTCAGTGACATTTTTATTTGTGCATGGTAAAAAGCACACAGTGAACTCCGAGAAAACGCTATGCTTGAGCAAACAGTTTGTGAATAGGCAACTACAAATGATGCCCGTGAAAGAGACTGTGAACGCATTGAATAGGATATGTTTAGTTGGTGAATAGCATAGGCTACTATTACACAGTAGCGACAACGTTAAGCGCACCAGAATGAAATATAATATTCAGAAGTAAACACTAACAGCATAGCTGACTTACAGATTCAGTTTACATCCACAAATGAATAAGCACCTCGATTCAGGGAGCAGTGCAAAGTGCCCGTGCAAAATCAGTTTTTGTGAGCTGATCGCCGTCAAAAAAGTTCAGGAGATATTTCTTGCGATGGCAATATGATCAAAAATAACTTTATATTGATTCAATGGATTAATAGCATTAAAAAAAAAAAAAAAGTCATGAATTTATTGCATTTTTGGGAAAAAATAATCCGTTTTTAGAATAAATCTTAAAAAATTCAAATCCAGATTTTGATTTTCAATGTTGTTATAACCTAAAGATGCTATGTGAAAGTTTGAAACAGAAAATAGTGGTTTTCACACATTTAGTGGTTATCTCACATTCGAGAGATATGCGAATAACACACAGACAGACAGACGGACGTTTCTGTAATTTATAGATAGATGGATTTATCACGTTCGGGAACCAAACTATAATATTCAGAAGTAAACAGTGTAGCTGACTGAGTGTTTATGTCAGAATGTTTATTTTTAAACCACAGCCTTCTTGGGGCTTCTTTGACCGATACAACTCTCTAATGTCAGAATGTTTATTTTTAAACCACAACCTTCTAAAAATGATATATTTAACGATATCTTTTGCATTTCTCATCCAAACAATGTCAAACTTGGCACTGCACTTACTCGTGCCCGTGGCAAGACACCTGTCGAGTTTGAAATCAATCGGACTAACGGTTCGAGAGATATGCGAGGAACAGACACACACACACACAGACAGACAGACAGACAGACGTTCCTGTAATTTATAGATAGATGTTTGTCAGGCCGCCGAGGGCACACCCTTCGACGAAAACTCTAGATCTTCGCAATTTAACGTCACAAAGGCCTTAAGATTACACTCACCAAATTTGAAGAGTATCAGATCAAATCTGTAGGAGGAGTTCGTTAAAGTACAACATCAGGAAATTACGAAAAATGCCCAAAATCCAGGAGGAAGTTCAAAATAGCTCACTTCCTGTTGTGTTTAGGGCTATGCTCCAAGAGACTTTTCTGTAGGTATTGGGTCATTACATGTATGTACCAAATTTCATACCTGTACGTGAAACCAGGAGCCGGGGCAAAATGTGGGGGCAATAATTTACCGAATTTGCCCCCCACAATTCTGAAAACCATATCACACGTAAATTTTCACCACTTCTGAAGCGTGTGCAAAGTTTCATGAGTTTTCGAGCATGTTTAGGCCCTCTAAAAAGCGATTCACTTTGGAGAAGAAGAATAATAATAAACGGAGCAAAAACAATAGGGTCCTCTCACCATCGGTGCTCGGGCCCTAATAATTAAAGCTGCAAGCAGCGATGAAAAGGGCCCTCGCACCCCTGCCACCGCCACCCGGCACCTTTAGGAAAGGCCTTAAGATTACACTCACCAAATTTGAAGAGGATCAGATCAAAACTGTAGGAGGAGTTTGTTAAAGTACAACATCAGGAAATGGCAAAAACTGCCCAAAATCTGACAGGAAGTTCAAAATAACTGACTTCCTGTTGTGTTTAGGGCTATGCTCCAAGAGACTTTTTTGTAGGTATTGGGTCTTTACATGTGTGTACCAAATTTCATACCTGTACGTGAAACGTCGAGCCGGGGCAAAATGTAGGGGCAATAAGTAAGCCATTTTGCCCCACCCAATTTTTAAAACCACATCACACGTAAATTGTCACCACTTCTGAAGCGTGTGCAAAGTTTCATGATTTTTCGAGCACGTTTTGTATTTGCCACACTTCCTGCTACCAGCAGGTGGTGCTATTGCTATAATCATAATGAGCATTGGCATGTGTTCAGGACAGGAGTCTTATCAAACATGTGAAGTTTGTGGCAGATTGAAAATTGTATGCCTGAGTTACTGCAGGCTGTCTGTGGTTGCCTAGCAACATCAGAACTGCAAGCAACATTAATATTGAACTTATCTGATCATGCATATATCACCAAAAGGCCGAAATTGGGTGAACTAGTGCAAAAAATGCCCGTGCAAAATCAGTTTTTGTGTGTGTTTTTAGTAATTGTTGGTTTGGTGTGTGCTCATTGTTACAATTACACAGCAAAAGTTCAGTGACATTTTTATTTGTGCATGGTAAAAAGCACACAGTGAACTCCGAGAAAACGCTATGCTTGAGCAAACAGTTTGTGAATAGGCAACTACAAATGATGCCCGTGAAAGAGACTGTGAACGCATTGAATAGGATATGTTTAGTTGGTGAATAGCATAGGCTATTATTACACAGTAGCGACAACGTTAAGCGCACCAGAATGAAATATAATATTCAGAAGTAAACACTAACAGCATAGCTGACTTACAGATTCAGTTTACATCCACAAATGAATAAGCACCTCGATTCAGGGAGCAGTGCAAAGTGCCCGTGCAAAATCAGTTTTTGTGAGCTGATCGCCGTCAAAAAAGTTCAGGAGATATTTCTTGCGATGGCAATATGATCAAAAATAACTTTATATTGATTCAATGGATTAATAGCATTTTGAAAAAAAAAAAAAAAAGTCATGAATTTATTGCATTTTTGGGAAAAAATAATCCGTTTTTATAATAAATCTTAAAAAATTCAAATCCAGATTTTGATTTTCAATGTTGTTATAACCTAAAGATGCTATGTGAAAGTTTGAAACAGAAAATAGTGGTTTTCACACATTTAGTGGTTATCTCACATTCGAGAGATATGCGAATAACACACAGACAGACAGACGGACGTTTCTGTAATTTATAGATAGATGGATTTATCACGTTCGGGAACCAAACTATAATATTCAGAAGTAAACAGTGTAGCTGACTGAGTGTTTATGTCAGAATGTTTATTTTTAAACCACAGCCTTCTTGGGGCTTCTTTGACCGATACAACTCTCTAATGTCAGAATGTTTATTTTTAAACCACAACCTTCTAAAAATGATATATTTAACGATATCTTTTGCATTTCTCATCCAAACAATGTCAAACTTGGCACTGCACTTACTCGTGCCCGTGGCGAGACACCTGTCGAGTTTGAAATCAATCGGACTAACGGTTCGAGAGATATGCGAGGAACAGACACACACACACACAGACAGACAGACAGACAGACGTTCCTGTAATTTATAGATAGATGTTTGTCAGGCCGCCGAGGGCACACCCTTCGACGAAAACTCTAGATCTTCGCAATTTAACGTCACAAAGGCCTTAAGATTACACTCACCAAATTTGAAGAGTATCGGATCAAATCTGTAGGAGGAGTTCGTTAAAGTACAACATCAGGAAATTACGAAAAATGCCCAAAATCCAGGAGGAAGTTCAAAATAGCTCACTTTCTGTTGTGTTTAGGGCTATGCTCCAAGAGACTTTTCTGTAGGTATTGGGTCATTACATGTATGTACCAAATTTCATACCTGTACGTGAAACCAGGAGCCGGGGCAAAATGTGGGGGCAATAATTTACCGAATTTGCCCCCCCCAATTCTGAAAACCATATCACACGTAAATTTTCACCACTTCTGAAGCGTGTGCAAAGTTTCATGAGTTTTCGAGCATGTTTAGGCCCTCTAAAAAGCGATTCACTTTGGAGAAGAAGAATAATAATAAACGGAGCAAAAACAATAGGGTCCTCTCACCATCGGTGCTCGGGCCCTAATTAAAGCTGCAAGCAGCGATGAAAAGGGCCCTCGCACCCCTGCCACCGCCACCCGGCACCTTTAGGAAAGGCCTTAAGATTACACTCACCAAATTTGAAGAGGATCAGATCAAAACTGTAGGAGGAGTTTGTTAAAGTACAACATCAGGAAATGGCAAAAACTGCCCAAAATCTGACAGGAAGTTCAAAATAACTGACTTCCTGTTGTGTTTAGGGCTATGCTCCAAGAGACTTTTTTGTAGGTATTGGGTCTTTACATGTGTGTACCAAATTTCATACCTGTACGTGAAACGTCGAGCCGGGGCAAAATGTAGGGGCAATAAGTAAGCCATTTTGCCCCACCCAATTTTTAAAACCACATCACACGTAAATTGTCACCACTTCTGAAGCGTGTGCAAAGTTTCATGATTTTTCGAGCACGTTTTGTATTTGCCACACTTCCTGCTACCAGCAGGTGGTGCTATTGCTATAATCATAATGAGCATTGGCATGTGTTCAGGACAGGAGTCTTATCAAACATGTGAAGTTTGTGGCAGATTGAAAATTGTATGCCTGAGTTACTGCAGGCTGTCTGTGGTTGCCTAGCAACATCAGAACTGCAAGCAACATTAATATTGAACTTATCTGATCATGCATATATCACCAAAAGGCCGAAATTGGGTGAACTAGTGCAAAAAATGCCCGTGCAAAATCAGTTTTTGTGTGTGTTTTTAGTAATTGTTGGTTTGGTGTGTGCTCATTGTTACAATTACACAGCAAAAGTTCAGTGACATTTTTATTTGTGCATGGTAAAAAGCACACAGTGAACTCCGAGAAAACGCTATGCTTGAGCAAACAGTTTGTGAATAGGCAACTACAAATGATGCCCGTGAAAGAGACTGTGAACGCATTGAATAGGATATGTTTAGTTGGTGAATAGCATAGGCTATTATTACACAGTAGCGACAACGTTAAGCGCACCAGAATGAAATATAATATTCAGAAGTAAACACTAACAGCATAGCTGACTTACAGATTCAGTTTACATCCACAAATGAATAAGCACCTCGATTCAGGGAGCAGTGCAAAGTGCCCGTGCAAAATCAGTTTTTGTGAGCTGATCGCCGTCAAAAAAGTTCAGGAGATATTTCTTGCGATGGCAATATGATCAAAAATAACTTTATATTGATTCAATGGATTAATAGCATTTTGAAAAAAAAAAAAAAAGTCATGAATTTATTGCATTTTTGGGAAAAAATAATCCATTTTTATAATAAATCTTAAAAAATTCAAATCCAGATTTTGATTTTCAATGTTGTTATAACCTAAAGATGCTATGTGAAAGTTTGAAACAGAAAATAGTGGTTTTCACACATTTAGTGGTTATCTCACATTCGAGAGATATGCGAATAACACACAGACAGACAGACGGACGTTTCTGTAATTTATAGATAGATGGATTTATCACGTTCGGGAACCAAACTATAATATTCAGAAGTAAACAGTGTAGCTGACTGAGTGTTTATGTCAGAATGTTTATTTTTAAACCACAGCCTTCTTGGGGCTTCTTTGACCGATACAACTCTCTAATGTCAGAATGTTTATTTTTAAACCACAACCTTCTAAAAATGATATATTTAACGATATCTTTTGCATTTCTCATCCAAACAATGTCAAACTTGGCACTGCACTTACTCGTGCCCGTGGCGAGACACCTGTCGAGTTTGAAATCAATCGGACTAACGGTTCGAGAGATATGCGAGGAACAGACACACACACACACAGACAGACAGACAGACAGACGTTCCTGTAATTTATAGATAGATGTTTGTCAGGCCGCCGAGGGCACACCCTTCGACGAAAACTCTAGATCTTCGCAATTTAACGTCACAAAGGCCTTAAGATTACACTCACCAAATTTGAAGAGTATCAGATCAAATCTGTAGGAGGAGTTCGTTAAAGTACAACATCAGGAAATTACGAAAAATGCCCAAAATCCAGGAGGAAGTTCAAAATAGCTCACTTCCTGTTGTGTTTAGGGCTATGCTCCAAGAGACTTTTCTGTAGGTATTGGGTCATTACATGTATGTACCAAATTTCATACCTGTACGTGAAACCAGGAGCCGGGGCAAAATGTGGGGGCAATAATTTACCGAATTTGCCCCCCCCAATTCTGAAAACCATATCACACGTAAATTTTCACCACTTCTGAAGCGTGTGCAAAGTTTCATGAGTTTTCGAGCATGTTTAGGCCCTCTAAAAAGCGATTCACTTTGGAGAAGAAGAATAATAATAAACGGAGCAAAAACAATAGGGTCCTCTCACCATCGGTGCTCGGGCCCTAATTAAAGCTGCAAGCAGCGATGAAAAGGGCCCTCGCACCCCTGCCACCGCCACCCGGCACCTTTAGGAAAGGCCTTAAGATTACACTCACCAAATTTGAAGAGGATCAGATCAAAACTGTAGGAGGAGTTTGTTAAAGTACAACATCAGGAAATGGCAAAAACTGCCCAAAATCTGACAGGAAGTTCAAAATAACTGACTTCCTGTTGTGTTTAGGGCTATGCTCCAAGAGACTTTTTTGTAGGTATTGGGTCTTTACATGTGTGTACCAAATTTCATACCTGTACGTGAAACGTCGAGCCGGGGCAAAATGTAGGGGCAATAAGTAAGCCATTTTGCCCCACCCAATTTTTAAAACCACATCACACGTAAATTGTCACCACTTCTAAAGCGTGTGCAAAGTTTCATGATTTTTCGAGCACGTTTTGTATTTGCCACACTTCCTGCTACCAGCAGGTGGTGCTATTGCTATAATCATAATGAGCATTGGCATGTGTTCAGGACAGGAGTCTTATCAAACATGTGAAGTTTGTGGCAGATTGAAAATTGTATGCCTGAGTTACTGCAGGCTGTCTGTGGTTGCCTAGCAACATCAGAACTGCAAGCAACATTAATATTGAACTTATCTGATCATGCATATATCACCAAAAGGCCGAAATTGGGTGAACTAGTGCAAAAAATGCCCGTGCAAAATCAGTTTTTGTGTGTGTTTTTAGTAATTGTTGGTTTGGTGTGTGCTCATTGTTACAATTACACAGCAAAAGTTCAGTGACATTTTTATTTGTGCATGGTAAAAAGCACACAGTGAACTCCGAGAAAACGCTATGCTTGAGCAAACAGTTTGTGAATAGGCAACTACAAATGATGCCCGTGAAAGAGACTGTGAACGCATTGAATAGGATATGTTTAGTTGGTGAATAGCATAGGCTATTATTACACAGTAGCGACAACGTTAAGCGCACCAGAATGAAATATAATATTCAGAAGTAAACACTAACAGAATAGCTGACTTACAGATTCAGTTTACATCCACAAATGAATAAGCACCTCGATTCAGGGAGCAGTGCAAAGTGCCCGTGCAAAATCAGTTTTTGTGAGCTGATCGCCGTCAAAAAAGTTCAGGAGATATTTCTTGCGATGGCAATATGATCAAAAATAACTTTATATTGATTCAATGGATTAATAGCATTTTGAAAAAAAAAAAAAAAGTCATGAATTTATTGCATTTTTGGGAAAAAATAATCCGTTTTTATAATAAATCTTAAAAAATTCAAATCCAGATTTTGATTTTCAATGTTGTTATAACCTAAAGATGCTATGTGAAAGTTTGAAACAGAAAATAGTGGTTTTCACACATTTAGTGGTTATCTCACATTCGAGAGATATGCGAATAACACACAGACAGACAGACGGACGTTTCTGTAATTTATAGATAGATGGATTTATCACGTTCGGGAACCAAACTATAATATTCAGAAGTAAACAGTGTAGCTGACTGAGTGTTTATGTCAGAATGTTTATTTTTAAACCACAGCCTTCTTGGGGCTTCTTTGACCGATACAACTCTCTAATGTCAGAATGTTTATTTTTAAACCACAACCTTCTAAAAATGATATATTTAACGATATCTTTTGCATTTCTCATCCAAACAATGTCAAACTTGGCACTGCACTTACTCGTGCCCGTGGCGAGACACCTGTCGAGTTTGAAATCAATCGGACTAACGGTTCGAGAGATATGCGAGGAACAGACACACACACACACAGACAGACAGACAGACAGACGTTCCTGTAATTTATAGATAGATGTTTGTCAGGCCGCCGAGGGCACACCCTTCGACGAAAACTCTAGATCTTCGCAATTTAACGTCACAAAGGCCTTAAGATTACACTCACCAAATTTGAAGAGTATCAGATCAAATCTGTAGGAGGAGTTCGTTAAAGTACAACATCAGGAAATTACGAAAAATGCCCAAAATCCAGGAGGAAGTTCAAAATAGCTCACTTCCTGTTGTGTTTAGGGCTATGCTCCAAGAGACTTTTCTGTAGGTATTGGGTCATTACATGTATGTACCAAATTTCATACCTGTACGTGAAACCAGGAGCCGGGGCAAAATGTGGGGGCAATAATTTACCGAATTTGCCCCCCCCAATTCTGAAAACCATATCACACGTAAATTTTCACCACTTCTGAAGCGTGTGCAAAGTTTCATGAGTTTTCGAGCATGTTTAGGCCCTCTAAAAAGCGATTCACTTTGGAGAAGAAGAATAATAATAAACGGAGCAAAAACAATAGGGTCCTCTCACCATCGGTGCTCGGGCCCTAATAAACGGAGCAAAAACAATAGGGTCCTCTCACCATCGGTGCTCGGGCCCTAATAAACGGAGCAAAAACAATAGGGTCCTCTCACCATCGGTGCTCGGGCCCTAATAATAAACGGAGCAAAAACAATAGGGTCCTCTCACCATCGGTGCTCGGGCCCTAATAAACGGAGCAAAAACAATAGGGTCCTCTCACCATCGGTGCTCGGGCCCTAATAAACGGAGCAAAAACAATAGGGTCCTCTCACCATCGGTGCTCGGGCCCTAATAATAAACGGAGCAAAAACAATAGGGTCCTCTCACCATCGGTGCTCGGGCCCTAATAATACAGCAATGTGTAATTAAGGGCTCCCCATATAGTTTACAGCATTAGCTAAGATAGATTTTTTATCCTTTCGAAAAAAAACATTGTAATAGAATTTATTTAAACACATACAAACATTTTTTAAAAAACAGTTTAATAAAAAAAAGTATGTTTAGTTTTATCCCTCCTGCTGTACCGAACCATCATGTTTGGGTTCCATTACAGCCACATTATATTGTGTTGCAATCAGTGATGGGAATAACCGCATTATAAATAAACGGAGTTACTAACGGAGTTATTTTTTTCAGTAACGAGTAATCAAACTAATTACTAGTTAGTTTCCCCCTGTTGACAATAAAATGCGGTGTTACTATAATTGAGCTCATTGAAGCGGTTTTCATCTGAGTAGGCTCTCTCTCAGCCATTTTCTCTGGTGTGTGTGTGTTCATGAGGCGCCGGACTGCACAAAAGCAGAGCCTGTCTACGGAGAGCCTGGCAACTCCTATTAAGTCCTATTGTACCGAATTTTGGTTGCAGTTCCACCAGAGCTCCACTGGGGGCGATCGCCCATGAGTGCAGAATGAATGGGAGTCTATGGGGCTAGATGGCTAAATTTGTCTCTTTCACCCGATTGCCGTTGGGAAATCTCAGATTTGATTAAGATAAGATAAGATAAGACAAACTTTATTTATCCCGAGGGAAATTCTTTTGTCACAAGCATGCTCAATGCAGCAAAAGAACAAGAAAAGTACATTAAATAATAATAACAACAATGAAATAGTGCAAATAAAATATAAATAAAATACAATAAAATACAGTAATATAACTATTAGTGCAAATTAGTGCTGCACGATTAATCGTATCGAAATCGCGATGTCAAGCCTACGCGATTATATGACGCAAAATGCTGCGATTTTATATTAAATAAACAAATTAGCGCTGTTAACGCACTTATTAATGCAAATGCTTTTAAACCATTCATGCGCGATAACAAGACATAAAAGAACGAGCTGCCTGTGAATGTCCTCCTGACACACACACACACACACACACACACACACACACACACACAGAGAGAAAGACGCGCGCCAGTATCAAGTTCTCTTTCGCGGTAGAACGTTCAACACACATGTATGCCATAATGAACGCGCTGCCAGTGAATGTCCTGACTGTGACACACAGAAAGACTCGCGCTAATATCGTGCGTGCGCACAAAACAGCATGCCAGAATACAGTTATCTTTCGAGCTTGAACGAACAATAACACACACAAATATGCAAAAATGTCTTTTTGTCGAGTGTCTTCATAACATAAGAGTAGTCTTATGATGAACATGAAGAGTTGTGATGACTCGTGAAAGAATGAGGCGTGTGTGAGATCCGCGTCTCTGACAGCGGCTGGTCTTAAAGGGACAGTACAGTACAGTTGTCCATGATACCGAGAAGCTTTTTTAGCATTCTCCTCTCAGTTACCTCTGTCAGGTTCTCCAGACTGACTCCCAGGACAGCACCAGCCCTTTTAATCAACTTGTTCAGCCTGTTTGCATCAGCTGTCTTCACCCCACTGCCCTAACACACAACAGCAAAGAACACGACACTCTCTACCACAGAGTAATAGAACATGGTCATCATTTTCCTACATACGTTAAAAGACCCAAGAAGGAAAAGCCGACTCTGCCCTTTCTTGAAAACAGCGTTGATGTTGTTAGACCAGTCCAGCTTACAGTCAATATGTACCCCCAGATACCTGTAGTCCTCAACTACCTCCACATCAGTCCCTCTAATGATGACAGGGGTGGGAGGAGCCTGCCTCCTAAAGTCCACAATCAATTCCTTTGTCTTTGTGATGTTAAGCTGTAAATGGTTTAGCTCACACCACTCAACAAAGCTGCCCACCACACTCCTATATTCCTTTTCCAGTCCATGCCTGATACAGCCCACAATGGCAGAATCATCAGAGAATTTCTGCAGATGACATGACTGAGACTTGTACCTGAAATCAGACGTGTAGAGGGTGAAGAGGAAGGGTGATAAGACGGTCCCATATGGCACACCCGTACTGCTCAGGATGTTATCAGAGCAGCAGCTCTTCAGCCGTACATACTGTGGTCGATTTGTTAAATAGTCCGTAATCCAAGCTACCAGTGAGTCATCCACCTGCATTTCCGTGAGCTTATTCTTCAGCAGTGATGGTCTGATCGTGTTAAAAGCACTAGAGAAGTCGAAAAACATTGTAGGTTTTGCAAGTTCAACATGGGTTATAGGTCGAAAGTTGAATGAACGAGTACTTATGTCCTTTCGATTTCTTACAGGTTGAGCTGTTGTTGCCCATAACACGCTAGCATTCTGCTAATGAACGCTGATTGGTCAGTGAAGGACTGATGACGACCAGAGATACCGCTTGATGGCATCGTGGCATCCGAAGCGGGGACAGAAACAAACAAAACCTCTTCTAACACTTGTGTTTACCTGTGTCAGCTGTGTTGTGTGTTTACCTGTGTCAGCTGTGTTGTGTGTTTACCTGTGTCAGCTGTGTTGTGTGTTTACCTGTGTCAGCTGTGTTGTGTGTTTGCCTGTGTCAGCTGTGTTGTGTGTTTCCCTGTGTCAGCTGTGTTGTGTGTTTCCCTGTGTCAGCTGTGTTGTGTGTTTCCCTGTGTCAGCTGTGTTGTGTGTTTCCCTGTGTCAGCTGTGTTGTGTTGTGTGTTTCCCTGTGTCAGCTGTGTTGTGTGTTTGCCTGTGTCAGCTGTGTTGTGTGTTTGCCTGTGTCAGCTGGGTTGTGTGTTTCCCTGTGTCAGTTGTGTCGTGTGTTGTGTGTTTACCTGTGTCAGCTGTATTGTGTGTTTACCTGTGTCGGCTGTGTTGTGTGTTTACCTGTGTCGGCTGTGTTGTGTGTTTACCTGTGTCGGCTGTGTTGTGTGTTTCCCTGTGTCAGCTGTTTTGTGTTTGCCTGTGTCAGCTGTGTTGTGTGTTTACCTGTGTCGGCTGTGTTGTGTGTTTCCCTGTGTCAGCTGTGTTGTGTATTTCCCTGTGTCAGCTGTGTTGTGTGTTTCCCTGTGTCAGTTGTGTGTTTACCTGTGTCAGCTGTGTTGTGTGTTTCCCTGTGTCAGCTGTGTTGTGTGTTTCCCTGTGTCAGCTGTGTTGTGTGTTTCCCTGTGTCAGCTGTGTTGTGTTGTGTTGTGTGTTTCCCTGTGTCAGCTGTGTTGTGTGTTTGCCTGTGTCAGCTGTGTTGTGTGTTTGCCTGTGTCAGCTGGGTTGTGTGTTTCCCTGTGTCAGTTGTGTCGTGTGTTGTGTGTTTACCTGTGTCAGCTGTGTTGTGTGTTTACCTGTGTCGGCTGTGTTGTGTGTTTACCTGTGTCGGCTGTGTTGTGTGTTTACCTGTGTCGGCTGTGTTGTGTGTTTCCCTGTGTCAGCTGTTTTGTGTTTGCCTGTGTCAGCTGTGTTGTGTGTTTACCTGTGTCGGCTGTGTTGTGTGTTTCCCTGTGTCAGCTGTGTTGTGTATTTCCCTGTGTCAGCTGTGTTGTGTGTTTCCCTGTGTCAGCTGTGTTGTGTGTTTCCCTGTGTCAGCTGTGTTGTGTGTTTCCCTGTGTCAACTGTGTTGTGTTTACCTGTGTCAGCTGTGTTGTGTGTTTACCTGTGTCAGCTGTGTTGTGTGTTTCCCTGTGTCAGCTGTGTTGTGTTTCCCTGTGTCAGCTGTGTTGTGTGTTTCCCTGTGTCAGCTGTGTTGTGTTGTGTGTTTCCCTGTGTCAGCTGTGTTGTGTGTTTGCCTGTGTCAGCTGTGTTGTGTGTTTGCCTGTGTGAGCTGTGTTGTGTTGTGTGTTTCCCTGTGTCAGCTGTGTTGTGTTGTGTGTTTCCCTGTGTCAGCTGTGTTGTGTGTTTGCCTGTGTCAGCTGTGTTGTGTGTTTGCGTGTGTCAGCTGTGTTGTGTTTCCCTGTGTCAGCTGTGTTGTGTGTTTCCCTGTGTCAGCTGTGTTGTGTGTTTCCCTGTGTCAGCTGTGTTGTGTGTTTGCCTGTGTCAGCTGTGTTGTGTGTTTGCCTGTGTCAGCTGTGTTGTGTGTTTCCCTGTGTCAGCTGTGTTGTGTTGTGTGTTTCCCTGTGTCAGCTGTGTTGTGTGTTTGCCTGTGTCAGCTGTGTTGTGTGTTAGCTGTGTTGTGTGTTTCCCTGTGTCAGCTGTGTTGTGTTGTGTGTTTCCCTGTGTCAGCTGTGTTGTGTGTTTGCCTGTGTCAGCTGTGTTGTGTGTTTGCCTGTGTGAGCTGTGTTGTGTTGTGTGTTTCCCTGTGTCAGCTGTGTTGTGTTGTGTGTTTCCCTGTGTCAGCTGTGTTGTGTGTTTGCCTGTGTCAGCTGTGTTGTGTGTTTGCGTGTGTCAGCTGTGTTGTGTTTCCCTGTGTCAGCTGTGTTGTGTTTCCCTGTGTCAGCTGTGTTGTGTTTCCCTGTGTCAGCTGTGTTGTGTGTTTGCCTGTGTCAGCTGTGTTGTGTGTTTGCCTGTGTCAGCTGTGTTGTGTGTTTCCCTGTGTCAGCTGTGTTGTGTTGTGTGTTTCCCTGTGTCAGCTGTGTTGTGTGTTTGCCTGTGTCAGCTGTGTTGTGTGTTTGCCTGTGTCAGCTGTGTTGTGTGTTTGCCTGTGTCAGCTGTGTTGTGTGTTTCCCTGTGTCAGCTGTGTCGTGTGTTGTGTGTTTGCCTGTGTCAGCTGTGTTGTGTGTTTACCTGTGTCGGCTGTGTTGTGTGTTTCCCTGTGTCAGCTGTGTTGTGTGTTTGCCTGTGTCAGCTGTGTTGTGTGTTTCCCTGTGTCAGCTGTGTTGTGTGTTTCCCTGTGTCAGCTGTGTTGTGTTGTGTGTTTCCCTGTGTCAGCTGTGTTGTGTGTTTCCCTGTGTCAGCTGTGTTGTGTTGTGTGTTTCCCTGTGTCAGCTGTGTTGTGTGTTTGCCTGTGTCAGCTGTGTTGTGTGTTTGCCTGTGTCAGCTGGGTTGTGTGTTTCCCTGTGTCAGTTGTGTCGTGTGTTGTGTGTTTACCTGTGTCGGCTGTGTTGTGTGTTTCCCTGTGTCAGCTGTGTTGTGTGTTTACCTGTGTCAGCTGTGTTGTGTGTTTACCTGTGTCAGCTGTGTTGTGTGTTTCCCTGTGTCAGCTGTGTTGTGTGTTTCCCTATGTCAGCTGTGTTGTGTGTTTCCCTGTGTCAGCTGTGTTGTGTGTTTTCCTGTGTCAGCTGTGTTGTGTGTTTCCCTGTGTCAGCTGTGTCGTGTGTTGTGTGTTTGCCTGTGTCAGCTGTGTTGTGTGTTTACCTGTGTCGGCTGTGTTGTGTGTTTCCCTGTGTCGGCTGTGTTGTGTATTTCCCTGTGTCAGCTGTGTTGTGTGTTTCCCTGTGTCAGCTGTGTTGTGTGTTTCCCTGTGTCAGCTGTGTTGTGTGTTTCCCTGTGTCAGCTGTGTTGTGTTTACCTGTGTCAGCTGTGTTGTGTGTTTACCTGTGTCAGCTGTGTTGTGTGTTTCCCTGTGTCAGCTGTGTTGTGTTTCCCTGTGTCAGCTGTGTTGTGTGTTTCCCTGTGTCAGCTGTGTTGTGTTGTGTGTTTCCCTGTGTCAGCTGTGTTGTGTGTTTCCCTGTGTCAGCTGTGTTGTGTGTTTGCCTGTGTCAGCTGTGTTGTGTGTTAGCTGTGTTGTGTGTTTCCCTGTGTCAGCTGTGTTGTGTTGTGTGTTTCCCTGTGTCAGCTGTGTTGTGTGTTTGCCTGTGTCAGCTGTGTTGTGTGTTTGCCTGTGTGAGCTGTGTTGTGTTGTGTGTTTCCCTGTGTCAGCTGTTGTGTTGTGTGTTTCCCTGTGTCAGCTGTGTTGTGTGTTTGCCTGTGTCAGCTGTGTTGTGTGTTTGCGTGTGTCAGCTGTGTTGTGTTTCCCTGTGTCAGCTGTGTTGTGTTTCCCTGTGTCAGCTGTGTTGTGTTTCCCTGTGTCAGCTGTGTTGTGTGTTTGCCTGTGTCAGCTGTGTTGTGTGTTTGCCTGTGTCAGCTGTGTTGTGTGTTAGCTGTGTTGTGTGTTTCCCTGTGTCAGCTGTGTTGTGTTGTGTGTTTCCCTGTGTCAGCTGTGTTGTGTGTTTGCCTGTGTCAGCTGTGTTGTGTGTTTGCCTGTGTGAGCTGTGTTGTGTTGTGTGTTTCCCTGTGTCAGCTGTTGTGTTGTGTGTTTCCCTGTGTCAGCTGTGTTGTGTGTTTGCCTGTGTCAGCTGTGTTGTGTGTTTGCGTGTGTCAGCTGTGTTGTGTTTCCCTGTGTCAGCTGTGTTGTGTTTCCCTGTGTCAGCTGTGTTGTGTTTCCCTGTGTCAGCTGTGTTGTGTGTTTGCCTGTGTCAGCTGTGTTGTGTGTTTGCCTGTGTCAGCTGTGTTGTGTGTTTCCCTGTGTCAGCTGTGTTGTGTTGTGTGTTTCCCTGTGTCAACTGTGTTGTGTGTTTGCCTGTGTCAGCTGTGTTGTGTGTTTGCCTGTGTCAGCTGTGTTGTGTGTTTCCCTGTGTCAGCTGTGTCGTGTGTTGTGTGTTTGCCTGTGTCAGCTGTGTTGTGTGTTTACCTGTGTCGGCTGTGTTGTGTGTTTCCCTGTGTCAGCTGTGTTGTGTGTTTGCCTGTGTCGGCTGTGTTGTGTGTTTCCCTGTGTCAGCTGTGTTGTGTGTTTCCCTGTGTCAGCTGTGTTGTGTGTTTCCCTGTGTCAGCTGTGTTGTGTGTTTGCCTGTGTCAGCTGTGTTGTGTGTTTGCGTGTGTCAGCTGTGTTGTGTTTCCCTGTGTCAGCTGTGTTGTGTGTTTCCCTGTGTCAGCTGTGTTGTGTGTTTCCCTGTGTCAGCTGTGTTGTGTGTTTGCCTGTGTCAGCTGTGTTGTGTGTTTGCCTGTGTCAGCTGTGTTGTGTGTTTCCCTGTGTCAGCTGTGTTGTGTTGTGTGTTTCCCTGTGTCAGCTGTGTTGTGTGTTTGCCTGTGTCAGCTGTGTTGTGTGTTAGCTGTGTTGTGTGTTTCCCTGTGTCAGCTGTGTTGTGTTGTGTGTTTCCCTGTGTCAGCTGTGTTGTGTGTTTGCCTGTGTCAGCTGTGTTGTGTGTTTGCCTGTGTGAGCTGTGTTGTGTTGTGTGTTTCCCTGTGTCAGCTGTTGTGTTGTGTGTTTCCCTGTGTCAGCTGTGTTGTGTGTTTGCCTGTGTCAGCTGTGTTGTGTGTTTGCGTGTGTCAGCTGTGTTGTGTTTCCCTGTGTCAGCTGTGTTGTGTTTCCCTGTGTCAGCTGTGTTGTGTGTTTGCCTGTGTCAGCTGTGTTGTGTGTTTGCCTGTGTCAGCTGTGTTGTGTGTTTGCCTGTGTCAGCTGTGTTGTGTGTTTCCCTGTGTCAGCTGTGTTGTGTTGTGTGTTTCCCTGTGTCAACTGTGTTGTGTGTTTGCCTGTGTCAGCTGTGTTGTGTGTTTGCCTGTGTCAGCTGTGTTGTGTGTTTCCCTGTGTCAGCTGTGTCGTGTGTTGTGTGTTTGCCTGTGTCAGCTGTGTTGTGTGTTTACCTGTGTCGGCTGTGTTGTGTGTTTCCCTGTGTCAGCTGTGTTGTGTGTTTGCCTGTGTCGGCTGTGTTGTGTGTTTCCCTGTGTCAGCTGTGTGTGTTTCCCTGTGTCAGCTGTGTTGTGTTGTGTGTTTCCCTGTGTCAGCTGTGTTGTGTGTTTCCCTGTGTCAGCTGTGTTGTGTTGTGTGTTTCCCTGTGTCAGCTGTGTTGTGTGTTTGCCTGTGTCAGCTGTGTTGTGTGTTTGCCTGTGTCAGCTGGGTTGTGTGTTTCCCTGTGTCAGTTGTGTCGTGTGTTGTGTGTTTACCTGTGTCAGCTGTATTGTGTGTTTACCTGTGTCGGCTGTGTTGTGTGTTTACCTGTGTCGGCTGTGTTGTGTGTTTACCTGTGTCGGCTGTGTTGTGTGTTTACCTGTGTCGGCTGTGTTGTGTGTTTCCCTGTGTCAGCTGTTTTGTGTTTGCCTGTGTCAGCTGTGTTGTGTGTTTACCTGTGTCGGCTGTGTTGTGTGTTTCCCTGTGTCAGCTGTGT
Source organism: Scardinius erythrophthalmus (assembly GCF_964197995.2). Taxonomy (NCBI): domain Eukaryota; kingdom Metazoa; phylum Chordata; class Actinopteri; order Cypriniformes; family Leuciscidae; genus Scardinius; species Scardinius erythrophthalmus. The sequence continues at coordinate 4,188,128 of NC_138234.1, read as the reverse complement.
TGTGTATTTCCCTGTGTCAGCTGTGTTGTGTGTTTCCCTGTGTCAGTTGTGTGTTTACCTGTGTCAGCTGTGTTGTGTGTTTACCTGTGTCAGCTGTGTTGTGTGTTTCCCTGTGTCAGCTGTGTTGTGTGTTTCCCTGTGTCAGCTGTGTTGTGTTGTGTGTTTCCCTGTGTCAGCTGTGTTGTGTGTTTGCCTGTGTCAGCTGTGTTGTGTGTTTGCCTGTGTCAGCTGGGTTGTGTGTTTCCCTGTGTCAGTTGTGTCGTGTGTTGTGTGTTTACCTGTGTCAGCTGTGTTGTGTGTTTACCTGTGTCGGCTGTGTTGTGTGTTTACCTGTGTCGGCTGTGTTGTGTGTTTACCTGTGTCGGCTGTGTTGTGTGTTTCCCTGTGTCAGCTGTGTTGTGTGTTTACCTGTGTCGGCTGTGTTGTGTGTTTCCCTGTGTCAGCTGTGTTGTGTGTTTGCCTGTGTCAGCTGTGTTGTGTGTTTCCCTGTGTCAGCTGTGTTGTGTGTTTCCCTGTGTCAGCTGTGTTGTGTGTTTCCCTGTGTCAGCTGTGTTGTGTTGTCAGCTGTGTTGTGTGTTTCCCTGTGTCAGCTGTGTTGTGTTTCCCTGTGTCAGCTGTGTTGTGTGTTTCCCTGTGTCAGCTGTGTTGTGTGTTTCCCTGTGTCAGCTGTGTTGTGTTGTGTGTTTCCCTGTGTCAGCTGTGTTGTGTGTTTGCCTGTGTCAGCTGTGTTGTGTGTTTGCCTGTGTGAGCTGTGTTGTGTTGTGTGTTTCCCTGTGTCAGCTGTGTTGTGTTGTGTGTTTCCCTGTGTCAGCTGTGTTGTGTGTTTGCCTGTGTCAGCTGTGTTGTGTGTTTGCGTGTGTCAGCTGTGTTGTGTTTCCCTGTGTCAGCTGTGTTGTGTTTCCCTGTGTCAGCTGTGTTGTGTGTTTCCCTGTGTCAGCTGTGTTGTGTGTTTGCCTGTGTCAGCTGTGTTGTGTGTTTGCCTGTGTCAGCTGTGTTGTGTTGTGTGTTTCCCTGTGTCAGCTGTGTTGTGTGTTTGCCTGTGTCAGCTGTGTTGTGTGTTTGCCTGTGTCAGCTGTGTTGTGTGTTTGCCTGTGTCAGCTGTGTTGTGTGTTTCCCTGTGTCAGCTGTGTCGTGTGTTGTGTGTTTGCCTGTGTCAGCTGTGTTGTGTGTTTACCTGTGTCGGCTGTGTTGTGTGTTTACCTGTGTCAGCTGTGTTGTGTGTTTGCCTGTGTCAGCTGTGTTGTGTGTTTCCCTGTGTCAGCTGTGTTGTGTGTTTACCTGTGTCGGCTGTGTTGTGTGTTTACCTGTGTCAGCTGTGTTGTGTGTTTGCCTGTGTCAGCTGTGTTGTGTGTTTCCCTGTGTCAGCTGTGTTGTGTGTTTCCCTGTGTCAGCTGTGTTGTGTTGTGTGTTTCCCTGTGTCAGCTGTGTTGTGTGTTTGCCTGTGTCAGCTGTGCTGTGTTGTGTGTTTCCCTGTGTCAGCTGTGTTGTGTTGTGTGTTTCCCTGTGTCAGCTGTGTTGTGTGTTTGCCTGTGTCAGCTGTGTTGTGTGTTTGCGTGTGTCAGCTGTGTTGTGTTTCCCTGTGTCAGCTGTGTTGTGTTTCCCTGTGTCAGCTGTGTTGTGTGTTTCCCTGTGTCAGCTGTGTTGTGTGTTTGCCTGTGTCAGCTGTGTTGTGTGTTTGCCTGTGTCAGCTGTGTTGTGTGTTTCCCTGTGTCAGCTGTCAGCTGTGTTGTGTTTCCCTGTGTCAGCTGTGTTGTGTGTTTCCCTGTGTCAGCTGTGTTGTGTGTTTGCCTGTGTCAGCTGTGTTGTGTGTTTGCCTGTGTCAGCTGTGTTGTGTGTTTCCCTGTGTCAGCTGTGTTGTGTTGTGTGTTTCCCTGTGTCAGCTGTGTTGTGTGTTTGCCTGTGTCAGCTGTGTTGTGTGTTTGCCTGTGTCAGCTGTGTTGTGTGTTTGCCTGTGTCAGCTGTGTTGTGTGTTTGCCTGTGTCAGCTGTTTTGTGTGTTTCCCTGTGTCAGCTGTGTCGTGTGTTGTGTGTTTGCCTGTGTCAGCTGTGTTGTGTGTTTACCTGTGTCGGCTGTGTTGTGTGTTTCCCTGTGTCAGCTGTGTTGTGTGTTTGCCTGTGTCAGCTGTGTTGTGTGTTTCCCTGTGTCAGCTGTGTTGTGTGTTTGCCTGTGTCAGCTGTGTTGTGTGTTTCCCTGTGTCAGCTGTGTTTTGTTTACCTGTGTCAGCTGTGTTGTGTTTACCTGTGTCAGCTGTGTTGTGTGTTTACCTGTGTCAGCTGTGTTGTGTGTTTACCTGTGTCAGCTGTGTTGTGTTTCCCTGTATCAGCTGTGTTGTGTGTTTCCCTGTGTCAGCTGTGTTGTGTTGTGTGTTTCCCTGTGTCAGCTGTGTTGTGTGTTTGCCTGTGTCAGCTGTGTTGTGTGTTTCCCTGTGTCAGCTGTGTTGTGTTGTGTGTTTCCCTGTGTCAGCTGTGTTGTGTGTTTGCCTGTGTCAGCTATGTTGTGTGTTTGCCTGTGTCAGCTGGGTTGTGTGTTTACCTGTGTCAGCTGTGTTGTGTGTTTGCCTGTGTCAGCTGTGTTGTGTGTTCCCGTGTGTCGGCTGTTTTGTGTTTGCCTGAGTCAGCTGTGTTGTGTGTTTGCCTGTGTCGGCTGTGTTGTGTGTTTCCCTGTGTCAGCTGTGTTGTGTGTTTGCCTGTGTCAGCTGTGTTGTGTGTTTACCTGTGTCAGCTGTGTTGTGTGTTTACCTGTGTCAGCTGTGTTGTGTGTTTCCCTGTGTCAGCTGTGTTGTGTGTTTCCCTATGTCAGCTGTGTTGTGTGTTTCCCTGTGTCAGCTGTGTTGTGTGTTTCCCTGTGTCAGCTGTGTCGTGTGTTGTGTGTTTGCCTGTGTCAGCTGTGTTGTGTGTTTACCTGTGTCGGCTGTGTTGTGTGTTTCCCTGTGTCGGCTGTGTTGTGTGTTTGCCTGTGTCGGCTGTGTTGTGTGTTTCCCTGTGTCGGCTGTGTTGTGTGTTTCCCTGTGTCAGCTGTGTTGTGTGTTTACTTGTGTCAGCTGTGTTGTGTGTTTACCTGTGTCAGCTGTGTTGTGTTTCCCTGTGTCAGCTGTGTTGTGTGTTTACCTGTGTCAGCTGTGTTGTGTTTCCCTGTGTCAGCTGTGTTGTGTGTTTCCCTGTGTCAGCTGTGTTGTGTGTTTCCCTGTGTCAGCTGTGTTGTGTGTTTGCCTGTGTCAGCTGTGTTGTGTGTTTCCCTGTGTCAGCTGTGTTGTGTGTTTCCCTGTGTCAGCTGTGTTGTGTGTTTCCCTGTGTCAGCTGTGTTGTGTGTTTGCCTGTGTCAGCTGTGTTGTGTGTTTCCCTGTGTCAGCTGTGTTGTGTGTTTCCCTGTGTCAGCTATGTTGTGTGTTTGCCTGTGTCAGCTGGGTTGTGTGTTTACCTGTGTCAGCTGTGTTGTGTGTTTGCCTGTGTCAGCTGTGTTGTGTGTTTACCTGTGTCAGCTGTGTTGTGTGTTTGCCTGTGTCAGCTGTGTTGTGTGTTTGCCTGTGTCAGCTTGTTGTGTGTTTACCTGTGTCAGCTGTGTTGTGTGTTTCCCTGTGTCAGCTGTGTTGTGTTGTGTGTTTCCCTGTGTCAGCTGTGTTGTGTGTTTGCCTGTGTCAGCTGTGTTGTGTGTTTGCCTGTGTCAGCTGGGTTGTGTGTTTACCTGTGTCAGCTGTGTTGTGTGTTTCCCTGTGTCAGCTGTGTTGTGTGTTTGCCTGTGTCAGCTGTGTTGTGTGTTTACCTGTGTCAGCTGTGTTGTGTGTTTACCTGTGTCAGCTGTGTTGTGTGTTTCCCTGTGTCAGCTGTGTTGTGTTGTGTGTTTCCCTGTGTCAGCTGTGTTGTGTGTTTCCCTGTGTCGGCTGTTTTGTGTTTGCCTGTGTCAGCTGTGTTGTGTGTTTCCCTGTGTCGGCTGTGTTGTGTATTTCCCTGTGTCGGCTGTGTTGTGTGTTTCCCTGTGTCGGCTGTGTTGTGTGTTTCCCTGTGTCAGCTGTGTTGTGTGTTTCCCTGTGTCAGCTGTGTTGTGTGTTTACCTGTGTCAGCTGTGTTGTGTTGTGTGTTTCCCTGTGTCAGCTGTGTTGTGTGTTTGCCTGTGTCAGCTGTGTCGTGTGTTTGCGCGTGTCAGCTGTGTCGTGTGTTGTGTGTTTACCTGTGTCGGCTGTGTTGTGTGTTTACCTGTGTCGGCTGTGTTGTGTGTTTACCTGTGTCGGCTGTGTTGTGTGTTTACCTGTGTCGGCTGTGTTGTGTGTTTACCTGTGTCGGCTGTGTTGTGTGTTCCCGTGTGTCGGCTGTTTTGTGTTTGCCTGTGTCAGCTGTGTTGTGTGTTTGCCTGTGTCAGCTGTGTTGTGTGTTTGCCTGTGTCAGCTGGGTTGTGTGTTTACCTGTGTCAGCTGTGTTGTGTGTTTACCTGTGTCAGCTGTGTTGTGTGTTTCCCTGTGTCAGCTGTGTTGTGTTGTGTGTTTCCCTGTGTCAGCTGTGTTGTGTGTTTCCCTGTGTCGGCTGTTTTGTGTTTGCCTGTGTCAGCTGTGTTGTGTGTTTACCTGTGTCGGCTGTGTTGTGTGTTTCCCTGTGTCGGCTGTGTTGTGTATTTCCCTGTGTCGGCTGTGTTGTGTGTTTCCCTGTGTCAGCTGTGTTGTGTGTTTCCCTGTGTCAGCTGTGTTGTGTTTACCTGTGTCAGCTGTGTTGTGTGTTTACCTGTGTCAGCTGTGTTGTATGTTTACCTGTGTCAGCTGTGTTGTGTGTTTCCCTGTGTCAGCTGTGTTGTGTGTTTACCTGTGTCAGCTGTGTTGTGTTGTGTGTTTCCCTGTGTCAGCTGTGTTGTGTTGTGTGTTTCCCTGTGTCAGCTGTGTCGTGTGTTGTGTGTTTACCTGTGTCGGCTGTGTTGTGTGTTTACCTGTGTCGGCTGTGTTGTGTGTTTACCTGTGTCGGCTGTGTTGTGTGTTTACCTGTGTCGGCTGTGTTGTGTGTTCCCGTGTGTCGGCTGTTTTGTGTTTGCCTGTGTCAGCTGTGTTGTGTGTTTGCCTGTGTCGGCTGTGTTGTGTGTTTCCCTGTGTCGGCTGTGTTGTGTGTTTGCCTGTGTCAGCTGTGTTGTGTGTTTACCTGTGTCAGCTGTGTTGTGTGTTTACCTGTGTCAGCTGTGTTGTGTGTTTCCCTGTGTCAGCTGTGTTGTGTGTTTCCCTATGTCAGCTGTGTTGTGTGTTTCCCTGTGTCAGCTGTGTTGTGTGTTTTCCTGTGTCAGCTGTGTTGTGTGTTTCCCTGTGTCAGCTGTGTCGTGTGTTGTGTGTTTACCTGTGTCAGCTGTGTTGTGTGTTTACCTGTGTCAGCTGTGTTGTGTGTTTACCTGTGTCAGCTGTGTTGTGTGTTTCCCTGTGTCGGCTGTGTTGTGTGTTTCCCTGTGTCAGCTGTGTTGTGTGTTTCCCTGTGTCAGCTGTGTCGTGTGTTTGCCTGTGTCAGCTGTGTTGTGTGTTTCCCTGTGTCAGCTGTGTTGTGTGTTTCCCTATGTCAGCTGTGTTGTGTGTTTCCCTGTGTCAGCTGTGTTGTGTGTTTGCGCGTGTCACCAAAGCGAGTGAAGGATTGCCGTAAAGCAGTATCTCTGGTCGTACGATGTGTATGACGCCACTGACATTTTAAAAGACTTTTTAAAGCAAATAAGTGACTCTAAAAAATCTAACACCCAGCAGTGTGTCATTTCTTTGCATCTCCTTTCGAATACAACATTCAAATTACTAGACAAAAAATTATATCCTGAGAAAAGTGGATTTTGGGGGGTATAGCGCCATAGACCTCCATTCATTCTGCACTCGTCCTGTGAGCGCCCTCATGTGGAGCCAGTTCAGAAGCCGGAAGTTCACTGAGAGTGGAAGTTCTCCTCTTATTAGACATTCTCTGACAAAAACGAGGCAAACTCGACAGTGCGCGAGAGAGACCGAGTGTTTCCGGGCATAAATAAATTACACATTTCAGCATTAGAATAATCTCTGTAGCACATTGGTATCATATGCAATGTTTTAATCAGTTTACATAACATGGTTATAAAAAAAACCCCTCCAAAATAACCTCTGATGATGACGTTCTAGGTTATAAAAATAAAACTCCCAAAAGATTATATTTTATCATTATTATTTATGTTGGTACATTGTTCAGTATTATATTGAGAGCACTTTTTGTTAAAATTACTTCAAGTAGGCTATACAGTATGTCTACCAGCTGTAAAGGTGTGTGAGTTTTATCATTTTAATTATATACACTAGTGTGTGTTTGTATATTTTTTATTTCTATTTTTTTATTTTTGGTACATTTCTTAAGAGGCATAATTTATTTGTTAGCCAGTGGTGGTCTGTGCAATAAATATTAGAAGTTCTAAACCATCTATTGTTTTGTTGTTCCACTATAGTAGTGATAATATTTTAATATTTAAGTTAATAGGTGTCTCTCACATTGTCCCACAGCAACATTAAACTAGTGTAGATTAGTGTACAATGTTTTATAATAATAAGATGTTCTATTTAGTGTCTATTTCATTCATTTAACATTTCACATTAGGGGTATATCCAAGACATTTCTTATATTTTTACTTTTTTTTTTAAGTAACGCAATAGTTACTTTCCCTGGTAACTAGTTACTTTTGTAATGATGTAATTCAGTTACTAACGCAGTACTCACTTTATTTTGGCCAAAGGGCTTTTAAGAAGAACAGAGAGCAGAAAAAGAAGAGTTAGAGCAACAGTTAGACCCTGTTTACACCTGGTATTGAGAAGTGTTTTCGACAATCCGATCACTAGTGGACGTACTAAACACTGGTGTAAACAGGGTCTAAAACAATTTGAGCTTGTCCACTTTTGACCACTTCCAGAGGTAGTGGAAAACACATTCAACCGGATTGCTTTGGTAGTGTAGACGCTCATGTGGTCGAGTGTGTTCAAACAGACACAAATGCGGAAACATTATGGGAAGCGCTGTAGTGAAACCAAATGTGAGACATTTAAACTGATCAATCAGCAGATTACAGCTTTCCCACATCGTACTGAAGGTGTGACATTTAGCAAACCTCAGATGTACACACACATCTTGGCCGACAGACCTTTATCACTATCAGCACTTCTTTACGGGTCACTAATGGCCCTTGTGGTAAGAAAGAGGGGGTTGGAGCAGGAAAACAAATGTCAATGAACGCAAATATAGTTTTTCCATCACCATGTCCCTTTAGGGGCTCTGAATAAATCACATTTTTGTAGTGAGATATTTGGACGAGTGTAGTGACTATTAAATATTTGATAAACTATGCAACTACTTAAAATATTTACATTTTAAAAATAATGCTATAATTTTAACACTCCCTGTTTTTACACAAACTAAACCACGTGTAGCAAAGTCTATTTATTTGATAATTGCTTTTAAATGTTGGTGTTTTAGCAAGATAATAACAATATTTTGGAATGCGCAAAAACTGTATTAAGACATATCCATAATTTGGTTGCAGTAATTGTGAACCAGATGTAAAATAAACAGAAAAAAATGCTCAGATAAAACTTATATTGACTTACAGATAACAAACATCCTTGTTTTTTTGTGTTTTTTAAATGCACCCGGTTCATATTATTTGCTGGTTTAATTATAATTCACAACTATTTTTCCTACTATAACAGAGCTAAATCTGATGAACTGCTTTATAACCTTAATGTTCTTCAGCCTCACTAATGAAGAATCAGGAATAAACACCAACCTCTTTGTTCTCCAGTGTGTTTCATTCTGCAGTGTTCTGGATCTCTCATGTTCTCACTGTCCTTCAATAAACTCTGTCTTTGCAGATTTCAGCTCTTCCTGATGGTTTGATGCTCGTCTTCACTTGTAGCTGATGGGAATATTCCAGCATTTATTGGTGAATTGCAGTGGGAGGAGCTTCACTGAAGGAGGAGGGGCTTACCTGAAGGAGGAGGGGCTTCTTTTAGGGAGGAGGAGCTTCACTGCAGGAGGAGGAGGAGCTTCACTTAATGAGGAGGGGCAGATCTGACAAAATCAATAAAAATCACTTACTGAGTTTAAAAAAATAGTCCACCCACTTTAAGTATTTATGGTCACATTATAAAAAAATTAAGAATAAAAAAAGAATATTAAAACTAGGGATGGGCATTTTTCAAAAATATTGCATTCGAATATTCGGGCTCATAAAATTTGAATATTCGAAAATTCGTTTATGTAAATGACGTTTAACGAAAAAGACGTTATTTTTTAAGGTAATTTTTTTTTTTAGTTTTGTCACCATTTCTGAAGAAGCTTACGATTAGGCAATATACACAACAAGCTTGCAATATACACAACAATCCTACAATATATGTTAAAGTTTTCTTTTAATTGAAAACATTAAACAGTAGGCCTATGTGTAAACAAAAAAATATAAAGAACAAAGGGATATAAGCTCAAGCAGCGCGAACGGAAAAAACGCCTAATAAAGCAGAGAAAAGCAGATTGCGCCAGTTATCGTACAGAACGTACACATACACTCGAGTCAGCATATGATTATCGTGTTTATATTGTTTCACGTTTATGTTGAGAAAAACAATAATATCCACATGGAGGGGGGCCGCCAGCAATTTATGCTCAAGTGAGAAAACGCGCTGCGCTGACAGACGTTTCAGAGAAATAAAGATAACGGTGTTCTAGTTCTAAGTTTCTAACAGCACTTTGCGTTTTCTGTTCTTAAACCTCTCCCTCAATGAAACTTAAAGGAAGAATATGTCTCAAAATCATTTTGCTATTAGCTGTTGTTTTGTATATTTACAGATTTGCAAGAAATAAATGGCGCACCAATACAGTTTTTTTTTCACAAATTTTATTAACAATTTTGTCAAAGTTAACGAATACAGTTAACTCAACTTTTTGTGTGTGTGTAGCATTATGAAACATGGTTCATCACAGATTATTGAAATAAAAGCCATTATACAACTTACCTATATCCTGCAGATGTCACAATAGCTGATCGTGTCGTTTGCTCAAATCTGTTGACAATAAAATGAGCTTAATGTGTCAATTTACAGATCTGAAGACATCAGCATAATGAATGAGGAGAAAACAGGATCTATTGACATGAAATAAAGAGGCTTTTCAGCTGCTCTGATAATAGTGATGAGCCATAGACTATCAATACTCATTCAACAGAAATATAGAGAATACAATAATGATACTGTAAAATAACAACAGTAATATAAATGTAAATATAAAGACAGCCACTGACGACATTATCAACCCTTGTAATTTGTCCACATGAATCCGATTCCCTAATAACTTCATAAAAACAAAGTAGTTCGCTAACATCTTACCGTTTTGTATGGGAAAAGAAACAGACACACGATGAAAAACTTTCTGAAAAGCGCCCGTAAAATGTTGAGCAAACCGTGTAAACTTTATAGTGCAGTTACGTGATTTAACGTGTGAACTGTTTACCTCAAAAGACTCAGGAGACGCGCGACCGCGAGAGTGGTGACGTCATCACCGCGAGACGAAATAAATGACAGATTATCAAAACTCATTTTTAAGCTTAACTTTTCTCCACTCAACACTGTGATTTGGAACAAAAAAATGTATTACGTTTAAAAATAAATCTTTATTTTACAGAAACTGGTACAATAACGGTATAATTTTGGTCAGTTATAGAATAATGAACATCTCTTTACTGTGAATTCCTTAATCATTATAAGATCCCTGTAACTACTAAAGAGTTTGCTGTAGTATTTGATGCCATTCCCAGTGGCCTTAGTCAACCTTAATCAGCAATGTTTTTAAAAGTCTCTTCTGCTCACAAAGGCTGCATTTAACAAAAAAAGTAATGTTGTGAAATGTTATTACAATTTAATATATATATATATATATATATATATATATATATATATATATATATATATAGTCAAGTCAAGTCAAGTCAAGTTTATTTATATAGCGCTTTTCACAACATAGGTTGTATCAAAGCAGCTTCACAGTAATAAAACAATACATCAATGTTTGTTTCTAGTGGAACGTCCACGTTTGGTAATGCTGATCAATAGTATCGTTGATTGATTAATTAAATTAAATATTCCCAAATATCCCCAACTGAGCAAGCCAAAGGCAACAGTGGCAAGGAACCGAAAAACTCCATCAGGTGACCTAATGGAGAAAAAAAAACCTTGGGAGAACCCGGGCTCAGTCGGGGGCCAGTTCTCCTCTGGCGTTTATGAACTAGAGGTCGGATTTAACTGTAAGATTAAAAGTATTATATGAATGCCTGGCTGAAGAGATGCGTCTTTAATCTAGTTTTAAACTGGGAGAGCGAGTCTGAGCAACGAACAGTATCAGGAAGGCTATTCCAGAGTTTTGGAGCTAAATGTGAAAATGCTCTCCCTCCTTTGGTGGATCTGGATATCCTAGGTATGACCAAAAGCCTCGAATTTACTGACCTTAAAGAGCGCAATGGATTATAGGGCGATAGAAGATCGGTTAAATAGACTGGAGCTAAGCCGTTTAGGGCTTTATAAGTCAGTAGCAATACCTTGTAATTAATACGGAACTTTATAGGTAGCCAATGTAGTGATGATAAAATTGGTGTTATATGATCATATTTTCTTGATCTAGTTAGAACTCTAGCGGCGGCATTTTGGACTAACTGTAGCTTGTTTATTAAGGATGCAGGACAACCAGCCAATAAAGCATTACAGTAATCTAGTCTCGAGGTCATGAATGCATGAACTAACTTTTCTGCATCAGAAACAGATAGCATATTACGTAGCTTAGCAATGTTTCTAAGGTGGAAAAAGGCTGTTCTTGTAACATATGAAATATGATTTTCAAAAGACAGGTTGCAGTCTAATATAACACCCAGGTCTTTTACTGTAGAGGATGAAGTAACAGGACATCCTACGATGTTAAAGTTGTATTGTAAGAGGTTTTGTGGGTGGTTTTTTGAACCGATGATTAGTACCTCTGTCTTGTCTGGATTTAATAAAAGAAAATTGCGCGTCATCCAATCTTTTATATCTTTAACACACTCTGTCAATTTGGATAATTTAGCGTTTTCATCTGGCCGTGATGAAATATAGATTTGAGTGTCATCAGCATAACAATGGAAACTAATTCCATGTTTCCTTATAATATTTCCAAGTGGCAGCATATATATTGAGAATAATAGAGGGCCTAACACAGATCCCTGCGGCACTCCATAGTTTACTGGAGTTATGATCGATTTTTCTCCATTTAAATAAACAAAATGGTAGCGGTCAGATAAATACGATCTAAACCAGCTTAGTGCTTGTCCTTGAACACCAGTATAATTTTGTAGTCGATCTAAGAGTATTGTATGATCTATAGTATCGAACGCAGCACTAAGATCAAGTAAAACTAGTATTGAGATACAGCCTTGGTCAGAAGATAAAAGTAAATCATTTGTAATTTTAACAAGCGCAGTTTCAGTGCTATGATGCGGCCTGAATCCAGACTGAAACTTTTCATAGATGTCATTTTCTTGCAAGAAAGAGCCCAGTTGAGCGGACACAGCTTTTTCTAGTATTTTAGACATAAAAGGTAGATTTGAAATGGGTCTATAATTTGCTAGATTATGTGGATCTAATTGTGGTTTCTTAATGAGAGGTTTTATAACTGCCAGTTTAAATGTTCTTGGAACATAACCTAAAGATAAAGACGAGTTAATAATATTGAGGAGAGGCTCCTCCACTATAGGTAACACTTCTTTCAAAAGTTTAGTTGGTATAGGATCTAGTAAACATGCTGTTGTTTTAGATGAAGTGATAAGTTTATTTAACTCTTTTTGTTCTATAGTTGTAAAGCATTGTAATTGTTCTTGCGGGGTGATAATTGAGGCTGAATTATAAGACGCAATTGAGGATTGAACGTTTACAATTGTGGTTCTGATGTTTTCTATTTTCTCAGTGAAGAACTTCATGAAATCATTACTACTAAACTGGAACGGAATATTTTGTTCAGGAGACATCTGTTTATTTGTTAGTCTAGCCACAGTGTTAAATAAGAACCTAGGATTGTTTTGGTTGTTTTCTATTAGTTTGCGGAGATGCTCAGCCCTGGCCTCTTTTAGGGCCTTTTTGTAACGTGACATACTGTCTTTCCATGCGATTCTAAAGACCTCTAAGTTAGTTTTTTTCCATTTACGCTCTAAATTACAGGTTTCTCTCTTTAGAACATGCGTAGTATTGTTGTACCATGGTGCTTTACTTTTCTCTCTAACCTTTCTTAATCTAATGGGTGCAACAATATCCAATGATCCAGAGAGAATGGTGCTCATAGTGCTAGTTAATTCCTCAAGTTCATCTGTTTGTTTAGGTTCACTGAGCAGCTGAGACAGATCAGATAAGCTATTTGAAAAATTATCTATGGTAGATGGAAGGATTGTTCTGCCTAATCGATAACGCGGCGCAGCATGACATATTACAGGAGTACGTAATATGCAAGTTACCATGTAATGGTCAGTGACATCGTCACTTTGTGGAATGATATCTATATCGGTTGGATCGGTTCCATGTGATATAATTAAATCGAGTGTATGATTAAAACGATGAGTTGGTCCGGTAACGTTTTGCTTGACCCCAAAGGAGTTTAATAAATCTGTAAACGCAGCCCCTAGCGCATCATTTGAATTATCTACGTGGATATTAAAGTCTCCAACAATTAATGCTTTATCGAAATTAACTAATAGGTCTGAGAGAAAATCTGCAAACTCTTTTAGGAAATCAGCGTAAGGCCCAGGCGGTCTATATACGGTAGCCAAGGCTAGAGATAATAGGGATGTTTTTCTAGCATCTAAGAGCGTAACATTTAGTACAAGTACTTCAAATGAAATAAACTTATAACCCGTTTTCTGAGTAACATTGAGAATATCTCTATAGATTGTTGCAACACCGCCGCCACGACCATTCAGACGGGGCTCGTGCTTATAGGAGTATCCTGATGGAGTAGACTCATTTAGACCGAAATAATCATTTGGTTTAAGCCAGGTTTCAGTAAGGCAAAGTACATCGAAGCTATTATCTGTGACTATTTCATTTACAATAACTGCCTTAAGTGTGAGTGATCTAATGTTTAGAAGACCTAGCTTTAGAAATTGTTTTTGATTACTAATAGCAACATTTTTCTGGTTTAATAACAATTAGATTTTTTCTAGATCCTGCAGTAGATTTATTATTTAATCTCACTAAACGAGGAATAGACACAGTTTCTATGCAATGTTCTACACTATTTATATCAGTTAAATTGGTGCAGCAGAGACTATGATTTGGACTTTTGGTTACTAGTCAAAAGGTATTTAACATTTTGGAGATGTTATCCGACAGAAGATCCGATCCGAATCTGCTTGGGTGTAAGCCATCAGCACGGTAAAGCCTAGGACCCTCCCAAAACAGATTCCAATTATTTACAAAGAGTAGTTTCTGCTCATTGCACCATGACATTAACCATTCGTTTAGCGCGAATAATCTACTAAACTTTTCATGACCTAGACGGTACGTGGGAAGCGGTCCTGACACAATGATCGTTATATCATGCGATGTGCTGCGTACCGTATCGATCAGATTCCTGAAGTCTTTCTTCAGAACTTCCGTCTGGCGCAGCCTGATGTTGTTCACTCCCGCGTGCAAGACCACAGTTCCGACGCGCTCGTTATCGTTCAGAATCTCGGGAACGCGAGCGGCGATTTCAGAAACACGAGCACCAGGAAAGCAGTGACTATGCACCTTACTTTTATTTAACGTAGCGTGTACGTGTCGAACGATGGAATCGCCAATGATCACAGCATCGCGTTCTGTTTCGCGAAGAGGGGAGAAGCGGTTTTGTGTGGATATCTCGAAAACCGGGAGGGTCGGAGAGAGTTTTCTTGGTCTAGGCCTGACTCGCGTCTTCCGCTGCGGAAATATCCAGGCTTCGTGATGGCATGTTGGAGCCGGAGTGAACGAGACCATGGCTGATCGCGACCTCGGCGCGCGGGACCGATGCTGAGTAACGCACGGAGTAGACGAGGTCGGAGTCAGCGGGTTAGTAACGTTAATCTCTGATTTGTGTGCATCCGCGCGTGATGTTTCAAGAGCCAAACGCCGGTCTATCAGCTCGGCCTTTCTCACTAAAAGGTCGTGGATCTGTTTCTCAACAGCTTCCAGCTCAGACTGCACCGCGTGCAGCTCAAATGTGTCTTCACCTGCACCAAAAGGTAGACTACTTACATCTAATATATTCGCCATTTTAACAGATGGACAGTACGTTAAGTTAGCAACGACGCTACCAGTGATGCTATCAATATTAATACTAATTTATGGCTGAGGTCTTGGATATAATCCGTCTTTTTAGTGGTACGGTGTAGAGTAGACGCACGATAGGCGAAAAAAAAATGTTTGTTTGTAAATGAGTGCGGAGAAGACGCGTTCAGCCGTGATCCACGGACGTAACCTATAAGAGTATCCAGCGTTGGATCACTAGGCTTGAGACACGTCTGCTCAACAGTCCGCGTTGTAACTATGAGGTGAGGAAAAGTAGAAAATGTTCGTTGTAAATGAGTTTAGAGAGAAATCAAGAATTATAAATCAATCGAGCTCCAAAGACAACAACGCGTTCAGACGCGACGCATTCGAAACAGGAAGCTTCACCAAAAAAAATGTTTTGTTTGTAAATGAGTGCGGAGAAGACGCGTTCAGCCGTGATCCACGGACGTAACCTATAAGAGTATCCAGCGTATATAGGCCTATATATATATATATATATATATATATATATATATAGTGACGTATCATTTGTTCCTGTGACCAAAGCTGAATTTTAGCATCATTACTCCAGTCTTCAGTGTCACATGATCCTTCGGAAATCATTGTAATAAGATGATTTGATCCTCTCAAAAACAACCATTTTTTTTTCAGGATTCTTTGATAGAAAGTTCAAAAATAGAAATCTTTTGTAATATTAATCACTACCGTTCAAAAGTTTGGGATCAGTGAGAAATTTTATTCATTTTTTGGCAGGGGAAATAAATCAAATACATCAATAATTTTATTCAAGGATGAATTAAATTGATAAAAAAAGTTACAGTAAAGACATTTCTAATATTACAAAAGATTCTATTTCTAATAAATGCTGTTATTTGTATTTCTATTTAGATATCTAAAATGGGATCATCAACATGTGAAAAACTATTAAACCCAAAATCGTATCAATTTATTTAGAGTTCATTTCTGTAACTTATCCAACCATACACAGAACAGATCAGACATCCAAGAAATGCATGCTTACTCAAAATGACATTACACAAGCAGATTCGCTCTTGGAACCCTTGTTATCTTCAGTTATAAGAAGGATTAATAGAATTGCTCTGTCCTTTGCTGTTAGAACTGTTTTAGCAGCTGAAGTAAGACTTAACAGTGATTGTCTTTAGAAATAAAAATTTATTTATACAAAAGATTAAAACACTGATTATACAAAAATGAATACTCGTAGCAAATCAAAAGAAAATGTTACAGAATATAAAACTTCAGCTTATTCAATCTCAACAGGGCAGTCCTGTATGAGTGAATATTACAAAGACTAATTACCTTGTAAGCAGTTCAAGCAGTTAGGAGTAAATATCAACTTGTTCTCATCCGAGGTTTTCCAAGTTACTGTAATACAGCAGAGCAGTTCAAACCAAAAGAAATTAAGCTAGAATTAAACTAGAAGAGATTTTAATTTCTCTCTAGCGATGCAATCGACATCAAAATAAAAAATACAGCAATCAACAGTCAGAAAGCAGTCATATCTATACGGAACTGGGTTACATTGTTTCTATGCAGTTTCTTGGGTTTTTCCAGAGGAACTAAGTCTCACGACAGGGTCTTGCAACATTAACCGTCTATAGTCTCTAAGGGGGTTTTTGGTGACACTGCTGTTTCCCATATATGGGCATTCTTGCGTCCCTTCCGTCCTCTGCACTTCGGGCTTATATGTATGTGTGTGCGTGAATATGTATCTGGAAGTGTGTTTGTAGGTCCAAAATACCTATTAAAATTCACAAATCCCTGCACAGTTAATAAAGAGCTTTGTAAAAACTGTATTTGTAGTTTCTTTTTCATGTTTGGCTTTTCATTTTAATATTGGCAGTCTTGCGTCGAGACTGTAGTGAAAATGAAATGTGAAATCACCAATTGCATTTTATTTTTCAATCTGACAGGGATAATAATAATAATAATTAATTACATTTAAATAGCGCTTTTCTAGGCAGGCCTACTCAAAGCGCTTTTACATAGATGGGGGAATCTCCTCAACCACCACCAATGTGCAGCATCCACTTGGATGATTGCGCCAGAACGCCCACCACACACCAGCTTTACTGGTGGAGAGGAGACAGTGATGAAGCCAATCAGTATATGAGGATGATTAGGCGGCCATGATGGACAGGGGCCAAGGGGCAAATTTGGCACCCCTACTCTTTTTCGAAGGACATCCTGAGATTTTTAATGACCACAGAGAGTCAGGACCTCGGTTTAACGTCTCATCCGAAGGACGGTGCTCATTGACAGTATAGTGTCCCCATCACTACACTGGGGTGTTAGGACCCAGACAGGCCATAGGGTGAGCGCCCCCTGCTGGCCTCACTAACACCATGTATATGTCACCGTGAAAATGAAATAATTTAATTTCATTCTCAATTTTGTCACATATTTTGCGTACAGTTTTCTGTAATGAAATCGTTAATCTGGTTTTAATTTTCATTTTAATCATTTAATTTATTTATTTAAATTTGGCAGAAAATGCCTTCCATACCAGTGTTGCACAGCCGCATACCTAATCAAAACAAAAAGCAGCATGTAGGCGACATCGCGGCAAAGCAGCAAGGAGGCGGTGATGATCATTTATCACATGATCATGGTATATTTTTCCAGGATTCCAGTATTCCTTTTTAGTATGTTCTGAAATGGAAAATTATTAAAATTGAAAAACATTTGCACCCTAAGGACTACTGTTGTCACCATGATGTCATGAGCACCTGTGCCCGTTAGTCCCTGATTAGTTTACCTTTTGCACCTGTGTCTAGTTAGTTTCCTCCTGTGTGTTTATACTCCCTGTTCTGTCCAGTCCTTTGTCGGTTCTTGTTTGTGTTGAACGTGGTTGTGTCTGTCCTGCCTGAGTTAGTTTAAATAAACACTGTTGTTACCCTCATCGTCGTCTTGTGCCTTCAACGACCACCTACAGCGTGACAACTGTCTTGTTTTTCTTTTAATAATTCCTCATTAAAAAAAGACCATTCAAGCGGCACGTTTCTCCTCATGTTTTTTAGAATATACTGCAAGTGTGAAAGCTGCAGCTGCTACTAGTGTGGACTGAATGGACAGCAACAAAGCGTCAAAGCAACAATGGGGAAATGCTGTCCCCTCAATGCTAATGTAAACTCTGGTTGGATAAGGATTCAAAATTGGATATGAAGATGAAATCTGATGCATAGCTTCAGTGTTAAAACTGATAAAGTAATTGCTGTCTGTGGTTCTATATGGGCTGTGGCAATAATTTTGAAAAATAATAGTTCGCAGCAACATATGGAAAAAAAGAACTATGAACTAGTTCATTTTAAAATTTGTGAACTAAACTTTGAAATAGTTCATGTAGAAAGTGAACTTTCCCAACATTGTCCATTCACACGTGGGGGTTGCCCAACGGGGGAACCATGCACATGAAGGCACCTAGCCAATCACAAGGGCTGATCGAGCGGGCATACACTCTGGTGACGGCATCAACAGTGCAGGAGAAACTCAGGGTCTAAGAAGAACTCATCTGAGTGAAATAGCGCACACATCCAGTCCGTGGAGTGTAATGGCACAGCAAGCGATGACACCAAGCAGGTCCTACTTACTGGCTAGTGAAAGCGAGTACATGAGAGGACACTGGCTCTACCCGGAGATTATAGAATCTCACGAAAGTGTTGGGTGTCACCCAGCCTGCAGCTCTGCGGATGTCTGTTAGCGAGGCACCATGCGCTAGAGCCCAGGAAGAAGCCACACTCCTGGTGGAGTGTGCCTTCACTCCTAGGGGGCATGGACAACCCTGCGTCTGGTAAGCCAAGACAATGGCGTCCACTATCCAGTGAGACAACCTTTGCTTGGAGAGAGCTGTTGTAGAAATTTTAAACTGTATATTAAACTAACCATGTCTCTAACATCTAACCTAATTTCTCTTTTCAGGCCTAACATGATAACACTTTGAAACACAATGTACTAAAAAGTTCTGTCCTGTGTTTTTGGATGTTGTATTTTTGCCATACCCCTTTGACTTTGGTTGTGTGAGTGTATAAATAACACCTTTGGGAAATGAAACTAGACAGATGACTAAATTTGAACCTTGTGATTAACAATGAAGTAATCATTAAAACAAAGTTTGCTTTACCTGGTAACAAAAGGGTTTGTCTCTGAAAACCAATCAAACTGTGGGGAAATTATGTAATGCGGTATGACATTTTTGCCATACCTCCTTATTCTATAAAAACTGTTGTATTATTCTGTACTGTGGGATTCTCAATGGAGTTTGTCAGAGATCCTCCGGCCTTGCTTCTTCTTGGGGGAGATTCTCTGAGAACTGCTCGAGAGATCCTCCGGCCGTGATTAAAGCATTTAAAGGACAAAGCTAGTTAGGGAAGCAAGTTAGTTAGGTAGCTATATAGGGAGATCGTCGACTGGAGACGGCCTCGGCATTTATTAGCGTCGATTGGAGACGTTAGGGATCGTTGATTGGAGACGTTAGGGATCGTCGATTGGAGACGGCCCCGGTAGGGTAGGCCTTAGGTAGGCTACTTAGGGCGTTTTCACACCTGAAAGTCCACACCAAGGTCCGAAACAAAGGTCATGTTTTGATACATTGTATACATTTGGTTAGTTTTGGTTTGGTTTCACATTGCAATTATGCGAGCGCACTAAAGAACTTTACATTACGTACTTGCGTCCTGTCATCATAATCTATATGGGCTGCATCTTGACATTGATTGGTTTGTAAACGGACGTGCGTCCGACGCCAGCGTGTTTTCAAGTAGGCGGGTAACTTTGACAAGAATGAATGAACAGAGCAACGATATGCGTCTGTTCATTTATTCTTGTCAAAGTTACCCGCCGACTTGATAACACGCTGACGTCAGACTACTATACTGTTATTATTACGGGCACAGACTATACTCGAGGCGAGTTCAAATTCGCCAAATGAACGTCCTCGTTGTGCGAACATTTTATCATCGCCGGCAGGACGCAGGAAAAATGTGCGTGTGTGTGTGTGTGTGTGTGTACGCGCAATCATCTGGAAGAAATGCGGTGGGCAGGACTGACAGATCTGCTCATAAATATTCTTCTTCAGTTGTTAAGGGTACGCGGGAACCACGGAACTTCCTGTAAATGGTCTGAAAGTCCGAACCATACAGAAATTGCTTTCACACTAGAAACAAACCAAACCTTTGTTCAGTTTGATCCGGACCGAGACTACCTCTTTTCGTCGGACCAAATTTCGTCTGTTTGGTCCGGACTGTGGTCCGGGGGAGGTTTCACACCTGTAGTTTTGATTCGGACCAAACTGAAAAGTCCGAAAGTCCGGACCAAACAAGGTAGGTGTGAAAGGGCCCTTAGTTAGGTTTAGAGAAAAATCTACGACAGAGCCTTTCCCTTCCGCTTACCACCATAACAGACAAAGAGCTGGTCTGAGGTCCTGAAACACTGCGTTCTGTCTACATAAGCACGGAGGGCACATACTGGACAGAGCAGTGCCAAGGCTGGGTCTGCCTCCTCCGAGGGCATCGCTTGCAGGTTCACCACCTGATCTCTGAAAGGAGTGGTAGGAACCTTGGGCATGTATCCAGGCCGGGGTCTCAAGATGAGAGTTACGTGAGAGTTAGCCGGCCCGAATTCCAGGCACGCTTAGTCAATTGAAAATGCCTGCAGGTCCCCTACCCTCTTTTTTATTTTTTTTAATTTTTTTTTATTGCAAGTTAAAACATTGTAGCTTATACAAGGTAAAAGATCAATGACATATATACACATACAGAAGAGAGAGGGACATACAGAACACTAAAAAAAGAGAAAAGAAAAAGAAAACAACTAAATATAAATATATCAATATAGTGATGTATGCACATTGGTAAGTTTAAGCAATGAGATATTTTAGTGATATAGATAGAGGCAATTTAAGAGAGTCGTAGTAATTGTGACAGAGTTGTAGTAAAAGTAGTATTCATACTACTAATTATAATAATAATTATAACAATAATAATAATAGTAGTAGCAATATTAGTGGTAGTAGTAGTAACAATAATATTCATGATAATAATAGTAGGAGTAGTGGTAGCACTGTAATTTATAATAATAATAGTAGTAATTATAATAATAATAATAATAATAATAATAATACTATATTTTAGGCCAGTCATTGACTCAAGTTAAGTTAACTCAACTCAAACCGATTGAGGAAACTAATTGCGGCAAACCATTTAAGTTTAAAAATAAATACATATGAGTATTGTGAACATATATATTGAGTCATATATATAATATCATTATATATAAGTTCACAATACTCATATGTATTTATTTTTAAACTTAAATGGTTTGCCGCAATCAGTTTCCTCAATCGGTTTGAGTTGAGTTAACTTGTTGGGTTTTACAGTGAATTATTGTAGATAAACACTATTCTCTAGGCCTGGGGCCACCACTGCCAGTGAGCACGACCAACAGACCCCCCACCCCCCCGACATAGACACCTCCCTCAGATTCACCAATCCACCTGGCCCCTCCCTCCCCCACCATCAGCAACACTCAACCCCAGCAGTTAAGCCTCTATGTTTCGCTGAGTCTTCCTCCGCAAGGTACACTTTGGCACCATTACAGGCACCTCCAGACCAAGCTCACCTAGTCTGGTTGTGACCTGACAGGACAAAAGTCAAAAAATTATTTATTTTATTTTGTGATCTATGGCTTGGACCCTAGTGTGCACCGGTTAGCTCCCTAGCCAGAGACACCACAGCCAGCCCAGATATCCGTCCAACACATTTATTTTGCATAACAGAAGCCTGGGATTGGGGCAAAAGCGGTAAAAATGAGAGGCCAGTCAACCCAGAAACCGAGTTACTAATGAACATGCCGACAGGACATGCTAGTCACACCCACCGACAGCACCCAGAATAGTCGCCTGACCCAGATCATTTATATTTAAAAAGAATACAAATGTTTTTATAATATCAATACCAATACCAATACCACCATCCCTACTACCACCATCACCAACAACAACAATAAATAGTAATAATACGCAGCTTTTACATGTAAAATGAAAAGTATAGCTTATAGAACACAATACACACACATATATATATATGTATACACGAATGATATATTTAATAATACTCAGAAATTATTTTTTATAGAAATAGTTTGTATTTATTCATATTGCGCTTCCTTATTATTAATCCATTTAATATCCCAAAGATTTAGTTGAGGCATAAACTACCTAGCTAGTTTTAATCAATATTTAAGGATGAGAGCAGTGGACTGAAAATGTTATTAAATTTGTATAGTTGGTTTTTAATTGCTGACGTTTGTTTCTCTTTAGCCATTGTGTCGTTGATATTTGGTAGAGATATGAGCAGAGGTTTGGAATGTTCAAAGGGAGGGTTAATTTGAGATGTGTCACCTAAAAGACATAGACAAAAGACAAAGACATAATGGGAGTGCATTAATTGTAATTTTAAAGAAATCTGATAGTTTATTAGCGACATCTATCTAGAACTGATGAACCGGTGGGCATAGCCAGAATGCATGAAGGAAAGTGTCTGATGTATTTAAACTGCAGTTAGTACATCTATCGGAAGTTACTAGTCCCATTTTAAACATCTTACGCTGTGTTCTGTGTGTTCTGTGTATTATTTTATACTGAATTAACTGGATGTTTATGTTTGTACTTATGATAAAAGTGTTTCTGCAAATTGTTTTCCAAAATTCCTCATTTGTGTTGATATTGAGATCTTTTTCCCATTGTTTAACTGGTTCTACTATTGTTTTAGAGTCTATAGATGATATTAGGGTGTATAATTTACTAAGTGTTTTTAATGAGTTACTAATTGTGGTGATATGTTTTAGAATTGGGGGAGGTTGTGCAATGTCTTTGTTTCCAATTGTGGTTTTAAAAGAATTCCTGATTTGTAAGTAATAGTAATACTGTTCTTTTCCTAAATAAAATTTCTGAGTTAATTCTATAAAAATAACGAAGGTGTTGCCAGTAAACAGGTGATGTAGATGTGTGATACCTTTCTTTTTCCATTTAATATTGTTAAGCGGAATTTTGTTGATAGTAAAATCAGGATTATGCCATATAGGTGAGTTAATGTGTGGTATCAGCTCATGTTTTGTCAATGTATTAATTTGCCACCAAGCGGTGAGAGTTGTTTTAATCATTATGTTCTTAAAAAGATTGTTCTGGTTGTTTTTTTTTTTGTGAGGGATGGGAGATCAGATATGGTTATTTCTTTGCATTCTGTTTGTTCTAACTCTAGCCATGGGTTTTGGGGGTTGTCACCTTTGATTGTATTGTAGATGGGATGCTAATGTAACGGAGTTGTATATAAATGTGTGTGTGTCTCCACTTGCGGGTAATGTTCTGTTAAATTATCACACTTGGGGATGATTGGATAGAATATATGAGTGACATGGTTTCCTATTGTTTGGCTGGTTCTCTTTGCTGCGTGCGTCCTGTGTCGTAACTACCAGTTCACATGTGTAAAGCCAGCGGCAGTGTTGTGCCTGAACGCGGTCATTCAACGATAGTTCATGAACTCGTTCATATTTTGGGCGAACGTGAACTGAACGTACCGTATTACTGCCTGATGAACGTTACTGTGAACTCGTTCATTTTGGTGTCTGTGAACGGCACACTCTCTCAGTTTAACTTCATTCAATAGGATGCCAGATTTCTATAGAGCCTTCCAGGCGAAAACCCACCTAAAACACACCGTAAACCGGCCTTAATATGTAGCGGAAAAAACACCCAATCTAGCAACCCCTGCCACCAGTGTCTACTGAGTCTCTTGTTCGATCTCGTTCATCAAAATGAACAAATCTTTTTTCGAGTCATTTCGTTCATTTAAGGGGCATTAAATGTTATACTATTAACTGGCAAATTCCCCGAACACATCCACCTACGCAATCCTGATCATATTCTGAATTAAGAAATCATTATAATGCAGTCAAAAATCGTTTACAGGGAACATATATAATTATTTTACCTCAAGTCTTTCGTTCATTTGTCACGTGACAGACACAATGAATGGATCGTTCATGAACGACTCAACCGGTTGGATATGAGGTAGTTCAGGGGGTTCGGGGTCATGCTCCCCCGAGAAAATACATATGTGCATTTCCAGACATATGAAGGCTAAAATCTCCATCACTCTTTCTTTTTCTCTCAGTCTCTCTACTATAGTCTGTCTCTTCCCCCCCTAAAGCTGAGCTTTCTCTGATATTCTTTTGTCAGTGAAGAAAGTAAACATAGGGTCAAATGATATTTATATACATCAGTTTTCCTCATTATTTTTGTCTGTTGTTTTTAGTTGAGCTATTTTTGATCTCACACTTCATGACCGTTAACTGAAGCGCTAGAACATGCGCTCAGCAACTTCTGTGAACATAAAGCCTGTCTACTTTAATTTGATTGGTCACATTATTTCACAACCTTTATTATATACACCTCGGAAATATACTGAAGTCTGGACCTCGGTGACTTCATAACTGGCTACAGCCGTGGTTGTGGCTGGTTAAGACAAACTAATAGGAAAGAGAGGTGGCATCGCACTTGAAAGTGCTGGAACTGAAGATAAGCTACTTAATGTCAGTTTTTGTATGTCTGTGTAGAGCAGATGAATTAGTGAAGCTCTTCCCACATGCAGTGCAGTGATACGGTTTCTCTCCAGTGTGGATCCTCTCATGTGTTTTCAGATGTCCTGACCCACTGAATCTCTTGTCGCAGTGTGAACACTTGTAAGGTTTCTCTCCAGTGTGAATTCTCTGGTGCTTTTTCAAATCTTCAGCTCTAATAAAAGTCTTCCCACACTCAAAGCACACATGATTTCTTACACCAGTGTGTATTTTCTGATGAACTTTTAAATCCTGCAGACGTGAAAAACTCTTTCCACACAAAGAACATGAATGTGGTTTCTCCTGTGAATGAACTGTCATGTGGCTCTTCAGGTCTGAAGCCCACAAAAATGTTTTGCCACATTGATCACATTCATGCAGTTTCTCTCCAGTGTGGATGATCATGTGAGACTTAAGGTTTCCTTGTTGTGTAAAACTCTTCCCACACTGATCACATGTGAACGGTTTCTCTCCAGTGTGGATCTTCATGTGTTCCCAAAGGTGTCCTTGACGTCTAAAACTCTTCCCACACTGATCACATGTGAACGGTTTCTCTCCAGTGTGGATCCTCATGTGAATATTGAGATTCTGTTTGCATGTGAAACTCTTTCCACACTGAGTGCAAGTGAAAGATTTCTGAGATCTTCTTTGATGTTTCTCCACTTCATTCACTTCTTCATTCTCATCCATCGGGCCTGAAATTAAAGTTAAAAAAATTGCTCAGTAAATCAATAAAAGAAAAATGATGTAGTGAAAAAAACTAGATCACAAGTGGACGTGATCTACGTTCAACCGGATTCAACCGGATTGCTTTGGTAGTGTAGACGCTCATGTGGTCGAGTGTGTTCAAACAGACACAAATGCGTAAACATTATGGGAAGCGCTGTAGCCAGACGGCATTTAAACTTTGTTGGCTGAAGACCAAAGTTTGGTTTGAAGAAGGAAAACTCTGTGTTTGACGTGGACTTGCAGCTTTAAGAGCAGAAACAAAACTCTTCGTATATTTTTCTGTCCGTCTCTGGTCATGCTCACATGCAAATTGCATGAGCTTATTTCACCCATTATATTGAAAGCTCGTACATTTACCAGCCCATAGACCGTCCCCTCAAAGAAACAGGACAAAAGTGGACAAGAGAGATGGATTTGAAACACCAGGTGTAAACGGGAATGGGCCCTTGTATACTTGTGATCCAACTGACCAAAACGCATCTTAACACCAGCTGTAGACAAAGCCTCACAATCTTCTTTAATCCTTTTGAACATGTGATTGAAACCAAATGTGAGACATTTAAACTGACCAATCAGCAGATTACAGCTTTCCCACATCGTACTGAAGGTGTGACATTTAGCAAACCTCAGATGTACACACACATCTTGGCCGACAGACCTTTATCACTATCAGCACAGCTTTACGGATCACTAATGGCCCTTGTGGTAAGAAAGAGGGGGTTGGAGCAGGAAAGCAAACGTCTTTGTTCATTTGCAACCCTAAAGAACGCAAAAACAATGAAATATAGTTTTTCCATCACCATGTCCCTTTAGGGCAGGGAACGACAACTGGCGGCCCGCGGGCCAAAACTGGCCGGACGCGAATAGCGCGTCAAATTCGCGCCTGCCGCGTCTAGTTATACGCTTGACCGCTTTATATCCATTCGCGCGTCAAAAGACGGCTGCGGTCGGAACCCTGGTGTACTTTGGACGGAGCGTGCGGTCTGACTGACAATAGCCCACACCCGACATCTTTTGACAGCGTATCCGCACTTAATTCTGACCGCCTGTACACCTCTGAGGAGCTGTTCTGAAACCATTGTCAGTCAACAACATTCTTTTTTTTTGCAAGGATGTTTGAAATAGTTCGGCAGAAAATAGCCTACTTCATTTCTCAGTAGGGCAATATGATTTTCGTTTATGTTGCTTAGAAATTTGAGTGATAGGCTTTGTCCTATTTAATTTATGTTATTTATATTTCATAATTTTTTTCTGTGGCATTTTTTTCTCTGCTGACAGTAGGCTACAATGTTAAAATAGCCTAATATTTATATTGACACAAACACAATTTTTTGTATAGCATTTATAATTATTATAGGCTACTTAATCTCCTTTTCGTTAGAGACATTTGAATGTGAGATTATGGAAACGAGATCTAAATTTTGCGGACCGTCAGGTCGGGAAATAAAGCGGGTGAACACCAAGTGTATTTTAAGCGGTTGCTGAATAGAAGATGGGAAACTTGCCTGGTCCAGGGCAGGCTAACTGTCAGGCTAAGCCTCAGCTGTTACACAGATCCTCTAACACGGACCAATAGGAACACGATGATATTACCACTGACACTCTCTCATATCATTATTGGACTTTATTAACCACTATTAGTCCAAAAATAAATACACAGTATACAGAAAATAAACTTAAATAAGGCTACAATGATAAATTAGACAATATATCTATCTATCTATCTATCTATCTATCTATCTATATATATATATATATATATATATATATATATATATATATATATATATATATATATATATATACACATACATACAGACAGACAGACAGATAGATAGATAGATAGATAGATAGATAGATAAATACAATATATATATTACAGGTTTTCTTTTTTTACTGGCTGAATGTTTTGTGCCCAAGATTTAATTAGATTGTTTTAAAGATTTATGAATACATTTCTCTCTGGTTTTGTTTGGCAGCTGTAGTACATGTTTATGATTATTAGAAGAACATTAGAACACATCTAAAAAAAAAGCTTTTTAAAGCAGAAGTTAAAATCACAAAATTAAAAATAAATTATTACAAAAGCACAGTATAAATTTTAACTGGTAAGATGAATCTGAGCTTAGTAATTGGCAGTATATTAGCCTACATTTGATTTACCCCATTACAATAGTCCCTTTACAGTTATTGCTATCATAAAAATACACTTGTAGGTTTAAAATTCGAAATAAGGCACATCTAATGTCCAAATATCAAATATTTTAGCATATATATATATATATATATATATATATATATATATATATATATATATATATATATATATATATTGTACTTTATTGTGGCTTTCAATTCAAACACATTTAACACAATTATACAACTGGACAGTTCCTTTAAAGATATATGATTCAAGGGGGAAAAGACAAAAAAACAATAAATAGATATTAATAAAAATTTAACATTCACATATTTATATCAAACTCTTATAATGACACATAATTCCTAATAGTTATTCAAGTAATATTATTTGAATATCAAATATTCAATATTAAATAAGTCAATAAATAAAATAACAAATAACTAGAAATAAAAGGGAGGGAGGGTTATATAAAAATGTAGTTAATGTAGGCTAATATATATTCCTTTATTTTATGGAATATTCTTTGATTTTAGAGTTGCACATATCTTTTCAAAATGTATACATGTGCTCTTAATTTCATGTTATCCTCTCCATAATGTACTTTAGAAACTAAATCTACTCATTTAAAACTGGGGATTCTTGCTTTCTCCAAAAAAGTATTGCATTAAAAGCTGTAATTCTCAGCATTCTAAATAAGTATACGTCATCTTTATTAAGTAGCATAGGTCCTATACCCAAAACTATATTTTGTATCGCTATATATTTAGTTTCTTAAAAAAAATTTCCCTGAATTAGGCTACTTCTGTTCACTGAAGTACTTCTGTTCGCTAGAAGTTCACTGCACCTTATCCAACATCCTAAAGACAAATTATTATGATTAGAAGATATTTCTAGTGTTCTAAAATATCGCGTATTAATTTTCCAAGCAAAATGTATATTTTAGTCAGAATTATTGCGCTCCTATTTGGCGCACATGCACGCAGCAGCGCTCGTTCAATATGAAGATTAGCAGCAAAATGGATACATTTGCATGACTTTCTAACATTTACAGATGGAGAATATAACTGTAAACTGTAAAATGTCAAGTTTTGCACTGAGGGGAAAAAAAACAGCATAAAATATACGCTGTTTGATGGTGGATCGATTTGATCCACGACCTCTAGGGCTGCTTCGAAAACGCGTGCACCCGCAATTATCTAGACTTGATAAACCTGGATCAAATTAGTGAGATTCTGTGAACTTCAATTACCTTTTATGTAACCACTTTAGCCCCAACTTATTTGTTAGGCTCATTCAAGTCCGGTTTTGGAGATTAATCCCCGCTTTTCTAAGCGTCTTTTATGGAACAACCCTCCGGTCTTGCTGGATTATGACGAGCAACGCAGCAAACCTGTCGCAACCAAGCGGCAACATTCTGGGGTGCGTTTCCCGAAAGCATCGTTGGCCAACTATGGTCGCAAGTTCCGTCGTTACCAATAGAGTTCAATGGACATTGCGATGAACTTGCGACCATAGTTGGCCAACGATGCTTTCGGGAAACGCACCCCTGATCTGAAAAATGAAGCCTACCCGGAAGTGCGAAAAACTGCAATACATCGAAAATCCGCTAGGGGAAGGTCCCAAAAGGGAGCAAATGTCCATAGCCCCCATGTTAAAATGTCCGTTTTCACAGCATAAATTCATGTTTTTACAGGTTGGTCCCATGGACTTTTATTGTATTTTTCAATAGGTTCCGAGTGCCTGACAACTGTGAGGGGGGTGAATTTTTTTTTCTAACTCGTTAGTTTAGATCGTATATAGATATAAAATGTATGACAATAAGGGCGTGGTTAACTTTAATTGACAGCTTGATTGACAGCTTACAAGGCAGCGCCACGGTACATATAATACTACTGTTTCTGTATCATGAAATGTAGTTTTAAGAGTTTTTCAGGCGAGAATGTAGTTGTTTAAAGCTCAAATCTGTGGTTTATTTATAAAGATTTATGAAAATTGTATCCAGTTGTGAGATCCAGCGATGACCGGGCCCTCAGCGCGATGTACCCCGCCTGGAACAGCCTTTCCTCGGCTAGACGATCTGAGGTTTGCCGCTGACTCTGGCGTCTCTGTAGTGGTTAAACATGAGATATAATTCGTCTTGTGTATATCTAACGGGCGATTTTTGGTCTCGTGAATCTATAATTTTTTCCCTGGGCAATCGTTTTGGCTGAGGGGAAGTTTCATAACTTTATAAGCTATTTAACTTTACTGTTGTATGGTTAGACTAGATCGAGCGCTGACTTTGTATGTTTGACTGAATTGTTTGCTTTATTTGTATAGCTTCTTGTAACTTTACCTTTTACTTATACTTTTATAATAGCTAATATTGATAAAACTGAAATTTAACAAAAAGAGACTGGGTTGAGTTTTGTCATTTTAAATTTTAATTCAACGAAGATGATCTGTAATGTTGTTTACTGCAACATCTGTTGTTTAGTACAAATGCACATATTGCCTGGACCATATTAAATGTTTAATATTTTTATATTATATTTAAAACGAAAAGAGGCAGGTTTGTGTTTTATATTTCGTTTTGTTATAAATATGCAAACGTTATGTGCAGTGAATATAATCAATACGTGTTGCCTGAACCACATTTGTGTGGCTATAATGTTTAAGATTTCTTTAAATGAAAACGAAAAGAGTTAGTGTGGTGTTTTATAACATATTTCGTTGCCTAAAATATACACAGAGATAACCGGAGTAGCAGAGCGAGCTGAGTGACGCGCGCTGCGTCAGAAGGTGGGCGGGGTTAGGATTTCCCAAGATTTTCCAAGATGGCGCCGCCCATACCCCCCATAAACGGCTTCAAACCCGTTCTTCAGAAAGTCTATGGGTGACGTCACAGACGCTTTGTCCATTTTTTTTACAGTCTATGGTCGCAACACACTGCACTCACATAGCGCCCTCCACTGGTCTGGCAGAACCACCATCCACTCAATGTATTTTCACATACAGCGATAATATTATATTCATCAATTGTAAAGAACCAACAATTGGGGCATCACAATAGCATTACAATAATCTAGCCTTGAAGTCATGAACGCATGAACTAATTGTTCTGCATTTGTCAATGAGAGCATATGACGTAATTTAGATATATTTTTAAGATGAATTTTTTTTTTTTTTTTACAGATGCTAAATACATGTCTTTCAAATGAAAGATTGGTAACAAAGAGCACACCCAGGTTCCTAACCGACGATGAAGACTTAACAGAGCAGCCATCAAGTGTTAGACAGTATTCTGTTTTTTTTTTTCAGAATTAAGTTGTAGGAAGTTGCTAGTCATCCAGTTTTTTATATCAGCTATGCATTCCATAAATTTAATGAATTGGTAAGTTTCGTAGGGGTGTGAAGAAATATAGAGCCGAGTATTATCAGCATAACAGTGAAAACTAATGCCATGTTTCCTAATGATATCTCCTAATGGTAGCATGTACAGAGTGAAACAGCAGCGGTCCTAGTACTGAGCCTTGTGGTACGCCATACTGAACTTGTGATCGATGAGACATCTCTTCACTTACTGCTACAAACTGATAACGGTCAGATAAGTATGATTTAAACCATGCTAATGCAATTCCACTAATGCCAACATAATTTTCGAGTCTATTTAAAAGAATGTTCTGGTCGATGGTGTCAGATGCAGCACTAAGATCGAGTAACACTAATAGAGAGATACAACCACGATCGGATGATAAGAGTAGATCATTTGTGACTCTAACGAGAGCAGTCGCAGTACTATGGTACGGTCTAAATCCTGACTGGAAATCCTCACAGATTTCATTTCTTTCTAAAAAGGAACATAGTTGTGAAGATAATGCCTTTTCTAATATCTTTGACAGAAAGGGTAGATTCGAGATCGGCCTGTAATTGACTAATTCTGTAGGATCAAGTTGTGGTTTAACGAGCGGTTTAATCATAGCCAGCTTTAATGTTTTTGGTACGTATCCTAATGACAAAGATGAATTAATGATATTAAGAAGAGGATCTATGACCTCTGGAAGCATCTCTTTCAGTAGCTTAGTCGGTATAGGGTCTAACATACATGTTGTAGATTTAGATGATTTAATGAGTTTAGTAAATTCTTCCTCTCCTATAGCAACGAATGAATCAAATTTTTCCTCAGGAAAACTACAATGCACTCCCTCATGCGATACTGTAGTAGACAGTTGAATAGTTATAATTTTCTCCCTGATATTATCAATCTTATAAGTGAAGAAGTTCATAAAGTCATTACTGCTGTGCTGCTTGGAAACGTCTGGGCTTGAAGCTTTATTTTTCATAAATTTAGTCACTGTTTCAAATAAATACCTAGGGTTTTGTTTATTTTCTTCTAATAGGTTTGAAAAATAAGCAGATCTAGCAGCTTTTAAGGCCTCTCTGTATGCAATCGAACTCTCTTTCCATGAAATGCGAAATACCTCTAGTTTTGTTTTCTTCCAGTTGCGTTCCATTTTTCTGGCTGCTCTCTTAAGGGCCTGAGTGTGCTCGTTGTACCACGGCGTTGGACTATTTTCTTGAATCTTCTTTAAGCGCAACAGAGCAACTGTGTCTAAAGTGCTGGAAAAGAGAGAATTTAAAGTTTCTGTCGCAATATCGAGTATTAAACCAACAATAGGACAACAATATAAAAGTGCTGTGACCTTTCCCAGTTTCGTCTATGTGATCAGCCCACACAGCCTTCCGGCAAGTGATTTGACTCTTAAGCCTGGAACACACCAAGCTGACACAGACGAACTAGCGCTGATGAAGCGACTGTGTTGTTGCCTCGTGACGGGGTAAAAAGCTGCACTTGAACACCGAGAGAACTACAGCCGACTGTCAGCTAGCGTGTGCGTTCTGCGCCTGCGTGTAAATGAGACAACTGTCTGCAGATATATTCGTCTATATTCTTCATTCAAAAAGGGAAACCGACGCTGCCGGCTGCAGATACACAAACCATAAACAAAGCAGTGCGTGCTTACCGTTTTGAATATCAATCCTGCTAAACACTTTCTTTATTGCACTCCTCTCGTTTTAATATTAAATATTCGCCAAGGAACACTCAGGTAAGATGACGTAACATTAGAACGGTCTTCTATCTGTACCGTTTTGACTTTGCTCGCTGTTTTGCTATTATTCTTGTGCACTGACTTGTTCACTAAGCTGAAGTGAACAGCCAATCAGAGTTCCCTCTTTCACTGACGGCCCGACGTCAATTTAACATGTCGAATCGGCCCGAAAAAAAAGCAGATGAAGACCAATTTCGGCTTGGTGTGTTCCAGGCTTTAGATATCATTAAAATTAAGAACTTATTTATTCTTGAAGCAAGAAAGAGCAGACAATAACTGACAATATTTGTTTAATATTAACTAATTTGTTTAAATTATAAACAAAAGTTTAATATTTGGTGCAGCAAATACAAAAATAAAGTAAAACTGGAAACAAATAAGACAGATTTCTCTCTTTATTGACTAACAAGATAATAGCCTCTTCTTCAGCTTCCTGAGCAAGAACAGTTAGTAAAAAATGTAAAAAACCAAAACACTTGTACTTTTAAACATATTGATTATATTAAGCAAAATTATATATGCGATATTGCTCTTTGGGTAATTTTTTTCTCTCTTTATTTTCTGGTTAAGACAAACTAATAGAAAAGAGAGGTGGCATCACACTTGATGTCACTTGAAAGTGCTAGAACTGAAGATAAGCTACTTAATGTGAGTTTTTGTATGTCTGTGTAGACCAGATGATTGAGTGAAGCTCTTCCCACATGCAGTGCAGTGATACGGTTTCTCTCCAGTGTGGATCCTCTCATGTTTTTTCAGGGATCCTGACTCACTGAATCTCTTGTCGCAGTGTGGACACTTGTAAGGTTTCTCTCCAGTGTGAATTCTCTGATGCTGTTTCAAATCTGCAGCTCTAATAAAAGTCTTCCCACACTCAAAGCACACAAGATTTCTTACACCAGTGTGTATTTTCTGATGTTCTTTGAAATTGTACAGACGTGAAAAACTCTTTCCACACAAAGAACATGAATGTGGTTTCTCCTGTGAATGAACTGTCATGTGTCTCTTCAGATTTGAAGCCCTCAAAAATGTTTGGCCACATTGATCACATTCATGCAGTTTCTCTCCAGTGTGGATGATCACGTGTTCCTGAAGGGTTCCTTGTTGTGTAAAACTCTTCCCACACTGATCACATGTGAACGGTTTCTCTCCAGTGTGGATCCTCATGTGAACCTTGAGATTCTGTTTGTATAGGAAACTCTTTCCACACTGAGTGCAAGTGAAAGATTTCTGAGATCTTCTTTGATGTTTCTCCACTTCATTCACTTCTTCATTCTCATCCATCGGGCCTGAAATTAAAGTTAAAAAAGTGCTCAGTAAATCAATAAAAGAAAAATTATGTAGTGAAAAAAACTAGATCACAAGTGGACGTGCTAAACACTGGTGTAAACAGGGTCTAAAACAATTTGAGCTTGTCCACTTTTGACCACTTCCAGAGGTAGTAGAAAACACATTCAACCGGATTGCTTTGGTAGTGTAGACCAGGGATTCCCAAAGTGTGGTAATGTAATGGCAGTCGTTTTTTTAAGTGGGATTTTTCCATACAATAAAAAAAAACATGAACATTAATGAAAAGTAACCTTTTATTTTAAATAAAAAAATTATAATTTATTAGTTTAAAAAACTATAATTTATTAGTTTTTGATAGAAATGTAGAAGAAGACAGCAGCTGTCTTCTTCTACAACACTGCTCTTTTTTTTATGCACTGCCGGCTAGGCTATATGCGTGCCAACTCGTTTCATTCATTCCATATACTGTATATATATATTATAATTTATAATATGCTTAACTGGCTGAAATCAGGGAAACTGTCAAGTGGGACGTCTTATGATAAAGTTTTTAGTCACGAAGGAGGAGAGGGAAAAAGAGAGAGTGAGGATTTGGAGGCAACAGAGACGGAGAGAATAGAGACAGAAAATGAGCGGGAGTCAGAAGATGCGCCGGAGGAAACCAGGAGGAGGGAAGGAGATGGCAAAAAAGAGGTGATGAGGGTGAACACCAGACGGGGAAAAAAAGAAGGAAATATAATGACAATTATCTGGGTCTGGGCTTCACTTGGATCGGTGATACAGATTGCCCGAAGCCTCAGTGCGTGTTGTGCAGTGAAGTTCTAGCAAACAGCTGCCTGAAGCCGTCTTATCTCCGTCGTCACCTGCACACGAAACATGGCAATTTAAGTCAAAAGCCCCTTACATTTTTTAAAGCAAAGTTGGAGGAGTTGCAGAAAAGCCCAAAAAAAAATGCAGTTTCATTCATGCATTGGGTCTACGAAAGACACATTACGAGCTTCATATCTGCTCAGTTACAGAGTAGGGAGAAAGGGGCTGCCGCACACAATTGCCGAAGACGTGTGTTTGCCAGCGGCCAAAGAGATGGTGGAGTGTATGATTGGACATAACACTGTGTCGCGCCGCATTGATGCCATGTCTGAAGACATCCTGGCTACACTAGTCAGCCATGTGAAGAAAAGTGAGTTTTATTCTCTGCAAGTAGACGAGTCTACAGATGTTACAAATCTGGCCAATCTTCTTCTGTATGTCCGTTACCTTTTTAAAGGAAGATTTTTTGTTCTGTCGGCCCCTTGCTACCCGAACAACAGGACAGGAAATCTGTTTTTATGAGGACCAATGGGATCGACTGGGAGTGCTGTGTGGGAATTTGCACAGACAGGCCAAAATCAATGACGGGGAAACACACGGGGCTTATAGCTCATATTAGGAGAGTCTGCCCATCCATCAGCTGGTTACACTGCAGTATTCACAGAGAGGCCCTCGCAGCCAAAAACATGCCAGCTGATCTACTTGCAGTGCTGAACGACGCAGTCAAACTGGTGAACTTCATTAAAGCTCATCCGCTAAATTCGCGAATATTCACGCTGTTATTTAATGCGAACACAAATCACTGCTGCTGCACACAGAGGTGCGTTGGCTGTTCCGCGGCAAAGTGCTGACAAGGCTCTTTGAACTCCGGCACGAATTGCAGCAGTTTTTTGAGGAGAATCCGTTTCATGTGGCCTCCAGTATGCATGACGAAGATTTTCTGAAAAGGCTCACCTATCTAGCGGACATCTTCTCAGCTCTGAATGAACTCAGTCTAAGTCTGCAGGGAGTCAGTGTAACTGTGTTCAACACACAAGACAGGATTGAGGCCATGATAAAGAAGCTACGGTTCTGGGCGAGTTGTGTGAGTGGGAACACACACCTGTGTTTCCCTACGCTTCACGAGTTCTTGGGGGAAAATGACGTGGACCTGGGTGAGCATGTAAAAAGTCTCATAATTGAACACCTCAACCAACTCGGCGAGCGTCTACGGAAACACTTCCCACCTATGGACACATCTCGCGCTTGGATTCGCAATCCATTTGAAGTTTCCCAGCCCGTCCCACACCTGTCATTTCACGAGCAGGAGCAGCTGATCGAGCGGTCATCTGATGGAGCACTGCAGTTACAGTTCAAACAAAAGCCACTTGTGGATTTTTGGACCGAATCACTGACATCATACACAGTCTTGGCAAAGCAAGCCTTGAGAGTTTTGATGCCCTTCACCACAACTTATCTCTGCGAGGCTGGTTTCTCTGCTATGGCAGCAGTTAAAACTAAACATCAGCAAAGACTGGATGCTGTTGAGAAGGAATTGAGGCCTAAACTGTCTTCCATTGCGCCAAACTTCAGAGAGCTTTGTGCCAAGATGCAAGCCCACCCGTCGCATTAATACACATATATAAGTATTTGATATTATTGCTACACATATAGGCCTACTGAGAATACTAATACATCCTCCTTCCCGTCTCCCACCCCCTCCCTATCTCTCTCTCTCTCTCACTGCAGGCTGAGCGACTTTTGTGCTGCACTTGAAAAGTTCTAGATGGATCCTCTTTTGTCCTCTTTTAATTTATTTTATGTTTGAGCCTATGCTCTTTGTTACTTAATTATGTTGTGGATCGTGTGTAGGCAAATTTTATTGTCGTAAAATTGATCCTCATTTTTATTTATTTGATCTATTCTCCAGTCAGTAAGGGCTAGCGCAAAATGCGGCACTAGCATCTCGAAGCGGCACTTCCAGCGGCATCTCTAGCGGCCAGCGGCATCTCCAGTAATCTCTATTTTTCATTTTATTAACTGCATTTTAACAGTTAACACTTAACAGAGTAGCTGTAGATGCCGCCGGAAGTGCCGCTTCGAGATGCCAGTGCCTCATTCTGTTACTGAGCCTGTGTCTGTCACGCGTATCTTTGTTGCATTATATTGAAACTTTGTTGATGTTGTTATTGTCATGCGTGTTCTGGTTATTTGCGCATGATTAGTAGCCAGACGGCATTTAAACTTTGTTGGCTGAAGACCCAAGATTGGTTTGAAGAAGGAAAACTCTGTGTTTGACGTGGACTTGCAGCTTTAAGAGCAGAAACAAAACTCTTCATATAATTTCTGTCCATCTCTGATCATGCTCACAAATTGCATGAGCTTATTTCACCCATTATATTGAAAGCCTGTACATTTACCAGCCCATAGACTGTCCCCTCAGAAAAAACAGGACAAAAGTGGATAAAAGAGATGGATTTGAAGCACCAGGTGTAAACGGGAATGGGCCCTTGTATACTTGTGATCCAACTGACGCATATTAACACCAGTTTGTGATTGAAACCAAATGTGAGACATTTAAACTGACCAATCAGCAGATTACAGCTTTCCCACATCGTACTGAAGGTGTGACATTTAGCAAACCTCATATGTACACACACATCTTGGCCGACAGACCTTTATCACTATCAGCACTTCTTTACGGATCACTAATGGCCCTTGTGGTAAGAAAGAGGGGGTTGGAGCAGGAAAGCAAACGTCTTTGTTCATTTGCAACCCTAAAGAACGCAAAAACAATCACCATGTCCCTTTAGGGGCTCTGAGTAAATCACATTTTTGTAGTGAGAATTATTAAATATTTGATAAACTATGCAACTACCTAAAATATTTACATTTTAAAAATACGCAATAATGCTGTAATTTTAAGACTCCCTGTTTTTACACAAACTAAACCACGTGTAGCAAAGTCTATTTATTTGATCATTGTTTTTAAATGTTGGTGTTTTAGCAAGATAATAACAATATTTTGGAATGCGCAAAAACTGTATTAAGACATATCCATAATTTTGGTAATATGGTTGCAGTAATTGTGAGCCAGATGTAAAATGAACAGAAAAAAATGCTCAGATAATACTAATATTGGCTTACAGATAACAAACATCCTTGTTTAAAAAAACAAAAACATTTGCACTCGGTTTATATTATTTGCTGCTTTAATTATAATTCAACTCAGGGCTTCCGTTGTCCGGTAATTACCGGACATTGGGCGGAAAAAAATGAAATGTCCGACTAAATTAAATCTCTCCGGTTAAATTGTCCGATTAAAATTGCCTAATAATCCCGCCCCCCTAACAAAATCTGAATTTGAGAATAAGCCTAAAATGTATAAAGCAAAAATACACCGACCTTTGGCTATGTTATAAAGGAACAGGCTTACCGTTTGAAAGTTATTAAACATTATTACATGGCTTGGTTGAATTCCAATGTGGAACGCTGCAAAGCACTAGCAGCACCAGAGGATTTTGATTGTAGGTGGGCCTCCAAAAAACTGGATGGGCCAGTTAAAATAAGGCAAAAAAAAAAAAAAAAAAAAAAAACGGGTTCCCCTTCATCTTCATCGTTTCAGCGCTTTTCTGGGCACTGAGGACAGCGACTCAGTAATGCGTATATTAGCACAGGTTAAAAAAGGGTTTTTTTTGTTGCTTTTTTAATACAATTACAATTTAATTTAATTTATTGTTTAATAAAATTATAGGCCTATTATTTTTAGTTTATTAACAGCAACAACAGCTGTAAAGATGAAGTTGACGATTGCCATCTCCGTAGTGAACACGCCCGTAGTGAACAATCCACATCATGGATTACATAATCAGAGAGTAGCCTATTTCTTTTCGTTTTAAATTGTTAAAAAGACATTTCAAGCTTTCTTAAGATATATTTCATGTCTGTGAGGCCTATGCTGAGTTTCGTTAAATTAGGATGATATGCACTCCAGTTCACGAGCAATGCAAGTGACCTCGCGGGCGCCTGCATGATTAGGCCTTTCGTCTGTTATATTTGTCCAGGCAATTGGTTGATAAAAAAATATTAAAATTAAGATACAATTTATACAAAACGAATGTCTCCATGTCTCTCGATATTGCGCATCCTATCTTACTCGTGCGGTTTAGGCTACTTTTCATAATCAACATAAATTAAAAAATAACATTATAATATTTTAACAAATATTAAACTAAATCAGCTCATTTAATGGCTACAACACGTATAGTAGACATAGACACTCTATTTGTACAAATTGCTGCACATTCATTTTATTCTGAATTTTGCACACTAAGTTGAAAGGCATTTGTTTGTGCATGCATAGCAAAACATATCTGTAACATTTATCAAGTTCACTGATAATTATGGGCGCATTTATTAATTATTATCTTAATGAATAATGAAACAAGGACGAAGCATATAAACTGCGTTGTTTCGTTTAGAATGGAATGGATCGCAAATAGATCCGAATGAAAAAACGTACAAAACCATAGTAGAAAATGGGTCTCGAGTGTTCCTGCAGAGAGGGGGTTCTCGCTGCAGAATTGGATCAAGACGAAGCAGCGAAGTCGCCTTGCGGAAAACAAGGTTTATATTTGACCAGCATATCATCAAAATGTCCGGAAAACGAAACCTCTGCCGGTCACTTTGACCGGCACCATTTTTTTCTAGCGGAAATTTTGATTCAACTAGATTTGTCCTACTATAACAGAGCTAAATCTGATGAACTGCTTCATAACCTTAATGTTCTTCAGCCTCACTAATGAAGAATCAGGAATAAACACCAACCTCTTTGTTCTTCAGTGTGTTTCATTCTGCAGTGTTCTGGATCTCGCTTGTTCTCACTGTCCTTCAATAAACTCTGTCTTTGCAGATTTCAGCTCTTCCTGATGGTTTGATGCTCGTCTTCACTTGTAGCTGATGGGAATATTCCAGCATTTATTGGTGAATTGCAGTGAGAGGAGCTTCACTGAAGGAGGAGGAGCTTCACTGAAGGAGGAGGAGCTTCACTGAAGGAGGGGGAGCCTACCTGAAGAAGGAGGGGCTTCACTGAAGGAGGAGGGGCCTACCTGAAGGAGGAGGGGCTTCATTGAAGGAGGAAGAGTTTCACTAAAGGAGGAGGAGCTTCACTGAAGGAGGAGGAGCTTCACTGAAGGAGGAGGAGGAGATCTGACAAAATCAAGAAGAAATCACTTACTGAGTTTATGTTTTTATTCTAATTCACAGATTTTAATTATTTAGGGTCACATATCTATCTATCTAGAGAAGTAACTTTTAAGTAAATTAATGGAAAAGTGTCAACCACACACTTTATTCCTACATTTATCTTACCTCTCATTAACATATTGGCAAAAAAAAAATATAAAAAATTAAGGAGTACAACAATTAACATACACCAAATATATGTAGGAATAAAGATGAAAGAATAAAACTTAGAAAAATAAATTTACAGATTTGCAAGAAACAAAAAAACAACAACAATTGAGTTTCACTTATTTTGTTTTTGTTTATCATGTTTTATATGAAAAGTGTTTAAATCCAGATTATTGAAATAAACAGTGTAATGAAACTTACCTATATCTTGCAGATGTCACAATAGCTGATCGTGTCGTTTGCTCAAATCTGTTGACAATAAAATGAGCTTAATGTGTGAATTTACAGATCTGAAGACATCAGCATAATGAATGAAGAGAAAACAGGATCTATTGACATGAAATAAAGAGGCTTTTCATCTGCTCTGATAATTCTACATGCTAATTCTAACTCATTCAACAAGAATGATGCAGAGAATACACGAATGATACAGAACGTTACAACATATGTTACATATACATACGTTATAACAACAGTAATATACATGTAAATATAAAGACAGCCACTTATGACATTATCAACCCTTGTAATTTGTCCATATGAATCCAATTCCCTAATAACTTCATGAAAAACAAAGTAGTTCGCTAACATTACCGTTTTGTATGGGAAAAGAAACAGACACACGGTGAAAACCTTTCTGAAAAGACCCCGTAATATGTTGCGTAAACTGTATAGTAGTTACGTGATTTAACGTGCGAACTGTTTACCTCAAAAGACTCAGGAGACGCGCGAAGGCGAGAGTGGTGACGTCATCACCGCGAGACGAAATAAATGATAATTAGATTATTAAATACTTTTTAAGCGTAACTTTTCTCCACTCAACTCCGTGATTTGGAACAAAAAAATAAATATATTACGTTTAAAAATAAATCTTTATTTTACAGAAACTGGTACAATAACTGTATAATTTTGGTCAGACAGTTATAATAATAAACATCTCTTTACTGTGAATCCCTTAATCATTATAAGATCCCTGTAACTACTAAAGAGTTTCCTGTAGTATTTGATGCCATTCCCAGTGGCCTTATTCAACTTTTATCAGGCATGTTTTTAAAAGTCTCTTCTGCTCACAAAGGCTGCATTAAAAAAACAGTAGCCTAGTGTTGTGTAATTACACATTTTTTTTTAATTATGTGAATATATAGTAAAATTTGTTCCTGTGACCAAAGCTGAATTTTCAGCATCATTACTCCAGTCTACAGTGTCACATGATCCTTCAGAAATCATTCTAATATGATGATCCCATTTATTTTATCATCATAATTTTCGAGTCTGTTTAAAAGAATTGTTGTGGTCAATAGTATCAAATGCAGCACTAAGATCGAGTAACACTAATAGAGAGTTACAACCACAATCGGATGATAAGAGCAGATCATTTGCGACTCTAATGAGAGCTATCTCTGTACTATGGTACGGTCTAAATCCTGACTGAAAATCCTCGCAGATATTATTTCTTTCTAAAAAGTGTAATATATTTGAATAACATGAGGAGACGTTCGTAATCTGGTGAACCTTTACTGAACAAGCAACATAGAACATACATCTAGCTCGGCCAAACCCGGAAAACACTATTGCACCTCACTATTGCAATAGTCAGTCAATACATTACACCCCATTT
This sequence comes from Scardinius erythrophthalmus, assembly GCF_964197995.2. Classification (NCBI taxonomy): domain Eukaryota; kingdom Metazoa; phylum Chordata; class Actinopteri; order Cypriniformes; family Leuciscidae; genus Scardinius; species Scardinius erythrophthalmus. The sequence goes on along the minus strand of NC_138234.1, from coordinate 4,147,164 downwards.
CCCCAATCCACAAAGTCTGAAAATCTTCTTGGAGGGTGATGCTCTCTTACAGGGTACTTCCGAGAATGAGGGGACTCAGACATGCCCTCAGCTCCAGCTCCAGTAAGGTCAACATCAGGGTTTCCCACATCTAATGCAGGCGGCTGTAACTCAAGCATTTCAGCCCCTGGGGACTCAGGCGGATGGACAGTGTAGCCATCTGGCTTAGGCCTTGATTGGTCAGACAAGGGTGCCGTCCTGTCCAGCAGCTGATCAACTGATCCAGCAGTCTGTGCATTTGCCCATCACCAGCTCTGACCTTGTATGACAGGGGACCTGTGACATCTACAATGACTCCAGGCATCCACTTAGAATCTCTGGTGTAGCTTCTCATGTACACCAAGTCCTTAGGTCTAAACTCTCTGACTGTGCCAGGGCATTTTCAGCATTCAGCTCCTGTCTGCAAAGCATACCACCATCATGGTCAGGATGCAGCCGATCCAGAGCAGTGGTGAGTCGCCGATTCATAAGCAGCTCAGCAGGACTTTTCCCAGTTGATGAATTGGGTGTGACGTACTGTGACAACAAAAAAACGAGCTAGTCTGGTCTGCCACTCACCCTTGGTGATGCGAGACAGGGCCTCCTTGGTTGTCTGCACCATGCGTTCAGTTTGACCATTTGATCTTGGAATTCAGCAGAGGTGAACGAAGCCCCATTGTCTGACACTATGACGTCGGGCAAACCATGTGTTGCAAAAAGTAGTCTCAGTGTGTTGATGACGGCTGATGATGACATGGAACTCATCAAAGACACTTCCAGCCACTTGCTATGTGCATCAACCACTATGAGGAATATTTTTCCCTGAAACAGGCCTGCAAAGTCAATATTCAGCCGGGACCATCTTTTTGTCGTCCACTCCCAAGGATGCACTTTCGCCTTAGGAGGTGCATGACGTGACATCTGACAGGTTTCACATGCCTTGACAGTCTCCTCAATGTCCCGGTCCATGCCCAGCCACCACACATAACTCCTTGCGAGTCCCTTCATGCGTACAATGCACAGGTGTGCGTCATGCAACATAGCCAGTATTTCTCTCCTTGCCAAGCAAGGAACAACCACATGGCTTCCCCATAGCAAACAGTCATTATGCGCAAAGAGTTCATGGCGGTGCAAAAGGAATGGTTTGAACCGGCTATCTGTTACATCAACCAGCCACCCATGCAGCACCCAGCGCATTACTCGTGCTATGACAGAGTCCTTGAGTGTAAGGTTAGCGATTCGCTCAGCATGCATGGGTGCATCTGGCACCATTTCAAGAAGCAACACTTCCAATGGTGGTGGTGTAACAGCATCAGATGCCGGCAAGGGTAAGCGACTCAGGGCGTCAGCATTGCCCATTTGTTTGCCCGGTCTGTAGCACAGCTCATAGTTGTAAGCTCCAATGATCAAACTCCAACGTAGCATCCGTGGTGAAAGGATGGCAGGCATTGGCTTGGAATGGTGCAGGAGTCCCAGCAGGGGTTTGTGATCTGTAAAAATCACGCAATGGCGGCCTGCGAGATACTGGTGAAACTTTCTGATTGCAAATACAACCGCCAGTGCTTCCTTATCAATTTGGGCATAATTCCGCTCCGTGGTGGTCATTGTTCTGGAAGCAAAGCAAATGGGCCTCTCCTGGCCATCACATTCCATGTGAAACAATAATGCCCCAAGCGTATAGGGCGAGGCATCGCAAACCACCGCCAGGGGTTTCTTTTCATCATAGTACACTTGCACTTTATCTTTTTGCAGCAACTCTTTCGCCTGAGCATATGCCATCTTATGCTTCGTTCCCCTCTGCCAAGCAGCAGACTGGTCTAGAGGATGATGCAGGGGTTCCAAGACGGTGGCCTTATTGGGAAGAAAGCAGCTGTAAAAGTTAAGCAGCCCCAAGAATGCCTGAAGTTCCGTTTTGTTCTGTGGGGGCGGAGCTTTTTGGATAGCTTCCACTTTTTCACGGCTTGGCTTGATGCCATCTTTATCCACTCTTAACCCCCAAAACTCCACTTGAGTAGCAGCAAAAATGCAAAGTATCCATAAATCTTTGAAATGTTGAAACGGCCGTTGACACCCCAAATTACAACCGTCGAGCCCGGAAAAGTCCACGGTGAGTGTTAATAGTCAGTAAGTCGGCTGTGTCATCATCCACTGGAAGCTGCTGATAAGCTTGTTTAAAATCAAGTTTAGTGAAAACTACTCCTCAAGCTAGCTTCGAGAACAATTCAGATGCTGTGGGTATAGGGTACACATCAGGCTTAACAGCTGTGTTCACAGTACAGCGGTAATTGCCGCAAATCCTCAGGCCAAACCCCAATGTCCTGAAAAACCTCTGAGTATTCCGTCAGTATTTTCTCCATGGACTGCAGCTGTACCCTGTGTACTCCTTCCACTGATATTCCCAGGGCATCAAACCAGTCCCGTCCCAACAGACTAGTACCCTGGCCCTGACGAATAAGGGCAGTGTGTTTCGTGTTCCTTTGTACATTACCTCCACAAATATTTTTCCTTTCACTTCCAAGGTTGCCTGTGACCATTGCTTAAGTATTCCATTGTTTGCAAGTATTTCAGGGGTTTGGGAGGGCCACAATGAGTGCTAGGTATGTTCACTAATCAAGGAACAGGCCGCTCCTGAATCCAATTCCATTGTGTGTGCTTGTTTGTTCAGTATAACAGTGGCCAGATATGGCCTCTGCCCCCCTCTTTCTGATTTAGTAGTGGTGCTGTAAACAGAGTAATCATTATTTTCTTTGTGAGTTATAACGTTTGTATAACGTTCTTCTGTGGTTCTAGCTGCATCCATGTCAGTACCATGTTTAGTCTTTGTTAAACACACATGAGCAATGTGTCCTCGTTTTTTACAGTAATGGCATACAGCCGTGGAAAACCTACAGGCTTGTGGGGTGTGCTGACCACCACATCTGAAGCATGGCTTGTCACGTTTAGGATTTTCATTTGAAGCTGCTCAAATGATATGTGGCAAAAAACACATATTCCCCCCAGAACAGAAATGCCCTCCCCAAGCTTTTAGCTTCTTAAAGGGACCTCACTATTGCAATAGTCAGTCAATACAATACAAAAAGGAACATAGTTGTGGAGATACAGCCTTTTCTAGTTTATTTGACAGAAAAGGTAGATTCAAGATAGGCCTGTAATTGAATAATTCTGTAGGATCAAGTTGTGGTTTAATGAGCGGTTTACTCATAGCCAGCTTTAAAGTTTTTGGTACGTATCCTAATGACAAAGATGAATTAATGATATTAAGAAGAGGATCTATGACCTCTGGAAGCATCTCTTTCAGTAGCTTAGTCGGTATAGGGTCTAACATACATGTTGTCGAATTAGATGATTTAACGAGTTTTTGCGAATACTTCCTCTCCAATAGTAATGAATGAATCAAATTTTTCCTCAGGGAGACTACAATGCACTGCCTGATGCAATACTGTAGTAGACGGTTGCATAGTTATAATTTTCTCCCTGATATCATCAACCTTATAAGTAAAGAAGTTCATAAAGTCATTACTGCTGTGCTGCTTGGAAACGTCTGGGGTTGAAAAATAAGCAGATCTAGCAGCTTTTAAGGCCTCTCTGTATGCAATTGAGCTCTCTTTCCATGAAATGCGAAATACCTCTAGTTCTACCAGAAAGACTCGGGAGAATTAATACTGTGACAATGAACATATTTATGTAAGATCTCAGCAAACGATCAAATTCTTTGGCGTAGGCCCCGTCCGTAACTCGCATTCCGAGGGTACGGAATCTGCATATCCTGCCTAAAGACGAAGGCAGGGGCGCAGCCCACCCCCTGCGAAGTAAGGAAGGGGGCCATCTGGAGGTGTTGGGGAGGACCCAACATGGTGATGTTGGGGGGGATGGAGGAAAGGTCACGTCTTAGTGGTGGTTGGAGGATAGAGGTGGTTGAAGCAACAGCATCTGCGAACTCAGACATGAATAAGTACCACCCTTTTATACTGGGCTATTATGATATGATTGGATAGATGAGAAGGTAATAAGTGACGAGAACGATTGAGTCTTCCTGGCAGAACTTGCGCCAGGCTTCATTTTTGTTTTCTTCCAGTTGCGCTCCATTTTTCTGGCTGCTCTCTTAAGTGCAAGTTATTTTTAAGTGCTGCTCTCTTAAGCTCTTAAATGTGAGTTTTTGTATGACTGTGTAGAGAAGATGAATGAGTGAAGCTCTTCCCACATGCAGTGCAGTGATACGGTTTCTCTCCAGTGTGGATCCTCTCATGTCTTTTCAGGGATCCTGACTGACTGAATCTCTTGTCGCAGTGTGAACACATGTAAGGTTTCTCTCCAGTGTGAATTCTCTGGTGCTTTTTCAAATCTGAAACTGTGATAAAAGTCTTCTCACACTCAAAGCACATATGATTTCTTACACCAGTGTGTATTTTTTGATGTCCTTGTAAATCCTGCAGACGTGAAAAACTCTTTCCATACACAGAACATAAATGTGGTTTCTCCTGTGAATGAACTGTCATGTGGCTCTTCAGGCCTGAAGCCCACAAAAATGTTTGGCCACATTGATCACATTCATGCAGTTTCTCTCCAGTGTGGATGATCATGTGTTCCTGAAGGTGTCCTTGACGTCTAAAACTCTTCCCACACTGATCACATGTGAACGGTTTCTCTCCAGTGTAGATCCTCAAGTTTTCCTGAAGGGTTCCATGTTGTCTAAAACTCTTCCCACACTGATCATATGTGAACGGTTTCTCTCCAGTGTGGATCTTCATGTGTTCCTGAAGGTGTCCATGTTGAGTGAAACTCTTCCCACACTGATCACATGTGAACGGTTTCTCTCCAGTGTGGATCCTCAAGTGTTCCTGAAGGGTTCCATGTTGTCTAAAACTCTTCCCACACTGATCACATGTGAACGGTTTCTCTCCAGTGTGGATCCTCATGTGAACATTGAGACTCTGTTTGCATGTGAAACTCTTTCCACACTGAGTGCAAATGAAAGATTTCTGAGATCTTCTTTGATGTTTCTCCACTTCATTCATTCAAGTTAAATAATGCTCAGTAAATCAATAAAAGAAAAATTATGTAGTGAAAAATATATATATAAAACCCAGATAAAATATCAGAAAGTATTGAGTTTTTTTCAAACAACTGTTATACAAGATTATGATGGGAATTATTTTGATTATGTCCCTGTAATTTTCCATGAAAGGGGTGCATTAATGTACTAGACATTATTTTTTTATTCATTAGAGGCGCAAATCTATAGAGCCCCTAATAATGGGATATTATGATGGGAGAAAAAATAATATTTCAATGCTTTACACGTGGGAAGGCAAACGCTTTTGCGAGGGAGATGTAAGGGCGGCCTCAGGCTTTAATGGTTTTGTCAAATAAAGAAACATTATCAGCATGCTGGTGTAAAAATTTATATTTCTTATCCATTACCACCCATCGCTACCAACCAAGGACAGTTAGTATAGTAAAAAATATATGGGAGAGCATTTCAAGTTTGTGACTATATTTTAGGGGATCAACGGTACATGTATTCATCCAGAACCGTACGGTATGGGCCCAGATTGGGCCCTTGTATACTCGCGATCCAACTGACCAAAGCGCATTTTAACACCGGCTGTAGACAAAGCCTCACAATCTTCTTTAATCCTTTTGAACATGTGATTGAAACCAAATGTGAGACATTTAAACTGACCAATCAGCAGATTACAGCTTTCCCACATTGTACTGAAGGTGTGACATTTAGCAAACCTCAGATGTACACACACATCTTGGCCGACAGACCTTTATCACTATCAGCACTTCTTTACGGATCACTAATGGCCCTTGTGGTAAGAAAGAGGGGGTTGGAGCAGGAAAGCAAACGTCTTTGTTCATTTGCAACCCTAAAGAACGCAAAAACAATGAAATATAGTTTTTCCATCACCATGTCCCTTTAGGGCCCACATACTCATTCCTGCTCCTGGAGAGCCACTGTCCTGCAGAGTTTAGTTCCAACCCTAATTAAACACACCTGAATCAGCTCATCAAGCTCTTCAGAATCACTTAAGTATTCAAAGGCAGGTGTGCTGAAGCAGGTTGGAACTAAACTCTGCAGGACAGTGGCTCTCCAGGAGCAGGAATGAAGACCTCTGCTTTAGGGGCTCTGAATAAATCACATTTTTGCAGTGAGAACTATTCAATATTTGATAAACTGTGCAACTACCTAAAATATTAACATTAAAAAAATACACAATAATGCTATAATTTTAATACTCCCTGTTCTTCTAAAAGAAGAACTAGAATGTACATTTCCTGAAGAAAATGTGAAGTGGTGCTTGCAGTGGCAAAACTCGCCACTCGGTTGCTTAGGGTTTTACTAGGCGGTTGCTATGGTGTTCTAGGAGGTTTCCAAGGTATTCTGGGTGGTTGCTAGGGCGTTGCTAGGGTATTCTGTGTGGTTGCTAGGGTGTTGCTAGGCAGTTGCTAAGGTGTTCTGGGTGGTTACTATGGTGTTGCTAGGATATTCTTGGTGGTTGCTAGGCAGTTGCTAGGGTGTTCTGGGTGATTTCTAGGGCGTTGCTAGGTGGTTGCTAGGGTGTTTTGGGTGGTTGCTATGGTGTTGCTAGGCGGTTGCTAGGGTGTTCTGGGTGGTTGCTATGGTGTTGCTAGGCGGTTGCTATGGTATTCTGGGTGGTTGCTAGGGTGTTCTGGGTGGTTGCTATGGTGTTGCTTGGCGGTTGCTAGGGTATTCTGGGTGGTTGCTAGGGCGTTGCTAGGGTGTTCTGGGTGGTTGCTTTGGTGTTGCTAGGCGGTTGCTAGGGTATTCTGGGTGGTTGCTAGGGCATTGCTAGGCAGTTGCTAGGGTATTCTGGGTGGTTGCTAGGCGGTTGCTAGGGTATTCTTGGTGGTTGCTAGGGCGTTGCTAGGCAGTTGCTAGGGTGTTCTGGGTGGTTGCTATGGTGTTGCTAGGCCGCTGCTAGGGTATTCTGAGTGGTTGCTAGGGCGTTGCTAGGCAGTTGCTAGGGTATTCTGGGTGGTTGCTAGGCGGTTGCTAGGGTATTCTTGGTGGTTGCTATGGTGTTGCTAGGCGGTTGCGATGGTGTTCTAGGAGGTTTCCAAGGTATTCTGGGTGTTTGCTAGGGCGTTGCTAGGCAGTTGCTAGGCAGATGTGCTGCGTACCGTATCGATCAGATTCCTGAAGTCTTTCTTCAAAACCTCCGTCTGGCGTAGCCTGATATCGTTCACTCCCGCGTGCAGGACAACAGTTCCAATGAGCTCGTCACCGTTCAGAATCTCGGGAACGCGAGCGGCGATTTCAGAAACACGAACCTGCACCTTACTTTTACCTAACGTAGCGCGTACGTGCCGAACGATGGAATCGCCGATGATCACAGCATCACGTTCTGTTTCGCGAAGAGGGGAGAAGCGGTTTTGTGTGGATATCTCGAAAACCGGGAGGGTCGGAGAGAGTCTTGGTCTAGACCTGACTCGCGTCTTCCGCTGCGGAACCATCCAGGCTTCGTGGTGGCGTGTTGGAGCCGGAGTGAACGAGACCATGGCTTATCGCGACCTCGGCGCTCGGGACCGATCCTGAGAAACGCACGGAGTAGATGAGGTCGGAGTCAGCGGGTTAGTAACGTTAATCACTGATTTGTGTGCATCGGCGCGTGATGTTTCAAGAGCTAAACGCCAGTCTATCAGCTCGGCCTGTCTTACTAAAAGGTCGTGGATCTGTTTCTCAACAGCTTCCAGCTCAGACTGTACCGCGTGCAGCTCAAATGTGTCCTCACCTGCACCAAAAGGTAGACTACTTACATCTGATATATTCGCCATTTTAACAGATGGACAGTAAGTTAGCAGCGACACTACCAGTGATGCTATCAATATTAATACTAATTTATGACTAAACTCTTGGATATAATCCGTCTTTTTAGTGGTACGGGTGTAGAGTAGACGCACGATAGGCGAAAAATTTTTTGTTTGTAAGTGAGTGTGGAGAAGACACGTTCAGCCGTGATCCCCAGGAGTAACCTATAAGAGTATCCGATGTTGGATCACTAATAGGCTTGAGACGCGTCTGTTTAACAATCTGCGTTGTAACTACGAGGTGAGGAAAAGTAGAAAATGTTAGTTGTAAGTGAGTTTAAAGAGAAAATCAAGAATTATAAATCAAATCGATGGAGCTCCAAAGACAACAACGCGTTCAGACGCGACGCATGCGCATTCGTCAAAAGTGTGCGAAAACACACACTGAAGGAGGGACCCGAAGATCACGAAGGAAAGTAAAAAGTAAAACACGACAAGAAAGTAAAACTGGAAAAAAATAAGACAGATCTCTCTTTATTGACTAACAATATAATAAAGCATCTCGATCAGCCTCTTCTTCAGCTTCCTGAGCAAGAACAGTTAGTAAAAAATGTAAAAAAAAAAAAAAAAAACACTTTTAAACATATAGATTATATTAAGCAAAATGATATATGCGATATTGCTCTTTGGGAAGGAACTTTATCTTTGAGTTGATGTGAATCTCACAGTTAAAACTGCTGTTCTTAAAGATAAACTATTTAATGTGACAAATTTTGACAATGTTTCTTTTATACTTTCAATGGTTGTGGCCAGGGCTGTAGAGTTTTAGAATCGCTCCCCAAGAAAATTTTGATTTCTCAAATTTTCATGCATTTCAAGACATATGAAAACTAAAAAAAAATTATAGTAATAGCTTTAAAATCATGTCAGTGGGCAGTAGATTGTTTGTCAATATCTGCTCTCTCTTCATCTCCATCACTCTTTCTTTTTCTCTCAGTCTCTCTACTATGGTCTGTCTCTTCCCCTCCTAAAGCTGAACTTTCTCTGATATTCTTTTGTCAGTGAAGAAAGTAAACATAGGCTCAACTGATATTTATATTGTGGCTGGTTAAGACAAACTAATAGGAAAGAGAGGTGGCATCGCACTTGAAAGTGCTAGAACTGAAGATAAGCTACTTAATGTGAGTTTTTGTATGTCTTTGTAGAGCAGATGATTGAGTGAAGCTCTTCCCACATGCAGTGCAGTGATACGGTTTCTCTCCAGTGTGGATCCTCTCGTGTGATTTCAGGGATCCTAACTCACTGAATCTCTTGTCGCAGTGTGAACACTTGTAAGGTTTCTCTCCACTGTGAATTCTCTGGTGCTTTTTCAAATCATCAGCTCTAATAAAAGTCTTCCCACACTCAAAGCACACATGATTTCTTACACCAGTGTTTATTTTCTGATGTTCTTTTAAACTCTGCAGACGTGAAAAACTCTTTCCACACAAAGAACATGAATGTGGTTTCTCCTGTGAATGAACTGTCATGTGGCTCTTCAGGTGTGAAGCTTTAAAAAATGTTTTGCCACATTGATCACATTCATGCAGTTTCTCTCCAGTGTGGATGATCATGTGTTCTTGAAAGTGTCCTTGACTTCTAAAACTCTTCCCACACTGATCACATGTGAACGGTTTCTCTCCAGTGTGGATCTTCATGTGTTCCTGAAGGTGTCCTTGACGTCTAAAACTCTTCCCACACTGATCACATGTGAACGGTTTCTCTCCAGTGTGGATCTTCATGTGAACATTGAGATTCTGTTTGTACGTGAAACTCTTTCCACACTGAGTGCAAGTGAAAGATTTCTGAGATCTTCTTTGATGTTTCTCCACTTCATTCACTTCTTCATTCTCATCCATCGGGCCTGAAATTAAAGTTAAAAAAATGCTCAGTAAATCAATCAAAGAAAAATGATGTATTGAAAATATAAATATATATAAAACCCAGATGTAAAGGCAGAAAATATTGAGTTTTGTTCAAACAACTGTTATACAAGATTATGATGATTTTGATCCATTATGTCCCTGGAATTTTCCATGAAAGGGGTGCATTAATGTACTAGACATTATTTTTTATTCATTAGAGTCATAAATATATAGAGCCCCTAATAAAGGGATATTTTGATGGGAGGAAAAAAAATATTTCAATGCTTTTATGTTTCCGCAAGAAACTTTGATACTTGCAAAACGTTATCGATATTTGCAAGCAAACGCAATTTTTCAATAGCAAGTTTGTGCATTTATTTTAGGGGAGCAACGGTACATGTATTCACACCGAACCGTACGGTACAAGTCAAAGGCGATCCAGGCTCAAATCCAGATGCAGTAATGCTGTTTGCTAACAGTAAAAAGTGCAGTAGAAGAAGAAATGATGGATCGATATGTTTAAATCTCTCAACCAGTGTTTCAACTGCAGAAAGATATCAATAAAACAGCTTGAGAATAATTTACCTCAAGCATTTAGTGTTGACAGCACGTTAGTTCGCTAGAGAAGAGAAGCATTTCATATATGCACTATATTAGTCTATTCATTATATTTACTTAACCTGTTAGTAATGTTTTGATTATTTAATGTATTTATTTAATAGTTTATTTAATTTAAATAAATTTGTCATGAAAACAACAGCCAGTGTAAATGATTCTATTTCAAAAATGACTTGGAGCAGAAAATTTACTTTATAATTAGATTTAGCAAGCAAAACCTGCCGTATGTGCAATTTACAGTACATATTTTTATTTGAGTGTTGATTATTATATCTAAAAATAAATAGCACATAGTTTGAGCTCAGTTGTTAATTGTAACCTTTAATAATACAGCAATGTGTAATTAAGAGCTCCCATATAGTTTACAGCATTAGCTAAGATAGATTTTTTATCCTTTCGAAAAAAATATTATAATAGAATTTATTTAAACACACAAACATTTTTTTTTTAAAACAGTTTACTTAAAAAAAAAATTATGTTTAGTTTTATCCCCCCTGCTGTACCGAACCATCATGTTTGTGTTCCATTACAGCCACATTATATTGTGTTGCAATCAGTGATGGGAATAACGGCGTTATAAATAAATGGTGTTACTAACGGCGTTATTTTTTTCAGTAACGAGTAATCAAACTAATTACTAGTTAGTTTCCTCCGTTACAACGCCGTTACCGTTACTGTCAATAAAATGCGGTGTTACTATAACTGAGCTCACTGAAGCGATTTTCATCCGAGTAGGCTCTCTCTCAACCATTTTCTCTGGTGTGTGTGTGTTTATGAGGCACCGGACTGGACAAAAGCAGAGCCCGTCTACGGAGAGCCTGGCCACTCCCTATTAAGTCCTATTGTACCGAATTTTGGTTGCAGTTCCACCAGAGCTCCACTAGGGGCAATCCCCCATGATTGCAGAATGAATAGGAGTCTATGGCGCTAGATGGCTAAATTTGTCTCTTTCACTTGATTGCCATTGAGAAATCTCAGATTTGATTGTAGGTTTTGCAAGTTCAACATGGGTTATAGGTCGAAAGTTGAATTAACGAGTACTTATGTCCTTTCCATTTCTTACAGGTTGAGTTGTTGTTCCCCAAAACACGCTAGCATTCTGCAAATGAACGCTGATTGGTCAGTGAAGGACTGATTACGACCATAGATACCGCTTGATGGTCTTTTAAAACAACAAAACAAAAGCTCGTCTAGCACGTGTGTTTACCTGTGACAGCTGTGTTGTGTGTTGTGTTGTGTGTTTACCGGTGTCAGCTGTGTTGTGTGTTTGCCGGTGTCAGCTGTGTTGTGTGTTTACCTGTGTCAGCTGTGTTGTGTGTTTGCCTGTGTCAGCTGTGTTGTGTGTTTACCTGTGTCAGCTGTGTTGTGTGTTTGCCTGTGTCAGCTGTGTTGTGTGTTTACCGGTGTCAGCTGTGTTGTGTGTTTGCCTGTGTCAGCTGTGTTGTGTGTTTACCTGTGTCAGCTGTGTTGTGTGTTTACCTGTGTCGGCTGTGTTGTGTGTTTACCTGTGTCAGCTGTGTTGTGTGTTTCCCTGTGTCAGCTGTGTTGTGTGTTTACCTGTGTCAGCTGTGTTGTGTGTTTACCTTGTGTCGGCTGTGTTGTGTGTTTACCTGTGTCAGCTGTGTTGTGTTTCCCTGTGTCAGCTGTGTTGTGTTTCCCTGTGTCAGCTGTGTTGTGTATTTACCTGTCAGCTGTGTTGTGTTTACCTGTGTCAGCTGTGTTGTGTTTCCCTGTGTCAGCTGTGTTGTGTTTCCCTGTGTCAGCTGTGTTGTGTATTTACCTGTCAGCTGTGTTGTGTTTACCTGTGTCAGCTGTGTTGTGTGTTTGCCTGTGTCAGCTGTGTTGTGTGTTTCCCTGTGTCAGCTGTGTTGTGTGTTTACCTGTGTCAGCTGTGTTGTGTTTGCCTGTGTCAGCTGTGTTGTGTGTTTCCCTGTGTCAGCTGTGTTGTGTGTTTGCCTGTGTCAGCTGTGTTGTGTGTTTACCTGTGTCAGCTGTGTTGTGTGTTTACCTGTGTCAGCTGTGTTGTGTGTTTGCCTGTGTCAGCTGTGTTGTGTGTTTACCTGTGTCAGCTGTGTTGTGTGTTTACCTGTGTCAGCTGTGTTGTGTGTTTACCTGTGTCAGCTGTGTTGTGTGTTTGCCTGTGTCAGCTGTGTTGTGTGTTTCCCTGTGTCAGCTGTGTTGTGTGTTTACCTGTGTCAGCTGTGTTGTGTGTTTACCTGTGTCAGCTGTGTTGTGTGTTTGCCTGTGTCAGCTGTGTTGTGTTTACCTGTGTCAGCTGTGTTGTGTTTCCCTGTGTCAGCTGTTGTGTGTTTGCCTGTGTCAGCTGTGTTGTGTGTTTACCTGTGTCAGCTGTGTTGTGTGTTTACCTGTGTCGGCTGTGTTGTGTGTTTACCTTGTGTCGGCTGTGTTGTGTGTTTACCTGTGTCGGCTGTGTTGTGTGTTTCCCTGTGTCAGCTGTGTTGTGTATTTACCTGTGTCAGCTGTGTTGTGTGTTTACCTGTGTCAGCTGTGTTGTCGATGTCTCGAGAGAAAAGAAAGCGCAGAGTGCGAAAGCACCAAAGTGACTGAAGGATCGCCGTAAAGCAGTATCTCTGGTCGTACGATGTATGTGACGTCATTGATATTTTAAAAGACTTTTTAAAGCAATTATGTGACTCTAAAAAATCGAACACCCATCAATGTGTAATTTCTTTGCATCTCCTTTCGAATACAACATTCAAATTACTAGATTATATCCTGAGAAGTGGATTTTGAGGGGTACAGTGCCATAGACCTCCATTCATTCTGCACTCGTCCTGTGAGCGCCCTCATGTGGAGCCATAGTGGAAATGCAACCAGTTCAGAAGCCAGAAGTTCACTGAGAGTGGAAGTTCTCCCCTTATTAGACATTCTCTGACAAAAACGAGGTGAATGCAGCGAGCACGCTCGACAGTGCGCGAGAGAGACCGAGTGTTTCCGAGCATATATAAATTACACATTTCAGCATTAGAATAATCTCTGTAACATATTGGTATCATATGCAATGTTTTAATTAGTAAATACATGCAATTATATTTTATTTAGGGCTGTGACATTAACACGTTAATTTCGATTAATTAATCTGAGAAAAAATAACGCGTTAAAAAAAATAACGCAGATTAATCCATTCCATATTGACTTTTGAACCTGGAGCCGTTCTAGCCACCATTCGACTGTAAAATGAAGGAGGGAGACGAGAACGCGCTTGCGCTGCCTGGATCATTGATTGGAACATTTACTTATAAAAAAACAGCCGGCATTTCAACGTTGATTCACCGGTGAACGTAAGGGACCAAGGTCGAATCAATGTTGGATTATGTTTCGATTGTGCAAAACGAATCAACGTTGAAATCGTGACGTTGTTTCACCGTTGATGTCGTAACGTTGTTTCACCGTCTCTTCTTTCAATATGGGTGAATAAAGATTGTATGTCGACGTTGAACCAATGTTGAATTATGCTTCGGTTTTGCAAATTGAATCAACGTTGATATCGTGACGTTGTTTCATCGTCTTACCTTTCATCATGGGATAATGAGTCATGACAATGCTGACTGAATTTGTGATTAACTGTACACTAAAATATTGTTAACTGTCAAATTACTTGCAGCAGTGGCTTAATAAAAATATAACACATGCTCAAGATTGTAAAACAAGTTTTATTCTGAAAAAACAAAAGTCTAAAAATACTTTCTAAAACAGATGAAAAACATCTCAAACTTTAAATTGCAGCATTTTTGGTACATTTCTTAAGAGGCATAATTTATTTTTAGACTTATTTGTTGGCCAGTTGTGGTCTGTGCAATAAATATTAAAAGTTCTAAACCATCTATTGTTTTGTTGTTCCACTATAGTAGTGATAATATTTTAATATTTAAGTTAATAGGTGTCTCTCACATTGTCCCACAGCAACATTAAACTAGTGTAGATTAGTGTTCAATGTTTTATAATAATAAGATGTTCTATTTAGTGTCCATTTCATTCATATAATATTTCATATTGGGGGTATCCAAGAAATTTCTTATATTTTAACTTATAATGTTACTTTTCCTGGTAACTAGTTACTTTTGTAATGATGCAATGTACATGTTAAAGATGATAAAACATTTACAGTTAATTTTACCTAACACATACTGTATGTAAAATGTAACCTGAGAGAGAGTGTAAGTTTATAAAGGAATCGAGAGAAAGAGAGATGCCATTGATCACTTGAGACTGGCCAAAGGGCTTTAAGAACAGAGAGCAGAAAAAGAAGAGCCAAAGCAACAGTTAGACCCTGTTTACACCTGGTATAGAGAAGTGTTTTCGACAATCCGATCACAAGTGGACATGCTAAACACTGGTGTAAACAGGGTCTAAAACAATTGAGCTTGTCCACTTTTGACCACTTCCAGAGGTAGTCGAAAACACATTTTGCCCTGAATTGCTCATGTCTTCGTTGGATGTATAGGAGTGATGTCGGCTAACCATGTGCAAAACCCACAGCATTTCGGCCTTCAGTGTATTGGTTGGGGAGAATGTACCGAAGGCATTACTTGTACTTGGCCCCAAAGACACCAACGCGGCTGTAATGTTAGCCTCGGGGCGTAGCCTAGCCATCATTTCAAAAGTGAGGGGGACAGAATAACTAGCAATTTTTTTGTTTCAGACTTGTTGACAGGTTTTTCCTTAACTGGCTTAAAATGCTATTTATTTTTAAAGCAATACAACAGAAAGAAAGAAATGCAGATGATCAGTATACCATATACTTTATATAAAAAAGTATACTTATACTTTATATACTTATGGTAAAATCCTGATCATGAATTTTACTAGTTAATAAAGCTAACCAAGCTAATAAAAAGAAAATTTTGTACATTTTAAAGATAAATTCATTAATCTGGTCACTCGAATCCACTGTTAAAAATAAATAATCCACCGGCCAACCGCCCAAACCTAACGTTATATTCTCTGATTTAGATATCTGCATCTGATCATTGCATTACAATTATTACAATCAAATGTTCAGTGTTAAGCATGATAATATGGTAAAATCACACTGAATTAAGCTGATTTAAAAATAACATTTACTTAAAATAAAAGTTGTTATTTTGGCAAAATTACATTTCATTAATAGCCTAGCAGAGTCTTACTAAAACTTTCCAATTGCAAACCTTTTAAAACTACTTCAAACTTTCTAGTTAGGCTTTTTCAAGAGAACTTAAAGTTTGTAGACAACTTTTAGACAAACGTAGACAAATTTTATCTAATTGTAAAGTGTTAACAAATTATGGTAAACATAATCTAACCTAAGATTCAAGCAGATAGTGGCTGTTAATGCATGAAAATACAAATTCAGCATTAACAATCACCATGTTTATTCTAATTTGAAGGGCTTCGATAATATATCTGTGAAAATAAAAGATATTACGAATTAAAAAGACTGAAAATAGCGCACATTTGTGCGGGTAACAGTTAGTGAATATTTTAAATTTACAACAAAACTTGTTAATCATTCAACAAGAGAAAAAGGCTGAGTTATCCGCATTGTGCAACACAATTCGAATACCACATGAATTATAGATGACAACTTACTTGCAGTGCTTGACTTTTTTGTGAATAAGAAGTGATGAGTTTTTTTTTTTGCCGTTTTGAACTCATTGCGACCTCTATGAAAATTATTTGGCACGGCCGAGCGGTTGCGTACATTTGGGCGTGATGCACGAGTGACTGATTACCATGGAAATGTGAAAGTCACGTATGTAGATAGACTATCCTTGACTCTTTGGATTAAAAAAATTACGCGTAATCCCCCGCGTAATTTACACCCATGGTTAGACTTTGAAGTAGATACCGATGCTGCAAACATCTGAATGGGGACAGTTGTTGCCTGACTGTCGCGCTTGTGCTTCTCCCCTTTCATATGCGCGTCAAGGGCTTTGCAGCCCACCGCACTTCGTATACCGTCGTTTTTTTGTAACCAGCCGCTATATTTCTCATCATCGAGCCAGTTATCATTAAATTTGCACTTCCCTATCTTAGCTCGCGTCTGACACTCTGAGACACTTCTTCGTCTGTTTATGACAGGCCTACGGAAAACACGTACTGCCCCCTAAATGGTGTGTGATGCCTGTGCAATAGGCACACGCTACTTTTTAGTGTCTTTAGACAGGGACGTGCGCTGGTGAAATGGAAAATACCGGTAGTTTCTCCCGACAAAAGGAGAAACTCCGCCAGATGAAATTGAATGCCGCCCAGATGAAATTTAATGCCACTCTTCAAAAATTAGTGAAATTTAATACATTTTAAGACCTTAAAAAACGTATATTTTATTTAAGACGTTTTAAGACTTTTTAAGGATCCGCGGGGACCCTGCAACCGGATTGCTTTGGTAGTGTAGACGCTCATGTGGTCGAGTGTGTTCAAACAGACACAAATGCGTAAACATTATGGGAAGCACTGTAGCCAGACGGCATTTAAACTTTGTTGGCTGAAGACCCAAGTTTGGTTTGAAGAAGGAAAACTCTGTGTTTGACGTGGACTTGCAGCTTTAAGAGCAGAAACAAAACTCTGTATATTTTTCTGTCCATCTCTGGTCATGCTCACATGCAAATTGCATGAGCTTATTTCACCCATTATATTGAAAGCTCATACATTTACCTGCCCATGGACCGTCCCCTCAAAGAAACAAAACAAAAGTGGTTGAAAGTGGATAAAAGAGATGGATTTGAAGCACCAGGTGTAAACGGGAATGGGCCCTTGAATACTTGTGATCCAACTGACACATATTAACACCAGTTTGTGATTGAAACCAAATGTGAGACATTTAAACTGACCAATCAGCAGATTACAGCTTTCCCACATCGTACTGAAGGTGTGACCTTTAGCAAACCTCAGATGTACACACACATCTTGGCCGACAGACCTTTATCACTATCAGCACTTCTTTACGGATCACTAATGGCCCTTGTGGTAAGAAAGAGGGGGTTGGAGCAGGAAAGCAAACGTCTTTGTTCATTTGCAACCCTAAAGAACGCAAAAACAATGAAATATAGTATTTCCATCACCATGTCCCTTTAGGAGCTCTGAGTAAATCACATTTTTGTAGTGAGAACTATTCAATATTTGATAAACTATGCAACTACCTAAAATATTAACATTTTAAAAATGCAATAATGCTATAATTTTAACACTCCCTGTTTTTACACAAACTAAACCACATTTAGCAAAGTCTAGGGCTGTAGTCAACCAAATAAATGCTTAGTCGACCAAAGTCCTGTCCTGCGCAATGATTAGTCGACTAAAAAAAAAGAAAAAAGAAAAAAAGACGCGATGTTTTGCATTTTGATTGAACATTTATTAAACAATTGTCATAGAGCATTTATAAAACAACAACGAAAAAACGTGTTTTTTTTGTTTTTGTTTTTTTTTTTACACCTGGGATCCCGTTTTTAATTTAGGCTAACTTAATTTCGTTTTTCTTTATTTAAATTTCGTTTTTCTTTATTTAAATGTCATTTTTTCTTTATTTAAATTTAGTTTTTCTTTATTTAAATAGTTTTTTCTGTATTTAAATTTCGTTTTTTCTTTATTTAAATTTTGTTTTTCTTTATTTAAATCTACCCTTTTACTGTGTCAGTAATTTGTTAGTCAGAAAAATATTAGACTACCTTAAAAGTATTGCTTAAGTTAACAGACTGTGTGCGTTTTATATCAGTGTCCATTCTCGGAGAATAAGCCCTGCTCGCGTGAGGTGCGCCGCTTCCCGCGCTCGCGCTGTTCTGTAGTTCTGAACGTGTCGCGTCTTGCGTGTCTGTCTATATTGCACCAAATGCGACACTGCACTCCCTTGTGAAGTCGATTGGATGAACGGTTCTCGAAATAATCAAAATGCAAACGGACAGACAGACACAGAGATTCCTGCCTATATTTCTTACTGAGCGCGAAGCAGCATTGCAGCCAGCCACAGGTGCGGTTCCCGAGTGTTCAACGTGGTGCACTAAACTGTAGCGCTGTTACAAAATAGCCTAAATTAAAGCATTTAAAGTTGGGGATAAAACATAGGCTAATTATATTTAGAATACAGTAATATATAACTGCTTATAAAGGAATAAATATCAAGGAGCAAATCAATGAAAATTTCTTTATTGGTGAAAAAAAAATTGCAACTGGTCGACCAATGAGAATGTCAGTCGACCAAGACGGCATCGACCGATTAGTCGACTAAACGACTAAAGCTGACAGCCCTTGCAAAGTCTATTTATTTGATCATTGTTTTTAAATGTTGGAGTTTTAGCAAGATAATACCAATATTTTGGAATGCGCAAAAACTGTATTAAGACATATCCATAATTTTGGTAACGTGGTTGCAGTAATTGTGAACCAGATGTAAAATAAACATAAATAAATACTCAGATAATACTTATATTGACTTACAGATAACAAACATCCTTGTTTAAAAACATTTTTTGCACCCGGTTCATATTATTTGCTGCTTTAATTCTAATTCACAACTAGATTTGTCCTACTATAACAAAGCTAAATCTGATGAACTGCTTTATAACCTTAATGTTCTTCAGCCTCACTAATGAAGAATCAGGAATAAACACCAACCTCTTTGTTCTTCAGTGTGTTTCATTCTGCAGTGTTCTGGATCCCTCATGTTCTCACTGTCCTTCAATAAACTCTGTCTTTGCAGATTTCAGCTCTTCCTGATGGTTTGATGCTCGTCTTCACTTGTAGCTGATGGGAATATTCCAGCATTTATTGGTGACATTTGAAGCAGTTTTTTTGGTTTTACTCACCGCCTGCGGTTCCAACGCACGACCGTGAACCTTTATCGTTGGGACTGCTCCATCCTTAAGCATTAGAGCATCGAACTGGGCCTTGTTTATAAAAAAAAATCATCATCGAAATGCAGGGAACAAACAAAGTCCTGTGACTGCAGCGAGCACAGCGCTTTGATGGGCGTACTGCTTTCGCTCTCTCGCTCTGGTCTACGGGTGCGCGCGCCCTCCCGAGAGAAGTGGCCTTAGGACCCGTATAAGGAAATTATGCCACAGCTGACGTCACACATGCCCATAGTCGAAAAAAACTTTCCAAAACTTGTGACAAACCGGAAGGAGTATTTTTGGCACAGAAATACTCCATCAAACGTACAACTTAATTTTTGAAACTTTGTCCATGTTTAGCATGGGAATCCAACTCTTTAACAGTGTAAAAAACTCTGTATGCATGAAATAGCATTTCACCCCCCCCTTTAAGTATTTATGGTCACATTATAAAAAATTAAGAATAAAAAAAAAGCTTAAAAAAATATATATATTTACAGATCTGCAAGAAACAATGGCGCACCAATACAGTTAACTCAACTTGTTTTTGTTTATTGAGTTGCATATGAAACATGGTTCATCACAGATTATTGAAATAAAAACGGCATTATAAAACTTACCTATATCTTGTAGATGTCACAATAGCTGATCGTGTCGTTTGCTCAAATCTGTTGACAATAAAATGAGCTTAATGTGTGAATTTACAGATCTGAAGACATCAGCATAATGAATGAGAAACAGGATCTATTGACATGAAATAAAGAGGCTTTTCAGCTGCTCTGATAATAGTGATGAGCCATAGACTATCAATACTCATTCAACAAGAATATAGAGAATACAAGAATGATACAGTACTATAAATGTAAATATAAAGACAGCCGCTGATGACATTATCATTACCCTTGTAATTTGTCCACATGAATCCGATTCCCTAATAACTTCATAACAACAAAGTAGTTCGCTAACATCTTACCGTTTTGTATGGGAAAAGAAACAGACACATGATGAAAACCTTTCCGAAAAGACTTCTGCTCACAAAGGCTGCATAAAAAAAAAAAAAAACTTGTTGTAAAATGTCATTACAATAAAAAAATAATAAAAAAAGTGAATATATAGTAAAGTATAATTTGTTCCTGACCAAAGCTGAATTTTAGCATCGTTACTCCAGTCTTCAGTGTGACATGATCCTTCAAGAAATCACTAATATGATGATTTGATGCTCAAAAAAAAATAATAATTCAGGATTCTTTGATTAATAGAAAGTTACAAATAACAGAAATATAAATCTTTTGTAATATTAATCACTACTGTTCAAAAGTTTGGGATCAGCAAGAAATTGTAGTTATTTTTTGGCTGTGGAAAGAAATAAAATAAATCAATTGCAAATCAATGAATCCCTAAAATGGGATCATCAACATGTGAAAAACTACTCAAACCCAAAATCGTATCAATTTATTTAGAGATTTCTAACTTATCCAACCATACACAAAACAGATCAGACATCCAAGAAATGCATGCTTACTCAAAATGACATTGCACTAAACATGATGCAAGTAGTTTTACATTTTGTTTACCCAGAAAACTAACATATCTAGCATGAAGTTTTGGTCTAGCATTAGCCTTACCTGAAGGAAACACCAGTAATTTGTTTAGGCTTGGTTTGTAGGGAATTACAAACCTGCGCACATATATTCAAACGCACTTAACTATAGAACCGATTCTTAATGCGCATATGAACGCCATCAGCGTTTCTCACAGGTTCGCGTTTAAAGTCTGTGTAGAGAGAATGGTGTCGTCTTAGCGGCCCCTAATTTAATAACAAATGATCGTTGCGACGGAAGCGAATCAATCAAAACTAACTTTAGCTGGAAAATAACTTTATTAAAGAACCGCTATAAAGCCAAAACAATCTTACCTTAAATTATACGCTTATCTCTGTAAAGCTGCTTTGAAACAATCTACATTGTTAAAAGCGCTATATAAATGAAGATGACTTGACTTGAAGTTTTCATAGCCATACTTGCACCACTTAAATCATTGTCAAGGACACAGCCAAGATAATTAACACTATTTCTGTTTGATATTACACAATCCCCTACCTTGACACACAGGTTAGGAACCTTGTTCAGTTTACTTTTAGACTCACATAACATGATCCCGTTTTTTACCTAAATGCAATAAGAGTTTATTTTCAGAGAGCCAGTCTCTTACTTTATATAACTCCTCATATCACTTGTATTTTACTGACATCCTTGTCTGAAACCAGTAAAGCAGAGAACAAATTACTGTCACAAACTGCTTGCATATCATTTATGTATAGGAGCAATAAAAGGGGGCCTAAGACACTTCCCTGGGGAACTCGTAATAATCATTTATTCATTTACATATTTACATTTAGTCATTTAGCAGACGCTTTTATTCAAAGCGACTTACAAATTAGGACTAAATTAAGCGACTCATCGTGAAGAGGCAAAAACAACGCTGTGCTCAAAATATGAAGTTCAGGCATTATTCAGAGTAGCATAAGCCCGATAAATGAGGTTTTAAAGGGAAAGGGAAGGTATTTTTTTTTTTTTTTTTTTCATGAGGTTAAGTGCTCACGGAAGTTGTCTTTTGAATGTTGTCAGGGATTCTGCGTTCCAGATGAGCGTGGGGAGATCATTCCACCAGCATGGAACTGTGAATGAGAATGTTCTGGAAAGTGATTTTGTGGCTTTCTGTGATGGAACCACGAGACGTCGCTCTTTGACCGATCGTAGGCTTCTGGTAGGGATGTAGGCTCGTAGGAGTGAGTGAAAATAGGAGGGAGCTGAGCCTGTGATGGATCTGTAAACAAGCTTCAATGCCTTGAACTTGATGTGAGCAGCGAGTGGTAGCCAGTACAGAGAGATGAACGTGGGCCCTTTTGGGCTCGTTGAAGACAAGACGAGCTGCAGCGTTCTGGATCATCTGTAGAGGTTTAGTTGCACATGATGGAAGTCCAGCCAGAAGAGCATTGCAGTAGTCAAGCCTAGAGATGACCAGGGCCTGGAAGAGAAGTTGTGTTGCATGCTCAGTTAGGAAAGGCCTGATCTTCCTGATGTTGTGCAGTGCAAACCTGCATGATCGAGTTGTCTTTGAAATGTGATCTGTGAAGGTCAGCTGATCATCAAACGTTACTCAAAGATTTCTGACTGATCTTGATGGGGTGATTGATGATGAATCTAGCTGGATGGTGAAGTCGTGCTGTAGAGACGGATTGGCAGGGAGGACGAGAAGCTCAGTCTTTGCCAGGTTGAGCTGCAGGTGATGTTCCTTCATCCATGTCGAGATGTCCGCCAGACAGCTTGAGATCCGTGCAGCTACTGTGGGATCATCTGATTGAAATGAGAGGAAGAGCTGTGTGTCATCAGCATAGCAGTGGTAGGAGAAGCCGTGTGCCTGTATGATGTGTCCCAGTGATGTAGTGTAGATGGAGAAGAGGAGGGGACCAAGAACTGAACCCTGGGGAACCCCTGTGGTCAGTTGATGTGCTCTGGATACCCCGCCTCTCCATGCGACCCTGAAGGACCTACCTGTGAGATGGGACTCGAACCAGTGGAGAGGAGTACCTGTGATGCCCAGTGATGAGAGGCTGGACATAAGGATCTGGTGATTCACAGTGTCGAAGGCAGCAGACAGATCCAGGAGAATGAGGACTGAAGATCTGGAAGCAGCTTGTGCGATCCGTAGGGCTTCTGTGACCGACAGTAATGCAGTCTCAGTAGAATGCCCTTTCTTGAAGCCAGATTGGTTGATATCCAGCTGGTTGTTCAGAGACAAGAAGGATGTTACTTGGTTGAAAACAGCTCTATCAAGTGTTTTCGCAATGAATGGTAGGAGAGAGATAGGTCTGTAATTCTCTACAAACGATGTGTTTAGTGTTGGTTTTTTAAGCAGTGGAGTAACCCGAGCCTGTTTGAATGCTGTAGGGAAAGTGCCAGTGTGGAGGGATGAGTTGATGTGTGTGAGTGATGGTAGAAGTGTGGGAGAGATGGCTTGTAGAAGGTGTGAGGGGATGGGGTCTAGAGGGCAGGTGGTAGGATGACTGGAGAGGAGAAGTGTAGATACTTCTTCCTCGGTTAGCGGAGAGAAGGAGGAGAGAGGGTTATTGGCTGTGGAAGGGGTCGGTCTGGGTTCCTGTGTGTGTGGAGCTGAGAACTGACTGCTGATAGCTGTTGTTTTGTTGGTGAAGAAGTAAGCAAAATCGTCAGCAGTTAAAGAGGAGGTGGGTGGAGGTGGAGGTGGTCAGAGTTGAATGTCTTGAAGAGTAATCATGTGTTGGAGGAGCTGTTGATCTTGTTATGGAAGTAGAAAGTTTTTGCAGCATAAACATCAACAGAAAAGAGAGGAGAGATTTATACATACTCAGGTCAGATGTGTCTTTTGATTTGTGCCATTTCCTCTCTGCTGCCCTGAGTTTGGTCCGGTGTTCACGAAGAACCTCAGACAACCAGGGGTTGGAGGGAGTAGCGCATGCTGGCCTGGAGGAGAGAGGGCAGATATTGTCTAGAGAAGAGGTTAGAGTGGAGCATAAGGTATCCGTTGCGGTATTCACATCCAGAGATGAGAATTGTGAGGGTGGGGGAAGAGAAGATGACACGGCAGAGGAGAGATGGGAGGGAGAAAGTGAGCGCAGGTTTCGTCTGTAAGTGACTGGTGGTGCAGGGGTAGAGAGTTGTAGACTGAAAGTAATGAGGAAATGATCTGAAACATGGAGAGGTCTCACCAAAATGTTGTCTGTGATGCAGTTGCGTGTGTAAACCAGGTCCAGTTGGTTGCCTGATTTGTGAGTTCCTGTGGTGATGAGTCGTTTGAGATCGAAAGAGGCTAGGAGAGAGATGAAGTCTGTTGCATGCGGCTTTTGAATGTTTTTTGAGATGAATGTTGAAGTCACCAAAGACTAGAAGTGGGGTGCCGTCCTCAGGGAAAGAGGACAGCAGCACATCCAGCTCCTCTACGAAGTTACCCAGCTGACCTGGGGGGCGATAAATGACTACAATATGGATCTTATTGGGAGTTGTAAGTGTAATAGCATGATATTCAAATGAGTTGTTGTTGCATAGAGAAGAGAGCGCTGAGTATTTCCAATTGTTAGAAATGAGAAGCCCTGTACCCCCACCCCTCCCAGACTGGCGAGGGGAGTGAGAGAAGGAGAAATTGCTAGAGAGAGCAGCGGGGGTTGCTGAATCTTCTGGACGAATCCAGGTCTCAGTCAAGCCCAGGATACTAAGAGTAGAATGAGATGCAAAGGCTGGAATAAAGTAAGCTTTATTGACTGCTGACTGACAATTCCATAGACCCACGGAAAGAGAGAGAGGTGTGTGTGAGGATGAGAGAATGGGACGCAGATTAGCAGTATTGCGCTGCCTTTTGCACGTGATGAAAGGGAGAAACCCATCAATTTCTACACTTTGAATTCTCCCAGTTTAATAAAAGTTCAACCAGGCTATCAGCATACTTGGAAAAAAACATGACTCTTATCTAACAGTATTGAATGATTCACTGTCAAAAGCTTTTTGGAGATCCAAGAGATCCCCCATCAATTTGCTTCCTTATAAAATCTGTTAAACACAATACATTTATATTTTATCATTTAGCAGATGCTTTTATATAAAGCGACTTACAAATGAGGAGAGCAATAGAAGCAATCAAACTAACAACAGGAAAACATTAGAATTAACTAATTATTTTTTCTTGATGCAAGAAGGAGGAGCAGACAATAAAAATGGACAATAAAAGTTTAATACTTGGTACAGCAAATACAAAAATAAAGAAAGTAAAATTGGAAGCAAATAAGACAGATCTCTCTCTTTATTGACTAACAAGATAATAAAGCATCTCAATCAGCCTCTTCTTCAGCTTCCTGAGCAAGAACAGTAAGTAAAAAATGTTTAAAAAAAAAACACTTGTACTTTTAAACATATAGATTATATTAAGCAAATTTATATATGCGATATTGCTCTTTGGGAAGGAACTTTATCTTTGAGTTGATGTGAATCTCACAGTTAAATATAAACTATTTAATGTGACAAATGTTGACAATGTTTCTTTTATACTGTCGATGGTTGTGGCCAGGGCCGTAGAGTTCTAGAATTGCCGGTGTCCCATATATGAGGTAGTTCAGGGGGTTCGGGGTTAATTATTTCACAACCTTTGTTATATACACCTCGGAAATATACTGAAGTCTGGACCTCGGTGAGTTCATAACTGGCTACAGCCGTGGTTGTGGCTGGTTAAGACAAACTAATAGGAAAGAGAGGTGGCATCGCACTTGAAAGTGCTGGAACTGAAGATAAGCTACTTAATGTGAGTTTTTGTATGTCTGTGTAGAGTAGATGAATGACTGAAGCTCTTCCCACATGCAGTGCAGTGATACGGTTTCTCTCCAGTGTGGATCCTCTCGTGTGTTTTCAGGGTTCCTGAGTCACTGAATCTCTTGTCGCAGTGTGAACACTTGTAAGGTTTCTCTCCAGTGTGGATCCTCTCATGTGTTTTCAGGGATCCTGACTGACTGAATCTCTTGTCGCAGTGTGAACACTTGTAAGGTTTCTCTCCAGTGTGAATTCTCTGGTGCTGTTTCAACTCTTCAGCTGTGATAAAAGTCTTCCCACACTCAAAGCACACATGATTTCTTACACCAGTGTGTATTTTCTGATGTTCTTTTAAACTCTGCAGACGTGAAAAACTCTTTCCACACAAAGAACATGAATGTGGTTTCTCCTGTGAATGAACTGACATGTGCCTCTTCAGGTTTGAAGCCCTCAAAAATGTTTTACCACATTGATCACATTTGTGCAGTTTCTCTCCAGTGTGGATGATCATGTGAGACTTAAGGTTTCCTTGTTGTGTAAAACTCTTCCCACACTGATCACATGTGAACGGTTTCTCTCCAGTGTGGATCCTCATGTGAACATTGAGACTCTGTTTGCATGTGAAACTCTTTCCACACTGAGTGCAAGTGAAAGATTTCTGAGATCTTCTTTTATGTTTCTCCACTTCATTCACTTCTTCATTTTCATCCATCGGGCCTGAAATTAAAGTTGAAAAAGTGCTCAGTAAATCAATAAAAGAAAAAATCGATCACAAGTGGACGTGCTAAACACTGGTGTAAACAAGGTCTCAAACAATTTGAGCTTTTCCACTTTTGACCACTAGTAGTCGAAAACACATTCAACCGGATTGCTTTGGTAGTGTAGACGCTCATGTGGTCGAGTGTGTTCAAACAGACACAAATGCGTAAACATTATGGGAAGCGCTGTAGCCAGACGGCATTTAAACTTTGTTGGCTGAAGACCCAAGTTTGGTTTGAAGAAGGAAAACTCTGTGTTTGACGTGGACTTGCAGCTTTAAGAGCAGAAACAAAACTCTTCATATAATTTTCTGTCCGTCTCTGGTCATGCTCACATGCAAAGTGCATGAGCTTATTTCACCCATTATATTGAAAGCCGTACATTTACCTGCCCATAGACCGTCCCCTCAAAGAAACAGAACAAAAGTGGATAATAGAGATGGATTTGAAACACCAGGTGTAAACGGGATTGGTCCCTTGTATACTTGTGATCCAACTGACCAAAATGCATCTTAACACCAGCTGTAGACAAAGCCTCACAATCTTCTTTAATCCTTTTGAACAAGTGATTGAAACCAAATGTGAGACATTTAAACTGACCAATCAGCAGATTACAGCTTTCCCACATCGTGGGAAAGCTGTAAGTGTGACATTTAGCAAACCTCAGATGTACACACACATCTTGGCCGACAGACCTTTATCACTATCAGCACTTCTTTACGGATCACTAATGGCCCTTGTGGTAAGAAAGAGGGGGTTGGAGCAGGAAAGCAAACGTCTAAATATGTGAAATATAGTTTTTCCATCACCATGTCCCTTTAGGGGCTCTGAGTAAATCACATTTTTGTAGTGAGAACTATTAAATATTTGATAAACTGTGCAACTACCTAAAATATTAACATTTTAACCCTCTGGGGTCTGAGGGGTTTTCTGGGCCCTGGAGGTGTTCTGACATGCTCTGACATTTGTGTTTTTTTCAGTTATTTATAAACATGATAATGGCAAAGGTGTAAATTCAATCTATATAGCACAAACAGGGCTACCATAATATGTGCTCAAGATGCATGTATATGTTTGAATTTTTAAGAGAATAATGTTTATGCGTGGTTATTGAAAAAAAATAAAATGAAAGTTGAAAGACCACAAAACTCATACAAAATATGTGTCCACAAGGATGTTGTCGCTTCGAGTTCTGGCTTCAAAATGATGTGAAAATCATCCTGCCTAATCGTTCAAATAAAACAATACATTGGTTTAAATTGAGTAAGACAGGTTTTGCCTGGAAAGCCAATATGCGAGGGGGGCGTTTACACCTGAGAATACAATGTCCCACCCATTATGCGTAATGAGCCATTCATTCAGATGTGACACTGACTGAGCCATAATGCAAGGACAAAAGATATATTTAGAAGACTTATATTGTCCATTTAAGATTTTGCTTACATCTATCTTGTAAATATGTTTAGCTATTTTATTAAAAAGGTTACAATTACAACGATAATTACAATTTCAACAATATTTCAAGTATACTCTTTCTTTGTAAAAAAAAAAAAAGATTATAGGCCAACATTTTATCATATGTATTCATTAGTTTGAATATAGCCAACATTGGAACAGCTAACATTTTAGTTTGATGACTTTATTTTTGACAAAAATATATATATACATATACATATATATACATATACAACATATGAGCAGAAATTGCTAAACAAAAGCTTATTTGATGTGGCAGTATATTCTACAGTAAAAACTGTACCCAAATCTAGTCAACAAAATGTTGTCTTTCATATTTCGCCTGACTGTAACGTTGTTTTTATGAAATATTAGGGCATATAAATGTTAATTTGCAGTTTAATACGTTGCTTATACAAATAGCCTACATTTTATTTCAACATATTTCAGTCGATTTTTACTAATCTCAGTATAGCAATACAGTTTGCTAAAACATCATCATTCATTCACACAGAAACGCGATTTAAATTTAAACTGTCTTTTTGCGAGCTGTGGTAAACAGCGCATCTCTGCCGTTCATTCATTCACACAGAAACGCGATTCACTTGAGAAGGAAAAAAAACTCACTACAGTATTCCTCAGCTCAGTCGGATCCTTGCTCCTCGAAATACCCGCACTTCTGAGGTACATTTTCCATTATTATTATTCCTCACATCGCTGCGAGACGGTGTAAACAAGTAGGCTACAATGATCTGATTAAACTTGTGTTTTCTCGAGCTGATATGGGGGTGTTCACAAGTTTGCAGGATTGCCTCAGTCATTTGCGTTTGAATAGCGCGCACTCTCCGTGGGCGGGGTCACATTAAAAATAATTAGATGAGATGTGAACGACTGACATCTTGCTCTTTTTTTACAGATTACATGAACTGAGAATATTTGTTTTTTTATATAAATTACTTCATTTAAAAGAAGAGAATTCAAGCTTCATGCCTGTGTGTCTGTATGCCTGTTTGACTGAGTATTCGCTCATTTTCCGAGTTATTGTTCATTTTCGGATGCGTTTCAGAATGGACTACACTGGCAGAGAGAAGGCAGAACTCGCACCATGTTTATTTTTCTTTATTTGGCAAAAAGCACAACACTTTGTTTTTATTGTGAGTATACACAAAAATAATACACATTTAACAGAATCGATTGATGTATGAAACTTGTTTGTAATATCAAAGTCAACAGAGCAAAATTAATCTCGTTTGAACTGATAAAAAAAAAGCGAGCCTATCGTGCCGGCGCGATTGTCGACCTCAGGGGGTTAAAAATACGCAATAATGCTATAATTTTAACACTCCCTGTTTTTACACAAACTACATCACGTGTAGCAAAGTCTATTTATTTGATAATTGTTTTTAAATGTTGGTGTTCTAGCAAGATAATAACAATATTTTGGAATGTGCAAAAACTGTATTAAGACATATCCATAATTTGGTTGCAGTAATTGTGAACCAGATATGAAATAAACAGAAAATAAATGCTCAGATAATACTAATATTGACTTACAGATAACAAACATTCTTGTTAAAAAAGATTTTTGCACTCGGTTCATATTATTTGCTGCTTTAATTATAATTTACAACTAGATTTGTCCTACTATAACAGAGCTAAATCTGATCAACTGCTTTATAACCTTAATGTTCTTCAGCCTCACTAATGAAGAATCAGGAATAAACACCAACCTCTTTGTTCTTCAGTGTGTTTCATTCTGCAGTGTTCTGGATCTCTCATGTTCTCACTGTCCTTCAATAAACTCTGTCTTTGCAGATTTCAGCTCTTCCTGATGGTTTGATGCTCGTCTTCACTTGTAGCTGATGGGAATATTCCAGCATTTATTGGTGAATTGCAGTGGGAGGAGCTTCACTGAAGGAGGAGGAGCAGATCTGACAAAATCGAGAAGAAATCACTTACTAAGTAAAAAAAAAAAATAGTCCACCCACTTTAAGTATTTATAGTCACATTATAAAAAAATTAAAGGTCCCGTTCTGCGTGATCCCATGTTTCAAACTTTAGTTAGTGTGTAATGTTGCTGTTAGAGCATAAATAATATCTGTAAAATTATAAAGCTCAAAGTTCAATGCCAAGCGAGATATTTTATTTAACAGAAGTTGACTACAAAAAACGGCTCGATTGGACTACATCCCTCTACTTCCTTCTTTAGTGACATCACCAGAAACGTTTCTTGACTAACCTCCGCCCACAGGAATGCTCCCTCAACTCTACTGGCTACTTGCGCACTTCTTATAACTTAGGCTACTGTGTTTACTCAGCTCTTACGGTGATTTTCTGAAGTAAAACTGACGCTTCATCTTTTGTGTGATGTACAATAAACTTTCTTAAACTCATCAGTATATGTTTGATCATCATTCAGACAGCAGACTTGTAGGCTATTAATAAATAATGGATACATAGCCTACAAGCAGATGACAAATACGTTATAATAACCGTAATTAAACTACTAAACCATACCTGTTTTTATCTCTATACAGCACTCTGACTCTGTAGGCATTATTGTCCGACTCGAAATGAAAGCCGTTACTGAGAGTTTCTGATATTATCATCATTCCGTGAGATGAATTTGTCCTGACAGACTGAGCGTGAGCTCATGAAGCTCCGCCCCCTGGGTCGTCCAGCAGCAGCTCATTTGCATTTAAAGGGCACACACTGAAACAGGTCGTTTTTCTGAGCCCCAAAAAATGTCAATTTAAACATGCTGTAAAAAATGATCTGTGGGGTATTTTGAGCTCAAACTTCACATACACACTCTGGGGACATCAGAGACTTATTTTACATCTTGTGAAAAGGGGCATATAACGGGACCTTTAAGAATAAAAAAAAAGATTCAAACATAAAAATATATTTACAGATTTGCAAGAAACAAATGGCACACCAATACAGTTAACTCAACTTTGTTTTTGTTTATTGTCTTGCATATGAAACATGGTTCATCACAGATTATTGAAATAAAAGCCATTATGAAACTTACCTATATCTTGCAGATGTCACAATAGCTGATCGTGTCGTTTGCTCAAATCTGTTGACAATAAAATGAGCTTAATGTGTCAATTTACAGATCTGAAGACATCAGCATAATGAATGAAGAGAAAACAGGATCTATTGACATGAAATAAAGAGGCTTTTCAGCTGCTCTGATAATAGTGATGAGCCATAGACTATCAATACTCATTCAACAAGAATATAGAGAATACAAGAATGATACAGAAAATATATAACAACAGTTATATAAATGTAAATATAAAGACAGCCGCTGATGACATTATCAACCCTTGTAATTTGTCGATATGAATCCGATTCCCTAATAACTTCATAACAACAAAGTAGTTCGCTAACATCTTACCGTTTTGTATGGGAAAAGAAACAGACTGTTGTGTTTGTCTAACACAAATCAGGGTCGAGACAATGATGGGCAATTCTTCTTTTCTTTTTACTGTGCAATATCAGAATGAACAACTTTGTGAACACATGTGTTTCTGCTTTCTTTTGGACAATTAACTGGCCAACCAAAATCTAACCCCGAGTTAATCTAGAGTGGCCAAGCAGTGCTTATTCCTGAGTTTACTCTGAGTGCATTCTACTCAATACACTACACTTCCTCCCCCCCTAGATAAGAAAATCTTAACAAACAATATTTCTCTGTTAGCAAAACTTTTTTTTTTTTTTTTTTTTTTTCAAAAGGAACAAACTTATGCTACTGTATGACTATAATGTCCCACTCCAGGTTCCTTTTTATAAATCCAGACGGGTAGGTGGTTTCCGTACACGGGTAGGGTAACGTTTCTCTTCACAAGGTGGAGTTAGTGCTTGTGGCACTTCACTGGAAGATACAGTGCCATCTTGAAGTGTTGTTGTATCACTTCCACTGGAAACAGTATCAGTAGTGGTGAATGGAACACTCGAGGGAACACTTTCCAGAGGAACATTTGATCTTCTCAACTGATCAATGTGTCGTCTCCAGATAGTATCTGGTGCAATCTCAACGGTATATGAGAGTGGTCCTGTTCTTTCTTTGACCTTTGCAGGTGTCCATTTGTGATCTCCTCTGTAGTTCCTAGCAAGCACACTCTCTCCTATTTCCAACTCTCTTGTTTTTCCCCCTCCTTGTGATTGCTTTATCTGTCTGTCGTGTACGGTCCTCCTCAGATTAGGTTTCAACAAATCCAGCCTTGAACGTAAAGGTCTACCAAGGAACAACATGGCAGGTGTTCGATTTGTGGTGACATGAGTTGCATTTCGATATGCAAACAAGAAATTGTGTAGCTTCTGGTTCAGTGTGATCTTTTCACATGTCATGGCCCGTAGTGCATTCTTCAAGCTTTGCACAAATCTCTCAGCTAAGCCATTTGTAGCTGGGTGGTAGGGCGCTGAGGTCACATGTTTGATTCCATTGTTCTTTAAGAAGATCTGGAACTCCTCAGATATAAACTGGGGACCATTGTCACTCACCAGCTGTTCTGGTACACCAGTTCTTGCAAAAAGTTCTCTCAGAACAGTCACAGTTTGGCCAGCAGTTGTGGAGGTCATACTGAACACTTCTGGCCACTTTGAACACGCATCGACCACAACCAAGAATGTGGTGCCCATGAAAGGACCCGCAAAGTCAACATGGATCCTTTGCCACGGTAACGCAGGCCACTCCCAAGGATGTAGCGGTGCAGTCTTTGGCATCTTTTGCACATGTTGACATCCTGAACAATGCATGGCGAGCTGCTCGATCTGCTGATCTATTCCAGGCCACCATACGAAGCTTCTAGCAAGTGACTTCATCTTTACCACTCCTAGATGCCCAACATGAAGCTCCTCCAAGACTCGAGTTCGCAACTTAGGAGGTACAACAACTCTTAATCCCCACATGATGCAACCACCATCCAGAGTTAGTTCATCACGGCGCTGATAGAATTGTGTGAAACGAATCTTCTGCTCTGCATTCCAGCCAGACTGTATAGCTAAATACACCTGAGACAATGCAGGATCTCTCCTGGTTTCTCTCCGAATCATTTCGTCGGTAACAGGAGAACTCTCAAGCTGAGCAATTGTAAAAACATCCGAAGGTGTGCTTACGTTCTCTGTCTTTGAGTCACACCCATCCAATGGTAGACGTGATAGTCCATCAGCATTAGCATGTCTGTGTGTTCTTTTGAATTCAATCTGGTATCTATGTCCTCCAAGAAACAATGCCCACCTTTGCATCCGTGCTGCTGCTGTCAGTGGAACTCCTTTCTGAGGACTGAAGATGGAAATCAACGGCTGATGGTCTGTAACCAAGGTAAAGTTGTTTCCATACAGATACTGATTGAATCGTTTTACGCCCCATACCAGGCTCAAAGCTTCCCTATCAATCTGCGCATAGTTCTTCTCTGCCGCACTGAGGGAGCGTGATGCAAAAGCTATGGGGCGCTCCGTTCCATCACCCATCACATGCGACAGCACCGCCCCGATGCCGTATGGTGAGGCGTCGCATGCCAACTTTAGTGGCTTGTGTGGGTCATAGTGAGTCAGAACTGTATCTGACATCACTAGTTTCTTTGCTTCCTGAAAAGCTTGCCTGCATTGCTTTGTCCACGTCCATTTCTTTCCTGCTTGTAACAGGGCATTTAGAGGATGAAGAACAGTAGATAGATTCGGCAAAAACCTGTTGTAGTAATTGACAAATCCAAGGAAGGACCTCAATTGCGAGACATCTTTCGGTTCTGGAGCCTCTGCAACAGCTCTTAGCTTGTCGTGACACTTGTGCAGACCATTCACATCAATTTTGTGTCCACAATACGTGATGGTATTTTTGAAAAACTCACACTTGTCACGTCTTGCACGCAGTCCATACTCTTCCAATTTCTTTAAAACCCGTGCCAAGTTCTCCAAGTGATTACTGTCACTATCACCTGTGACAATGATGTCATCGAGGTAGCATTGGGTACCAGGGCAACCCTGAAGTACCTGATCCATAGCTCTTTGCCACAAGGCCGGTGCTGAGGAGACGCCGAAAACAAGCCTGTTATAGCGATACAAGCCCTTGAGAGTATTTATAGTCAAGAACACTTTTGAGTCCTCCTCCATTTCCATCTGTAAATATGCTTCCGCCAAGTCTATTTTACTAAAGAGCTGTCCACCTGCAAGTGTAGCAAAAATATCCTCTATTCTTGGTAGTGGATATTGTTCTACCTGCAATTCAGGGTTGACTGAGACTTTAAAATCCCCGCAAAGTCTAACAGTTCCATCTTTCTTGGCAACAGGAACAACTGGAGTTGCCCAGGGACTCCAGTCAACCTTTGAAAGTATTCCTTCAGCTTCCAACCGATCCAGCTCATTTTCCACTTTCTGGCGAATAGCATAGGGAACAGGCCGCGCCTTGTGAAACTTGGGTACTGCGTTCTCATTCAGAGTTATCTTTCCTTTTATATGCTTCAGAGTTCCTATTCCCGACTGAAACACAGCTGCAGCCCCATCCAGCACTTTTTCCAGTTTCAATTGAGTGCACGTCGATGTAGGAACTGTGACTTGCAGACTTTTTATGGATTTCCAGTCCAGCTGCAACTTTCTCAACCAGTCACGTCCCCAAAGTGCTGGTCCCTCTGTTCGTACTATGTACAGATCTAATTCACTCTGTTGATCATTGTACTTTACAGTCACGGGCATCACCCCTAGAGGGATTATGGGCTCACCAGTATATGTTTTCAGTTTAACAGGCGATGGCTTTAATTTAGTCGTTTTGAAATATTTTTCAAACTCGTACTGTGACATCACTGATACAGCGGAGCCTGTATCCAGTTCCATTCTGATTTTCTGTCCATTCACTTGAGGTGTAAGCCAGATTGCTTGTTTTAAGTCACTTTTCAGACTGTAGATTTCTAAATTGGCCAACCCTGTGTCACTTTCTTCATCTGAGTTTTGGGCAACAACATGGACATTCCTACTTTTCATTTTCTGAGCCTTGTACTGTCTCTCTTTCTCAAAGTATGGTACATCAGACCGACATGCTCTTTGTATGTGTCCAACTTTGTTGCATTTTCTGCACATTTCGGTTTTGAATCTGCATTGATTTGCTTTGTGTCCACCCCGGTCACAACGGTAACACAGGTCAACTTTTTGCATTGCTCTTTTAGGTTTACCTGCAGTGGTCACCTTATTTACAGACATTTTCACTCCTGATCTCAGCTCTACGGCGTCTCTGGCAGCCGTTTCCATGGCTACAGCAATTTCAACTGCACGTTTGTATGTTAGATCTGCCTCCGTGAGCAATCTCTTCTGTATACTCTCTTGTGAAATGCCACAGACTAGACGATCTCTCAGCGCGTCATTTAGTCCGTCCCCAAACTGACAGTGTTCTGACAATTTCTTTAATTCAGCTACATAAACTGCGATTGACTCTCCGTCATTCTGATTCCGTTTATGAAATCTGAACCGTTCTGCAATGAGCAGCGGTTTTGGCGCGAGATGCTCTTGCATTATCTTCACAATGTTGTCAAAACTAAGATCGGCAGGCTTTGTGGGCGCTGTGAGGCTTCTCAGCAGAGCATAAGCTTTCCCTCCTATCGCACTCAACAACACTGACACCCTCTTTTCACCATCAATGTCATTAGCTTTGAAATACTGCTCGATTCGTTCACAGTACAAAGTCCAATCATCCGTAGCACTTTCAAATGCATCAATCTTTCCGATATATCCTGCCATCTTTCTTATTTCACTTACTATTTTGCGCTGAATCTACCCCTCATTGCCGTAAGGCTGGGTTTCTTCTGTCTTTATCACTTCTCCTAGAAGAAAAAAAAACCCATCCGAAAAAAAAAACTAGGAGACAGCACTTCCATAATATCCAAAAAATCCTCGTCGCCAACTGTTGTGTTTGTCTAACACAAATCAGGGTCGAGACAATGATGGGCAATTCTTCTTTTCTTTTTACTGTGCAATATCAGAATGAACAACTTTGTGAACACATGTGTTTCTGCTTTCTTTTGGACAATTAACTGGCCAACCAAAATCTAACCCCGAGTTAATCTAGAGTGGCCAAGCAGTGCTTATTCCTGAGTTTACTCTGAGTGCATTCTACTCAATACACTACACAGACACACGATGAAAACCTTTTCTGAAAATACCCCGTAATATGTTGCGTAAACTTTATAGTGCAGTTACGAGATTCAACGTGTGAACTGTTTACCTCAAAAGACTCAGGAGACACGCGACGGCGAAAGTTTTGACGTCATCAACGCGAGACGAAAATACTAATTTTTAAGCATGACTTTTCTCCACTCAACTCTGTGATTTGGGACAAAAATATATATTACGTTTAAAAATAAATATTTATTTTACAGAAACTGGTACAATAACGGTATCATTTTGGTCAGACAGTTATTTAAGAATAATGAACATCTCTTTACTGTGAATTCCTTAATCATTATAAGATCGCTGTAACTACTAAAGAGTTTGCTGTAGTATTTGATGCCATTCCTAGTAGCAACTTTTATCAGGCATGTTTTTTAAAAGTATATTAATTCTGCTCGCCAAGGATGCATTTAAAAAACAGTAATATTGTGAAATTTTATTACAATAATAAAATAAAAAAATCCATGTGAATTTATAGTAAAGTCGTATTTGTTCCTGTGACCAAAGCTGAATTTTAGCATCATTACTCCAGTCTTCAGTGTCACATGATCCTTCAGAAATCATTCTAATATGATGATTTGATGCTCAATTTTCTTTTTCTTTTTTGATTAATAGAAAGTTCAAAAGAACAGAAATATAAATCTTTTGTAATATTAATCACTACCGTTCAAAAGTTTGGGATCAGTAAGAAATTTTATTTATTTTTTGGCAGGGGAAAGAAATCAAATAAATCAATAATTTTATTCAAGGATGAATTAAATTGATCAAAAGTTACAGTATAAAGACATTTCTAATATTACAAAAGATTCTATTTCTAATAAATGCTGTTCTTTCTATTTCTATTTAGATGTCTACAATGGGATCATCAACATGTGAAAAACTACTTAAACCCAAAATCGTATCAATATATTTAGAGATTTCTGTAACTTATCCAACCATACACAGAACAGATCAGACATCCAAGAAATGCATGCTTACTCAAAATGACATTGCACTAAACATGATGCAAGTAGTTTTACATTTTGTTTAGCCAGAAAACTAACATATCTAGCATGAAGTTTTGTTCTAGCATTAGCCTTACCTGAAGTTTTCATAGCCATACTTGCACCACTTAAATCATTGTCAAGGACACAGCCAAGATAATTAACACTATTTCTGTTTGATATTACACAATCCCCTACCTTGACACACAGGTTAGGAACCTTGTTCAGTTTACTTTTAGACTCACATAACATGATCCCGTTTTTTACCTAAATGCAATAAGAGTTTATTTTCAGAGAGCCAGTCTCTTACTTTAAATACGTAACTCCTCATATCACTTGTATTTTACTGACATCCTTGTCTGAAACCAGTAAAGTAGAGAGCAAATTAGTCACAAACTGCTTGCATATCATTTATATATAGGAGGAATAAAAGGGGGCCTAAGACACTTCCCTGGGGAACTCCATTATTAATAATTGTTTATTCAGAGAGAAACCCATCAATTTCTACACTTTGAATTATACCAGTTTAATAAAAGTTCAACCAGGCTGGTTAAGACAAGTTAATAGGAAAGAGAGGTGGCATCGCACTTGAAAGTGCTGGAACTGAAGATAAGCTACTTAATGTGAGTTTTTGTGTGACTGTGTAGATTAGATAATTGAGTGAAGCTCTTCCCACATGCAGTGCAGTGATACGGTTTCTCTCCAGTGTGGATCCTCTTGTGTGATTTCAGGGTTCCTGACTGACTGAATCTCTTGTCGCAGTGTGAACACTTGTAAGGTTTCTCTCCAGTGTGGATCCTCTCGTGCGTTTTCAAATCTGCAGCTGTAATAAAAGTCTTCTCACACTCAAAGCAGAGTACCAATTCTATAGAACCAATTCTTAATGCGCATGTGAACGCCATCAGCGTTTCTCACAGGTTCGCATTTAAAGTCTGTGTAGAGAGAATGGTGTCGTCTTAGCGGCCACTAATTTAATAACAAATGATTGTTGCGACGGAAGCGAATCAATCAAAACTAACTTTAGCTGGAAAATAACTTTATTAAAGAACCGCTGTAAGAAATTGTAGTCTGCCTCGACCCAGATTCCACTCCTAAATATATTTTAGAATAAGCTCATCCCCAAAATGGCTTAATTATCATAGAGATTAAGGCAGTCAAGTTCTATTGTTTCTTGACCATTTGGGTTGATTACATCCTGAGCAAATGGTAGTCAATTGTAGAATGGGACTGGGTGTGGGACACAGAGAACTTTCTCAGACAATGGGGTGTCTCAACTTCATTAACATACAGACCACAGCTGTTGCAACAAGATCAACTTAATTTACATTAAGAACAGGATAAAAGGTTT
Organism: Scardinius erythrophthalmus; assembly: GCF_964197995.2. Taxonomy (NCBI): domain Eukaryota; kingdom Metazoa; phylum Chordata; class Actinopteri; order Cypriniformes; family Leuciscidae; genus Scardinius; species Scardinius erythrophthalmus. The sequence continues at coordinate 4,108,984 of NC_138234.1, read as the reverse complement.
AAGATTTGGATGTTCTGGGTTCATTCTGACGCCGGTGAACCCAAGGTGCTTTGTGTTCCTTGCCACTGCTATGCTGTAATAAACTTCATTTTTGAGATCTTCGACGTCCACATAATTTTTTCTTACATTGGCGAGCCAGGCCCAGGAATCGACGGATTTCCAACAAAAAAGGGAAAAGGTAAGAAAAAGCTGTTTTCTTTCATTTATGCTGTTTTTGTCAAGGAATTCCTCGTTTAAAAAAATCTAGAAAAGAAAATTTAAGGACAGAAGAGATCGAATTTGGTTTATTCAGTATTAGCAGGAGGAGTTTTAAGCCTATTCCGTACAAATTTGTTTAAGATTCTAACGTAACTGAATAAGCCCGAAGCAGTGTGGTGGCAGACTTGTATTGGAATTGTTGTTTCTAAAGTAATTGAAACAAAGTGCTTAAGTGTAAAGTTTCTAAAGTAACTGAAACTTGGTGTGGTCTCTTATAATTCTGTTAAGATTCTAAAGTAATTGAATAAACCCGAAGTAGTGTGGTGGCAGAGTTATGTTAGATTGGTTGTTTCTAAAGTAACTGAAACGTGGTGTTGGTCTCTTATAATTCTGTTAAGATTCTAAAGTAATTGAATAAACCCGAAGTAGTGTGGTGGCAGAGTTATTTCAGATTGGTTGTTTCTAAAGTAACTGAAACAAATGTGTGTTTCTAATGTACTTGAAACCGATTGTGAAGTTGTAATAATTCTGAGGAAATTCTAAAGTAATTGAATAGACCCGACGCAGTGTGGTCACAGAATTATTTCACAACTATTGTGTGTTATAGCATATAGGCTAGACTAGTGAGTCTGATGTGCCGTGACTTTGTGAAGTTTAAAACAAAGAACCCGAAGCAGTGTGGTTTTGCCCGACGTACTGTGGCATTGTTTTAAAATTCATAAATATTGTTTGAAGCCGAAGTACTGATAAGCAAGCTGTTTTAAGGAAATAACATAAAAACCCGATGTAGTGTGGTTGTGTCCGACGTACTGTGACAGTGTTCATTTTTTGATATATATTGTTTATGCCCGAAGTACTGATAAGCAAGCTGTTTTAAGAAAATAACATAAAAACCCGACGTAGTGTGGTTGTGTCCGACGTACTGTGACAGTGTTAATTTTTTTATATATATATTGTTTATGGCTGAAGTACTGTGAATTATCAAGCTGTTTTAAGGAAAATAAATAAATAAATAAAAATAAAAACACAAGAACCCGACGTAGTGAGGTTGTGTCCGACGTACTGTGACAGTTATTTTTATTTTATTTTTTTTTTCTCTAAACGATTTTGTGTAAAATTTAAGGTCCTAAGGACTGGGACTTTGATTAAGTTTAGAAGGTTCGCTCAGTGTTCTGGTTGTGTTCATTTGCATACAATCTGTGAATAAATTGAATAATGATTATCTTAAAGCATCTAGATATCGCATAGTCATTTAAATCAGATGTTGTGAATACACAAGTTACTGTAAAGCCAGATAAAACTTTAAAATGGAAGAAATGATTGTTAAATACATCGCTAAACACGGTTCTCAGGGATTGTTTGATGGAATAGAAAATGTTAGAAAACCAAATCAGAACAGTGATCGGGAGGTCTATTGGAAAAAAGAAGACCACAAATTAGAATTAGTTTTATGATAGTAACACATTGTAGAAAAAGGTTTTACTATCAAAAGGGGGGTGATTCTTATGATTTATGAAACATGTTTTATTAACATTGATGTGCAGTTGTAATTTATAATAAATGTTTTAATGACATTATGTTTAGAAATGTTTTTTTTTTTTAAAAACATTACCGATGTTTGATGTTTTGAGATGAAACTTCCGTGACTTTGATGTTTGAATGTGAAAAGATGCTTGTGGGGGAAAGGGGGGCAACCTCTTCTTTTGATTATAGTTTCAGATATAAGCATCGAGATGTTTGTCTGAAATGTGTAACCTCCTGGAGAAAGGTGATCTGGGCGTTTGAAAGACGAGAAGGAAGTGGAGCCAGGGGATTTTCTCAAGAAAAAGAAAAGAATAGAGATATCCAGACCTGCAAGATCCAGAACTCCAGGCCTAAAAGACCTAGAAACCCTGAGACCCACCATAGGATGGAAGGAACTGATGAAGAGACACAGACTTGAACAACACCAGTGACTGCTTCTTCTAGAAGAATGGTCCAAGTGAAAAAAAATATAAAAAAATGGACAATGAAAAGTGAAACAAGAGGAGATTTCAGAAACAAACCATTTCAGAGACTACGGACAGCAGTTTCTCCACATAGAGGGAAAACAAGTGGACAAAGGATGTCCACACTGAGAAAATGGACACAAAATGACACACACACACACACACACACACACACACACACACACACACACACACACACACACACACACACACACACACACACACACACACACACACTATATTGTCTATTGATTGTTGATTATTTGAGTTATCAAAACTAAACAATATGCTAACATCACTGATGTGAACATCACTGCACATCTGACATTGTGAGAGCCCAACAAGGCCTTGAAGAAAGACAAGCTTTTTGCAAAACAAATGCATGATGGAGATATTGCCTATTCTGGTTTAATTTGGAATGTAACCTTTAAAACGGCTGTATGTGTATGTATCTTTCTTATTATTTGCCAATGCATTATGTTATGTGTTCTATGTTTAAATGTCGAGTTGCAGATAATTTAAGGATCGCTTTGAGACACTCCTACTGGCTGTGATGGTTCTTGAATGTCTTCTCACCCACACCCAAGAAAATGTTTGTACATCATATTGCCAAATTTTAGAAGAGTCTCTTTGATAATTCTGCCCAATTGGATGGAGCTGTAACCAGTGTGCATGAGGTGTCGACCCAAAGACGGGTAAGATTCTCCGGTGGCCAGAGGGGGACAACCTAAGGCAGGGCTTCACCGCCACTGGGCACCTGCCCACTAGGGAAGGGAGGTGTAATCTGTGAGAAGGGAGTGGATGTGATGCTTCTTTTGGGCCAAGAGCATCAGAGAGGGGACTGTAAGAAATTGTAGTCTGCCTCGACCCAGATTCCACTCCTAAATATATTTTAGAATAAGCTCATCCCCAAAATGGCTTAATTATCATAGAGATTAAGGCAGTCAAGTTCTATTGTTTCTTGACCATTTGGGTTGATTACATCCTGAGCAAATGGTAGTCAATTGTAGAATGGGACTGGGTGTGGGACACAGAGAACTTTCTCAGACAATGGGGTGTCTCAACTTCATTAACATACAGACCACAGCTGTTGCAACAAGATCAACTTAATTTACATTAAGAACAGGATAAAAGGTTTAAGATTTGGATGTTCTGGGTTCATTCTGACGCCGGTGAACCCAAGGTGCTTTGTGTACCTTGCCACTGCTATGCTGTAATAAACTTCATTTTTGAGATCTTCGACGTCCACATAATTTTTTCTTACACCGCTATAAAGCCAAAACAATCTCTGTTACCTTAAATTATACGCTTATCTATGTAAAGCTGCTTTGAAACAATCTACATTGTTAAAAGCGCTATATAAATGAAGATGACTTGACTTGACCTATGACCTTCGAGTTATACAAAACGAGCCAATGGCAAGGGAAATGCTATGGGTCTGCGGAATTTGCATAGCACAACTCCGCCCCACCGCGTAGGTATAAAAGGACACTGAACTCCAGGCCGTTCCAGCAGTACAGTGGTTGTGGCAGAGGGATGTAACGTCTCCGTTTCCTCCTCAGGGAACGAGATTTATATATGTTACCAAGACGTTTCCTTTCGTTCAGTCACTGCGAGTTACGTCTGTGAATGATGAAATGGGGGTCCCAATTTAAAGGGTTAGTTCACCCAAAAATGAAAATTCTGTCAGTAAATACTCACCCTCATGTTGTTCCAACCCCGTAAGACCTTCGTTCATCTTCGGAACACAAATTAAGATATTTTTGATTAAATCTGAGAGCTGGATCACTCCTCCATAGGCTTCTAAGACATTATAACTTGCTGGCCCAGAAAATGTAGTAAAGACATCGTTAATATAGTCCAAGTGACTACAGTGGCTCAATCTTAAGTTTATAAAGCGACGAGAATACTTTTTGTGTGCAAAAACAAAACAAAAATAATGACTTTATTCCACTATTCTGCCATGCAAAGGCAAAAGACCGTAACTTAGTTTTTGGTCAAAAATGAGTGATTTATATTTTTGGCACATTCAAGACCTTCTTTATCATGTGGATAAGTATCTTGAATCAATTCCATTTTTTTTCGAGAAAATAATGATTTGTCTTAACAGTAACTTCCAAAAGCCCATGAGAAACCAAGGCAGAACACCGTAACATCAGTTACCGCTCTTTGGCTTTGTTTTGGAACGCTCAAATTGAGTTACGGTGCTCTGCCTTTGTTTAGCCGCGCGTCAATATGAAGTTACTGTGCCGGTGTTCAATCAAATAATGCTACCTACCAGATTGTACGGTTATCTGCCTTTGTTTTAATGTCCATTAAAATTAAAATGATGGTGTAGCCTGTGTACTTTGTACAGCTGCCATCAGTCGCTCTAACTTCTGATGTCCTCAGAGCGGTCAGAACATTTAGTATGGTCTGCTCCATTGACAAACATGCGATATCGATCGCGAAGGATTATGCAGAGTTGACAGAAAAACGTTACACATTGCCGTATCAGATGAATACAACCAAGAATTAAAGCTTGGCAAACTAGCTGGCAGAGTGCCAAAACTTCGCCTTCAGCCCCGCCCTAAACGCGGTCGAGTCAATGCTGGACTAATAGGAGGTATTTTGTCATGTCAAATGTATTAGACATAGCACAGTTACTTCCCGCTCAGCTACTGTTCGGACGCCCCTGCTTACTGCTCCACGCTTTGCTCTATCGCTTTTACATTTTATCTCCTATATTTTTATATTTTATTTCCTTTTATCACCTAATTTTAACTTCATCAAATCAGCACAGTGCTCAGACGACAAAGTTTGGATTACTACAAAAAACGCAGAATTCTTTTACCCGACCAGCTTACATTCTGGGAAAGGAAAACACAACTGCCTACAAGGATAAGAGAAAATGCCTCTTCTGGTTCAAGAATCTACTTGCTGCACTAACTGCCACATACTTTTACAAAGGATTGCAGTTCTTGAAACAAAGTTACTTACGGGACCACCAAACCAGATAGAGCACACAACAGAGCTTCGACATGGACACCCTCAGCATACCGGTGAGTCCCATGAAACTAGTGCTCCTCGACAGGTAGAGAAACAAGCCGATCGACTTACAAATCGATGGCACAAACAGGGAGACCCAAAGGCACTCGACACATCAGATTGTCACGAGCCTCACATATTGCCGCAGTAGCATCCTCTACCCCAGATACAGCTCTGACAAGGATTGCAAACACTGGTCTCCAACCACCGCCTATACATCTTGAGAACAGATTTGAAGTGCTAATGAATGTAAATGAGGAATCCCCAAACATCATGAATGTGATCGAACACAGACTGAATGGGCCAGTAGCTAACACTGATGCTAACTGGCGCTCAAGGTCGAGCAGACAGCGGCACTCAGCTCAGAGCGCAGCCAAGCCCAGGACTCTGATAGTGGGGGACTCCATAATCAGTAACATTAGCGGCAGGGATACAACCTTGGCTGCCTTCCACAAGCAGCAACTTCTGACAGGGAACTTCAGAACATTCTGATGAAACATAAAACTGCAAATCGACTCATCATACATGTGGGGAAGAATGATATTCATAAAGAGCAGTCAGAACTCCTTAAGAAGGATTTCAATGAACTTTTTGAAACACTTAAAAGACTGAAAGTTCAAACATTCATCAGTGGACCTCTCCCAGCAAGAGGAACAAACAGGTTTTCACGGTTGCTTGGGCTTAATACATGGCTGCAAAAAACCTGCAATATAAAAGGAGTGAACTTCATTGACAATTTCAATCTTTTCTGGAGTCAGAGACAACTGTTTCATCGGGATGGCCATCACCCAAACAAACTTGGTTCAAGAGTGCTAAAGGACAATATCTACTTCTCCCTCAATCATCCTTCTACTTCTCAATCAACCATCCTTCCCACACACACACATGGACACAGTATGAATGGCCACGGGTCTTCACTTCAGCAGCAAAATGGACATGCGGTTGACATATCACACAAGGACAATGCTAACACCACTCCGCCACAACAACCTCTGCTCACGGACTCAATCTCAGCTGAGCCCTGCCCACAGAGCTCACCACAGACAGACATATCAGAACTGCTAGAAGATTCAGCACCCAAGGACGACTTCCTGGATAACAGGTGTGAGAAGGCAAAACTGCGACACACCCCTTCCAACTCCCAGAGTAATGCCAGTTTCACACATACTCCGTTTGCAGTGCATATGCGGTGCGTATTTTTTTCCGTACCCATGTCAACAGGGAGAGCTTTCATACTGCACGCGTTTGCAGTCGAACGATCCGTTCCAGTTGCGGTGCGTATACAGCAGTGACGCTGATCGTTTCCGCACCGAGTCTATTTCTGCTGTGCTGCACGCGCTGAAATAAAGTGACAGCGCATGGTTCGTGGTCAAAATGAACACAGATTGACCTGAAAATGTAGTAATTTCACCATAAATGCTATTAATTAAATAAAATGTAGTAATCTCACCATAAATGTATTTAATTAAATACTACTTTTTACACTTTAAGACCGGGGTAAAGCAAGGAAAACCACAATTTACCTCAACTTGGAAGGTTTGATTTGTGGTTTGCAGCACAGGCAGTAGCCTCAGTTACCTCAGTGTGAAACAGTAGCCATTTAATTTACTTTGTAAATGTTAGAGAACTTGATTGAAGAAGAATTTTCAACATGCTCGAATCATCACCACAATGGAGTTTAGTTCTGTTTGTTTTTCAACAGTATTTTGTTACAAAGAAAACAGAAGTGTTATAGCTTTGGCTATTTATTTATTTTATATATGGATATTTATATTGTTAATAATTTGCATAGTTAATCTTGTTCTTTGGTGTTCAGCTTATAAAGGTTTTTCAAATGTTATTTAATAAAAAATATTGTTTTAATAAAAATCTTTCTTTTTTTTCTCACCCCCCCAAAAAAAATCGTGATACGAACCGAATCGTGCAACTGAGCATGCAACACAAGTTCTCGTCCAGGCCCTCGTAATTTCTAGGCTTGACTACTGCAATGCTCTTCTGGTCGGACTTCCATCATGTGCAACTAAACCTCTACAAATTATTCAGAACACTGAAGCTCGTCTTGTCTTCAACGAGCCCAAGAGGGCCCACGTCACTCCTCTGTTCATCTCTCTGCACTGGCTACCTCTCGCTGCTCGCATCAAGTTCAAGGCATTGACGCTTGCTTACAGATCTATCACAGGCTCAGCTCCCTCCTACTTTCACTCACTCCTACGAGCCTACATCCCTACCAGAAGCCTACGATCGGTCAACGAGCGACGTCTCGTGATTCCATCACAGAGAGCCACAAAATCACTTTCCAGAACATTCTCATTCACAGTTCCATGCTGGTGGAATGATCTTCCCACCCTCATCCCTGACAACATTCAAAAGACAGCTGAAAACACATCTCTTCCGTGAACACTTAACCTAAAATAAATAAATAAATCTTTTCCCTTAAACCCTCCCTAATCGGGCATATGCTACTCTGAACAATGCCTGAACTTCGTATTTTGAGCACTTCTTGCGTTGTTTTTTTGCCTCTTCACGATGACTCGCTTAATTTAGTCCTAATTTGTAAGTCGATTTGGACAAAAGTGTCTGCTAAATGACTAAATGTAAATGTAAGAAGGCTCACTGGGGGAAATGCATACTTGCAGAGGCCCCGCGGCCAGCTGTGCGTCCGTGCCGAGGGTCCCCTCTGTCAGGGAATAAAACAAGGGGCAGTGGGAAGAGGCTAGGGAGGCACAGAGATCAACTCTTCCCTAATCCGCTGAACCGTCTGGGGATGGAGTCTCCATTCTCCAGTAAGTGGCTTAACCCATGAGAGGTCGTCGGCCGCACGGTTCAGCTCTCCTGGAATGAGAATGGCTTGACGCAACCTCAGATGCTTCTGACTCCATAGGAGGAGATGACGGGCGAGTTGCGACATATGGCAGGAACGTAGACCACCTTGTCAGTTGATGTACGCTACTGTCTGAACAGACTATTATGTGTTGGTTCTTGAGCAACGCCTGGAAGCAGTGCAGAGCCAAGCATACTGCCAGGGACCTGCAAAGTCAGTGCTGAAGCGGTCTCAGATGAAGCGGCCCGAGAGGTGTGGCTTCTGCTTCAGATGCCATATGCCCTAGGAGCCTCTGAAATAACTTCAGTGGAACCACACTCTTGCCCTCGAATTGACGAATTGGCAATTCAGCAGTGACTGTGCATGCTCGCTCGGAAGCTGCGACCCGAAGGCTCAACCAGGTGAGGTGCCGGAGCACCATGACCCTGTGTTCCCAAACCTGGTCTCGAGAATGATCTAGGATCAGCCAGTTGTCGAGATAGCTCAGGATGCGAACCCCAGGGCTGGACTGGTAATCTGGCATACCGGGCAAATGCCCGGTGGGCCGACGTGCTTTTGGGCCGATACATCTCATACTTTTTTTTCTTTTTTTTTTTCAGGCCCATGAAACTCGTACATCGGCGGCCCATTCGTTTTGTTTTGTTTAATTGACGGCGCTGGGTTAGTGCCGGTGTAATGCATTGGTCAAAAAAAAGTAAGCGTTAGTTTTTTTTCCACTGACAGACCGGCCCATGAAACGCGTAGATCAGCGGCCCATTGGTTGTTTTCTTGATTGACACTGGGCTGGCCCAATCACATCTTTAAACACCTCCCCCTTTGGGCTTTGAGTGAGCGTGCAGTGTCAAGTGTGTATCTGTCAAAATAGTCTGAGAGATGGAGAAGAAACGCAAGGAATGTGCAGAGAAATAGCGTGAAAAATAGATACAGGCCCTTCAAGCAGACGCTGAAAAATGTGTCAAGATATAGCCTATATGTTTTCTGCAGCAGCAGGACCTTCATCAGCTCCAGTGGCTGATGATGAGGATAGTGAGAAGGATCAGGAGAGAGAGATGAGAAAGTGTAGAGTCCGCGGTAAGCAAAACTACTTTCAAAACACTTTGGCTATGAGTGTAGGAACCCATAACCCAGTTACAGATTATTTCCACATCTGCATAGTTGACGATTACAGAAATTTACTAGAAGTTTAATGAGATGCGTTTTTATCCATGTTTTCCGCCAAAATAAAAGCTCAATGCAGTTTCCGTCAAAATAAAAGATCATGTGCTCATCTCTTTCAAGTATAGAAATTAGTACAAAACTAATTATGAAAGTTTTCTTTATTTTTCAGTGCATTTGTTTTACAATATATGGCTATTAGGCTACTATCATGAGATTAATATTATAACTATCATTATGTAGTAGTGTAATAGCCTAGTATAGACAGACACTGGTACTAAAAGAGGTTTGATTTTTTCTTTGTTATATTTGCACACTGAATATGGGTTGGAGCTTTTAATTTTGAACCCTCAAACTGCACCAGATTGATGAATTTAACATTAAAATGCACAAAATTTTCTTAGGGGGAGCATGCCCCCAAACCCCCCTAGAAAGACTGAGGTCCGCCACCACAGTTTTACCAAAGTTCCTGTGAGAAACATTGGTATTGCTATGCCAATGCAGCTTATAGCTTGTTTTTTGGATTCACCACTGTGGAGTATAATTCAATTGTATTAATAAATTACAATTTTGTACTTATTTCATCTGTTAACTCTCACTCATTTATACTCACTCATTACATATTAGTGGTTTTAATGAATAGGAGTTGAACAAAAACGTATTCAAAGGCGTGCAAAGATGGGTGGTGTTTATGATCATATGTAGTGGGCCAGTCTGGGCCAAAATGCCATGGCCGATTTTCTGTCCCAGTCCAGCCCTGGTGAACCCCGTGTTGCCGGAGTGGCACAAGGGCTGCCTCGACGACTTTCGTGAATATGCAAGGGGACAGTGTACTGGTATGCCTGCGCCTCGAAAGCAAACCGTAGAAACGGTCTGTGTCGAGGAAAAATGGAGACATGAAAGTACAAACCAATCTAGTGGACGAGCGGATTCGAAAATGCGTTTGGCTGTCAACATCTTGAATGGAAGCCTGTGAAGGGATTGGTTCAAGACGCGCACGTCGCGCAGGTCCAGGATTGGTCGTAACCCACCGGTTTTCTTGGGTACAATAAAAAAGTAGGGGCTGTAGAAGCCGGACTTTATTTCGGCTGGAGGGACAGTCTCGACTCCAGTTGCATTTATATACAAATTGTTTGAGCTTATTTCATCCATTAGATAAAAGAACTGAGAAATCCCATTTATTAACTGGCCCACAGACCCTCCCTCGAAGACATCTGGACAGAAGTGGTTGAAAGTAGACAAGAGAGACAGATTAAAACACCAGGTGTAAACGTGAATGGACCCTTGGTATACTTGTGACCCAATTGACCAAAATGCTTCTTAAAACCAGTTGTAAACAAAGCCTTGCAATCTTATTTACTTGACCATGTGACTGAAACCAAATGCGAGACATTTAAACTGACCAATCAGAAGATTACAGCTTCCCACATCATACTTTATATGTGACATTAGAGGACATTAGGGACATGAAGGAACCTTTTCATAGTTCCTAGAACTATTGGTTGAAGTTCCCCCGATTTTGGCGTGTTCACACCCGGAAACTAGGAAAGATTTTAGTTCTAGGAACTCCTTTTGGAGGAACTAATTTAATTTTTACTAATTTACTTAAACCAGCACTATAGGAACTATCCATGACGTTAGTGTTCGCTGTTTGGCCGAACGCACGCTAAACACCAGCATCCGTCTTTTAAAAAAAAATGGCGTAAACATACAGATTAAAGCTTATATATTTATTCTAGAAACTAACTATACAAACATGTAAAACAGTGATAGATGAAGCTCTTAAAGTGCTCTAAGCGATGTCACACATTTTTTAGGCCAAAACATTTTTTGTCACATACAGCAAACATCACCTCACCATCCACTAGCTCCCCTGAACACACTGTAAAGAAGCACAGTCTCTGTAGACACCCCAGGCTCCACAAACTGGGCTAACCCGCACCATGAAACATAACAAACTGTTCAAGATTATGTATGTATAGAAACATGATTATGTATTTCTACTCATTATGACTTTTAGATGTAACTGAAGTAAAATTATAAAATTATTTATTCTTGATGCAAGAAGAAGGAGCAGACAAAAAACGGACAATAAAAGTTTAATATTGGTGCAGAAAATACAAAAAGAAAGTAAAATTGGAAGCAAATAAGACAGATCTCTCTTTATTGACTAACAAGATATCATAGCATCTCAATCAGCCTCTTCTTCAGCTTCCTGAGAAAGAACAGTTAGTAAAAAATGTAAAAAAAAAAACCCCACTTGTACTTTTAAACATATAGATTATATTAAGCAAAATTATATACTGTATGCAATATTGCTCTTTTGGGGAGGAACTTTATCTTTGAGTTGATGTGAATCTCACAGTTAAATATAAACTATTTAATGTGACAAATGTTGACAATGTTTCTTTTATACTGTTGATGGTTGTGGCCAGGGCTGTAGAGTTCTAGAATCGCCGGTGTCCCAGATATGAGGTAGTTCAGGGGGTTCGGGGTCATGCTCCCCCGAGAAAATACATACATATGCACACATGCATTTCCAGACATATGAAGGCTAAAATCTCCATCACTCTTTCTTTTTTTTCTCAGTGTCCCTACTATGGTCTGTCTCTTCCCCTCCTAAAGCTGAGCTGCGAAATTCTTTCTCTCTGATATTCTTTTGTCAGTGAAGAAAGTAAACATAGGCTCAACTGATATTTATATACATCAGTTTTCCTGATTATTTTTGTCGGTCGTTTAACATTTCTATCCTAAAATAGCTGTCAAATATGAAATGTTTAGTTTAGCTATATTTGATCCCACACTTCATGACCGTTAACTGAAGCGCTAGAACATGCGCTCAGCAGCTTCTGTGAACATAAAGCCTGTCTACTTTAATTTGATTGGTCATCTCAATATTCTGATGTTGATGAGCGGCGACAGACCACAGAGCTCAGACGAGAAGATCTTGGAGCTGTGCAATATCCTTGCAGAACTAAAGTAGAGTTAATACTATATTAGCATCAGAGCATGTGAGCGGAGTGGAGTGGGAGCGAGCGGGGAGCGCAAGCGGGCGGATCTTGGACAGAGCGCAGAGCAGCAATTTCAAAAGGACGGAGCGTCGCATTTCCCGCTCCAATTTCGCTCCGCTCTGCTCACACCACGAGTCTGAAGCATGCTCAGTCAAGCCTGACCCTGAATCCATTTGTCTTGCACAGTCATCAACAGTAGACTATTTTCAGGCAAAACTCGGCTCAATAATGGAGTTCAAAAAGTAAAATGAGAATTCATACAGGTGTAGCCTATCAATATAAGTCGCTCCGGAGTAGCCTATAAGGCGCATCAGTCAAAAAATGCGCCATGAAGAAGAAAAAACATAGGCCTAGCCTCGCACTGGACTATAAGTCACATTTATTTAGAAATTAAAAAAAAAAATAAAATAAATAAATTATGGACGGGACAGTTCTCCGTTACGGACGTGAGCACTCTGAAAGCGGCTAAGACTGCTTTAAAACTTTCACTCAGACCTCAAACAGAAAGCACAAAGCCTGTCTTTAAATTTAATTTCGTTTTGTATTAATTGTATCTTAATTTTAATCAAGGCTTCATCAACCAATTGTCTGGATTTAATAAGAAGTAAATATATTAGAAAATAGATAACCACGATACGAAGGCGCCGGCGTGAGCCTGGAGTTTGTCTCATGAATGAACCAAAACTCAGCGTATAGCCTACTTGCCTCACACACCTGAGACATATATATAAAGCTTGAAATGTCTACTTTTAAACAGAACAATTCAAAACGAAAGAAAACAGACTGCTCTCCCGTATGAAATGTGCATTTCTTTCAGGCGCGTTCACTACTTCGAAGATCACGAGTCAGCATCTTTCCAGCCGACAGACATAAAAAAAATTTAAAAGTCTTCTGCTATATTTTACATATTCATAATCATTTTGCCGGTTCGTTGTGACAGCTTTTAGGTGCCCTTACATGTTACGTGAACGCATCAGCACTGAAAACATAGAGATTTTTTTTCTTTTGGGGGCATTTTGTTTGTGTTCAGACTTTCTCATTTGCCTGCGAGATGTTAGAGGACGCTGTTAATAAAGTTGCGAGTAGGCCTACACATTGGATTCACGTTTATTATTATAGGCTATTTAAAAAAATACCCCAGTTTTTATGCCAGTCGTATCATTTTATTTTTGTTGTATTTATCCGCCACACACCTTGAAAGCAGGTCCATGTCTGATATTGTCTGATATTAAACCGGTCCGTGGCGCAAAAAAGGTTGGGGACCGCTACAAGTGATATACATGTAGTTTTTTTTCCTTTTTTGGAGCGAGCGGGGGGTGATTTGAGTGGAGCGTAAAGCAAACTGCGTTGAGCGCTGAGCGCAAATGAGCGGAGCGGCCTGATGTAGCTTTGAGCGGGGGAGCGGAGGGGTGAACAGTTCAGTGAGCGATGAGCGGAGATTCTCACCGCTCCACTCCGCTCATATGCTCTGATTAGCATATTATTTCACAACCTTTGTTAAATACACCTCAGAAATATACTTAAGTCTGTACCTCAGTGACTTCATAACTGGCTGGTTTAGACAAGCTAATAAGAAAGAGAGGTGGCATCACACTTGAAAGTGCTGAAACTGAAGATAAGCTATTTAATGTGAGTTTTTGTATGAGTGTGTAGATTAGATAATTGAGTGAAGCTCTTCCCACATGCAGTGCAGTGATACGGTTTCTCTCCAGTGTGGATCCTCTCGTGTGTTTTCAGGGATTCTGACCGATTGAATCTCTTGTCACAGTGTGAACACTTGTAAGGTTTCTCTCCAGTGTGGATTATCTCGTGTGTTTTCAGGGATCCTGAATGACGGAATCTCTTGTCGCAGTGTGAACACTTGTAAGGTTTCTCTCCAGTGTGAATTCTCTGGTGCTTTTTCAAATCTCCAGCTGTGATAAAAGTCTTCCCACACTCAAAGCACATATGATTTCTTACACCAGTGTGTATTTTCTGATGTTGTTTTAAACTCTGCAGATGTGAAAAACTCTTTCCACACAAAGAACATGAATGTGGTTTCTCCTGTGAATGAACTTTCATGTGTTTCTTCAGGGCTGAAGCCCACAAAAATGTTTTACCACATTGATCACATTCATGCAGTTTCTCTCCAGTGTGAATGTTCATGTGTTCCTGAAGGTGTCCTTGTTGTGTAAAACTCTTCTTACACTGATCACATGTGAACGGTTTCTCTCCAGTGTGGATCCTCATGTGAATCTCGAGACTCTGTTTGCTTGTGAAACTCTTTCCACACTGATCACATGTGAACGGTTTCTCTCCAGTGTGGATCCTCATGTGAACATTGAGATTCTGTTTGCTTGTGAAACTCTTTCCACACTGAGTGCAAGTAAAAGATTTCTGAGATCTTCTTTGATGTTTCTCCACTTCATTCACTTCTTCATTCTCATCCATCGGGCCTGAAATTAAAGTTAAAAAAGTGCTCAGTAAATCAAAAAAAGATAAATGATGAAGTGAAATATATATATATAAAACCCAGATGTAATAGCAGAAAGTATTGAGTTGTGTTCAAACAACTGTTATATAAGATTATGATGATTTTGATCCATTATGTCCCTGGAATTTTCCATGAAAGGGGTGCATTATAAATGATTAAATGATTGCATTTCAAAAAAGTCGGCGGACAGAGTACACAGCTTCAGTACTTCAGTAAAAGTACAGATACCCCTTGCTAAATTTTACTCAAGTACAAGTAAAAGTACTGCATTCAGATGTCTACTTAAGTAAAAGTACTGAAGTACTTGTTTTTAAAAGTACTTGAGTATCAAGAGTACAAGAGTACATTTTCTAAATATTGCATTACTACTGCCACAGTGCTTACATTGGTAAACACAGCAAACACTTGAAGCGAAAACTATAATTAACTTGTTCAGAAAATTTAAATAGTCTGGTGAGGTGGGGCCATGGGTTGGCACATTCCCGGGATGGATCTGCTGCGTCTTCATCCATTGTTTCGTCCATGGTTTCGTCTCTTATCTAAATCTGACCATGGAGTTGACTTTGGCAGAAAGCTGAAGGTGACTGAAGGGACTCAAATCCTGCAGTGCCAGACGTGCCCCCCTGCTTAAGCCAGTACATGTCCAGGCCCGTCTGAAGTTTGCTAGAGAGCATTTGGATGATCCAGAAGAGGATTGGGAGAATGTCATATGGTCAGATGAAACCAAAATAGAACTTTTTGGTAAAAACTCAACTCGTCGTGTTTGGAGGAGAAAGAATACTGAGTTGCATCCAAAGAACACCATAACTACTGTAAAGCATAGGGGTGGAAACATCATGCTTTGGGGCCAGGACGATCTGATTTACAATTTCTGGTTGTTTATACTACTAAATACAGCTTACCCAACATCTCAGATTAACCGGACATCGCTAGCTTCTGTTACTACTAGTACAACACGCTAGTAATTCGCTAGCCTGTTAACGCGTCATCCGTGCATAGCCCACCATAGTCACATGTTTGCCGGGAGCCAGAGCGCCAGACATCAAAGCAAATTTAAAAGTGCTGGCTAATGCTAATCGTAAATTATCTAAGATTATTATTCACGTCGGCACTAATGATGTTCGACTCCGCCAGTCAGAGATCACCAAAATTAATATTAAAGGGGTGTGTGAACTTGCAAGTACGATGTCAGGCACTGTAATTTGCTCTGGCCCCCTTCCTGTTCGCAGGAGTGATGAGATAGTTAGCAGATTGTGTTCACTTAATCGCTGGCTGTCTGAGTGGTGTCCGCTTAATTAATAATATAGAATTCATAGACAATTGGAAAAGTTTTTGGGGCAAACCTGACCTGTTGAAAAGAGATGGTATTCATCCCTCCTGGGTTGGTGCTGCTCTTCTCTCTAGTAATATGGCTCATAGTCTTAGAGCTCAAACATGACAATCTGGGGCTCAGGTCAGGAAGCAGACAGACTGGCTAATCCGACCGTCTGCTAGCGGCCTTGCGTCACCAAGATCAGATAAATCCCATCACATAGAGACTCTTTCACCTAGATATCATCATATAGAGACTGTCTGTTCCCCGAATTTGGAAATCCAAAAAATGTTTAAACCCATTTAAGGTTAAAAATTTAATTGATGTTCAACAAATAAAAAACAGCTATAATACAGATGAGCAAATGCTAAAGCTTGGGTTGCTGAATATTCGATCCTTTACTCCAAAAGCACTCATTGTTAATGATATGATTTCAGATAATAACCTAGATGTGTTGTGTTTGACAGAAACCTGGCTAAAACCAAACGATTACATTACTTTAAATGAGTCCACCCCGCAAGATTACTGTTATAAACATGAGCCTCGTCTGAAACGCAAAGGGGGAGGAGTTGCTGTAATTTATAGCAATATTTTCAAAACCACTAAGAAATCAAGTTTTAAATATAATTCTTTTGAAGCATTGGTGCTTAATGTAAAAATATATAGTATAAATGATTAATCACGTTTGAGATTTGTGCTGGCTACTGTATACAGGCCACCAGGGCACCATATAGACTTTATCAAAGAATTTGTGGAATTTCAATCAAAATTAATATTGACTGCAGATAAAGTACTAATTGTTGGTGAGAAAGATAATGAAAAAGATAATGAAAAAGATGCATTGGGATTGGCATTTAAAGACATTCTTAACTCAATTGGAGTTAGACAACACGTGTCAGGACCTACTCATTGTCGTAATCATACTCTAGATCTAATATTATCACATGGAATAGATGTTGATGCCGTTGAAATTCTGCAGCAGAGCGATGACATCCTAGATCATTATCTAGTCTCGTGTAAACTTCATTTAGCCAAGGCTGCAAAGCCGACTCCGTGTTATAAATATGTTAGACCTATCACTTCTGCCACTAAAGATTGCTTTATTAATAATCTTCCTGATCAGTTTCATCATCTCAGCATTCCAGATAACTTAGAAGAACTAGATATTCCAACAGAAACGTTTAACTCTCTCTTTTCCAGCACTTTAGACACAGTTGCTCCGTTGCGCTTAAAGAAGATTAAAGAAAATAGTCCAACGCCGTGGTACAACGAGCACACTCATTCTTCTGGCAGGATCATTTTATTTAGTAAAACTATCTCACCATTCACTGATGCGGTCCAGGTCGCACGCAGTCACCACATGTTTGGTCTAAAACACTAAAACTGCTCTCATGTATTGCCGCAGGACAGCAAATGTGAGTAAATTCTGTCATCTTTGCAGGACTGTGATATGAAGAGTGTGCAATGCAGAATATTTTTAGCAACAGTGTGAAAGTAAACATCAGTGCTGTTTTGTTAGTTATTGTTTTTGCCACAACACTGGCTACAGCCGTGGTTGAGGCTGGTTAAGACAAGCTAATAGGAAAGAGAGGTGGCATCGCACTTGAAAGTGCTGGAACTGAAGATCAGCTACTTACTGTGATTGTATTTTGTATGACTGTGTAGAGCAGATGAATGAGTGAAGCTCTTCCCACATGCAGTGCAGTGATACGGTTTCTCTCCAGTGTGGATCCTCTCGTGTGATTTCAGGGATGCTGAGTCCCTGAATCTCTTGTCGCAGTGTGAACACTTGTAAGGTTTCTCTCCAGTGTGGATCCTCTCGTGTGTTTTCAGATGTTCTGACCGACTAAATTTCTTGTCGCAGTGTGAACACTTGTAAGGTTTCTCTCCAGTGTGGATCCTCTCGTGTTTTTTCAGGTTTACTGACCGACTAAATCTCTTGTCGCAGTGTGAACACTTGTAAGGTTTCTCTCCAGTGTGAATTCTCTGGTGCTTTTTCAAATCTGAAGCTGTAAAAAAAGTCTTCTCACACTCAAAGCACATATGATTTCTTATACCAGTGTGTATTTTCTGATGTTCTTTTAAATCATGCAGACGTGAAAAACTCTTTCCACACAAAGGACATGAATGTGGTTTCTCCTGTGAATGAACTGTCATGTGGTTCTTCAGGGCCGAAGCCCTCGAAAATGTTTTACCACACTGATCACATTCATGCAGTTTCTCTCCAGTGTGGATCTTCATGTGTTCCTGAAGGTGTCCTTGTCGTGCAAAACTCTTCCCACACTGATCACATGTGAACGGTTTCTCTCCAGTGTGAATCCTCATGTGTTTCTTAAGGTTTCCTTGTTGTCTAAAACTCTTCCCACACTGCTCACATGTGAACGGTTTCTCTCCAGTGTGGATCCTCATGTGAACATTGAGATTCTGTTTGTATGTGAAACTCTTTCCACACTGAGTGCAAGTGAAAGATTCATGAGATCTTCTTTGATGTTTCTCCACTTCATTCACTTCTTCATTCTCATCCATCGGGCCTGAAACTAAAGTTAAAAAAGTGCTCAGTAAATCAATAAAAGAAAAAATATGTATTGAAAATATAAATATATATAAAACCCAGATGTACTGGCAGAAAATACTGAGTTGTGTTCAAACAACTGTTATACAAGATTATGATGATTTTGATCCATTATTTCCCTGGAACTTTCCATAAAAGGGGTACATTAATGTACTAGACATTATTTTTTATTCATTAGAGTCACAGATCTATAGAGCCCCTAATAATGGGACATTTGGTTGTGAGAAAGAAAAAAAAATTCAATGCTTTTGTGTTCCCGCAAGAAACGTTGATACTTTAACCTGTTAGTAATGTTTTGATTATTTAATGTATTTATTTAATAGTTTATTTAATTTAAATACATTTGTCATGAAAACAACAGCCAGTGTAAATGATTCTATTTCAAAAATTAATTGGAGCAGAAAATTTACTTTATAATTAAATTATCAACAAAACTTGCCGTATGTGCAATTTACCGTACATATTTTTTATTTGAGTGTTGGTTATTATATCTAAAAATAAATAGCACATAGTTTGAGCTCAGTTGTTAATTGTAACCTATAATAATACAGCAATGTGTAATTAAGGGCTCCCCATATAGTTTACAGCATTAGCTAAGATAGATTTTTTATCCTTTCGAAAAAAAAATATTCTAATAGAATTTATTTAAACACAAACAAACATTTTTTTAAAAACAGTTTAATAAAAAAAAAAAGTATGTTTAGTTTTATCCCTCCTGCTGTACCGAACCATCATGTTTGGGTTCCATTACAGCCACATTATATTGTGTTGCAATCAGTGATGGGAAAAACCGCGTTATAAATAAAAGGAGTTACTAACGGCGTTATTTTTTTCAGTAACGAGTAATCAAACTAATTACTAGTTAGTTTCCCCCTATTGACAATAAAATGCGTTGTTACTATAACTGAGCTCACTGAAGCGGTTTTCATCCGAGTAGGCTCTCTCTCAGCCATTTTCTCTGGTGTGTCTACGGAGAGCCTGGCCAAGTCCTATTGTACCGAATTTTGGTTGCAGTCGAAAGTTGAATGAACAAGTACTTATGTCCTTTCGATTTCTTACAGGTTGAGCTGTTGTTGTTCATAACACGCTAGCATTCTGCTAATGAATGCTGATTGGTCAGTGAAGGACTGATGACGACCAGAGATAGCCAAGCGGGGACAGAAACAAACAAAACAAAACCTCTTCTAGCACGTGTGTTTACCTGTGTCAGCTGTGTTGTGTGTTTACCTGTGTCAGCTGTGTTGTGTGTTTACTTGTGTCAGCTGTGTTGTGTGTTTGCCTGTGTCAGCTGTGTTGTGTGTTTGCCTGTGTCAGCTGTGTTGTGTGTTTACCTGTGTCAGCTGTGTTGTGTGTTTACTTGTGTCAGCTGTGTTGTGTGTTTGCCTGTGTCAGCTGTGTTGTGTGTTTGCCTGTGTCAGCTGTGTTGTGTGTTTACCTGTTGTGTGTTTACCTGTGTCAGCTGTGTTGTGTGTTTACCTGTGTCAGCTGTGTTGTGTGTTTGCCTGTGTCAGCTGTGTTGTGTGTTTACCTGTTGTGTGTTTGCCTGTGTCAGCTGTGTTGTGTGTTTACCTGTGTCAGCTGTGTTGTGTGTTTACCTGTGTCAGCTGTGTTGTGTGTTTACTTGTGTCAGCTGTGTTGTGTGTTTACCTGTGTCAGCTGTGTTGTGTGTTTACCTGTTGTGTGTTTACCTGTGTCAGCTGTGTTGTGTGTTTACCTGTGTCAGCTGTGTTGTGTGTTTACCTGTGTCAACTGTGTTGTGTGTTTACTTGTGTCAGCTGTGTTGTGTGTTTCCCTGTGTCAGCTGTGTTGTGTGTTTGCCTGTGTCAGCTGTGTTGTGTGTTTGCCTGTGTCAGCTGTGTTGTGTGTTTGCCTGTGTCAGCTGGGTTGTGTGTTTGCCTGTGTCAGCTGGGTTGTGTGTTTGCCTGTGTCAGCTGTGTTGTCTGTTGTCGATGCCTCTAGAGAAAAGAAAGCGCGCGAACGCACCAAAGCGACTGAAGGATTGCCGTAAAGCAGTATCTCTGGTCGTACGATGTGTATGACGCCACTGACATTTTAAAAGACTTTTTAAAGCAAATAAGTGACTCTAAAAAATCTAACACCCAGCAGTGTGTAATTTCTTTGCATCTCCTTTCGAATACAACATTCAAATTACTAGACAAAAAATTATATCCTGAGAAAAGTGGATTTTGAGGGGTATAGCGCCATAGACCTCCATTCATTCTGCACTCGTCCTGTGAGCGCCCTCATGTGGAGCCAGTTCAGAAGCCGGAAGTTCACTGAGAGTGGAAGTTCTCCTCTTATTAGACATTCTCTGACAAAAACGAGGCGAACTCGACAGTGCGCGAGAGAGACCGAGTGTTTCCGGGCATAAATAAATTACACATTTCAGCATTAGAATAATCTCTGTAGCACATTGGTATCATATGCAATGTTTTAATTAGTTTACATAACATGGTTATAAAAAAAACCCCTCCAAAATAACCTCTGATGATGACGTTCTAGGTTATAAAAATAAACCCCCAAAAGATTATATTTTATCATTATTATTTATGTTGGTACATTGTTCAGTATTGAGAGCACTTTTTGTTAAAATTACTTCAAGTAGGCTATACAGTATGTCTACCAGCTGTAAAGGTGTGTGAGTTTTATCATTTTAATTATATACACTAGTGTGTGTAAGTATATTTTTTATTTCTATTTTTTTATTTTTGGTACATTTCTCAAGAGGCATAATTTATTTGTTAGCCAGTGGTGGTCTGTGCAATAAATATTAGAAGTTCTAAACCATCTATTGTTTTGTTGTTCCACTATAGTAGTGATAATATTTTAATATTTAAGTTAATAGGTGTCTCTCACATTGTCCCACAGCAACATTAAACTAGTGTAGATTAGTGTTCAATGTTATATAATAATAAGATGTTCTATTTAGTGTCTATTTCATTCATTTAACATTTCACATTAGGGGTATATCCAAGACATTTCTTATATTTTTACTTTTTTTTAAGTAACGCAATAGTTACTTTCCCTGGAAATAAGTTACTTTTGTAATGATGTAATTCAGTTACTAACGCAGTACTCACTTTATTTTGGCCAAAGGGCTTTTAAGAAGAACAGAGAGCAGAAAAAGAAGAGTTAGAGCAACAGTTAGACCCTGTTTACACCTGGTATAGAGAAGTGTTTTCGACAATCCGATCACAAGTGGACGTGCTAAACACTGGTGTAAACAGGGTCTAAAACAATTTGAGCTTGTCCACTTTTGACCACTTCCAGAGGTAGTGGAAAACACATTCAACCGGATTGCTTTGGTAGTGTAGACGCTCATGTGGTCGAGTGTGTTCAAACAAACACAAATGCGTAAACATTATGGGAAGCGCTGTAGCCAGACGGCATTTAAACTTTGTTGGCTGAAGACCCAAGTTTGGTTTGAAGAAGGAAAACTCTGTGTTTGACGTGGACTTGCAGCTTTAAGAGCAGAAACAAAACTCTTCGTCTATTTTTCTGTCCGTCTCTGGTCATGCTCACATGCAAATTGCATGAGCTTATTTCACCCATTATATTGAAAGCTCATACATTTACCAGCCCATAGACCGTCCCCTCAAAGAAACAGAACAAAAGTGGACAATAGAGATGGATTTGAAACACCAGGTGTAAATGGGAATGGGCCCTTGTATACTTGTGATCAACTGACCAAAACGCATCTTAACACCAGCTGTAGACAAAGCCTCACAATCTTCTTTAATCCTTTTGAACATGTGATTGAAACCAAATGTGAGACATTTAAACTGACCAATCAGCAGATTACAGCTTTCCCACATCGTACTGAAGGTGTGACATTTAGCAAACCTCAGATGTACACACACATCTTGGCCGACAGACCTTTATCACTATCAGCACTTCTTTACGGATCACTAATGGCCCTTGTGGTAAGAAAGAGGGGGTTGGAGCAGGAAAGCAAACGTCTTTGTTCATTTGCAACTAGGGGTGCGCCGATCCGATATTCGGTATTGGTATTAGTCCGATACTGGCCAAAATCAATGGATCGGATATTGCATGAATCGCGGGAGTATAACCGGATCCGATACGATCACGTCCCTTAGTCCTAAATTGTCATACAAATGCTTAACAACACCTGAGAGACATGCCGTAAAGAGAGATGAGCAACACGCGTCACGCAGGGTTGCCAGATTTTCAAATACAAATCCCGCCCGCGTTTCGGGGTGGGAGAGACCGCGACTTCATCTGGCTGGAGTTTCACGGTACTTTCTCCCGGATGCCTGTTAGATCACAACACTGGAGTAGAGAGCACTACTGTTCAGAAATTAAAACTGTTAAAAGGCTCAAACTAATTGCATAATATAACACTACGCATCAACATCTCTTCCCTTTGTGCTTTGAACATTTCAATGCGAAGTGCTGTCGCTGTGCACTGTGACTCCATGTCGCTTCAAGCGCATCATTCTGCGCACGAAATGCGCATAAGCGTTTCGTGCCGCTTGGAGCCTTTCATATTACAATACTTTTGAGCAACGAAAGTTTATTGATAGCTTTAGTTGTTCTGTCCTATCTATCATATGTTGCTGCTTCATTAAAAAGCTGCGCTTAAAATTTTAAAAGAAATGTTTTTTAATTATATAGTAGCCTATATATTTTGTCCGTTTTTTGTTTTACAAAGTTAGGAAAATAATGTTTAAGTCAAGCTTAAAAGCCTTTCTCAAAAGAATAATCACAGTCTCTTCCCCACAGTCAAGCATACAGATACAGTTTATTAGGTAATTCAGCACTTTTTTGAATTATTATTATTTTAGTATCGGATTGGTACTCGGTATCGGCCAATACTGAATCCCAGGTATCGGAATCGGTATCGGAGGCAAAAAAGGCGGATCGTGCCACCCCTATTTGCAACCCTAAAGAACGCAAAAACAATGAAATATAGTTTTTCCATCACCATGTCCCTTTAGGAGCTCTGAGTAAATCACATTTTTGTAGTGAGAACTATTAAATATTTGACAAACTATGCAACTACCTAAAATATTAACATTTTAAAAATATGCAATAATGCTATAATTTTAACACTCCCTGTTTTTACACAAACTAAACCACGTGTAGCAAAGTCTATTTATTTGATAATTGTTTTTAAATGTTGGTGTTTTAGCAAGATAATAACAATATTTTGGAATGCGCAAAACTGCATTAAGACATATCCATAATTTTGGTAACATTATTTGCAGTAATTGTGAACCAGATGTAAAATAAACAGAAATAAATACTCAGATAATACTAATATTGACTTACAGATAACAAACATCTTTGTTAAAAAAAATAAAATTGCACCTGGTTCATATTATTTGTTGCTTTAATTATAATTCACAGCTAGATTTTTCCTACTATAACAGAGCTAAATCTGATGAACTGCTTTATAACCTTAATGTTCTTCAGCCTCACTAATGAAGAATCAGGAATAAACACCAACCTCTTTGTTCTTCAGTGTGTTTCATTCTGCAGTGTTCTGGATCTCTCATGTTCTCACTGTCCTTCAATAAACTCTCTTTGCAGATTTCAGCTCTTCCTGATGGTTTGATGCTCGTTTCACTTGTAGCTGATGGGAATATTCCAGCATTTATTGGTGAATTGCAGTGGGAGGAGCTTCACTGAAGGAGGAGGAGCTTCACTGAAGGGGGAGGAGCTTCACAGAAGGAGGAGGAGCTTCACTTAATGAGGAGGAGCAGATCTGACAAAATCAATAAGAAATCACTTACTGAGTTTAAAAAAAAATAGTCCACCCACTTTAAGTATTTATGGTCACATTATAAAAAAATTAAGAATAAAAAAAAGATTAAAACATAAAAATATATTTACAGATTTGCAAGAAACAAATGGTGCACCAATAGAGTTAACTCAACTTTTTGTGTGTGTTTAGCATATGAAACATGGTTCATCATAGATTATTGAAATAAAAGCCATTATAAAACTTAGGCTACCTAGGCTATATCCTGCAGATGTCACAATAGCTGATTGTGTCGTTTGCTCAAATCTGTTGACAATAAAATGAGCTTAATGTGTGAATTTACAGATCTGAAGACATCAGCATAATGAATGAGGAGAAAACAGGATCTATTGACATGAAATAAAGAGGCTTTTCAGCTGCTCTGATAATAGTGATGAGCCATAGACTATCAATACTCATTCAACAAGAATATAGAGAATGCAAGAATGATACAGAAAATATATAACAACAGTAATATAAATGTAAATGTAAAGACAGCCACTGACGACATTATCAACCCTTGTAATTTGTCCATTTAAATCCGATTCCCTAATAACTTCATAACAACAAAGTAGTTCGCTATAACATCTTACCGTTTTGTATGGGAAAAGAAACAGACACACGATGAAAAACTTTCTGAAAAGCGCCCGTAAAATGTTGAGTAAACCGGGGAGACGCGCGACCGCGAGAGAGGTGACGTCATCACCGCGAGACGAAATAAATGATAGATTATTAAAACTCATTTTTGAGCATAACTTTTCTCCACTCAACTCTGTGATTTGGAACAAAAAAAAATGTATTACGTTTAAAAATAAATCTTTATTTTACAGAAACTGGTACAATAACGGTATAATTTTGGTCAGACAGTAATTTAAGAATAATGAACATCTCTTTACTGTGAATTCCTTAATCATTATCAGATCCCTGTAACTACTAAAGAGTTTGCTGTAGTATTTGAGGCCATTCCCAGTGGCCTTAGTCAACTTTTATCAGGCATGTTTTTAAAAGTCTCTTCTGCTCACAAAGGCTGCATTAAAAAAAAAAAAGTAATGTTGTGAAATGTTATTACAATTTAATATATATATATATATATAGTAAAGTATCATTTGTTCCTGTGACCAAAGCTGAATTTTAGCATCATTACTCCAGTCTTCAGTGTCACATGATCCTTCGGAAATCATTGTAATAAGATGATTTGATGCTCAAAAAAACAATATTTTTTTTTTCAGGATTCTTTGACAGAAAGTTCAAAAGAACAGAAATAGAAATCTTTTGTAATATTAATCACTACCGTTCAAAAGTTTGGGATCAGTAAGAAATTGTATTTATGTTTTGGCTGGGGAAATAAATAAAATAAATCAATGGGAAATCAATGAACCCCTAAAATGGGATCATCAACATGTGAAAGACTACTCAAACCCAAAATCGTATCAATTTATTTAGAGATTTCTGTAACTTATCCAACCATACACAGAACAGATCAGACATCCAAGAAATGCATGCTTACTCAAAATGACATTGCACTAAACATGATGCAAGTAGTTTTACATTTTGTTTACCCAGAAAACTAACATATCTAGTAGGGGTGCACGATATATCGAATCAATATCGTTATCGCGATATCACGTTGTTCGATATCATATCGAACGTCTCGCGATATTTATGCGATATTTTGTTTATGATGCGTCCCGTCCGACATGCACCGTTGCATTTCCCCCGACTGATTTCCTGGTTCTACTTATCTACTTTTCCTGGTTCTATCAAGGTGAGGGTTAACTTTTCATGCTACAGATTTCCAACAGTGGTCAGAAAGAAAAGGGGAGACACTTTGTTTCACTTCTCCCTTGCTCTACCACAGTCCCCACAACACACACACTTGCCAGCTTGACGCACACACCAGCGCGCAAGTATAAACATCAGGCCACCTGGCCACTTCATGCGTTATCACAGATCGGATAGCTATCTAATTTATCAAAACGATTCCTTTTACACCTGTTCACATAAATGTGTTTTTTGCAAAACGGATATAAATTCGATCTTCAATTCCCGCGCTATATGCAGATTTAATGGAGTTCACGTCACCGAACACAGTTATGAGCTGCATTATATATATCATCAGCTAAAATGTCAAAATCAAATACCGCACTAATAGAGAACGGCAACAGCCCTGGTAAGATCATTTCACTTCTTTACTTTTAATGAAGATACTTGTGTGTAAAGCGTCTGCAACTTACTTTCACTTTGATTTGCGATAGTTTGCGCGTTGGCTTGACCGGTAGATGCTCAGCTGCTCATGCGGTGATGCGTGTTGCAGGCGTAGCGTCGTCATATCTGGCCATAACATGACATAGCCTATAGCACGTTCTCACACGTTTATTTTTTTGTGTTTTTGGGAAGAGTACATTTTACATATGTGGTTTCAACAACCAGATGCATTTACACTTCGTCCAGTTTCGTCTGGAATGCGGCCCAGATCTCCTGAAGTGGTTTCAGCGATCAGATTCAAATCCGTCTCGAATGCGCTCAATAAACCCTATGTTGTAAGGAAACTTGTTTTATTTGTTATGAATCTATTTTGATGCGTTTTCCCATAACTTTTGTAGTTTTACATATGTTTAAAAATATCGAAATTAATATCGATATCGCAATATTCATTATCGATATCGCAATATCACTTTTTGTCAATATCGTGCACCCCTAATATCTAGCATGAAGTTTTGTTCTAGCATTAGCCTCACCTAAAGTTTTCATAGCCATACTTGCACCACTTAAATCATTGTCAAGGACACAGCCAAGATAATTAACACTATTTCTGTTTGATATTACACAATCCCCTGTCTTGACACACAGGTTAGGAACCTTGTTCAGTTTACTTTTAGACTCACATAACATGATCCCGTTTTTTACCTAAATGCAATAAGAGTTTATTTTCAGAGAGCCAGTCTCTTACTTTATAACTCCTCATATCACTTGTATTTTACTGACATCCTTGTCTGAAACCAGTAAAGCAGAGAATAAATTACAGTCACAAACTGCTTGCATATCATTTATGTATAGGAGGAATAAAAGGGGGCCTAAGACACTTCCCTGGGGAACTCCATTATTAATAATCGTTTCACGAGTTCACACTTACATATAATTTGACAGGGTAAGTTTAATGCGTATATGGCGTGCTGTCCGGAGGGAGGGCTCCGAGCTCGGAGTTCGGCCCGAACCCAGAGTACTCCCCCCGTACGTAAGTGTTTAATACTAGAAGTGTGGAGATGGGGTGGTGGAGGGATGCTGCAAAACTGTTAACGGAATGAGGTGAGACTGCTGAGTATATATACCTCTCACCATTGATTGCTGAGTGCTCTCCACTTGTGTTAATTATCTGAACGTGCTCCTCCCGAACCTTGTTAATACAACATCATTTCACGAGTTCACACTTACATATAATTTGACTGGGTAAGTTTAATACGTAGATGGCGTGCTGTCCGGAGGGAGGGCTCCGAGCTCGGAGTTCGGCCCGAACCCAGAGTACTCCCCCCAAAGGCTAAAGTAGAGGACAGCCGCCGGACTAAAGATCCCCCAAATGAGTGCCGAGTTTGGCGAGCTGGTATCTCAAGAAGGCCTGGATGCTTGACCGGGAAGGCCCGTAATGGTGGCTCACTGCCTGGGCTGACAGCCCCTTTTGGTCTGCAAACGAGGAGCGGTTGTGGTTTACAGAAAACAGGGAAGTGAGTGCTTGCCTCGAAGATTTCCTCGCACTGCATCGCTGGAAGAAAAAAAGAGAAAACATTAGTACTCTACTGGGAAAGTTCTTACTCCGTCCGCTGTGAGACCAGTGCTCGCTGGACGGAAAGGAAACAGGAAAGTGAGTGCTTGCCCAGGAGATTTTCTCACACTGCATCATTGGATGAAAGAGAAAACGTAAGTGCTCCACTGGGAAAGTTCTCACTCCGTCCGCTGTGAGACCAGTGCTCGTTGGACGGAAAGGAAACAGGAAAGTGAGTGCTTGCCCAGGAGATTTTCTCACACTGCATCATTGGATGAAAGAGAAAATGTAAGTGCTCTACTGGATAAGTTCTCACTCCGTCCGCTGTGAGACCAATGCTCGCTGGACAGAAAGATGAGACAGTAAAGAGGTTTTTTTTTTTTTTACTCGATGAGAGTTTGGTGAGCTTTTAATATGGAACCGGTTGGTCCTGATGTAGCTTTGGAAAGCATCGGAGGACCATCTCCCAAGGGCTTGAATCTGCTTTTGGGAGAGGCCTTTTTGGGCTGCTGAAGTTGCTGCCCCGATGCGGAATGAGTGACTTGAAAAATTCTTTGCCGGAATGCCTGCCTGTTGGAGAACAGATTTGAGGTGTTTCTGGAACCAAAAACGTGTCACGGTTTTTTGGATTCATCTAAGAACAGGGGTTCCAGAGGAGATTTAGCCTGAGAACCTCTCCATTGCAGATATGCCAGAATTGACTGGTATGGTTGGATTTGCGAAGCAAGGTTAAAAATGTAGATAAAGTGACCTTTTTTGGTTTGGTCAGTCTTACTTTGTTTGATCAAATATGAAATGGTTTTGCCATCTAGTACTGATAAGTCTGAGATGGTGGGATGGATTTTTGGGTCAAATTTGGAAGTAATGGCGAGTTCCGAGCATCTAAGAAAACCGAAAAAGGCTAAGATAAACATAGCGTCGAGTGTGCAAGCGATATCAAGGGTTTGGTAGCCTGTGCGAAGGGCGTGAATACAAATGGTGAGAATGTCTAGCGTTATAGGTTGCCTGGCGTCGGGACGGGTAGGCTGGGATCTTTGAATCCCTTTAATCAGGAGTGAGGTTTGTGAATTGTTTATCTCAGAGGAGGGAGCGCCGTACATCAATTTATGAAAAAACTGGATGCCGCTTAAATAACCTTTGATGGACCCGACTTGCAGGCCCTTAGAGATATTAAGGTAGGAGATAAAAGAGGTGATTGAGAGAAGAGAAAAATCAGGAAAAGGCAAGTTATAAGAGACATGGAACGTTTTAAAACATCTCCAAGCAGTAACGTAGGATTGAAGGGTCCTGGGAGATACTGCTTGGAGGATAGTGTCGAGTGATGCGTCAAGCAGAGGTTTTAACGGATGGGTTACGGGAATATTAGTTCTGAATAGCGAGGAACTGAAGTTGGGAATTGATCCGCCTCTGGAGCCAGCATCCTGAATTTCTGAGAGGATCTGTGCACGAATGTTTTGGGATACTGGTGGTGGTTCCATGGCGACTGCGTTGGACGGCACGGGCATCGATGTTGCTGTGAACAGAGAATAAGGTGATTTTTGTTGTAACATAGAGCTGGGAAGGGTATGAGCCGGGTCTGCGAATGTCGGCGGCAGCCTCACGCTTGGATAACCTGTTGTGGCTTGAAAAGGAAAGTTAGTTGCAGGATATGAAGGATTGTGTGAATGAGCAGCAAACGGAGGCGTATTTGATTGAGCTGCTGGAGCTGCAGGCCACTGAAAGTGGGCGGGGTTGTAACCTGTTGGATGAGACTGTTGAAATGGATGTGCCTGTGCTGCTATCGGTGATAGCCTCGTGCTAATGTCTGTGACGGGAGCAGGAGGCCACTAAAAAAAGAAAAAGGGTTAGAAACAGCAGGAGTAAAAAACTGAGTGGTTGTGGGAGGCCGCTGGGCCCGGCTACATGCTGCGCTGTGGCAGCAGAAGCCATGGTGGAGGGCTGGGCCTCGTCGAGAGGTGGGAATGCCATAGCGGAATCTGGTGCGTGGCCCAGGCTCGCTGAAGGCCTGTTGCTGCGTCTTGGTGGACGCAGCGATCCGGATCCTGTGCGGGAAGACGATAGCGGTGACTGGGCAGGCGATTTTTGGGCCCTGCGGGCTTTGCTCTGCTTGTGGGTCGTCTTGGGAGTTGACTGTAAGGAAACGTACAGATCATACAGCTCCGCCTTGTTCATTTTTCGCGAAGCTTGTATGTCTGAATTCCCCAGTGCTTGTCTTAATCCAGCTACGGTCCATTTCCCGATAGGTGGGATCGTCGGGATGGCCGAGCGGTAGGAGGAAGCTGGAGAAGTAGATGGAAGTCTTGCCGGGGGCAGTGAAGACTGGCCGCGGCGCCTTGGTGAGCGCAGGGCTGTTCGGGCCGGTGTGCGGCCGCGTGAAGAAGCCTGGTGTTCAGGTGCAACATCCGGCGTAGGAGGTATGGTCGTGGGACCGGTGTAATGCGCAGGTGCATCCCTGGCAAAGTTTGCTTCTTCGTCAGAGGAAGAGCTTGGGCGTTGAGACATGGCTGCAGAGCTGAGAAGAAGCTACTAAACTGCTGCAAAACTGTCAATGCAATGAGGTGAGACTGCTGAGTATATATACCTCTCACCATTGATTGCTGAGTGCTCTCCACTTGTGTTAATTATCTGAACGTGCTCCTCCCGAACCTTGTTAATAAAACATCATTTATTCAGAGAGAAACCCATCAATTTCTACACTTTGAATTCTCCCAGTTTAATAAAAGTTCAACTAGGCTATCAGCATACTTGAAAAACACATGACACTTAATCTTACAGTACTGAATGATTCAATGTCAAAAGCTTTTTGGAGATCTAAGAGTACCTGTCACGGTTGATGAATTCACTGACTCTTCCTTGCGCTGTGTTTGGGTGTGTTTGTGGGCGTGGTTGCTGATGATCCTCCAGCGCCTATTTATTCTCACCTCTTGTGTCTGTGTTTCATCCATTGAGTCTGGTTTCTGATATTGTTTTAAATAAACCAGTTTTACTTGCTATTGCTGCTTCTGTGCTCTTTGCCGTGACAGAAACATTGCACACATTTTAACTCCATCAATCTGCTTTCTTATAAAATCTGTTAAATAAAATACATTTACATTTGATCATTTAGCAGACGCTTTTATCCAAAGTGACTTACAAATGAGGAGAGCAATAGAAGCAATCAAACTAACAGGAAAACATTAGAAGTAACTAATTGTTTTTTTTTCTTAATGCAAGAAGACAGAGCAGACAATAAAAAATGGACAACAAAAGTTTAATATTTGGTGCAGCAAATACAAAAAGAAAGTAAAACTAGAAACAAATAAGACAGATCTCTCTCTTTATTGACTAACAAGATAATAAAGCATCTCAATCAGCCTCCTCTTTAGCTTCCTGAGCAAGAACAAATAGTAAAAAAAAGTAAAAAAAAAAAAAACCACTTGTACTTTTAAACATATAGATTATATTAAGCAACATTATATATGTGATATTGCTCTTTGGGAAGGAACTTTATCTTTGAGTTGATGTGAATCTCAGTTAAATATAAACTACTTAATGTGACAAATGTTGACAATGTTTCTTTTATACTGTTGATAGTTGTGGCCAGGGCTGTAGAGTTCTAGAATCGCCGGCGTCCCAGATATATTGCCTGTCTACTTTGATTTGATTGATCATCTCAATATTCTGATGTTGATGAGCGGCGACAGACCGCAGAGCTCAGACGAGAAGATCTTGGAGCTGTGCAATATCCTTGCAGCACTAAAGTAGAGTTAATACTATATTAGCGAATTATTTCACAACCTTTGTTATATACACCTCGGAAATATACTGAAGTCTGGAGCTCTGTGACTTCATAACTGGCTACAGCCGTGGTTGTGGCTGGTTAAGACAAACTAATAGGAAAGAGAGGTGGCATCACACTTGAAAGTGCTGGAACTGAAGATAAGCTACTTAATGTGAGTTTTTGTGTGACTGTGTAGAGTAGATGAATGAGTGAAGCTCTTCCCACATGCAGTGCAGTGATACGGTTTCTCTCCAGTGTGGATCCTCTCGTGTGATTTCAGGGATCCTGCCTGATTGAATCTCTTGTCGCAGTGTGAACACTTGTAAGGTTTCTCTCCAGTGTGAATTCTCTGGTGCTTTCTCAAATCTGCAGCTGTGATAAAAGTCTTCCCACACTCAAAGCACATATGATTTCTTACACCAGTGTGTATTTTCTGATGTTCTTTTAAATCCTGCAGACGTGAAAAACTCTTTCCACACACAGAACATGAATGTGGTTTCTCCTGTGAATGAACTGTCATGTGGCTCTTCAGGTCTGAAGCCCTCAAAAATGTTTTACCACATTGAGCACATTCGTGCAGTTTCTCTCCAGCGTGGATCTTCATGTGACCCTGAAGGTGTCCTTGTTGTGTAAAACTCTTCCCACACTGATCGCATGTGAACGGTTTCTCTCCAGTGTGGATCCTCATGTGAATCTCGAGACTCTGTTTGCATGTGAAACTCTTTCCACACTGAGTGCAAGTGAAAGATTTCTGAGATCTTCTTTGATGTTTCTCCACTTCATTCACTTCTTCATTCTCATCCATCGGGCCTGAAATTTAAGTTAAAAAAGTGCTCAGTAAATCAATCAAAGAAAAAAAAAATGTAGTGAAAAAATATATATAAAATCCTCATCTAATAACAGAAAGTACTGAGTTGAGCAATCTTTGTCTTTTTAAAAAATTTCCCACAACAGCGCTAAAACAAGTTCCTTGTTCTGACTAACTCTTAAAGACAGCCATCTAACGGTGTAATACTGTAACTCCACTATATACCAATCACTAACAGACCATTTCTCAATACCAAATACGGCATACTATTTATAAAATAATATTTATTGATCAACAATATTTAAATTCGAATCGATTCTGAGCTTAGTTTTTAACAGCAAATGGCGCTGTAGGCTAGTTTTTAACCGCACGCTTTAATGCTCGCGAAGAAAAGCGCTCGTGCGCTCGTCTGAGTCTGAGAATGTACTCTCACCTCAGAATGCTTTTATGACACAAGATTAATGTAAACGGCCCACTGCAAACACCCTTATAATTCACTTCAACCTTTTAGAAGTTTATGAACGATTATTTTATAGAAGGTTCAAGCGGTGTGTGTGAGCCATGGAAGCAATCACAGTACGGTTGTTTCTAAAGCACGCAGTGATGTTAAAAACTAAGCTTAGAATCGATTCAAGAGAGAATCGCAATGCATTCGGAAAATCTCCGAATCGATCAGGAATAATTTCTCGATTCACGATGCATCGGTTTATTCTCCCAGCCCAAGAAGTTAGAATAGCAAAACACTGGAGTAAACGCCTCTAAAAAGCTTTGAGCTTGTCCACTTTTGACCACTTCTAGAGGTAGTCGGAAACACGTTAATCGGGATTGCTTTCATAATGTAGACGCTCATGTGGTTGAGTGTGTTCAAACAGCAACAAAAGACCGTCTAATCTCCGTCTACTGATCTAATGCTAAACATTATGAGAAGCGCGCTAGCCAGACGAGATTTTAACTCTGACGGCTAAAGACACAAGTTTGGTTTGAAGATAAAAAACTTTGTGTTTGACGTGGATTTGCAGCTATCAGAGCAGAAACCAAAGCGGTATTCTGTTAATCTCCAGTCGCGTTCACATGCAAATTGTGTGATCTTATTTCGTCCATTAGACTGAAAGAATTGAGAAAGCCCATACATTTGCCGGCCCACAGACCCTCCCCTTGAAGAACTCAGGACAGAAGGGGTTGAAAGTAGACAAAAGAGACAGATTAAAACACCAGGTGTAAATGGGAATGTGTCTCCCTCGTCTACTTATGGTCCAATCAACCAAAACACATCTTAACACCAGCAGTAAACAGAGCTTTACAATCTTCTTTAATCCCTTTCTTGATCTTGTGACAAACAAAATGTGAGACATTTAAACTGACCAATCAGCAGATTACAGCTTTCCCACATCGTACTGAAGGTGTGACATTTAGCAAACCTCAGATGTACACACACATCTTGGCCGACAGACCTTTATCACTATCAGCACTTCTTTACGGATCACTAATGGCCCTTGTGGTAAGAAAGAGGGGGTTGGAGCAGGAAAGCAAACGTCTTTGTTCATTTGCAACCCTAAAGAACGCAAAAACAATGAAATATAGTTTTTCCATCACCATGTCCCTTTAGGGGCTCAGAGTAAATCACATTTTTGTAGTGAGAACTATTAAATATTTGATAAACTATGCAACTACCTAAAATATTAACATTTTAAAAATACGCAATAATGCTATAATTTTAAAACTCCCTGTTTTTTACACAAACTAAACCACGTGTAGCAAAGTCTATTTATTTGCTAATTGTTTTTAAATGTTGGTGTTTTAGCAAGATAATAACAATATTTTATTAGCGTTTATATTTTAAGACATATCCATAATTTGGTTGCAGTAATTGTGAACCAGATGTAAAATAAACAGAAAGAAAATGCTCAGATAATACTAATATTGACTTACAGATAACAAACATCCTTGTTTAAAAAAAAATGTTTGCACCCGGTTCATATTATTTGCTGCTTTAATTCTAATTCACAACTAGATTTGTCCTACTATAACAGATCTAAATCTGATGAACTGCTTTATAACCTTAATGTTCTTCAGCCTCACTAATGAAGAATCAGGAATAAACACCAACCTCTTTGTTCTTCAGTGTGTTTCATTCTGCAGTGTTCTGGATCTCTCATGTTCTCACTGTCCTTCAATAAACTCTGTCTTTGCAGATTTCAGCTCTTCCTGATGGTTTGATGCTCGTCTTCACTTGTAGCTGATGGGAATATTCCAGCATTTATTGGGGAATTGCAGTGGGAGGAGCTTCACTGAAGGAGGAGGGGCAGATCTGACAAAATCAAGAAGACACTCATTCAGTTAAAAAAATAGACCACCCACTTTAAAGGGACATTGTGTAGGAATTTCTCCCATCTAGTGGTGACAATGTATTTTGCATTCAAAAAAATAGTGCTCTCCAGCGCCTCGCTTTTTCAAATGCGTGTTGCATCTACGGTAGCCGTTATGTACCAAAAAGCTATGACAGGATGTTCTAATAGCACTTCGAGTTTTCCTTCGGGTGAACAGGTTTGTTATTTCAAACAAACTGCAACTTGACACAACGAACAAACGAATGTTACAGTATGAATTACTGACAGTGAAAAACATGAACTATGGTAATTAGTAGTGATGCCTTCTATATTCGTTATATTTTTGTATATTATATAATGAAGTACACAACCAAGCAATGAAAAAAAGCTTGTAATTAAGAACGTAACATTGACTTACCTGTCGAGAAGAAAGCAGGCAACTTCAGCGTCTCTTTTGAAAGCTTTCTCCTGCATTAGCTCTTTCCACCTGGAAAAAGCTATCCCGACATTAACCCTTGTTTTTGTAATCTCCTTTCACGTTTCCTTTTACGGTCTATTTTGGACTTTTTCGACGACAAGGACTCCTTATCCTGTAACTCAGCATATGTATGAATTAGGGCTGCACGATTTGGGGAAAATGTCATATTGCGATAACAGAGGTCAATATTGCGATTGCGATATAATAAACAAATGGTTTCATGAGTCAACTTGCTTGGTTCTCAAGGAAAATAAATGCACACACAGATTAGTGATAATCAGCCTAAAGAAAAAAGTTCTTTAGTCTTTATTTTGTATTATCTATTTAATATTTATTTAATATGGCTTTTATAACAAATAAAAACACATTGTTAAACAAGACAAGGCACATTTTACACATGGGAACAACTTTGGCCCGATTTAAGCCCCTCTGAAGGAGAAGCTAGACTGTCCAAAAGATTTTCTAAACTTCGGGAGCACACAATCCCCACTAACTGAGGCTCTGGTGTAAGGTCTAAGAGAGCCCTGACGCCTCTCCATGAGGCCAGAGAACAGTGGGGACACACAGTTGTTCAAACATTTAAAAGTCAATTTCAAAATACTGAAATTTACAAAATTTTCAAAAGTAAAAAGCTTGTGCTTTTGTATGATATCACAATGATGCCATCTCAGTTTCTTGTCAAATATCTTAATTGCCTGTTTATATAGAGAAGTGACTGGTTTTAGAGTGTACGCTGATGTTTGTGACAAGAGCAGTGAGTGTTTTTCTCTGTTCCCTTTTTTTCCTTGATTAACTCTAGCGACAGATATAATTAGTAGCTACTGTGTACTGTCCCTTTAAGACCAGGGGCCTCATTTATAAAACTTTGCGTAGGATTTGCGTCAGAAGTGGCGTACGGATGAAACATAGGACGTGCGTACGCACAGAAATATTCGGATTTATAAAACCGTGCGCACGCACATCCTACGCAGTTTTCCCTTAATAAATCACAATCAATTCTAAATATAGCGCAGCTTTTGCGGCTTTATGTCACGCCCATAGTTGCCCATAAATAGTCCGTGAAACGCCCAAAAGTTAATATTGATCGACGATGAATATTAACTTTTGGGCGTTTCACGGACTATTTATGGGCAACTATGGGCGTGATCGATTGAGAAATCATGGCAAACACAGAGAGGAAAACCAAGAAACGTAACTTCACTCAATGTGAAGTAGAAATTATCGTTGGCGAGGTGGAAAAGAGAAGTAAAATGTTGTTTGGAGGGCACAGTGTGGGCATTACTAATGCCAAAAAGGCACTTGAGTGGCAAAAGGTTGCAGACGCCGATAATGCTGCAGCCTCACAACCTCGGACCGTGGCCGAAATAAAAAAGAAATGGTCGGACATCAAAGTCGTCGGACAAAAAAAAAAAAAAGAGTCTAGCGCTCCATCGCCAGAGTGTGTCTGCCACGGGTGGAGGAAAGGGGATACGGGAGCGTTTTATTACCATCCATTTGATTGCGTCTGACAAGCTACGAGGATGAAATGCATAACATGCCAATATTATTGCAGAACATATTTCACTTTTCTTTTTGCAAATATGTGTTAATTTGCATTTCTGCTGTAATTTTCATTTGATTTTGTTTGTTTTAGACTGCAGATCGATCAAACGGGTGTTCGTGGCTGTTAATTGTAGCCTAAGACTTGCTTTGTGAAGTCTTCGTGTTATTTATTATGAGAGGCAGTATTGACATTTCTTTTACACAACGGTCTACAGTTTCACACACTTTCACGTGTTTCTTCCATCTGCCAACGGTGTTGCCATTTCTCATTTCACCCGTTTTTGTGCGTACGCCTGGGTCAGAGTATGCGAGAAGGACCGCACATTTTCCCGTCAAGTTTGCTTTTTATAAATACCAATTATTACGTAGAGAGCTGCGTACGCCTTCTTTTGTGCGTACGCAACGTTTATAAATGAGGCCCCAGATGCTTTCAGAGACGCGCCTCATTCTCTCATGAGTCACAACTCTTCATGTTCATCATAAGACTACTTATGAAGATACTCGACAAAAAGACATTTTGGCATAATTGTGTGTGTTATTGTTCGTTCAAGCTCAAAAGAGAGCTGTATTCTGGCACGCTGTTTTGTGCGCACGCACGATATTAGCGCGAGTCTTTCTGTGTGTCACAGTCAGGACATTCACAGGCAGCGCGTTCATTTAGGCATACATGCGTTTTGTTCGTTCTACAGCGAAAGAGAACTTGATACTGGCGCGCGTCTATCAGTGGGTCGTGTGTGTGTGTGTGTCAGGAGGACAATCACTGACTGACAGCGCGTTCTTTTTTGTCTTATCGCGCATGAATGGTTTAAAAGCATTTGCATGAATAAGAGCGGGATCATGTAACACTAGCCAAAGGATGGCAACAATTAACAGATGCTGCTTTAATAGCGCTTATTTGTTTATTTAATATAAATCACAGCATTTTGCGTCATATAATCGCGTAGGCTTGACATAGCGATTGCGATACGATTAATCGTGCAGCACTAGTATGAATGAACGGTGTGTAAATAACCGTGCAGTGCAGCCTTTTAAACTTGCCGGGGCTGCTCCTCCGCTAATGCTGGCTTCAGTCACGTGACGCGGGCTCTGAACGAAAACGCGTTGTGGAAACGCGTTGGCCAAGTACTTTTTGTCCCTCTCTGCTATTATAGTTTTTAAAGATGGCGGAACTACATGGAAGCCTTCGTGGACCTACCCGTCCTATGTATATAAAGATAATAAATTCTTCGTTTATAAGGATAAGTCAGATAATTAGCAGAGGTATTTGTACACCATTATGGACATATTTATGAATAAAAATATTCATTTTAGATAATAAAATACCTAAAAAGTTACACATTGTCCCTTTAAGTATTTATGGTCACATTATAAAAATAATAATAATAAAAAAAAAGATTAAAACATAAAAATATATTTACAGATTTGCAAGAAACAAATGGCGCACCAATACAGTTAACTCAACTTGTTTTTGTTTATTGTGTTGCATATGAAACATGGTTCATAATAGATTATTGAAATAGTCTAAAAGCCATTATAAAACTTACCCATATCTTGTAGATGTCACAATGCTCAAATCTGTTGACAATAAAATGAGCTTAATGTGTCAATTTACAGATCTGAAGACATCAGCATAATGAATGAGGAGAAAACAG
This sequence comes from Scardinius erythrophthalmus, assembly GCF_964197995.2. NCBI lineage: Eukaryota > Metazoa > Chordata > Actinopteri > Cypriniformes > Leuciscidae > Scardinius > Scardinius erythrophthalmus. The sequence continues at coordinate 4,070,339 of NC_138234.1, read as the reverse complement.
GATCTATTGACATGAAATAAAGAGGCTTTTCAGCTGCTCTGATAATAGTGATGAGCCATAGACTATCAATACTCATTCAACAAGAATGTAGAGTATAAGAATGATACAGTAAAATATAACAACAGTTATATAAATGTAAATATAAAGACAGCCGCTGATGACATTATCAACCCTTGAATTTGTCCATGTGAATCCGATTCCCTAATAACTTCCTAACAACAAAGTACTCCGCTAACATCTTACCGTTTTGTATGGGAAAAGAAACAGACACAAGATTCAAACCTTTTCTGAAAAGACCCCGTAAAATGTTGCGTAAACTTTATAGTGCAGTTACGAGATTCAACGTGTGAACTGTTTACCTCAAAAGACCCGGGAGACGCGCGCCGCGACGGTGAAAGTGGTGACGTCATCACCGCGAGACGAAATAGTAAAGTATAATTATTATTATTATTATTATTTTATTTTTTTTAAATATGTATAAATAAATGCATCCACCTAATCATCATCATACATCACTGTCATCAATACCCAGGGCTTTCAAAGTATCTAAACCAATATGTGATATAACACTTTATGTCACTGCATTTCCCTCACATTTCAGAATCCCAGACAGATTCCCTTTCCTTAACCACTGTCAATCTTAAAATGCACTGCTGAAATGTGAATTATTGACAGTGACCCAATCAACCTGAATTCACCCTATAAAATACGTAATCTTAATAGGACTAATATTTTTATTTGTGTGAACATGAAGGATACTTCCCATCTATAAAGTATAAAAGCGAATTATTAAAGCAATCTGATCATAACAGTCTTGTTGAGATCTGGGCAGGTCAAGGTAATTGAAAGGTCCTAGAAGAAGAGGGATGTAGATATGTAATGGTTGTGTTTTTAGTGGTCAGCTGTTGCAGTCCAACAGATGGCGCTTGCACAGTGGTTGAGAATGAATGATATCTCCAGAGAGAGAGAAGCGTCCTCCTCATGCATATTTACAGTTTAACTGTAAAAGTGATGCCTATTTTCATTTCAGATTATGAGAAAATAACTTGAATGTAGGTAGGCTACATAAAAGCCAAAATATAACATTATGGTAGGCTACCTTATCTTTAATGAGAAGATATAGATGATGTTGTGAACCCAGCACTAACAATTTGAGTTTAATTGATCGTCAAAAGCGTGCGTATAATTTCTAGCGCGGCAGATGCTAAAATATTCAAATTTAGATGTAGAGCAGAAGAACATTCATTAGTGATAGCTTGACATCTTAAAACCTCGTTTATTAAATATGTATCAGATAACAAGCAGATACAAAGCACAGAACAAATAGAACTTATACAGGAATTAAATTATATCAAGTATATGTAAAGCTTCACATTTAAAAAAAAAATATATAAAAAATAATCAATAAAAATAAAATAAAAGACATACACAGATGAAACATTATGCATCAGTGGTATTGTCAAAAATATCATCATAATATTTCAAGAATCTGTCACTTTTCTTGTTTTTAATCAACCTTAGAGACTTCAGAAATGTATCAATTTCAATTAAGAAATGCAGAAAAGTAGGCTGCGATTTAGAGGATTTTTGCTTGTGAATAAAAATGGATCGGTGTTTCATCCTTATTCCCACAGAATGAGCAAGAACGGTCAACATCCATATATTTTGCAACAGTATAATTCACTGGGTATATAATATGTAAGATCTTAAAGTGAACTTCTTTAATCTTATTTGAAATACAATACTTATGAGGTAACAACCAGGCTTCCTTCCAGTCTATAAGTTCAATAAAAGAGGCCCAATAAAATTTGCCTTTAGCAACATTATATTTTACTCTGAAAAATGTCGAATATGCTTATTATTACATTTCTTACTAAGTATATTTATACCATCTAAGATCAAATCAGGTTCTTTGGTGACACTCTTACTGAAGGTTAGATGACATTTAACAAGTTGACTTAGACCGGAAGGAATTGCTTTAAGCACTGCGTTATATTCTTTAAATGGTAAAGGGAAATTATGAACAGACATAAATTCTTCATAAGATAAAAAATTACCAGATTTACCAAAAATTGAGAGAATTCCAATTATATTCCTGTTAAACCATGTAGAGATAAAAACAGATTTATTCCTAATCCTTATATTAGAGTTGTTCCATAGAAAGGTTTTATGAGGTGAAAAATTGTGGGTGTAGCATAACTTCCCAGCAAGAAGAGCCTGCTGATGAAATGTAGAAAGTGCAACTGGCAATCTGTTCGGCAAGTAGTTAAAGGGGAGGCCACCAATTTTGGTAAAGAATAAAGATATGATTCGGGATAAAAAAACATATAGAATTAGGATTTGTTAAGCATTCTTTGATCCAATTTATCCGAAAGGTGTTCACTGTATATCACTAAAATCTAACACTTCAAGTCCACCTTTTTTTCGACAATTTGAAAGGACTGTTTTTTTTTTTTTAGCTTGTGAGGTTTGTTTTTCCATATGAAGTCTAGAAAAATGTTGTTAATTCCTTTAGCAGAAGAGTCATTGACAAAAAGAGAAAGAGAAGGATATACAAAACGAGATAATCCTTCTGCTTTGGACAAAGGAACCCTCCCATAAAGGGAAAGGTCTCTTTGGAGCCAAAGATTAAAGATGTTTTTGGTTTTCTTGACCCGTCCAGAAAAATGTAGCTGTTGTCGAGCTGTTGCATTTTTTGTTAAATAAATACCAGGATACCTTACGGTCTCTTTTACAGAGATACCATCGATTGAAGAATCGTCACTTTTATACAGCGTCATTATCTCACACTTGGACATATTCAGTTTCAATCCAGAAGCACATGAAAACGGCTCAATTACATTTACAGCCTTGGTTAATTGACTCTTATCTTTTAAAAAGAGAGTTGTGTCATCCGCCAACTGGGAGATTTTAATTTCTCTATCAAAGATGGATATACCTTCCAAGCTTTGTTCATGGATAATACTTAACCATAATACCCTCCCCCAAGACTAAAAAAAGTTGGATGACCCTCCCCTCAACAAAGAATAAAAAGACATGACTCTCCCCTATTTTCCTCCGGTGGTCCTTTCCATAAATACCGAACGGTCCCTAATAAGTCAAGTCATCTTCCTTTATATAGCGCTTTCAACAATGTAGATTGTTTCAAAGCAGCTTTACAGAGATAAACGTATAATTTAAGGTAACAGAGGTTGTTTTGGCTTTATAGCGGTTCTTTAATAAAGTTATTTTCCAGCTAAAGTTAGTTTTGTTGATTCGCTTCCGTCGCAACGATCATTTGTTATTAATTTATCTGTAGAGTGGTAAAGGGATCCTCCATAGGGAGAGACTAGTGGCACTTCAGGACTGCGTTGTCATCGGTCCAGGCGAAGGTCCTTCGTCAGATCTGGATACGGCCTGGATCCGGCAGGCTGCGGGAAGACCTCGGGATAAACAAAGACACTAAAATTAGCGTAGATGCCATTCTTCTCATGATGTAATGAGTACATCAGGATTTATGGGAAGTGTTCCCGGTTCTGGCTGACCTAATCTATGCAGCCTAACATTGAATTATAGAAGTCTATAATGTGTTATGTGTATGTTAGAGAGATGTGTCTTTAATCTGGCTTTGAACTGACAGAGTGTGTCTGCTTCCCGGACAATGTTAGGAAGACTGTTCCAGAGTTTTGCTGCTAAATAGGAAAAGGATCTACCGCTATAAGCGATGTCACGCATTTTTTAGGCCAAAACTTTTTTTGTCACATACATCAAACATCTCCTCAACATCCGCTAGCTGCCTGTCCCCTGAACACACTGTAAAAAACCGCGGTCTCTCTAGACACCACAGGCTCTACAAACGGCAACAAAAACAAACTGGGCTCACCCGCACCACGAAACACAACAAACCAATAACCGGCCAATAACCGACAAGAAGTATTTGAGGGTGGGGTTTGGGGGGTTAGTGTGCGTACACATGAAGAGGGACAAGGATAAGGAACGCGCGAAGTACCGAATTTAGGCAGAGGGGATTCCAATCTGACATTCAGTTGCTCTGTTTTTGCAGAACAGGTGAGTAAATCCATTGTTCTTTCTAAATTGACGTCCATGTTCGCCAAACCAACACAAGGATTTAACGTTAATTAGCTAAAACTATGCAGTCAGCGTTAACTTTGGTGAATACAACCTATATGTTTCTAGCAGCTAGTGATCAATCTCTATTGTAACGTTAAATGATCAAGCAAATTCACAGTAGGGCGACAATTTGTGTGAATGATTGTTTTCATCCACTGTTTGTTATGAATTTGAATGTTCATTTATAGGCTGTTGACAACTTTGACTAAATTTATGATGACGCCGATGTTTATGCTCACTGGGAAACAAAAAGTTAACGTTATCATGATATTATTGCGTCATTGTATGGGAGCTATAGTTATAACCTCAGGTGGCGAAACGACTTTAAGATAATGTTTCTCTTTTTCTGCATTCTGTTCTGCAATTAATAAAAGCATTTATCTAACTTGGCGACATTACACATTGAATGAAGTATCAGTAAAACTTTGTTTGTAGTGACTACTTTGACTTTCCTTTATGCCGGAAGGGAGGAGAGGAGGGAGGAGACGGGATGAGGAGGAGGGAGGGTCTAGATAGCCTCCGTTTTGTTTGACAACAATTCGAAGGTCAACAAGAAGTTACGTCTCCCGACATCGCTTATAGCACCTTTAACTGGCCGGAATTTTGAGATCGCAATAGACGTGAAGGACTATAATGCGTTAAGAGCTCGCTCAAGTACTGCAGAGATAAACCATTTAGTGCTTTTTAAGTAATCAGCAATATTTTAAAATTGATGCTATGTTTAATAGGGAGCCAGTGCAGTGTTGACAGAACTGGGCTAATATGGTCATACTTCCTGGTTCTGGTAAGAACTCGAGCTGCTGTGTTTTGGACCAGCTGTAGTTTGTTTATTAAGCGTGCAGGGCAACCACCCAGTAGAGCATTACAATAATCTAACCTTGAGGTCATGAACGCATTAACTCCGCATTTGTCAATGAGAGCATATGGCGTAATTTAAATATATTTTTAAGATGGAAAAATACGGTTTTAGAGATAGTAGCCACTAGGGGTGACCCCGAATAGTCGAAGATTTGATGCTTTGATTGGAGGAGCCTGATTCGACTACCGATCTCATGGTCGAATCTTCGCCAAAAAAAAAATAAAAAATAGAACTACCGTTTTTCTGTCAATACGTTAATATTCAGCCAATTATGATAATGCTGTATATAAAAATGTGCAAAGAAAGAAGATAAATATTTTTTAATAAATATTTTTAACGTGCGTGAATAAATCCAAACACCTCGTGTTAAAGGTGTTTTACACTTTTACTCAAACCATAGGTCTGGGATAAGAAAATCTAAATGTACACCATCAGAAAGGATATTCTCCAAGGCTGGATTCAGCATCATGAAATGCCGGCCACTTCTGCCGGCCAACGTTAACAAGTTAACACGTTAACAACGTGAAAAAAGCTTTTAAAACGCTTAAAAGGCACTTTAATGTGGATTAATGCATGTACACAGTACACACTTTATTAAGAAACCATACTATGTGCAGATACATTATAGTAAAGCGTTTTCTTTACATAATTTGATATTTTAATTTAACTATTTTAGGAGATTAAGCCGTAAACGCTTTTCACGTTTTAGAATGTATTTTATCCACGCGCACATTTTGAATAGACTCCAACGGACACAGACAGAGTGAAAGACTGGATTTGTTCGCTCGATCAGGTAGGGTACAAGGGATTTCAAAACTTTTCATCCGGTTCTGATTTGATTTTTGGATGCTGTGAACTTTTTTAGCTAAAAAGACTGCCTCTCCAGTTTAGAATTTATTGTTATTTCTGCGGTTAAAAAGACAAAGTTGAACATTCTGGCTACTATTGTTATTTTAATAATTTATTTATTTTCATTTTATTTATTTATCTGTCAGGGTTATCTAATCTAACTATTTGTGGCTTGTGTTTTAAATATATGTTCCCCTGCACTTTAGGCATTTTGCACACATTTGCTCCTCATCTTGTGACTTGATTCTGATTTATTTAGTTTTGTATTTTTATTTATTAGAAAGGTATATTCTGTTCTAATTTAATTTTGTAAGTTGTTTTATTTTTTTCTGTGCATCGATGCTGTACTGAGCCTGCTCGCACAGGTAATTTAGCCGATTTAATTTGATTTGCATGTGAAATGCAAACCGTCTGTGGCCGAGTTATGTTATTTCTTAGTTTTATTGATCCAAAATGTTTTTATACATTTTCTTCTATATCTTTGTGTGATTTTCTTTACATCGCGACTTTGAAATGTTAAAGCCCCGCCCCCATACACATGATTCGACTATTAGTCGACTATAGGCAAGACTTGACAATTCTGATTTAACTATGAAAATCCATAGTCGGGGACACCCCTACTAGACATGTGACTTTCAAATGAAACACTGGAATCAAAGAGCACACACAGGTTCCTAACCGACGACGAAGATATGACAGAGCAGCCATCAAGTGCTAGACAGCATTCTAGGTTATTACGTGAGAAAGTTTTTTTGTCCAATAATTAGAATCTCTGTTTTTTTCAGAATTTAGAAGTAGGAAATGACTAGTCATCCAATTTTTTATATCAGCTATGCATTCCGTTAATTTTGTGAATTGGTAAGTTTCGTCAGGGTGTGAAGAAATATACAGCTGAGTATCATCAGCATAACAGTAAAAGCTAATTCCATGTTTAATTGCATGTCCCCATTAAATTGTTTTATATTTTGGACAGTGCAGTGAGCAACACACAGACAAAATTAAACACACGAACATTCAAGCAGGGACATTCCTGCTCCAGCTGAATGCATTTATAGACAAATGGCTGTATAAAATAATTCATTTTGGGCTTAGAAGCACCAAACCACTAACCAGCCAGCAGCACATCTGCTTCTCATGTCTGGGGGAAGCCCGTCGATTATGATTTGGATCGGCCTAATGTGGAAGGGAGACGCTTTAAAAATGGGGATACCAACAACATTCCAAGTAAGTGAAATGTTCAACTGGTCTGGATCATTTAGGGCATCTACAGCTTTATACAAGGCACCATCAAATATATCTTGAACAGCTTTTGGCCCTGGTCCATTTGTAATCCAACGCTGATCTAAATGTTGAATCTAACATCTTTTCTTCCAATTGTTTTCTAATTGATACTTTCATAAAAATGTCACCTGATTTAACAAGTGAGTTCATATCCCCGGGTTCAGACCCACATGAGACACAGCTGGGATTTCATTTCCGAAGTAATGATGACATTCAGGGCAGATTTACATAATCTCAAAAGAGTTGCAATCAGATTTTAAGAAACGTATATAGGCTACTGCCTTGGCTTTTGGCTTGCTTATATTCAACAATATTATTGATCTGCCTTACTGAAGGTGGACGAGGACGCAATTTTTCTTCTAGAAACAATCTTTGTTGTATTATTTTCATGTTAACACTGTGAAGCTGCTTTGATACAATCTGTATTGTAAAAAAAAACGCTATATAAATAAAGATGACTTGACTACTGGGTACTCCATTGGTTCCTTCTGGACAATGTAGATTAATTAGGTCTAATAAAACACTAAGGGTAGATTTTGTTGTTGTGGTGTGCCTAAGACTATAACATAAAATTGATAATAGGGATTCTTCATGACTAATCTTAACACTGGGGTAGATCTTCTCTCCAATGCAATCTTGTGCATCACCCCCTGCTGCAGAATTCATCTACAAGAATTGTGGAAAATAAAATAATATGATTTTTTAAACATATTTGAATCTTACAATCATACAAACATGTCTGTTTTCTTTGGTTAGCCTAGAAGTAAAACAAAAAGTATATAGTATGTCCCCTAAAAGTCGCGAATGGCCGCTGGACGTCCTGTGAACGGACGCTAGACATCAAGAGGACACTAAACATAGACGTTCAGGGGACGATCACAGAGGCCATTTAGGGGACATTCTGGGGAACTTTTATTGTTAGCTGGGTAAATACTCGGTGCAGCAAATACAAAAGGTAAAAATATATATATATATATTTTTTTTCTGCAGATTAGGAATTATATTCATACTCATTTGTCTTATTTGCATATTACATCATCCTTGATCAGTTTAAAGGAAGAAAAAAAGGCATTACTAATAATTTATAACTTGCTGCAAATCTTTTAATTCTCTCTCTACATCATTTCTGAAGACCCAAGTTTGATTTGAAGACAAAAAAAACGTTGTATCCCTGAAGAGGGAAACGGCAACGTTACATCAGTGAATGAAGAAATGGAGGTTATCAGAGGTGTCAAAAGTTTTCACATTCATTACTCAGGTAGAAGTATAGATACTCAAGTAAAAGTATAAAAAATAATTATTTCAAAACTACTTAAAGTATAAAAGTAAAAGTAATGTAAGGAAAAATCTCTCTCTCTCTCTCTCTCTCTCTGAATCAATATTTGACGCGCTTTGCCCCGATTTATCCCTCGCTAACCTGACGCAATTTGCACCGATTTCTTCCTCGCTTACCTGGCGCGATTTGCCCCGATTTCTCCCTCGCTTACCGCATCTACGTTTCCTTCGGAACAAATGTGACTACAGCCTCTCACACGTTAGAAAGACACCACAACGCCAATCAGTTTAGCGATGTGTATTCAGGAGGCGGGAGTCAGGTCTAAACAGTTTGTGTAATTGGCCTTTTTTTTTTTTTACGACGACAAGCTGAAATTAAATAGGAGTAACGAGGCTATTTTTAAAATGTAAGGAGTAGAAAGTACAGATAATTGCGTCAAAATGTAAGGAGTAGAAGTAAAAAGTCGTCTGAAAAATAATTACTCCAGTAAAGTATAGATACCCCAAATTTCTACTTAAGTAAGGTAACGAAGTATTTGTACTTCGTTACTTGACACCTCTGGAGGTTATGCTTAGAAGCCTATTACCTTCTACAAAACGAGCCAATGGCAAGGGAAATGCCCTTGGGTCTGCAGAATTTGCATAGTGCAACTTCACCCCACCGCGTAGGTATAAAAGGACACTGAACTCCAGACCGTTTCAGCGGTACAGCGGTTGTGGCAGAGGGATGTAACGTCTCCATTCCCTCCTCAGGGAACAAGAATTCTATATGTAACCAAGACATTCCCTTTTGTTCAATCACTGCGAGTTACGTCAGTGAATAACGAAACGGTACAATGGGTGGCATATCCCAGGTGGAATATGTAACACAGCGCCTATACCCGTAGGGAGGACTTAGAACACACATATGACCCGAGAGTGGGATGCATATGGAAACCTCAGAGGTATCCAGCCCGCATGGTGGAATGTTTCAACCTCGAATCACGGGAAAGACATGTCCTCAATGGAGACTTACCGTGGAAATACACATGTGGGGGTTGCCCAACGGGGGAACCATGCACATGAAGGCACCTAGCCAATCACAAGGGCTGACCGAGCGGGCATACACTCTGGTGACGGCATCAACAGTGCAGGAGGAACTCAGGGTCTAAGAAGAACTCATCTGAGTGAAATAGCGCACACATCCAGTCCGTGGAGTGTAATGGCACAGCAAGCGATGACACAGAGCAGGTCCTACTTACTGGCTAGTGAAAGCGAGTACTTGAGAGGACACTGGCTCTACCTGGAGATTATAGAATCTCACGAAAGTGTTGGGTGTCACCCAGCCTAAAGCTCTGCAGATGTCTGTTAGCGAGGCACCATGCGCTAGAGCCCAGGAAGAAGCCACACTCCTGGTGGAGTGTGCCTTCACTCCTAGGGGGCATGGACGACCCTGCGTCTGGTAAGCCAAGACAATGGCGTTCACTATCCAGTGAGAAAACCTTTGCTTGGAGAGAGCCTTTCCCTTCAGCTTCCCACCATAACAGACAAATAGCTGGTCTGAGGTCCTGAAACACTGTGTTCTGTCTACATAAGCACGGAGGGCACATACTGGACAGAGCAGTGATAAGGCTGGGTCTGCCGCCTCCGAGGGCATCGCTTGCATGTTCACCACCTGATCCCTGAAAGGAGTGGTAGGAACCTTGGGCATGTATCCAGGCCGGGGTCTCAAGATAATGTGAGAGTTAGCCGGCCCGAATTCCAGGCACGATTTACCAACCGAAAATGCCCGCAGTTCCCCTGCCCTCTTGATGGAGGCCAAAGCGACCAGAAGCGCTGACTTCATAAACAGGAACTTAAGCTCCACTGATCACGATGGCTCAAAGAGAGCTCTCTGCAGGGCTGATAAGACCACTGCGAGGTCTGAAGAGGGTATAAGAGAAGAGTGAGGAGGATTTAGTCTTCTCGCCCCCCTTAGGAACCTGACGACCGGGTCATGCTGTCCCCCTGTTTTCGACTCCACAAGGTCGTGGTGCACAGAGATCGGAGCCACGTAAAGAAGCCACTGCGAGTCACTGCGAGAAGAACACCAGGTGACAAAGTGGTTCTACTTGGTAGCCACCACCTGAGGTACTCAAACCTGCCATGTCCCGTCCAGGACCCAAGCATGCAGGTACCACAAATTAGGTCCTTCCTCAGAGGGATTGGCCATGAAAGGGCTGTTATGAAGAGCACCAGTTCGGAGAACCCGTGTACTTTTAAACATATAGATTATATAAAGCAAAATTATATATGTGATATTGCTCTTTTGGAAGGAACTTTATCTTTGAGTTGATGTGAATCTCACAGTTAAATATAAAATATTTAATGTGACAAATGTTGACAATGTTTCTTTTATACTGTCGATGGTTGTGGCCAGGGCCGTAGAGTTCTAGAATCGCCGGTGTCACAGATATGAGGTAGTTCAGGGGGTTCAGGGTCATGCTCCCCCGAGAAAATACATATGTGCATTTCCAGACATACAGTATGAAGGCTAAAATCTCCATCACTCTTTCTTTTTCTCTCAGTCTCTCTACTATAGTCTGTCTCTTCCCCTCCTAAAGCTGAGCTTTCTCTGATATTCTTTTTAGTTTTTTCTGTGTCAGTGAAGAAAGTAAAAATAGGCTCAACTGAAATTTATATACATCAGTTTTCCTGATTATTTTTGTCTGTTGTTTAACATTTCTATCCTAAAATAGCTGTCAAATATGAAATGTTTAGTTCAGCTATATTTGATCTCACACTTCATGACCGTTAACTGGAAGGCTAGAACATGCGCTCAGCAGCTTCTGTGAACATAAAGCCTGTCTACTTTAATTTGATTGGTCATCTCAATATTCTGATGTTGATGAGCGGCGACAGACCGCAGAGCTCAGACGAGAAGATCTTGGAGCTGTGCAATATCCTTGCAGCACTAAAGTAGAGTTAATACTACATTAGAGAATTATTTCACAACCTTTATTATATACACCTCGGGAATATACAGCTGGTTAAGACAAACTAATAGGAAAGAGAGGTGGCATCGCACTTGAAAGTGCTAGAACTGAAGATAAGCTACTTAATGTGAGTTTTTGTATGTCTTTGTAGAGTAGATGATTGAGTGAAGCTCTTCCCACATGCAGTGCAGTGATACGGTTTCTCTCCAGTGTGGATCCTCTTGTGTTTTTTCAGGATTTCTGACCAACTGAATCTCTTGTCGCAGTGTGAACACTTGTAAGGTTTCTCTCCAGTGTGGATCCTCTGGTGCTTTTTCAAATCTGAAGCTGTGATAAAAGTCTTCCCACACTCAAAGCACATGTGATTTCTTTCACCAGTGTGTATTTTCTGATGAACTTGTAAATCCTGCAGACGTGAAAAACTCTTTCCACACAAAGAACATGAATGTGGTTTCTCCTGTGAATGAACTGACATGTGTCTCTTCAGGTCTGAAGCCCACAAAAATGTTTTACCACATTGATCACATTCGTGCAGTTTCTCTCCAGTGTGGATCTTCATGTGAGACTTAAGGTTTCCTTTATGTGTAAAACTCTTTCCACACTGATCACATTCGTGCAGTTTCTCTCCAGCGTGGATCTTCATGTGTTCCTGAAGGTGTCCTTGTTGTGTAAAACTCTTTCCACACTGATCACATGTGAACGGTTTCTCTCCAGTGTGGATCCTCATGTGAACATTGAGATTCTGTTTGTATGTGAAACTCTTTCCACACTGAGTGCAAGTGAAAGATTTCTGAGATCTTCTTTGATGTTTCTCCACTTCATTCACTTCATTCTCATCCATCGGGCCTGAAATTAAAGTTAAAAAAGTGCTCAGTAAATCAATAAAAGAACAATTATGTAGTGAAAACAAGTAGATCACAAGTGGATGTGCTAAACACTGGTGTAAACAGGGTCTAAAACAATTTGAGCTTGTCCACTTTTGACCACTTCCAGAGGTACTTGTGATCAACTGACCAAAACGCATCTTAACACCAGCTGTAGACAAAGCCTCACAATCTTCTTTAATCCTTTTGAACATGTGATTGAAACCAAATGTGAGACATTTAAACTGACCAATCAGCAGATTACAGCTTTCCCACATCGTACTGAAGGTGTGACATTTAGCAAACCTCAGATGTACACACACATCTTGGCCGACAGACCTTTATCACTATCAGCACTTCTTTACGGATCACTAATGGCCCTTGTGGTAAGAAAGAGGGGGTTGGAGCAGGAAAGCAAACGTCTTTGTTCATTTGCAACCCTAAAGAACGCAAAAACAATGAAATATAGTTTTTCCATCACCATGTCCCTTTAGGGGCTCAGAGTAAATCACATTTTTGTAGTGAGAACTATTCAATATTTGATAAACTATGCAAATACCTAAAATATTAACATTTAAAAAATATGCAATAATGCTATAATTTTAACACTCCCTGTTTTTACACAAACTAAACCACGTGTAGCAAAGTCTATTTATTTGATCTTTGTTTTTAAATGTTGGTGTTTTAGCAAGATAATAACAATATTTTGGAATGCGCAAAAACTGTATTAAGACATATCCATAATTTTGGTAACATGGTTGCAGTAATTGTGAACCAGATGTAAAATAAACAGAAAGAAATGCTCAGATAATACTAATATTGGCTTACAGATAACAAACATCCTTGTTAAAAAAAATGTTTGCATCTGGTTCTTATTATTTGCTGCTTTAATTCTAAGTCACAACTAGATTTTTCTTACTATAACAGAGCTAAATCTGATGAACTGCTTTATAACCTTAATGTTCTTCAGCCTCACTAATGAAGAATCAGGAATAAACACCAACCTCTTTGTTCTTCAGTGTGTTTCATTCTGCAGTGTTCTGGATCTCTCATGTTCTCACTGTCCTTCAATAAACTCTGTCTTTGCAGATTTCAGCTCTTCCTGATGGTTTGATGCTCGTCTTCACTTGTAGCTGATGGGAATATTCCAGCATTTATTGGTGAATTGCAGTGGGAGGAGCTTCACTGAAGGAGGAGGAGCTTCACTGAAGGAGGAGGGGCTTCACTGAAGGAGGAGGAGCTTCACTGAAGGAGGAGGAGCAGATCTGACAAAATCAAGAAGAAATCACTTAGTGAGTTTATGTTTTTATTCTAATTCACACATTTAAATTATTTATGGTCACATATCTATCTGTAACTTTCAAGTAAATTAATGGAAAAGTGTCAACCTCATACTTTATTCCTACATTTATCTTACCTCTCATTAACATACTGGCAAAAAAATTAAGGAGTACAACAATTAACAGACACCAAATATATGTAAGAATAAAGATGAAAGAATAAAACTAAGAAAAATACACTTACATATTTGCGTTTCACTTATTTTGTTTTTGTTTATCATATTTTATATTTTTATTTTTGTTTAAATCCAGATTATTGAAATAAACAGTGTAATGAAACTTACCTATATCCTGCAGATGTCACAATAGCTGATCGTGTCGTTTGCTCAAATCTGTTGACAATAAAATTAGCTTAATGTGTGAATTTACAGATCTGAAGACATCAGCATAATGAATGAAGAGAAAACAGGATCTATTGACATGAAATAAAGAGGCTTTTCAGCTGCTCTGATAATAGTGATGAGCCATAAACTATCAATACTCATTCAACAAGCCATTCAGGATCAGCAGATCATCTCACTTTATTATAAGTATTTGCTGCTAGAAACAGATTGTTTGAGTCAGAATATCTGCTGAAAGACTATTAAAACGCTTTAAAATTACTATTATTTCTCAAATGACACAGAAAACAAAGTAATAATATAAAGACAGACACTATGACACCAATCTTTATCAACCATTGTAATTTGTCTATATGAATCTATATAGTTTGATTTCCTAATAACAACAAAGTAGTTCGCTAACATCTTACCGTTTTGTATGTGAAGAGAAACCAAATCATGAAGACTGTATTTTAGTTAGCAGACACACGAATCGCGCAATGTTTTTACTCTTCAGTTAATTCTTAGCAGTGTTCTTGTGAGTAATTCTCAGAGGCTTGATAAATACGGGCCCAGACCTTTATCACTATCAGCTAGGGCTGTAGTACTCGAGTCCGGTCTTGGACTTGAGTCCGGACTCGAGACCGCTTTTCTATGGTCTCGGACTTGTCTCGGACTCGCTGGTATTCGGACTCGGACTTGTCTCGGTCTCGGCCACTGGTCTTGCCAAATATGGCTTTTGGTCTCGACCGAGTCCAGGTTTCTTTATTATGTTCCCAGTAATCACACATACGTCGCCGCGATATTAAAACAATATATTATTGGAGGGAAAGTGAAACACTGGCCACCTAATAAGTATTTCGGCTCTTTTTCGTGAGCCGGCTCGTTTCACTCAGCTCACTGAAAGAGCCGGCTCTTTTGACTCACAAACGGCTCTTTAAAAAATAAATGTTTAAATAAACTCGCTGAAAGCCCACCGCTAGTGCAACGTGAATATTCACATTTTTAATTGTCCATAACACCCCGAAAACTAGCCTGCTTGCCTTGCACATCTAATTAATGGGCAAAGTTTTCCGACTTTTTTTCTTACCTTTCTTTCTTTGCCTATTCCATGAGTGGTAGGCGCAATGACTGGCTGTTTTAAAATATAGCTAATATCGAAACAAAATAAACCAGCTCATAACTTGCAGGTTTGCTTAGTGGCAAACTTTTTTCATTTGATTGCTTCAGCCGCCACCCGCCCGAAATTAATTAAAATATTATTTTTCGTCACGTCATCCGCCCGATCCGCGGTTTATCCGCATCTCTTGTGTGTGTGTGTGTGTCTGTGAGTTGTCTCGGTCTTCCCTCATGCAGTTTAATTGGTTGACATCGCGTGTATGATTGACAGGAACAGAATGTAAGGCTGATCAGACAGTCGAAACAAATGTGTTAGGCCTAGGCTATATAATTATTATTTTTTTGTTGTTCTTTGAATTAGTCAATTATTTTAAATAAAATTAAAATTATTCATTATTTCATTATTACATAATGATTTAATTTCTATAGGCTAGCCTATATTTTTTAGCAGACTTTTTTTTTCCTGTCCTGGACTCGGTCTTGACTCGGACTCGAACCTCTTTGGACTCGGTCTTGACTTGGACTCGACTAGTCCTGGTCTTGGACTTGTCTTGGACTCGACAAAGGTGGTCTTGACTACAGCCCAGCACTTCTACCTTTACCCAGGGCTCGACATTAACGCTTGTCCGGGACAAGTGGATCTTTTGAAGGGACAAGTAAAAGAGAATTTTAGTTGCCCGACCTCACAAGTAGCCTGATTAAAACGTCAATGACAACAACAAAACTAACTAACTAAGGAATCACTAAACGAGAGAATTCTGATTGTATTACATTTATTGTAAGTTGTGATCGATAGTGATCGGATAATAAATGTATTACTGACGGTAACAATGTTGTGCTGTTGAGGTTCGCAGCCTCTCGAGGAGAAATCTGAACAAATGAGCGCAGCTCGCACAGAGAAACTCAGAGAACAACACACTGCCTATAAAAATTCTAAATGTGAAGTTTTTATATTTTTAACATATGATACTGTTAAGCAACCTCACACGCCGAGTGCTGTTTCCCGAACACCATCACGATTGAAAATGTAACATTGATTTCATACAACAGTTTAATAAACAGTTAAAATTAAGTCACTTAGTGGAACCATTCCCCTTGGCAACAACTTCTCCCTTCTTATAACACCAGTGACATCCAGGTTGCCCATTAAATTGTTTTATATTTTGGACAGTGCAGTGAGAAACACACAGACAAGATTAAACACACGAACATTCAAGCTTTGTGCATTACTGTTAGACATTCCTGCTCCAGCTGAATGCATTTATCGACAAATGACTGCATAAAATAATTCATTTTGGGCTTAGAAGCACCAAACCACTAACCAGCCAGCAGCACATCTGCTTCTCATGTCTGGGGAAGCCCATCGATTATGATTTGGATTGGCCAGATGTGGAAGGGAGACGCTTTAAAAATGGGGATACCAACAACATTCCAAGTGAAAGGTTCAACTGGTCTGGATCATTTAGGGGATCTACAGCTTTATACAAGGCACCATCAAATATATCTTGAACAGCTTTTGGCCCTGGTCCATTTGTAATCCAACGCTGATCATAATGTTGAATCTAACATCTTTTCTTCCAATTGTTTTCTAATTGATACTTTCATAAAAATGTCACCTGATTTAACAAGTGAGTTCATATCCCCGGGTTCAGACCCACATGAGACACAGCTGGGATTTCATTTCCGAAGTAATGAAGACATGCAGGGCAGATTTACATAATCTCAAAAGAGTTGCAATCAGATTTTAAGAAACGTATATAGGCAACACCCTTGGCTTTTGGCTTGCTTATATTCAACCATATTACTGATCTGCCTTACTGAAGGTGGACGAGGATGCAATTTTTCTTCTAGAAACAATCTTTGTTGTATTATTTTAATGTCAACACTGTGAAGCTGCTTTGATACAATCTGTATTGTAAAAAGCACTATATAAATAAAGGTGATTTGACTTGACTACTGGGTACTCCATTGGTTCCTTCTGGACAATGTAGATTTATTTATTTATTTATTTGGATCCCCATTAGCTGATGCAACAAAACGCATCTGCTACTCTTCCTGGGGTCCACACAAAACACACTACATAATCAATACACAGATAACCATATTACAAAAACATACACAACCAATACACAATCATACACTAATACAAATATACATCATATACACACACACAACATACACATATACATACTCATACACATATATATATATATACATATACACACACACATACACATACAATGTACTCTATCTACTAATATAAGCTAACATAAAAAATTCCTTTATTTGTTTTTTAAAACCAATATGATCTGGAAGAGAATTCCATTCAACCATAGCTCTATACAACACTGTATGTTGTTTTGAGTTTGTTCTGGATTTTGGAATAATATATTTACCAATAACAGCATGCCTCGTGAGATATGTATGTACGTTAGAACTCAGAGTAAGTTGCCTATACAGACAGTCAGGAGTTTTCCATAAATTAATTTTGTTTATAAAGTCAAGATGTGATGCTTTTAACCTCTCATCAACCGTTAACCAGAATAGTTTGCCGTGCATTTTGTTAACATTAGCCCTTATTGTACAGCAAAGGGCTAAACTAGCAGCTCTATTCTGAACCCTCTGTCGTTTCCCTAAATTCTTCTTTGTAGTTCCTGACCAAACCACAGAGCAATAATCTAAGTGTGATAGCACTAGGGTCTGCAAAACATGTTTAGTTAAATATGGATTTAAAAACGAATAACACCTTTTAACTGCAGATATATTTGAAGAGTTCAGATGCAAAAGCCTCAAAATGCCATCTGAAATTTTCTTCTAAAAAGGTCATTTTTATCAAGCTCGTATATTTAAGTTAAGTAATTTCACTTAAATGACAATTAATAGGTAATCTTCATTGCCATTTAAGTGAAATTATTGATTTAAATATACAAGCTTGATAAAAATCTTCATTCTAGAAGAAATTTTCAGATGGCATTTAGAGGCTTTTGCATCTGAACTCTTCATTTCTCCCCATCTTTTTCACCATTCCTCTATATGCCTTGACCACGACAAAGTACAGTCTAGGTTACCCCAAGAAGCTTTATTTCATGTACCTGCTCAACAGCAACATTATTTAGTGCTAAATCCAACATGGGCCTTGTTTTTAATGAATATTTAGTTCCAAATAAGATACTTTTAGTCTTGGCTATATTTAAGACAAGTTTATTCTCAGTAACCCAATTAGATACCATCTGCAACTCATTGTTGAGAGCTGCAGTAATGTTTTCTAAAGCTGGTGCAGGCATATAAAGCGTTACATAATCTGCATACATAGACACAGAAGCTCTTTTACAGACCAGTGGGAGATCATTCGTAAAGATAGAAAAAAGCAATGGTCCTAATGAAGACCCTTGTGGAATCCCACATGCTACAGTCCTCACCTCAGAGGAGCTTCCATTGAAATACACCTTCTGTGTTCTATCTGTCAAGTAGCTCTCTACCCATGCTAATGCAGATGGTGTAAAACCATAACATTTGAGTTTCCTTAATAACAAACTATGGTCGATTATGTCAAAGGCAGCACTAAAATCTAATAATACTGCTCCGACAATATTTTGGTGATCAATATACGTTAACCAATCATCTGTCATTTGTACAAGAGCTGTACAAGTTGAATGTCCTTCTCTATAAGCATGCTGGTATTTGCTTAACAAATCATTCATAGTGAAATAACCTTGTATCTGGTTAAATACAATTTTTTCTAAAAGTTGACTTATAACAGGAAACAGACTAATTGGTCTACTATTAAAGCCAGAGAAAACAGCACGAGCATTTTTCGCTAAGGGGATTACCTTTGCTTCTTTCCACACTTGAGGGCACACTTTTCTCTCAAGACTCAGGTCAAAGATAAAACATATGGAAGTGGCAATATGGTCTGCTACCATCCTCAATAACTTTCCATCCAGGTTATCCGTACCGGGTGGCTTGTCATTATCAATAGACAATAATAGTTGTTTTACTTCTTCTCTTGTCACTTCTCAAAATTTAAATTAACAGTTCTTATCATTCATTATTTCTTCTGATATACATGAATAATTTGACTCACAGTATGATGTTGGCATTTTCTGCCTTAGTTTACAAACTTTATCAATGAAGTAATCATTAAAATAATTTGCAATGTCTACAGGTTTAGTTATAAACGATCCTTCCACTTCAATCCATGATGGGGTCAAATTACTCTTTCTACCCATGATATTATTTAAGGTGCTCCAGAGCTTTTTTCCATCATGTTTTATACAATTAATCCTAGATTCATAGTACAGTTTCTTCTTCTTACTATTCAGGTTGGTAACATAATTCCTCAATTTACAATATATTTGCCAGTCATATAAGAGTCCAGACTTCTTTGCCACTTCTCTTGCATTTTCTCTTTGACCCATGTATCCTTTTAATTCCTCATCAACCCAAGGAGTCCTAGCAGCTCTAACAGTCAGCCTCCTAACAGGTGCATGCTTATCCATAACTGGGGCCAGCAATTTCATGAATACATTAAGTGAAGTATCTGGGTCTTTCTGTTGAAGGACATCAGACCAACAGATATTTCCAACATCTGCCACATATGAATCACAGTCAAAACCCTTGTACATTCTTTTATATACAATTTTTGGTCCCGCCTTTGGAACTTTAGTTTTCCTGGATAAGCCCACCAAATTATGATCACTAAAGCCGAATTTATACGGCTTTAGAACAGAGTTCAGCTACATTAGTATAAATATGATCTATACATGAGGATGATATAAGTCCTGTCTTATTAATACATTCCCTGGTTGGCTGGTTAATAACCTGAACCAGATTACAGGCCCCAGTTATAGTAAGAATTTTCTTTTTCAGCGAACATTTTGACAAGAAAGTCAATGTTAAGATCTCCCAGGACATAAATTTCCCTATTTTCATCACATGCACGCTCAAACATTTCTCCCAAATCGTCAAGATACTGATTGCCAGACCCTGGTGGCCTATAACAGCATCCCATCAACATAGGCTTTAAATGGGGTAGGGGAACTTGTAACCATAACATTTCAAAGCATAGCTTCAGTGTTAAAACTGAAAAAATAATTGCTGTCTGTGGTTCTTTTATGGGCTGTGGCAATAATTTTGAAAAATAATAGCTCGCAGCAACATATGGAAAAAAAGAACTATGAAATAGTTCATTTTAAAATTTGTGAACTGAACTTTGAAATAGTTCATGTAGAAAGTGAACTTTTCCAACATTGTCCGCCCCCAGTGCAGAAGGAACTTAGGGTCTAAGAAGAAATAGCTCCTCTTGATAGAGGTCAAAGCGACCAGTAGCGCTGTCTTCATAGACAGGAACTGCAATGGCTCAAAGGGAGCTCTCTGCAGGGCTGATAAGACCACTGCGAGGTCCCAAGAGGGTATAAGAGGAGAGACAGGTTCCTGAGGGGGGCGAGACGACTAAATCCTCCTCGATTTAGTCTTCTCGCCCCCCTCAGGAACCTGATGTTTGGGTCATGCTGTCCCACCATTTTCAACTCCACAAGGTCGTGGTGCGCAGAGATCGCAGCAACGTAAACCTTCAGGGTGGAAGGAGACAGCCTTCGTTCCAACTCTTCTTGGAGGAAGGAGAGCACGGACCCGACTGTGCATTTTCTGGGGTCTTCTCTGCAAGAAGAACACCAGGAGACGAAGAGGTTCCACTTCAACGCAGTCTGACTAGTAAGTCAAAGTCCAAATCACATTCTTTGCTGTCCCAACTTAATTCATATAAGTACCAATGTAGAACATTATATAGAAACTGTGTCTATTCCTCGTTTAGTGAGGTCAAACATCTACTGTAGGAGCTAGGAAAAATCTAATTGTGATTAAACCAGAAAATCTCAATATTAGTGAACAAAAACAATTTCTAAAGCTAGGTCTTCTAAACCAGTCATTCCCACAAGTGGGTCGCGGGAGATTTTGTATGGGTCGCCAAGTCGAGCACTATTTTTCAGTGTGCTATAAACGCGTACTCATCCTAGGGCATCATATACTGACGCTTTTGACATTTGGTCCACATGCAACGCACATGGCACCCTTTAGCGTCAATATGAGACGCACAGGTTATGGGTAGGGGTAGGGTTAGACCGCTAGGAGGCGCCTTCTGGCCCATATCTATCTGCGTCTCATATTGACGCTAAAGGGTGCCATGTGCGTTGCATGTGGACGAAATGTCAAAAGCGTCAGTATATGATGCCTTGGGACTTTGTCTCATTAAGTATAAATTGTGTACACTGTAATGATGAGAATATGAAAACAATGAGATGCCCTGTCAACTCTTCCTTTCTCATTTCACCTCTGCATTTTACTTATTGTCACCAACAGGTAAATAAATAAAAAAATGTGCTTTGTCAAATATCTGTATCTCTTTTAAATAGTTAAGTGGAAGCTTAACTGACCTTAAAAATGGTCATATATATTTTGTTAATGCATAAATTCTCTTTGTGATATATGAACTATATGGGCCTAATGTTTATTGGGTCACAAGGATTTATCGACTTTAAAATGTGGGTCCCAAGAAAAAAAGTTTGGGAAACACTGTTCTAAACATTAGATCGCTCACACCTAAGGCGGTTATTGTAAATGAAATGGTCACAGATAATAGTTTTGATGTACTTTGCCTTACTGAAACCTGGCTTAAACCAAATGATTATTTCGGTCTAAATGAGTCTACTCCATCAGGATACTCCTATAAGCATGAGCCCCGTCTGATTGGTCGTGGCGGCGGTGTTGCAACAATCTATAGAGATATTCTTAATGTTACTCAGAAAACAGGTCACAGGTTTAATTCATTTGAAGTACTTGTGCTTAATATTACACTCTTAGATGTAAGAAAAAAATCCCTATTATCTAGCCTTGGCTACTGTATATAGACCTCCATTGCCCTATGCTGATTTCCTAAAAGAATTTGCAGACTTTCTCTCAGATCTATTGGTCAATGTCGATAAAGCATTAATTGTTGGAGATTTTAACATACACGTAGATAACACAAATGATGCGTTAGGGGCTGCGTTTACAGATTTATTAAACTCCTTTGGGGTCAAGCAAAACGTCACTGGTCCCACTCATCGTCTTAATCATACACTAGATTTAATTATATCACATGGAACCAATCCAACCGATATAGATATTATACCGCAAAGTAATGATGTCACTGACCATTACATGGTAACGTGTATACTACGTACTGCTGAAATTTGTCATGTTGCGCTGCATTATCGATTAGGCAGAACAATCCTTCCAACCACTATAGATAGATTCTGAAATAGCTTACCTGATCTATTTCAGCTGCTCAGTGAACCCAAACAAACAGATGAACTAGAGGAAATGACTAGCACTATGAGCACCATTTTCTCTAGTACGTTAGACATTGTTGCACCAATTAGATTAAAAAAGGTTAGAGAGAAAATTAAAGCACCATGGTACAACAGTGCTACGCATGTTATCAAGAGAGAAACCCGTAATTTAGAGCGTAAATGGAAACAAACTAATTTAGAGGTCTTTAGAATCGCGTGGAAAGACAGTATGTCACGTTATAAAAAGGCCCTAAAAGCAGCCAGGGCTGAGCACCTCCGCAAACTAATAGAAAATTACCAAAATAATCCAAGGTTTTTATTTAACACCGTGGCTAGACTAACAAATAAACAGACATTACCTGAGCAAAATATTCCGTTACAGTTTAGTAGTAATGATTTTATGAATTTCTTCACTGAGAAAATAGAAAGCATCAGAAACACAATTGTAAATGTACAATCTTTAACGGTGTGCTATGATTCAGCCTCAATTATAGCCTCTCAAGAACAACTACACCGCTTTACAGGCCCGGAGTGGGTAATCGGGAGAATCAGGCGAATTCCCGGTGGGCCGCTTCACTTTTGGGCCGGTCGAGGATTTTTTATTTTTTTCCACATTTCAATGTCACGTTAGTTACATAGGCTACACACGTTTCACATTCTGACACCGCAGCGCGCAGCCTCTGCATGGGTTGTACCATGTGAGGGAGTTCTCCCCTCCCCTCCTATAGAGTTGGTTGGGTCCGTAGTCCGTCTTTTCCAAAATGTTCTCAGGTAGGCTACCGCGGCACCGCCGGCGCCTACCGATAGCTGGGCCGGCCCTGCAGTAACGCGTCAGGGAGGATGGATGGGAGGAAGAGGCCAGGAGGTTTGGAAGCTTTGTTTCCGCCACAGAATAAAACATTTTAAAAGATAATTGCAACTTTTTATCTCACAATTGCGAGTTTACACCTCGGAATTGTGACTTTATTTCTCAGAATTGCGACATATGAAGTCAAAATTGCGTGAAATAAAGTCGCAATTGTGTGTTATAAAGTCAGAATTGCGAGATATAAAGTCAGAATTGCGTGATATAAAGTCGCAATTGTGTGTTATAAAGTCAGAATTGCGAGATATAAATTCAGAATTGTGTGAAATAGTCGCAATTGCTGCTTATAAAGTCAGAATTGCAAGATATAAAGTCAGAACTGCGTGAAATAAAGTCGCAATTGCTTATAGTCAGAACTGCAAGATATATAGTCAGAATTGTGTGAAATAAAGTCGCAATTGTGTGTTATAAAGTCAGAATTGCGAGATATAAAGTCAGAATTGTGTGAAATAAAGTCGCAATTGCTTCTTATAAAGTCAGAATTGCAAGAAATAAAGTCAGAACTGCGTGAAATAAAGTTGCAGTTGCTTATAAAGTCACAACCGCAAGATATAGAGTCAGAATTGTGATATAAAGTCGCGTTATAAAGTCAGAATTGTGAAATATAAAGTCAGAATTGTGTGAAAAAGTCGCAATTGCTGCTTATAAAGTCAGAATTGCAAGATATAAAGTCAGAACTGCGTGAAATAAAGTCGCAATTGCTTATAGTCAGAACTGCAAGATATATAGACAGAATTGTGTGAAATAAAGTCGCAATTGTGTGTTATAAAGTCAGAATTGCGAGATATAAAGTCAGAATTGTGTGAAATAAAGTCGCAATTGCTTCTTATAAAGTCAGAATTGCAAGAAATAAAGTCAGAACTGCGTGAAATAAAGTTGCAGTTGCTTATAAAGTCACAACTGCAAGATATAGAGTCAGAATTGTGATATAAAGTCGCGTTATAAAGTCAGAATTGTGAAATATAAAGTCAGAATTGTGTGAAAAAGTCGCAATTGCTTCTTATAAAGTCTAAGTGAATTATTATTTAACGTTTACATTATATGTTAACCCATGGTATTAATACAAACTACACAACAGTAAGAGCTGAACTGTTGCTTCATTTATCCAATTTAGAAAAAGTGCTAATTTGGAATTCCACCATGGAAAAAGTGGGCCGGTCTTGGGCCTGAAACTCCCGGGCTGAAAAGTGGCCCCACTCCGGCCCTGCCGCTTTACAACTATAGGACAGGAAGAGCTAAATAAACTTATCATTGCAACTAAACCAACAACATCTTTATTAGATCCAATACCCACTAAACTACTGAAACTACTGCTACTGGTTCAGCTACCAAATCGGACATCAGGAGACTACAACGGACAGTCCGGACTGCAGAGAGGATTATTGGTGCCCCCCTGCCAACCCTCCAGGACCTGTACTCTTCCAGAGTGAGGAAGAGAGCAGGTAAAATCATCACAGACTCCACTCACCCTGGACACCCCCTGTTTGAACTGTTACCGTCAGGACGGCGACACAGATCACTGGCCACAAGAACTTCCAGGCACAGGAACAGTTTCTTTCCACAGGCCATTTCCCTTCTGAACACTTAACATGCCCCCCAAGGCATATGCCTGTAAGTGCAATACTCCCACTGTCTAGTGCAATAAACTCAGGTGATATTTATATCTATATTATTCATACTACTCAAATACTGTAAATATGTTTATAATCTGTAACATGCGCTAGACTCCCACTGTCTAGTGTAATATTCTCTAATTCAGGTGATATTTATATTATTCATACTACTCAAATACTGTAAATATGTTCATAATCTGTAAATGTTTATTCAGACTAAACCCACTGTGACCCTACTTTTTTACTTTTATACTATTTTTATTTATTTTTTATATATTTTCATTCTTAGAATTTGTATTACTATGTTCTTGTTGTATTTGTATTTGTATATGTGCACTGGAAGCTTCAGTACCAAGAAAAATTCCTTGTGGGTGCAAGCACACTTGGCAATAAAGCTCTTTCTGATTCTGATTCTGATTCTGAAAGAAGTGTTACCTGTAGTGGAAGAGCATCTTCTCAATATTATTAACTCGTCTTTATCTTTAGGTCATGTTCCAAAAATATTCAAGTTGGCAGTTATAAAGCCTGTAATAGTATAAAACCAGCTTATTAAACTGTTTAATTAAGCTGGTTTAGATCGTACTTATCAGACTGCTACCATTTTGTCTGTTTAAATGGGGAAAAATCAAAGATAGCGTCAGTAAACTATGGAGTGCCGCAAGGATCTGTGTTAGGCCCTCTGCTATTCTCAATATACACTCACCTAAAGGATTATTAGGAACACCATACTAATACTATGTTCTATGTTCTATGTACTATGTACTATAATTCTACGTGGCATTGATTCAACAAGGTGCTGAAAGCATTCTTTAGAGATGTTGGCCCATATTGATATTTGAAATTTGAAATGATTCGAGCTTTGTGACATGGTGCATTATCCTGCTGGAAGTAGCCATCAGAGGATGGGTACATGGTGGTCATAAAGGGATGGACATGGTCAGAAACAATGCTCAGGTAGGCCGTGGCATTTAAACGATGCCCAATTGGCACTAAGGGGCCTAAAGTGTGCCAAGAAAACATCCCCCACACCATTACACCACCACCACCAGTCTGCACAGTGGTAACAAGGCATGATGGATCCATGTTCTCATTCTGTTTACGCCAAATTCTGACTCTACCATCTGAATGTCTCAACAGAAATCGAGACTCATCAGACCAGGCAACATTTTTCCAGTCTTCAACTGTCCAATTTTGGTGAGCTCGTGCAAATTGTAGCCTCTTTTTCCTATTTGTTGTGGAGATGAGTGGTACCCGGTGGGGTCTTCTGCTGTTGTAGCCCATCCGCCTCAAGGTTGTGGCTTCACAAATGCTTTGCTGCATACCTCGGTTGTAACGAGTTTCAGTCAAAGTTGCTCTTCTATCAGCCTAAATCAGTCGGCTTATTCTCCTCTGACCTCTAGCATCAACAAGGCATTTTTGCCCACAGGACTGCCGCATACTGGATGTTTTTCCCTTTTCACACCATTCTTTGTAAACCCTAGAAATGGTTGTGCGTGAAAATCCCAGTAACTGAGCAGATTGTGAAATACTCAGACCGGCCCGTCTAGCACCAACAACCATGCCACGCTCAAAATTGCTTAAATCACCTTTCTTTCCCATTCTGACATTCAGTTTGGAGTTCAGGAGATTGTCTTGACCAGGACCACACCCCTAAATGCATTGAAGCAACTGCCATGTGGTTGGTTGATTAGATAATTGCATTAATGAGAAATTGAACAGGTGTTCCTAATAATCCTTTAGGTGAGTGTATATGCTGCCTCTGGGTAATATTATAAGAAAACATGGAATTAATTTCCACTGTTATGCTGATGACACTCAATTATATATTTCATCACGACCAGATGAAAACACTAAATTATCTAAATTGACAGAGTGTGTTAAAGATATAAAATACTGGATGACGTGTAATTTTCTGCTATTAAATTCAGATAAAATGGAGGTATAACTTACCTCATTGGTCCAAAAAACTGCCCACAAAACCTCTTACAATACAACTTTAATTTAGAAGGATGTCCTGTTACTTTATCCACCACAGTAAAAGACCTGGGTGTTATACTAGATTGCAACTTGTCTTTTGAAAATCATATTTCATATGTTACAAGAACAGCCTTTTTCCACCTTAGAAACATTGCTAAGCTACTGTATGTAACTATCTGTTTGTGATGCAGAAAAGTTAGTTCATGCATTCATGACCTCGAGACTAGATTACTGTAATGCTTTATTAGCTGGTTGTCCTGCATCCTCAATAAACAAGCTACAATTAGTCCAAAATGCAGCTGCTAGAGTTCTTACTAGGTCAAGAAAATATGATCATATAACACCAATTCTATCATCTCTACACTGGTTACCTATTAAGTTCTGTACCAATCATAAAGTATTGGGGATATTTTGGGAATATTAATTTATTTTTATCAATCAATAAATTCCATTAGAAACAAACCTTGTTGTATTATTTTAATTTAATACTGTGAAGCTGCTTTGATACAATTTGTATTGTGAAAAGCGCTATACAAATATACTTAATACTTGACTGACTTATTGCTACTGACCTATAAAGCCCTAAATGGTTTAGCTCCTGGGTATTTAACGGAACTTCTATTGCCCTACAATCCATCGCGCTCTTTAAGATCACTAAATTCGAGGCTTCTGGTCATTCCTAAGATATCTAAGTCCACTAAAGGACTTAAAGGGCATTTTCACATTTAGCTCCTAAACTCTGGAATGGCCTTCCTGATATTGTTCGAAGCTCAGATTCGCTGTCCCAGTTTAAAACTAGATTAAAGACGCATCTCTTTAGCCAGGCATTCACATAATACTTACCTTTTATACCACAGTTGAATCGGATCGAATGCATTAATATTATGAACAGCAGCTATGCTAATTATTTCCCATCTGCTCTTCTGTTGTTATCTCGGGACGCTAGTCTGTCAGCTCCAGTTTGTATCCAGCCTCTCATGGAAACCTCAGATGCCCCAACACCCGTGAAGAGACAACTCGACGCCTGTGAAGAGACGACACGACGCCTGTGAAGAGACGACTCAAGGCTGGCGATATGTTATGCCCTAAATTTATACATGATTAACTAGAGACAATGGCCCTCATTTATCAAAAGTGCGTACACCAATTTTCCAGCGTACACCTGGCGTACACCCAAAACCACGGTGACTTTGAGATTTATCAATATGGACGTTGGCGTACGGCACGCTCAAATCCTACGCCAGCTCAGGAGGTGGTGTACGCACGTTTTGAGTGCGGGAATGCGCAGAAAAACAATTCCTAACACCACAAAACGCACTGACAAACTAAAAGATATAATATATTATGACCCACTGTAAAAAAAACAACATAGTAATTATAAACTTCAGTGTTTATTTTTGTGCAACATGGACTTCAATGTTTAATTTGTGTGAATTTACCAAAGCATTTGAATTGTAGGCATATGTATTCCTTAAGTTGCGAGCCTGTGCGCTTTACCTGACGTTTCAAGCCTTGTTTATACTTTCGCCTGGCTCCGCAGCGCGAGTGTCCGCGGACTGCGCGCGCACCTCCCCAAACGGACGAGGCGTTTATACTCGACGCGCTCGCCGTTGTACTATTCTTTGAAACGATGGTTAGGCCAGGGTTAGGCCCGGCAGGTGTGCACGGACTGGGTTTAGTAATGAAAGGCTTTCAATGACCAAAAAAATAATTCAGACTGACAAAATAATAAAAATGCCATTCTTCTTATTTTAAATAATAATAATAATAATAATAATACAAATAATAATAATAACGACATTCTTCTTCTAAATAACAATAGGCGTCATTAATAATAAAAATCTAGAAATCAATTTTGTTTCTTTCCACTTCCCTGGTTTCGCTTTCTCTTTCTCAAAGAAGTTTCTCTTCTTTGCCGTCTTCCGTGTGTCCATGGCGTAAAATGAGGGCGTGGGGGAAGCGGAGACTTGAATATATAGGGGCGTGTTATTCTAATGACGATCGATTTCAACCGCGGCATTTATCAAGGGCAGGTATTGCGTACACCAGAATTTCAAAGGTACGCACAGCTTCATAAATCAGGCGATGAGAAGGGTGTAAGCATAATCTTACGCCAATATATACGCCCATTTCTACGCAAGATTGATAAATGAGGGCCAATATGTATTGTAAAAAGTGCTATAAAAATAAATTTGAATTGAATTGAATTGAATATTTAGTCAACATGGACATGGTCTCATGGACAGGACCAACATGGACATGGTCTCATGGACAGGGCCCTAGCGGAATTGATGGTATTCCCCACCTGAGGTAGTAGAGTACTCAAACCTGCCGCGTCCCATCCAGGACACACACATGTACCACATATTGGGACGTTGGTGCCAGAGGGTGCCCCGTCTCTGAGAAAGGAGGTCCTTCCTCAGAGGGATTAGCTAGGAAAGGGCTGTCACGAGGAGCATCAGTTTGGAGAACCAAGTCCAGGTGGACCAATAAGGCGCTCTTCGTCCTCTCCGATTTTGCACAGGACCTGTGCAAGAAGGCTCACTGGGGGAAACGCATATTTGCAGAGGCCCCGCAGCCAGATGTGCGCTAGTGCATCCGTGCCAAGGGTCCCCTCAGTCAGGCAATAAAACAAGGGGCAGTGGGAAGAGTCTAGGGAGGCAAAGAGATCAACCTGTGCGTCGCCAAACTGTTCCCAAATCAGCTGAACCGTCTGGGGATGGAGTCTCCATTCTCCAGGAAGTGGCTGAACCCCATGAGAGCTCGTCGGCCACACAGTTCAGCTCTCCCGGAATGAGAATGGCTTGAAGCGACCTCAGATGCTTCTGACTCCATAGGAGGAGATGGCGGGCGAATTGCGACATACGGCAGGAACGTAGACCACCTTGTCAGTTGATGTACGCTACTGTCACCATGTTGTCCGAACAGACTACTTCGTGTTGGTCCTTGAGCAACGCCTAGAAACAGTGCAGAGCCAAGCATACTGCCAGGGACTCGATTGCAAAGCCAGTGCTGAAGCGGTCTCAGATGAAGCAGTCCGAGCATTGTGGTTTCCGCTGCGGACGTCATATGCCCCAGGAGCCTCTGAAATAACTTCAGTGGAACCACACTCTTGCCCTCGAATTTACTCAATTCAGCAGTGACTGCGCGTGCTTGCTCGAAAGCTGTGCGCCCATGGTGAACGAGTCGATTTCCATACAGAGAAAAGAGATCCTCTGCACTGGGGAGTTGAAGATGCGAGAGACAGATTAAATCCTATATATTTACTCTTTTGTAATATATTTAAACACTTGTAAAACAGTGATAGATGGGCCTCTTAACCTTTACGCTGAGGAGAGAAACATTTCTCAAAGAGAAACATGATTATGTATTTCTACTCAGCATGACTTTTAGATGTAACTGAAGTAAAAGTATCAAATTATTTATTCTTGATGCAGGAATGAGGAGCAGACAATAAAAATGGACAATAGAAGTTAAATACTTCAAGAAAATACAAAAAATAAGTAAATTGGAAGCACATAAGACAGATCTCTCTCTTTATTGACTACCAAGATAGTAAAGCATCTCAATCAGCCTCTTCTTCAGCTTCCTGAGCAAGAACAGTTAGTAAATCTTTTTTAAAAAACACTTGTACTTTTAAACATATAGATTATATTAAGCAACATTATATATGTGATATTGCTCTTTGGGAAGGAACTTCATCTTTGAGTTGATGTGATGTGAATCTCACAGTTAAATATAAACTATTTAATGTGACAAATGTTGACAATGTTTCTTTTATACTGTCGATGGTTGTGGCCAGGGCTGTAGAGTTCTAGAATCGCCGGCGTCCGAGATATGAGGTAGTTCAGGGGATTTGGGGTTATGCTCCCCCGAGAAAATACATATGTGCATTTCAAGACATAGGAAGGCTAAATTCTCCATCACTCTTTCTTTTTCTCTCAGTCTCCCTACTATGGTCTGTCTCTTCCCCTCCTAAAGCTGAGCTTTCTCTGATATTCGTTTGTCAGTGTAGAAAGTAAAAATAGGCTAAACTGATATTTATATACATCTGTTTTCCTTATTATTTTTGTCGGTTGTTTAACATTTCTATCCTAAAACAGCTGTCAAATATGAAATGTTTAGTTTAGCTATATGTGACCCGATCTGGCGAAATGAGTCGGAAGTCGCAACGTTCCATTTTAAGATATGGGCCGATTATGTGGAAAAACAATGAAAATAATAGATTTTTTAATTTTTTTTTT
Source organism: Scardinius erythrophthalmus (assembly GCF_964197995.2). NCBI lineage: Eukaryota > Metazoa > Chordata > Actinopteri > Cypriniformes > Leuciscidae > Scardinius > Scardinius erythrophthalmus. The sequence continues at coordinate 4,039,342 of NC_138234.1, read as the reverse complement.
TTTTTGCTAAATCTCAAAGAACAGACATTCAAAAATAATCTCCTAACGTTTCGTAGTCCAGATAATTGAGTAAAGGTATTTAAATGACTATTAAAGTTTACAAAGTTTTACTAAATTCGCTCGAAATGCTTTTCTCAAATCCTCTCGTCACCTCTGAGCATTTCCCGGGAATCCCCTCAAACTGTCTCTGCTCTCCAAATATGGTGTTTCACGTTGTATAGGACCAATCAAAAAGCTTAGAAATGTACACAAACGCTGATCATTTGTCAATGGGAAGCCCCGTTTCGACTGACCGGCACGCGATTGGTCCAGCCATTCGCCTGTCAGACTCGCAGCGCTCTGTGTAAACAAGCTAGCAGATCTCCTCAGAAAGATTAAATATTATTAATTTGAGAAATGTCGCTGTCAAAAGAGAGCAAAGTCGCCAAAAAGTCGCCAAAAGCGTTGAACTCACTGGAGGCTTCTAACCTAAGCTCTGTTGCTGGTCAGCAAGAGTGGCTAAGGCTATCAGTGATTGTTTTGGATCTGGAGACGTGTCATCCTCTGATGACAGCGACAGCGAAAGTGACAGCCCTGTGGTATTTATCGTGTATGGATGTAAGTGAGTGCAATTATTCTGTGAGTGTATTTATCTGCAAGGAGAATCCATTACAATGTGTTTGATTTATTTTAACCCAATATTTAACTGTTGGTATCTCCGTTATGAATATGTTACACTGTTATTGTCAACTAGCCTACACAAAGATATGATTGCATATGCTAACATTATTTGTTCTGTTTCCTTGTCTCTCTGCCTCTCTCACTTTCTCTCTCTCTCTCTCTCTCTCTCTCTCTCTCTCTCTCTCTCACACACACACACACACGCACGCACGCACACACACACACACACCCTCTCTCAAGGAAAACTGTAGCACCTCTGTTCAATCTTTCTGATTTTAGTAAATGTTTGTAAAAGTGCCTTTGAAATTATTTATTCAAATAAAAACTTTAAAATAATTTGAGCTTCAGCATGGCATAATAGCATATATTAATGTCTTTGGTCAAATTAAGCTGTACAATAAATAGTTCATCCCTTTAAATACAATGGATTTTGAAAGATATCAACAAAAAACGGGCAAAAAACTTTAAAAGCGATTTTCTCAGGTTTTCAGTTGGAAAAAGAGGGCAGATGACCATATTTCAAATGTATATATCTTTACAACCATTCAAGGTATGACTTTGACTAGGATATCATTTGAAAGCTTATGGTCTCCTCTTTCCATTAATTCCAAAATCTCAATTTTGAAATTTGGGTCACTGTGACTCATTTTGCTGGATCAGGTCACATATTTGATCTCACACTTCATGACCGTTAACTGAAGCACTAGATCATGTGCTCAGCAGCTTCTGTGAACATAAAGCCTGTCTACTTTAATTTGATTGGTCATCTCAATATTCTGATGTTGATGAGCGGCGACAGACCGCAGAGCTCAGACGAGAAGATCTTGGAGCTGTGCAATATCCTTGCAGCACTAAAGTAGAGTTAATACTATATTAGAGAATTATTTCACAACCTTTGTTGTATACACCTCGGAAATATACTGAAGTCTGGACCTCGGTAACTTCATAACTGGCTACAGCCGTGGTTGTGGCTGGTTAAGACAAGCTAATAGGAAAGAGAGGTGGCATCGGACTTGAAAGTGCTGGAGCTGAAGATAAACTACTTAATGTGAGTTTTTGTGTGTCTGTGTAGAGTAGATGATTGAGTGAAGTTCTTCCCACATGCAGTGCAGTGATACGGTTTCTCTCCAGTGTGGATCCTCTCGTGTTTTTTCAGGGATTCTGACACACTGAATCTCTTGTCGCAGTGTGAACACTTGTAAGGTTTCTCTCCAGTGTGAATTCTCTGGTGCTTTTTCAAATCTTCAGCTGTAATAAAAGTCTTCCCACACTCAAAGCACACATGATTTCTTACACCAGTGTGTATTTTCTGATGAAGTCTTAATTTCTGTGGACGTGAAAAACTCTTTCCACACAAAGAACATGAATGTGGTTTCTCCTGTGAATGAACTATCAGGTGTCTCTTCAGGTTTGAAGCCCACAAAAATGTTTTGCCACATTGATCACATTCATGCAGTTTCTCTCCAGTGTGGATGTTAATGTGAGACTTAAGGTGTCCTTGATTTCTAAAACTCTTCTCACACTGATCACATGTGAACAGTTTCTCTCCAGTGTGGATCCTCAAGTGTTCCTGAAGGTGTCCTTGACGTCTAAAACTCTTCCCACACTGATCACATGTGAACGGTTTATCTCCAATGTGGATCCTCATGTGAACATTGAGCTTCTGTTTGCATGTGAAACTCTTTCCACACTGAGTACAAGTGAAAGATTTCTGAGATCTTCTTTGATGTTTCTCCACTTCATTCACTTCTTCATTCTCATCCATCGGGCCTGAAATTAAAGTTAAAATAGTGCTCAGTCAATCAATAAAAGAACAATTATGTAGTGAAAAAAAAAAACTAGATCACAAGTGGACGTGCTAAACACTGGTGTAAACAGGGTCTAAAACAATTTGAGCTTGTCCACTTTTGACCACTTCCAGAGGTAGTCGAAAACACATTCAACCGGATTGCTTTGGTAGTGTAGACGCTCATGTGGTCGAGTGTGTTCAAACAGACACAAATGCGTAAACATTATGGGAAGCGCTGTAGCCAGACGGCATTTAAACATTGTTGGCTGAAGACCCAAGTTTGGTTTGAAGAAGGAAAACTCTGTGTTTGATGTGGATTTGCAGCTTTAAGAGCAGAAACAAAACTCTGTATATTTTTCTGTCCGTCTCTGGTCATGCTCACATGCAAATTGCATGAGCTTATTTCACCCATTATATTGAAAGCTCATACATTTACCAGCCCATAGACCGTCCCCTCAAAGAAACAGAACAAAAGTGGACAATAGAGATGGATTTGAAACACCAGGTGTAAACGGGAATGGGCCCTTGTATATTTGTGATCCAACTGACCAAAACGCATCTTAACACCAGCTGTAGACAAAGCCTCACAATCTTCTTTAATCCTTTTGAACATGTGATTGAAACCAAATGTGAGACATTTAAACTGACCAATCAGCAGATTACAGCTTTCCCACATCGTACTGAAGGTGTGACATTTAGCAAACCTCAGATGTACACACACATCTTGGCCGATGAATATCAAATATTTAATAGTTCTCACTACAAAAATGTGATTTACTCAGAGCCCCTAAAGGGACATGGTGATGGAAAAACTATATAATAATGCTATAATTTTAACATTCCCTGTTTTTACACAAACTACACCACGTGTAGCAAAGTCTATTTATTTGATAATTGCTTTTAAATGTTGGTGTTTTAGCAAGATAATAATATTTTGGAATGCGCAAAAACTATTAAGACATATCCATAATTTGGTTGCAGTAATTGTGAACCAGATGTAAAATAAACAGAAAAAAATGCTCAGATAATACTTATATTGTCTTAAAGATAACAAACATCCTTGTTTTTTTGTGTTTTTTAATTGCACCTGGTTCATATTATTTGCTGCTTTAATTCTAATTCACAACTAGATTTTTCCTACTATAACAGAGCTAAATCTGATGAACTGCTTTATAACCTTAATGTTCTTCAGCCTCACTAATGAAGAATCAGGAATAAACACCAACCTCTTTGTTCTTCAGTGTGTTTCATTCTGCAGTGTTCTGGATCTCTCATGTTCTCACTGTCCTTCAATAAACTCTGTCTTTGCAGATTTCAGCTCTTCCTGATGGTTTGATGCTTGTTTCACTTGTAGCTGATGGGAATATTCCAGCATTTATTGGTGAATTGCAGTGGGAGGAGCTTCACTGAAGGAGGAGGAGCTTCACTGAAGGAGGAGGAGGGGCTTCACTGACAGAGGAGGAGTTTCACTGAAGGAGGAGGAGCAGATCTGACAAAATCAAGAAGAAATCATTTAGTGAGTTTTTTTATTCTAATTTACACATTTTAATTCTTTATGGTCACATATCTATCTATCTATCTATCTATCTAGAGAAGTAACTTTTAAGTAAAATTAATGGAAAAGTGTCAACCTCATACTTTATTCCTACATTTATCTTACCTCTCATTAACATATTGGCAAAAAATATATAAAAAATTTAAGGAGTATAACAGTTAACAGACACCAAATATATTTAAGAATAAAGATGAAAGAATAAAACTTAGAAAAATACACTTACAGATTTGCAAGAAACAAATAAAGCAACAATTGAGTTTAACATAATTTGTTTTTGTTTATCATATTTTAATGAAACGTGTTTAAATTCAGATTATTGAAATACACACTGATAAGAAACGTACCTATATCTTGCAGATGTCACAATAGCTGATCGTGTCGTTTGCTCAAATTTGTTGACAATAAAATTAGCTTAATGTGTCAATTTACAGATCTGAAGACATCAGCATAATGAATGAGGAGAAAACAGGATCTATTGACATGAAATAAAGAGGCTTTTCAGCTGCTCTGATAATAGTGATGAGCCATAGACTATCAATACTCATTCAACAAGCCATTCAGGATCAGCACATCATCTCACTTTATTATAAGTATTTGCTGCTAGAAACAGATTGTTTGAGTCAGAATATCTGCTGAAAGACTATTAAAACGCTTTAAAATTACTAATATTTCTCAAATGACACAGAAAACATAGTAATAATATAAAGACAGACACTATGACACCCATCTTTATCAACCATTGTAATTTGTCTATATGAATCTAAATATAGTTTGATTTCCTAATAACAACAAAGTAGTTTGCTAACATCTTACCGTTTTGTATGTGAAGAGAAACCAAATCATGAAGACTGTATTTTAGTTAGCAGACACACGAATCGCGCAATGTTTTTACTCTTCAGTTAATTCTTAGCAGTGTTCTTGTGAGTAATTCTCAGAGGCTTGATAAATACGGGCCCAGACCTTTATCACTATCAGCACTTCTACCTTTACCCAGGGCTCGACATTATCGCTTGTCCGGGACAAGTGGATCTTTTGAAGGGACAAGTAAAAGAGAATTTTACTTGCCCGAACTCACAAGTAGCCTGATTAAAACGTCAATGACAACAACAAAACTAACTAAGGAATCACTAAACGAGAGAATTCTAATTTTATTACATTTATTGTAAGTTGTGATCGATAGTGATCGGATAATAAATGTATTACTGACGGTAACAATGTTGTGCTGTTGAGGTTCACAGCCTCTCGAGGAGAAATCTGAACAAATGAGCGCAGCTCGCACAAAGAAATTCAGTGAACAACACACTGCCTATAAAATCTTTTATATTTTTAACATATGATACAGTTAAGCAACCTTACACACCGAGTGCGCTTTAAAAATGGGGATACCAACAACATTACAAGTAAGTGAATGGTTCAACTGGTCTGGATCATTTAGAGGATCTACAGCTTTAAACAAGGCACCATCAAATATATCTTGAACAGCTTTTGGCCCTGGTCCATTTGTAATCCAAAGCTGCTCTAAATGCTGAATCTAACATTTTTTCTTCCAAATGTTTTCTAATTGATACTTTCATAAAAAAGTCACCTGATTTAACAAGTGAGTTCATATCCCCGGGTTCAGACCCACATGAGACACAGCTGGGATTTCATTTCCGAAATAATGATGACATGCAGGGCAGATTTACATAATCTTAAAAGAGTTGCAATAAGATTTTAAGAAAGGTATATAGACTACTGCCTTGGCTTTTGGCTTGCTTAGTTGGGGACATTTAATATTCAACCATATTACTGATCTGCCTTACTTAAGGTGGACGATGATGCAATTTTTCTTCTAGAAACAATTTTTGTTGTATTATTTTTTTGTCAACACAGTGAAGCTGCTTTGATACAATCTGTATTGTAAAACAAAAAAAGCTATATAAATAAAGGTGTCTTGACTACTGGGTACTCCATTGGTTCCTTCTGGACAATGTAGATTAATTAGGTCTAATAAAACACTAAGGCAGGGTTGCCAACTCTCATGCATCTGGTGTGACACTCACGCTTTCAGCATCAATCTCACGCTCTCACGGACACGCAAGAAATGTCACGCCAAAATCCATTTTTCTCCCCTCTCAATCCATTAATTTTCTGTTGATGACAAGACCACTGCGTATTAATGACAGGAGAGGAGTTTAAGGCCCACAGCTGTAACATCTGCCTACAACGTTCTCACTGCAGTATTCTCTGATCGTTGATTCGCTGAAAACCTTGCACTTGATACGTCAGTTGCGTGTGAAAAGTTCAGAGAGAATTCAGAGCATAGGTTCGGAGTCGGAGCCATTGATAATAATAATAATAATAATAAATAATATTTTTTTTATGAATTCTGTAGATTTGGAATTATATTCGTACCCATTTGCCTTATTTGCATATTACATCATCCTTGATCAGTTTAAAGGAAGAAAAAAGGCATTATCAATAATTTACAACTTGCTGCAAATCTTTTAATTCTCTCTCTAAAACATTTCTGGAGACCCAAGTTCGATTTGAACACAAAAAACGTCTCTGTTACGTATGTAACCCTCGTTCATTGAGTGGGGAAACGGCAATGTTATGTCAGTGAATGAAGAAATGGAGGTTTCGCTTAGAAGCCTATCATCTTAGAGTTCTACAAAACGAGCCAATGGCAAGGGAAATGCCATGGGTCTGCGGAATTTGCATAGTGCAACTCCGCCCCACCGTGTGGGTATGTAAGGACACTGAACTCCAGGCCATTCCAGCGGTACAGCAGTCGTGGTCGAGGGATGTAACGTCTCTGTTCCCTCCTCAGGGAAAGAGTTATATATGTAATCAAGACTGTGTCATGAGGATAACACGGACGAAGAGAGTTAGGCTTAATGCAGGAATATCAAGGGAAACTGGGTGGCATATCCCAGGTGGAATATGTAACACAGCGCCTACCCGTAGGGAGGACTTAGAATACACATATAACCTGAGAGTGGGATGCATATGGAAAACTCATAGGTATCCAGCCCGCATGGTGGCATGTTTCAACTTTGAGTCAAGGGAAAGACATGTCCTCAGTGGAGACTTACCGTGGGGGTTGCCCAACGGGGACCCATACACATGGAGGCACCTAGCCAATCCCGGCATGCACTCTGGTGACAGCATCAACAGTGCAGGAGGAACTCAGGGTCTAAGAAGAACTCATCTAAGTGAAATAGCGAACACATCCAGTCCGTGGAGTGTAATGGCACCGCAAGCGATGACACAGAGCAGGTCCTACTTACTGGCTAGTGAAAGCAGGTACATGAGAGGACACTAGCTCTACCCGGAGATTATACAACCCCAAATCAGAAAAAGTTGGGACACTGTACAAATTGTGAGTAAAAAAGGAATGGAATAATTTACAAATCTCATAAATATTTTGAAATGTCACGCCAAATATTGTCTCATTTTGGATTTCATGAGAGCTACACATTCCAAAAAAGTTGGGACCAGTAGCAATAAGAGGCCGGAAAAGTTAAATGTACATAAGGAACCGCTGGAGGACCAATTTGCAACTTATTAGGTCAATTGGCAACATGATTGGGTATAAAAAGAGCCTCTCAGAGTGGCAGTGTCTTTCAGAAGTCAAGATGGGCAGAGGATCACCAATTCCCCCAATGCTATGGCGAAAAATAGTGGAGCAATATCAGAAAGGAGTTTCTCAGAGAAAAATTGCAAAGAGTTTGAAGTTATCATCATCTACAGTGCATAATATCATCCAAAGATTCAGAGAATCTGGAACAATCTCTGTGTGTAAGGGTCAAGGCCGGAAAACCATACTGGATGCCCGTGATCTTCCGACACTTAGATGGCACTGCATCACATACAGGAAGGCTACTGTAATAGAAATCACAACATGGGCTCAGGAATAATTCCAGAAAACATTGTCGGTGAACACAATCCACCGTGCCATTCGCTGTTGCTGGCTAAAACTCTATAGGTCAAAAAAGAAGCCATATCTAAACAGGATCCAGAAGCGCAGGCGTTTTCTCTGGGCCAAGGCTCATTTAAAATGGACTGTGGCAAAGTAGATAACCGTTCTGTGGTCAGACAAATCAAAATTTGAAGGTCTTTTTGGAAAACTGGGACGCCATGTCATCCGGACTAAAGAGGACAAGGACAACCCAAGTTGTTATCAGTGCTCAGTTCAGAAGCCTGCATCTCTGATGGTATGGGGTTGCATGAGTGCATGTGGCATGGGCAGCTTACACATCTGGAAAGGCACCATCAACGCTGAAAGGTATATCCAAGTTCTAGAACAACATATGCTCCCATCCAGACGTCGTCTCTTTCAGGGAAGACCTTGCATTTTCCAACATGACAATGCCAGACCATATACTGCATCAATTACAATATCATGGCTGCGTAGAAGGAGGATCCGGGGACTGAAATGGCCAGCCTGCAGTCCAGATCTTTCACCCATAGAAAACATTTGGTGCATCATAAAGAGGAAGATGCAACAAAGAAGACCTAAGACAGTTGAGCAACTAGAAGCCTGTATTAGACAAGAATGGGACAACATTCCTATTCCTAAACTTGAGCAACTTGTCTCCTCAGTCCCCAGACGTTTGCAGACTGTTATAAAAAGAAGAGGGGATGCCACACAGTGGTAAACATGGCCTTGTCCCAACTTTTTTGAGATGTGTTGATGCCATGAAATTTAAAATCAACTTATTTTTCCCTTAAAATGTTACATTTTCTCAGTTTAAACATTTGATATGTCATCTATGTTGTATTTTGAATAAAATGTTGAAATTTAAAACTTCCACATCATTGCATTGTTTTTATTCACAATTTGTACAGTGTCCCAATTTTTTTTTGATTTGGGGTTGTAGAATCTCGCGAAAGTGTTGGGTGTCGCCCAGCCTGCAGCTCTGCAGATGTCTGTTAGCGAGGCGCCATGAGCTAGAGCCCAGGAGGGAGCCACACTCCTGGTGGAGTGTGCCTTCACTCCTAGGGGGCATGGACGACCCTGCGTCTGGTAAGCCAAGACAATGGCGTCCACTATCCAGTGAGACAACCTTTGCTTGGAGAGAGCCTTTCCCTTCAGCTTCCCACCATAACAGACAAAGAGCTGGTCTGAGGTCCTGAAACACTGCGTTCTGTCTACATAAGCATGGAGGGCACATACTGGACAGAGTTGCATGTTCACCACCTGATCCCTGAAAGGAGTGGTAGGAACCTTGGCCATGTATCCAGGCCGGGGTCTCAAGATAATGTGAGAGTTAGCCGGCCAGACTTCCAGGCACGCTTTACCAACTGAAAATGCCTGCAGGTCCCCTGCCCTCTTCATGGAGGCCAAGGTGACCAGAAGCGCTGACTACATAAACAGGAACTTAAGCTCCACTGATCACGATGGCTCAAAGGGAGCTCTCTGTAGGGCTGATAAGACCACTGCGAGGTCTGAAGAGGGTATAAGAGGAGAGCGAGGAGGATTTAGTATTCTCGCCCCCCTCAGGAACCTGATGACTGGGTAATGCTGTCCCCCTATTTTCGACTGCAGAAGGTCGTAGTGCGCAGAGATCGGAGCCACGTAAACTATCAGGGTGGAAGGAGACAGCCTTCGTTCCAACCCTTCTTGGAGGAAGGAGAGCACTAGTGATGCGCGGGTCGTCTCATAACCCACAGGCCCCGCGGGTAGCCCGCGGGTCGGGTTGGGGCGGGTAAAGAAATTGTCACTTTATTTGCGGGGCGGGTCATTAAAAACAAAACAAAATAAAAATCCATATATGTTGCATGCAATGTCCAGCCTATATTAAAGATTTGATAATATCAATCTAATCATGTTTTAGTAGGTTCGTTGATAAGGCCGTAGCAATGCAACTTGCGTGATTTCCCCAAACCTTTGGCGTCACGTGACACAGCTCGCGCAAAGCATCTCGCGCTGCCAGCCACAACAACAAAGACGGAGATGGAAGATGAGGTGCGGGAGAAATTGAGGTCGGGTTTTTACGTAATTAAAAGAAAAAAAGGTGAATGATGAATTAGATGAATACAAACGCTGCTTTGTAAATATTGAAAATGTTTAATTCATATCTAATATGACCTGATTTATGGTTCATATTCAGAATCGTCTGTTATTGCCAGTTTACATGGCGATGTTTCCAAGCACTTTCAGGCTGAAATAAAGGCTGTTTTCATTTACATTACAATGCCTAGTATGTCTATTTAATGGTCGCGGGTGCGGGGCGGGGCGGGTTGTAAAAATAGATACAGTGGTGCGGGGCGGGCTGGGGCGGGCCAAATAATTTCATAAAAGCCGGACCCGCAGGTTGGAAAAAAAGCCGACCCGCGCATCACTAGAGAGCACGGACCCCTTCTCTGCGAGAAGAACACCAGGTGACAAAGAGGATCCACTTCAATGCATAGGCGTGTCTCGTGGAGAGGGCCCTTGCAGAATTGATGGTAGCCACCACCTGAGGTGGTAGTGTACTCAAACCTGCCGTGTCCTGTCCAGGACCCACGCATGCAGGTACCACAGATCGGAACGTGGGTGCCAGAGGGTGTCCCGTCTCTGAGAAAGGAGGTCCTTCCTCAGAGGGATTGGCCATGAAAGGGCTGTCTCGAAGAGCACCAGTTCGGAGAACCAAGTCCGGGTGGACCAATAAGGCGCAACCAAATGGACCTGCTCTTCGTCCTCCCTGATTTTGCACAGGACCTGTGCAAGAAGGCTCACTGGGGGAAACGCATACTTGCAGAGGCCCCACGGCCAGCTGTGCATAAGGGAAACCAGGTTGTTCGTGGGAATTTTCCCATTCATTTAAGTTGCCATCGTCAGCATAGGTACTCAGAAGTCCACATGCTCGAAATGGACGACACAAGCTGCTTATAAGCTGCTTATTCCAATGGTGGCATGGACTTTTTCCAAAATTGCATATTAAGTAGCCAAAATGGCCATAGGCCCTGCATGGACACCTCTCGGGACGGTCCACCAAGTGCTTTTGGGGTCCGCTAACTACTATTCTTCACCATTGTCCTCCTCAGTACCACAAAGTGCCTATTATAACCCCTAACCACCTATCCACTTCTTCATTGCCACGAAGTGCCTATGGTGCCCCCTAACCACCTAAACTTCACCATAGTCTTCCTCATTGTGCATGAAGTGCCTATTTTGACCCCTAACCACCTATCCTCTTCTTCATTGCCACGAAGTGCCTATGGTGCCCCCTAACCACCTAAACTTCACCATAGTCTTCCTCATTGTCCACGAAGTGCCTATTTTGACCCCTAATCACCTATCCTCTTCTTCATTGCCACGAAGTGCCTATTGTGCCCCCTACCCACCTAAACTTCACCATAGTCTCCATCCTCGTCCACGAAGTGCCTATTCTGACCCCTAAGCACCTGTTTTTTTGTCTCAAGTCACCATATCTCTAACTCTGTGCTGAAAAGTCACAGGGCCTCGAAATTCAGTATGAGGGCAGCCCAGTGGGCCCCAGGGCGAGATCCTTAGTTTCAAGGTTCTACGTTGTTCCCAAGTGTGTGTTTCAGCGGTTCGGCCTGATCCACACATGGTTCAGCTTTCTCCATCCACAAGGGTCTTTCTGGACCCCAGTGACTGCAGGCAGATCAAGTTTGGGGCCGCCAGGGCCGCTGGCCAACCGGCAAAGCGTCCCACGCACAACTTAACCCATTCATTTTCACAGGTGTTCTGTGGACATTGGGCAGCAAGTGTTTTTTTTTTGTGTGTGTGTAGACGTTCCCCTCTCTGTATGTTTTCGGGGGCCATGTGACGCACATTTCTACGAAGTTTCGGGCTCCTAGCACCTCCAGGGGCCGAACGAGGTCCAGTGATACGTGCAACTTATTCAATGCGATTTCATAGGTACTTCGTGGATGGTGGTCCGATTGCCCCGAAATTGACACATACATCCCGTCACGGGCCCCGGGGACGGGTTCGAGTTGGCACGGTGGTAGTCCAGGGGCCCCCGGTTCTAGATCCTGGATTTCATGGTTCTAGATCGGTTCTAAGTATGTTTCAGCAAAATGGCTTGACAGAAAGGCCCGATCAGCCCGAAACTGACACATGCATCTCGTCACGGGCCCCTGGAACGGTGTCCAGAGTTCCGTGTCCCTTTGAAATTTTTTCACGCTAATTAGCCACCAACAGCCTAGTAGAATAAGTTGCAGGTGGGACATCTAGAAAAAAGGCGACAAAAGGGGTCAAAAGGTCGCAGGACCTAGAGATTCGTCACGGACGACTACCACGGGCCCCCGAATCAGGCCCCCAAGTTTTGTGGCTCTAGATGCTTCCTGAGCCTATTAGGCCCTCTAACCCTAACTGCTGCATTAACGCTAGCAGACACATGTTCCCATAGAGATCAATGTGAGACAGAGAGATGCATAAAAAATAGCAAAAAATAAACTTGGTATCTCTCGACCTAGCCCACTCGCTATGTCGCAGAGGGTCATGTGATGCAACTTTTAGTCGAGTTTGGAGCCCCTCGGGCCCCCGGGAGCTGGGCGGGAGCCACTGACACGTGCAACTTATCCCATTCATTTTCACAGGTGTTTGGTGAAAATCCCACGGAATGGTCCCAATGGCTCCGAATGGCTCCAATTTGAAATCTGTGGCCCCTCAGGGTCCTCTTAGACTGTATGCAAAGACTGGGGTCCGTAGTACCCTGTTAAGTGTTTAATTTGCTGAGCTGGGGATTTTCTGGACTGATAATTTTCCTTGAATAGTTTTTCAGATTTTTTTTAGAATACTTGCCCAACTCTGAGGGACGCAGGACTCGAACGTGTGGTGCGTGACGGACGAGTGTTCGACGCCCCGAGGCATTTGCACAAAAACAAAGGCTGATTTGACCAACTCAAACAGGAAGCGCCCACGCGCATTTTATTTGAAATGACCCAGATAGGCTTTCAGTGGTCCTACAGGAAGTGCCCACCTGTAACTTATTCGACAGGGTTCCTTTAAGCTGTCCGTCATTTTAAGGCTAACTATGCATAATTATGAGCTGTAAAGTATCCCAACATGTTTGATTGTCTTCCCTGTGCACTGTACTCTATGATTTAAGCCATAAAACATTTATAATTATGAATTATGACCTATTAATGCATTGACCACAGACAGCCTACGGAGATCCCGTCAAATAAGTTACAGGTGGGCAATTCCTATGATTTTACAGGAAGTGCCTCGACAGGGTTCCTGTAAGCTGTCCGTTGACATGTCATTTTAAGGCTAATAATGCAGAATTATGAACTGTAAAGTACCCCAACATGTTTGATTGTCTTCCCTGTGCACTTTACTGCATATTTTAAGTAATAAAATATTTATAATTATGAAATATGACCTATAAATGCATTGACCAATGAGAGCTTATAGGGACCCTGTCAAATAAGTTACAGGTGGGCCCTTCCTGTGCCCACCTGTAACTTTTTTGACAGGGTCCCTGTAAGCTGTCCATGGACATGCCATTTTAAGTCTAATGATGCATAGTTCTGCTGATGGGACACATAGGCCATTCGTGGTCACATAGGCGGTCAAGGGGATGATTAGGCTGTTTGTGGTCAGTGTGCAGGGCCCCGGGCTGTCACTTAGATTGGCCGTGGACGAACAGGCCATTCATGGTCACATAGGCAGTCAGGGGGACGAATAGGCTGTTCGTGGTCAGTGGGCAGAGCCCCGGGCTGTCACTTAGATTGGCCGTGGACGAACAGGTCGTTTGTGGTCACATTGGCGATCAGGGGGATCTTCAACCAGGCTCTTCACGGACCCCTGACCGGCGGCCTTGGCCTAAAGAGAGCTAGTGTCTCAGATGAAGCAGTCCGAGCGTTGTGGCTTTCGCTGCGGACGCCATATGCCCCAGGAGCCTCTAAAATAACTTCAGTGGAACCACACTCTTACCCTCAAATTGAAGGCAATTCAGCAGTGACTGCACAATCTCGTTCGGAAGCTGCTCACACATGGCAACGGAGTCGATTTCCATACCGAGAAAAGAGATCCTTCGCACGGGGGAGATTTTGCTCCTTTTCCAGTTAACCCGAAGGCCCAAACGGGCGAGGTGCCAGAGCACCATGTCCCTGTGTTCGCAAACCTGGTCTCGAGGGCGAGCTAGGATCAGCCAGTCGAGATAGCTCAGGACCCCGTGTTGCCAGAGTGGCACAAGGACTGCCTCGAAGATTTTCGTGAAGACGCAAGTGGACAGTGTACTGGTATGCCTGTGCCTCAAAAGCAAACCGTAGAAACGGTCTGTGTTGAGGAAGAATGGAGACATGAAAGTACAAACCAATCTAGTGGACGAGGAAGCCTGTGGTCGTAACCCACCGGTTTTCTTGGGTACAATAAAGTAGGGGCTGTACATTTACATTTAGTCATTTAGCAGACACTTTTGTCCAAAGCGACTTACAAATTAGCGAGTCATCGTGAAGAGGCTACAAAACAGCGCAAGAAGTGCTCAAATTATGAAATACGAAGTTCAGGCGTTGTTCAGAGTAGCATAAGCCCGATAAGCAAGGATTTAAAGGAAAAGGAAAGTTTTTTTTATAAGGTTAAGTGTTCACGGAATAGATGGGTTTTCATGTCTTTTGAATGTTTCCAGGGATTCTGCATTCCGGATGAGGATGTAGAGAGCATTCCACCAGCATGGAACTGTGAATCAGAATGTTCTGGAAAGTGATTTTGTGATGGAACCACGACACGTCGTTCGTTGAACAATCGTAGGCTTCTGGTAGGTATGTAGACTCGTGGGAATGAGTGAAAGTAGGAGGGAGCTGAGCCTGTGATAGATCTGTAAGCAAGCGTCAATGCCTTGAACTTGATGCGAGCAGCGAGTGGTAGCTAGTGCAGAGAGATGAACAGAGGAGTGACGTGGGCCCTTTTGGGCTCGTTGAAGACAAGACGAGCAGCAGCATTCTGAATAATTTGTAGAGGTTTAGTTGCACATGATGGAAGGCCAGCCAGAAGAGCATTGCAGTAGTCAAGCCTAGAGATGACCAGGGCCTGGACGAGAAGTTGTGTTGCATGCTCGGTTAGGAAAGACCAGATCTTCCTGTTGTTGTGCAGTGCAAACCTGCATGATCGAGCTGTCTTTGAAATGTGATCTGTGAAGGTCAAGTGGTCATCAAATATTACTCCAAGATTTCTGACCGACCTTGATGGGGTGATTGATGATGAATCTAGCTGGATAGTGAAGTCGTGTTGCAGAGATGGCTGTAGAAGCCGGACTTTATCTCGGCTGGAGGGACGGTTTCGATCGCACCCTTCGATATTAGGGTGGCGACCTCCGAACGCATGAACTGAATCGCATTGCCGAGCCTGATGGATCTTGTGAGCCAGTGGGACAAATTGGGAAGCTCTAACCAGGCTCCCAAAAACTGAACCAGCAGAGTGTCCCGGTGTGGGGGCAAGGTCATATGCCACGTCCCGACAGAGGAGGCCAGGGAAGGACGAGCATTCCTGGACGAGCAGAGGGGGACGAGAGTGGTGAGGCGAAGCATTGCACACTGACATCCGCGGCCTATGGGGGCTCAGAGATGGGGGTGTCAATTCTTTCTTTAACCACATTAGGGTACTGCCGGCCGTGTGGCCAGCAGCGGGGTGTAGAACAAAAGATTCTCCTCCAGCCCTCCACCAGGGGAAGGAGTGGCCCTGCTACCATCTCCTGCAAAGAGCTGCAGTCCGCAGCTGAATCCCATCTCTGAGCAGTCCGCATCAGGACCAGGGTAGACGAAAACCTACAGGCTTTGGAGGGGTGCTTAGGATCACCACGCCAGGTAGAAGTGCTACGAGGACACAACTGCATCGCAACAGAGCACTCCACCGGGGGACCCCAGTGTACCCTTTAGCCACAGCTCCATCAAAGGAAGAAAAGGTGGAGGAGGCCACCAAATGGTCGCGGGAAAACAATTGAGACTACCAGGACCTCGTGACCTCCTCATGCACCTCCGGGAAGAAAGGTATTGGGGCGGGCGCTGACGGGTGTAATAAAAACTAATCATCCAGTCACGAGCGCTCAGGACAGGGTGGAGTATTTCATTCCAGCCCAGACCGATGCTCGCGGCTGCCTGGGAGAGCATGGCTGACAATTCCAGATCAGACTGGGGCAATGCTGGCGCAACCGAATTAGACAGCACAGCAGAGTCTTCATCTCCGGCAGACTCCAGCTCACCTTTTGATGTGGCGAAGGAAATCATCTCATCATCTGGAGTGCCAAATGAGACACAGGGAGTGTCAGAAGATTGTCCCATGATCTCAGCTTAAACACTCGTGGGTGGCGGTGCACAAAAGGGGTGTGTGGCCCGAGGAAGAATCGTCGGGGCTTTATTAGACACCGTCACCCTCAGGTCACCCTGGCCACCAGCCAAAGTTTCACCTGTCACGGAGGCAATAGGTTGGGGTTTGGTAGAGTGGACTCAACCTCTATGAAGGTCATTGAGTCTTGACCGCAGCACTGCGATGGTCATGTTCACGCAATGAGAACATGACTCGTCCACAAATGCTGCCTGAGTGTGATCTAAACGCAAACACACTAGGCAGCGATTGTGCCTATCGGATGGCAAAACGAACCGACCACACCCAGAAGTGCATGGGCGAGACATCTTTAAAAAGACGTGCCACGCGCAAGATCTTTTGTGAGTGAGAGGAAAAAGCTCAGCAGAGTGCTGAAGCACCCAAGGAGAAGAACACACACTGTTGGCAGATAACTGCACAGATCAGCATCAGGCAATGTGATCTTACTGGAACACGTCGTTGAACCAACACACTGGAGAGCCGATTGTCTCGTAGTGGCATAGTTGCACTATGCACATTTCGCAGACCCATGGCATTTCCCTTGCCAGTTGCTCATTTTTCTAGAACTCGAAGGTGATAGGTTTCTAAGCGAGACCCCTATCACGTCATTCACTGATGTAACTCACTGTGACTGAACAAAAGGGAACTCTGTGTTTGACGTGAACTTGCAGCTTTAAGAGCAGATCTGTATGTTTTTCTGTCCAACTCCAGTTGCGTTCACATACAAATTGTGTAAGCTTATTTCATCCAATAGATAAAAGAATTGAGAAATCCCATATTAACTGGCCCAGAGACACTCCCTCGAAGAAATCTGGACAGAAGTGGTTGAAAGTAGACAAAAGAGACAGATTAAAACACCAGGAGTAAACGTGAATAGGCCCTTGGTATCCTTGTGATCCAATTGACCAAAATGCTTCTTAACACCAGCTTTAAACAAAGCCTTGCAATCTTATTTCATCCCTTCCTTGACCATGTGACTGAAACCAAATGTGAGACATTTAAACTGACCAATCAGCAAATTACAGCTTCCCACATCGTACTTTAGGTGTGACATTAGAGGATTTCGCACCGAAGGAACCTTTTCATATTTCATAGAACTATTGGTGGAAGTACCCTGATTTTGGCGTGTTCACACCCGGAAACTAGGAATGATTTTAGTTTTAGGAACTCCTTTTGGAGGAACTAATTTACTCCTACTTCAGAGTTGGTCTAAACCAGCACTATAGGAACTATCCATTACGTTAGTGTTCGCTGTTTGGCCGAACGCACGCTGTAAACACACAGATTAAAGCCTTCATATATACTATAGAAACTAACTCTACAAACATGTAAAACAGTGATAGATGGGCCTCTTAACCTTTACGCTGAGGAGAAAATCCAATGCAACTTTAAAGGGACCAAGAGAAACATGATTATGTATTTCTACTCAGCATGACTTTTAGATGTAACTAAAGTAAAATTATAAAATTATTTATTCTTGATGCAAGGAGGAGCAGACAATAAAAATGGACAATAAAAGTTTAATACTTGGTGCACAAAATACAAAAAGAAAGTAAAACTGGAAACAAATAAGACAGATCTCTCTCTTTATTGACTAACAAGATAGCAAAGCATCTCAATCAGCCTCTTCTTCAGCTTCCTGAGCAAGAACAGTTAGTAAAAAATGTTTTAAAAAAACACTTGCACTTTTAAACATATAGATTATATTAAGCAAAATTAAATATGCGATATTGCTCTTTGGGAAGGAAGTTTATCTTTGAGTTGCCGCCTCATGACTTCATAACTGGCTACAGCCGTGATTGTGGCTGGTTTAGACAAACTAATAGGAAAGAGAGGTGGCATTGCACTTGAAAGTGCTGGAACTGAAGATAAGCTACTTAATGTGAGATTTTGTATGACTGTGTAGAGCAGATAATTGAGTGAAGCTCTTCCCACATGCAGTGCAGTGATACGGTTTCTCTCCAGTGTGGATCCTCTTGTGTGTTTTCAGGGATTCTAACCGATTGAATCTCTTGTTGCAGAGTGAACACTTGTAAGGTTTCTCTCCAGTGTGAATTCTCTGATGCCGTTTCAAAACTACAGCTGTGATAAAAGTCTTCCCACACTCAAAGCACATATGATTTCTTACACCAGTGTGTATTTTCTGATGTGCTTTTAAATTCTGCGGACGTGAAAAACTCTTTCCACACAAAGAACATGAATGTGGTTTCTCCTGTGAATGAACTTTCAAGTGGCTCTTCAGGTTTGAAGCTTTAAAAAATGTTTTACCACATTGATCACATTGATGCAGTTTCTCTCCAGTGTGGATGATCATGTGTTTCTGAAAGTGTCCTTTATGTGCAAAACTCTTCCCACACTGATCACATGTGAATGGTTTCTCTCCAGCGTGGATCTTCATGTGTTCCTGAAAGTGTCCTTGATGTCTAAAACTCTTCCCACACTGATCACATGAGAACGGTTTCTCTCCAGTGTGGATCCTCATGTGAACCTTGAGATTCTGTTTGTATGTGAAACTCTTTCCACACTGAGTGCAAGTGAACGATTTCTGAGATCTTCTTTGATGTTTCTCCACTTCTTCATTCTCATCCATCGGGCCTGAAATTAAAGTTAAAAAAAATGCTCAGTAAATCAATATAAGAGAAATTATGTAGTAAAAAAAAAAAAAAAAAAAAAAAAAAAAAAAAACGATGTCATAGCAGAAAGTATTGAGTTGTGTTCAAACAACTGTTATAGAAGATTATGATGATTTTGATCCATTATGTCCCTGGAATTTTCCATTAAAGGAGTACATTAATGTACTAGACATTATTTTTTATTCATTAGAGTCACAAATCTATAGAGCCCCTAATAAAGGCACATTATGATGGGAGGAAAAAATAATATTTCAATGCTTTTGTGTTCCCGCAAGACACTTTTTGATACTTTTTTGTTACATTTAGGTCCCATTGCATGAAATTTTCACTTTATGAGATTTTTTTTTAACCTTAAAGGGCATATTGCAGGTTAGAGTACCCAGTAAGCCAATGTATGGAAAAATAATGTAGGAGCTAGATTTAAATATAAACATATACTTATAAAACGCTATTTAGGATTCTGGAGTCATTTTTGTGAGTAAATTTTACTTCCATATTTGAAAACCGCTGAACCGGAAGTGACGTAACGGGAGGGAGAGTGGTCAAAGTAAACAATAGGAAAGCAATGGATCGCAATAACAGCTCGGACGCTGAGAAAATTGTAGCCTAAATGTTTACTCATATGATATATATAATTCATATAATTGATATATATAATGATATCATATAATTATGAGCCTGATATGAAGCCAAGTGAGCAGGACAGGCCAGGATTAGACAGAACAACGGTGAGTTCTGGTGTGAGGAGATCAGGGCGAGAGAACAGTGTTAGCTTATTGATGTATTCACGTTAGCCGATGATATGTATAACACAGAGTTTCCGCTAGAAAAAAATGGTGCCGGTCACTTTGAGGTTTCGTTTTCCGGACATTTTGATAATATGCCGGTCAAATATCGCCTCTTAATTAGTCAAGTTGAGGAAAACTGGAGGCAGGCTATGTAACTTAAACAAGTAATAAAAACTCAGTGAGTGTTTTGGCGCAATTTTCTGACGTCATGGGATCACAACACTAAGAGATAGTAAATCTTTTCCTGGATTTTTTTGTGCGTTCCCGAGATTAGACCTTCCTTAACATAATGCCGAAAACCCGAAGTCTCTAGGTGGTCTGGTTGAGGAGTAGATAGAAGTGCAAGATTGGTGCGCACAGACGCACAGAACAGAAATCATGAGTTAACAAGCGCAATTTTTTCCGGTGGAAAATTGCGCTAAAAATGACATAATCAGGCCGAATGCAACATGTTTATTAGCCTAACTTTCAAATAAAAAAAACGAAAAAAAAAAACATTAACGTCCGATTGGCGTCAATCAACTCCAATTGTTTTTACTATGGTTTCACATTCATAGTTTAACAAACCATTTTCTACTATGGTTTTGTACGTTTCTTCATTCGGATCTATTTGCAATCCATTCCATTCTAAACAAACAACGCAGTTTATATGGTTCGTCCTTCTTTCATTATTCATTAAGATAATAATTAATAAATGTGCGCATAATTATCAGTGAACTTGATAAATGTTGCAGATATGTTTTGCTATGCATGCACAAACAAATGCCTTTCAACTTAGTTGGCAAAATTCAGAATAAAATGAATGTGCAGCAATTTGTACAAATAGAGAGTCTAGGTCTACTATAACCTACGTGTTGTAGCCATTAAATAAGCTCATTTAGTTTAATATTTGTTAAAATATTATAATGTTATTTTTTAATTTATGTTGATTATGAAAAGTGAACCGCATGAGTAAGATAGGATGCGCAACATAGCCTATCGAGAGACATGGAGCGGGTCAGACATGATTTTGACCACTTAATTAAGTTTGGTTTTGTAGAAAGACTTTTTTGAAGTGAATTTCGTTTTGTATAACTTGTATCTTAATTTTAATATTTTTTTTATCAACCAATATAAGCAGCAAATATAGCATACAATAGGCCTAATCATGCAGGCGCCCGCGCGGTCACTTGCATTGCTCGTGAACTGGAGTGCATCTCATCCTAATTTAACGAAACTCAGCGTATGCCTCACAGACATGAAATATATTTTAAGAAAGCTTGAAATGTATTTTTAACAATTTAAAACGAAAAGAAATAGGCTACTCTCTGATTATGTAATCCATGATGTGCATTTCTCTCTATAGGCGCGTTCACTACGGAGAAGGCAATTGTCAACTTCATCTTTCGAAACGGAGATGAAGGGGAACCCGTTTTTATTTATTATTTTATTTTTTGGCTTATTTTAACTGGCCCATCCAGTTTTCTGGAGGCCCACCTACAATCAAAATCCTGGCGCCGCTAGTGCTTCGCAGCGATCTGATATCAAGAAATAACAGACCGCATTCCACATTGGAATTCAACCAAGCCATGTAATAATGTTTAATAACTTTCAAACGGTAGAGCCTGTTCCTTTACAACATAGCCAAAGGTCGGTGTATTTTTGCTTTATACATCTTAGGCTTATTCTCAAATTCAGATTGTGTTAGGGGGCGGGATTATTAGGCAATTTTAATCGGACAATTTGACTGGAGAGTTTTAATTTTGTCGGACATTTCATTTTTTTTCCGGCCAATGTCCGGCAATTACCGGACAACGGAAACCCTGGTATAACACTATGCTCAGATCACAATACTGTACAGATTATCATCATGTATCAGGCAATAGCAAAGCTAGTATTTAGACCCTTACCTGCATGTGTTGTGTGTGTCAGCCATTAGGAGACAGTTTCCAGAGGAAGAGGGACTTTATAAAGGCTTTGAATGGACCCATTTGGTGACAGTGAATAAAAAAATGATCACAGTCACAACTGTCTTACTGTATAAAAACTTTATATGTAGAAAGTCAACAAAAACATTAAAGTCGGTTTGTACAGATTGAAAATGAATTAGAGGACATAATATATTATATTTATAATAATAATAATAATAATAATAAGTGTCGGCTGCAGACTAATAACAATGGATTACATTACAAGTTTATGTAGGATATGTTAATGAATTAAATTAAGACAAGGCACATTTTGTAAAACAGATGTACAATAAGTGATCTCTGACGGATCCGTGAGCGTCATGTTTCCCGCCGGTGGCCGAACCACATGCTGACGGCGGACCGGGCGACCCGATGAAGGAGCCGGGACAGTGCGCACATATCGCCGTCATCATATCACAGGGATTATAATCATCCGGTATATAGTGAACGCTACACACTACCGCATTTTTCAAAGCAGAAGCAGAAGTGAAGTCCCGTCTCTTACCCGGCACAAAACACACACAGGCATGGAAGATCGCAATGTCGTTTTTCTTATTCGGAAACCTGTGGACTCGATGTCCTGACAGGCCATAATTTACAATCATTTACCACGACGATGATTAATTGAAATACAATAACCACCGAAAACACACTGAATCACGACCGCTCCAACTGAACACCAACCTACTCCACACTGAGCGAACGCAGAGCCGGCGAACCACTCCCTGTGGGGACGTAATATGTTTTTTCAAAACGGTCAAGGAAACTTTCACGTTTTCTATTAAATTTGTGCCCTTGTCTTGCAAAACAATTTTTAATCCTGCATTTACTTTTCATATGGTATTTTCATACAAGGTTATATTCATTTTGAAAAAAGATAAAAACCTGCAATATGCCCTTTAATATGAGTTCCCCTAGCCTGCCTATGGTCCCCCAGTGGCTAGACGTTTTGATGGGTGTAAACCAAGCCCTGGGTATTTTTGAGAAAATGAAAGCTCAGACGGGCGAATCTAGAATCTTCCCTTTATGTCATCATGAGGGGAAAGGTCACCTTCCCTTTCTCTTCTTTGCCCACAAAGAGAATTTGGCCCACCCATGAGAAAATGAGCTGCGCGAGCATGATATTGTTTTTTCCTCGAGAGGCATCATGGCTTGCACACAAGCGAAGCATGGCAGTTGCACAGTGTTTGGATGTACAAATGAACACAAAAGTATTTTTTAGTTCCTTCATCCGAGCCTCTAAAGAACCAGTGGGTTATGTGAATGTCTGATGTGTAATTGTTCAAGATCAGACAGATAATCTTTCTCTCAAAGTCGTTCAATACTGTTTATGCATCAGTAAATCAAGCCAGTGACTAAATGATCAACTTCATGTCGTTTCTCTTAGTAGGATGAAAATAATCTTACTTAAACTGTGATTAATATATATACAGAAAGCGATCAAAGAACAATCCCTTTCCAATCGCCCAAGCTGTCAATCACAAAGCGCGAGTTTATCTGGACACTTGCCAAAACTCGTTATGAAATCAATGACGCTGTTACGCAGCACAACGAAGCTCTTACTGTACTTACCTCATGTTTGCATTGGTGAAATCATTAGTGAGAGTGCAGAAACTGCGTTTCAATGATAAGATCTTCATTCACGTGATCAACAGGCTGTCATCTGCTCAATGCTCTTCACTGCAACCTTTTATGTGATGGGAATAGATCTAAATACTTAAACTTCTCACGATTCGTTAATCTCGATAGCTGTAATAGTAAAAACGTATAATAGCTGTAATAGTAAAAATTTTCGAGAGAGTTGACATGTAGCCTAATGCTAGATATTTCATATGCAAGCATGTCAGCCAATCACAGCAGTGGGTGTTTACACTGAAGTCTCACAGCAGCCAATCACAGCAGTGGGCGTTTACACTGAAGTCTCTCAGCAGTCACGCCCCTTCAAAGAGAGCGTTCAAATCAGAGACTCAAATCAGAGACTCAAATCAGGCTAGGAAAAATGCCTTTTATTTCTAAATTATAACAACTTTTGCTCAAAAAACATACTAACATTATAAGGGCACCCCAGGAAACATTCTAAAATAATAAAATAATCCATGCAATGGGACCTTTAACTAGGGCTGTGACGGTATGGGATTTTTTCTTACCGCGGTGAAGAAGCAACAAATATCGCGGTTTGGCGGTTAACCGACTCCTTGGCGCCTTGTCCAAATTCACCGGCTTCCCCTTAATTGTCACCTGCCTCAAAGGCGACACAGTATTTGGCTTAGACACTAGATTCGTGGCTATTTTTTGAATCATTCGGCTAGCGCCGTCAACTATTTCCTATACCATATAAGAGAGATCGCTACTTGCAATTAAAATCTAACTCCAACTGTTTACGTTATGCTTGTCTTTTATTCCTGTGTTTGTTTGTATTTAATTGAACATTATCTGTAAACATCACAAAACCTAGCAGTTAATTAATAATAATCAGACACACACACAAAAAAAAAAAATCCCCCATAGGCTATGTTTAACGGACTGTCCCTCGACTCCCTCCCTTGCACAGGAAGCGTTTTTTTTTCTCCAGAAACCCTTAAACATGGGACTCGCAGAATACAGTAAATTATAAGCAAAATATTAATGTGTTTATAGTTCATATCACACACCATATGCACTCCTGTAACTTTCAGCAAAAAAAAAAAAAAAAAAAAAAACGTGCGGTGATGACCTCACACTGCGGTAGGCATCTCATCAACGCGATATTGCGGTGATGCGGTTATCGTCACACCCCTACCTTTAACATTTTAAAAATACGCAATAATTTTAACACTCCCTGTTTACACAAACTACACCATGTGTAGCAAAGTCTATTTATTTGAGTAGTTTTTTAAATGTTGGTGTTTTAGCAAGATAATAATAAATATTTTGGAATGCGCTAAATTGTATTAAGACTAGGGATGCAAATTATCGATTAATTCATTAATCATTAGTTGATTGACCTTATCGATCGATTAATGATTAATTGATAAGCGGCTATTTTCCTGAGAATGTAAATTTCTCACGGTATCAATAGTGTCTTTAACATAAAAAGCAAAATATTGTTTATACTGAATAAAAATGCATGTTATATTGCTCAACTGATGTTTTATTGTAACAGTTGGGATACGGTACAGATAATGGAATTTATGTAGTTTAACAAAATAAATTATGCACAGAAAATTAAAATACATAATTTTTTTTTTTTTTAAATAATTGTAAAAAAAAAATTGTATCACAATAAGTGTATTGTGATTGTCACTAACATTTTAGTAACTAAACTGAATTTTATTAGGTTTAGTGACAACATGTTACAATGTTTACATAGTACAATTTCTGGTAAGCTACGCTTTTTTATTATTTCAATTCAATTACCGGTATTGTGATTTTATTTAATATTGACTCGTTTGGATAAATATTAGGTAGGCTACACAAGATAGACATTAATTTTTCTCAAGAAAAAAAACAACAACTCACCTAATGCTGTAAACATACAGAAAGCCCTATCAGCTGGTAGTAGGCTATTAATTAAGGTTAAAAATAATTAAATATGATGCGTTTTTTATTATAATAACTTTATTTAATGATACAAGTAAAAATATAATAAATATGTAATATAGAACACATATTTAGCAAAATACTCTCTATAGCTATTTCTTTTCTTGCCAACTACGTGCTATAGCCTATATTATGTTCATTAAATGGCTTTCCTGAGGTAAATGTGAGATAATTGTTCTCCAGCTATGTTATTGACCTATTCACGCTGATGAAAAACACTGATTGATCGATATTATGTATGAGAAATATACATTTCGGTAAGTTGTACTGTATCTTTCAACAGTGTTCGTGTTATTTTTTTACTATTAGCTAGTAGCGTTTGAGATGATCGGTTCACATGCGCTAGGGATCTGTCACATAACATTTACAAGCGCCAAAACGGTATTTATTGTTTGAACTTCGTAATAAAATTGACAGAATCTGAGAGCTGAGTATTTATATATCATAGCTAACCTGGGGTGCGTTTCCCGAAAGCTTCGTTGGCCAACTATGGTCGCAAGTTCCGTCGTTACCAATAGAGTTCAGTGGACATTGCGATGAACTTGCGACCATAGTTGGCCAACGATGCTTTCGGGAAATGCACCCCGCCTCTGTCTAGCTTCGCGATTTTTCTGTGCATGAGATAATGGATGTGTGGTGTGATGCGTGAGGGCTGGCAGCTCTGTTTCTGAAATGCTTCCACATTCCCCTCCGTTTTGACCGCCTCATGTTTGGTTTCTTTTTTGCCGCCTCAAGTTTGTGTCGGGTCTCTCGCCGCCCGCGAGAATCTCGTGCACGTTCGCAATGTTCAATTAACCGACAATAATTTTATTTAATCGAGTAAATTCTTGTCGACAATTAATCGATAATCGATTAACCGTTTACATCCCTAATTAAGACATATACATAATTTGGTTGCAGTAATTGTGAACCAGATGTAAAATAAACAGAAAAAAAGCTCAGATAATACTAAAATTGACTTACATATAACAAACATCTTAGTTAAAAAAAATTGCACCTGGTTCATATCATTTGCTAGCCTGAGATGTAAGGTCTGGCAACTCACTATAGTCACGGCTCAATCCGAGGGGCGGGATAAACACTGTCTTTCAAATTCCCTCTGCACGCAATAGGACAGCGCTTCAACCAACCAGAGCGTTTTCCCAACAGCGGAGCTTAGTTGATAGATTCAACTTTTGCCATATCTGGCTGGCAAAACTACGAACACATCTTCCTTTTTTTAGAATGACCTAAGTGCCGTTCTTTGTTATTTTCTCAAAGAAAAGCTTAACTCCAATTCCTCCAGAGTCGCGGCCAAAGCCGATTCGAAAGACCGTTGTTCATCTTCAGCCATTCTTTGTTTTCAAGTAGCAGGGAATTCACACAGAACCGTCACACTGTCGTCATTCTGTTAAAGGTCCCGTTCTACGTGATCCCATGTTTCAAACTGTAGTTAGTGTGTAATGTTGTTGTTAGAGTATAAATCATATCTGTAAAATTATAAAGCTCAAAGTTCAATGCCAAGCGAGATATTTTATTTAACAGAAGTTGACTACAAAAAACGGCTCGATTGGACTACACCCCTCTACTTCCTGCATTAGTGACATCACCAGAACCGTTTCTTGACTAACCTCCGCCCACAGGAATGCTCCCTCAACTCTACTGGCTAATGGCGCACTTCTTATAACTTAGGCTACTGTGTTTACTCAGCTCTTACGGTGATTTTCTGAAGTAAAACTGACGCTTCATCTTTTGTGTGATGTACAATAAACTTTATTAAACTCATCAGTACATGTTTGATCATCATTCGGACCTGGTCCGAAACAGCAGACTTGTAGGCTGTTAATAAATAATGGATACATACAAGCAGATGACAAATACGTTATAATAACCGTAATTAAACTGCTAAACCATACCTGTTTCATCTCTATACAGCACTCTGACTCTGTAGGCATTATTGTCCGACTCGAAATGAACGCCGTTACTGAGAGTTTCTGATATTATCATCATTCCGTGAGATGAAATTGTCCTGACAGACTGAGCACGAGCTCATGAAGCTCCGCCCCCTGTGTCGTCCAGCAGCAGCTCATTTGCATTTAAAGGGCACATACTGAAACAGCTCGTTTTTCTGAGCCCCAAAAAATGTCAATTTAAACATGCTGTAAAAAATGATCTGTTGGGTATTTTGAGCTCAAACTTCACATACACACTCTGGGGACATCAGAGACTTATTTTACATCTTGTGAAAAGGGGCATATAACGGGACCTTTAAGCCCGCCCACCGACTCTATACACGATGTGATTGGCCTGTTAAATTTTGCTGCCGCTAGGGTGCGTCTAGATTTCTAGGCTAATTTAATTCTAATTCACAACTAGATTTTTCCTACTATAACAGAGCTGAATCTGATGAACTGCTTTATAACCTAGATGTTCTTCAGCCTCACAAATGAAGAATAGGGATGGGTACCGAAACCCGGTATTAAACGGGCCCCGGCGCTGAATTATGAAAGACTGCTGGATTGATAAGCTCGAGCGTTATCGGTTCTGCTGTCGGTACTGGAGAAATTAAGAAAGTACACGTGCTATTTATTATTGCGGCGTATAAACTTAAAAACCAATCCAAACGCCGCAGCAAGCTAAGACATGTGGGTTTATACTGAAGACGCATCACGCTGAACCATTGCACATGATGGGATGTCTTTATTGTTCCATTTCACAAGCTTAGAAAGAACCAACACTTACTTTAATAGATGCATTTCATCAGCCGTGCAAAGATACCTCAGACAGCGCAGTAACAGAAGATGATGACGATGGTGATGGTCAACAGAAAGTTTCTCCACATGCTCACCCTGCAGCCATAATCCAAACACCCCGCCGTGCCACACAGGTGAGCACACACACTAATACAGACACCACACCCCCGGTGACACCCACAGTAATCAATGACGTCACTATGCCCATGCACATACACAACAGTATAGAAAAAGGAGGAAATATCATAGAAGACAAGTCAAACCCAATATATGGCTCCTACATTGCTATTAAGAAATTATTATCTTGCAAATTTAATCTGGCCAGCCACTTCTATGTATAATAATATTGAACCATTTGTCTGTGATGCATTTTTGCTAAAGAGAGAGAGAGAGAGAGAGAGAGAGAGTGGTCTTTCACGCGGAGCCACGGCGCGCACAACACAACAGCCCTGCTTAATGAGTGACGATGAGGACAGAACTAAACATTCAAACGGTTACACTTCAGATCTTTGATATTAAACTAATTTTATTTTAAATTTAGATTTTGGCTTCCAATGATTATAAAAAAGAAGATATTTGAGGTATAACCATTAAAAACTAAAGCCGCATTCTCTCCAGCGCAGCTTCCTTCCCTTCACAGTGGTGCGCTGCGGTCATTTCTCCCTAAAACCCAAACGTAACATCAGAATCTGCACGATCGGTGATTGTTGTAAAATGTAGTCTATACTGTTGCTAAACTGCGGGACGCGTTTGATAATAAAACTACCAAAATTGACGCAATAGACGCTGTTCCAAATGCGGCGCGCGCTCCGAAACACACCGCAACGAGACAAGCAACGTATATATTGGACCTTGTGTGCGCATCTAAACGATCAAATATACACAAAAATATGTCAAAATGGCCGTCTTGGAGATTCACTTAAACAGTTTATTCACTTAAATACAGTTTATGTCTTGAATGGGCGTAAATAGTAGGGCTGTACCAGAATATTCGAGTATTCGAATATTCGTTCGGTGGGTTGGTATTCGATTTTCAAATTTGACATTCGAATATTCGTTGTAATTTTTTTTTTTTACACCTGGCATTCCCCTAGAAACGGTTCCCATTCGCGCTTGAATGGGGCTGTCATGCATTTTCTCAGATCGGATAGCTCTTTCTGATTTATCAATATGAACAATGAACACATAAATGTGTTTTTGCAAAACGGATATGAATCCGAACTTCAAATCCCGCGCTATAGGCAGATGTAATGGAGTGCACGTCACCAGCAACAGATAAGCTGCATTTTACTGATCGTCAGCTAAAATTTCTAATTCAAAGACCGTAATAAGAGAGCGGCAACAGCCCTGGTAAGATCATTTCGGTTCTTTACTTTTAATGAAGTTGATTGTGTGTTAAAGCGTCTGCGACCCACTTTCACTTTGATTTGCGATAGTTTGCACGTTGGCTTGATGAATAGATGCTGATCTGCGGTGACGCGTGCTGTAAGCGTCGTCATATCTGGCTATAACATGATATAGCCTAAAACGCTCTCACACGGTTATTTTTTTAGCATTTTTGGGCGAAATACAATACTCTTATTTTAGAGCGCAGAACAGCGGAGTTTGTATGGGCAGAAGTGCATGCCTGAGCTTGTAGGCTATAAGCTGCGTTGCTTTGACATTGTGGAAATAGAATAGAAACAATATATTAGCCTACCCTTTACTGTGTCAGTAATTGCTGTGCTGCTGATTTCTGATTTGAGAGTTGAGAAAAATATTAGGCTGTGTTTTGTATCACTTCAAATGTCCGTTCTCGGAGCCCTGCCCGTGAGGCGCGCGCGCTTCCCGCTCGCGCTGTTCTGTATTAAAAGTTTATTAATTCTGAACGTGTCACGTCTCGCGTGTCTATATTGCACCAGATGTGACACTGCACTCGTGAAGTCGATTGGATGAACGGTTCAAAATGCAAGATAAATAATCTAAATGCAAACAGACAGATGCATAGAGATACCTGCCTTTATTAGAGAGAAGAATATGTTCAGCCCCCTCCCTCCGAAGCTTTGAATATTCTATGTTAATTCCTATCGAACCTTCGAAGCTCAAAAAATGGTATTCGGACCAGCCCTAGTAAATAGCTGGTAGAAAATATGATGCGTAATAATGATTAGGCTAGATCTGCATTTGGTCTTAAAGAGGCAGCAGTCTAAAAAACCTGCTGACGATTGCTCCATTAATGTAGCCTGGGAAAACCCAAACTACTTCCGGCGAATTTTAATTCTCTCTCCAGGATAGTCTGGAGAAGAGCCCATTCAAACTCATTTCTGTGCCGCTGAAATCGCGGCACCAATCAGAAACGTTGGGGGAGGGATTTACATGATGACGACAGCGCAGCGACGCTGAAGGAGTTCTCACGCAGTGAAAAATACATTGCGGAGCAGAGAGGAGACTGACAACACGCTGGCAGACAGGACAGAGCAGGCTACTTTTCGGTTACGTTTGATATTAAACAAAGTCTCACCTTTCAAATTTGGTAATTTTTTAAAAGAAATTTAAACAATAAATATCGTTCTGTTGCTCTTTAATGTGCCGTGACAGATCGCTGTAGAGCATCAGTTAAAGCTGTTCTTGTGAACCGATCATCTCTTCCTTCTAGTTAATTTATAGCCTCAAATAAACATGAACAAACATAAGAAGGAATGTTGTTTTAACCACGGAAAGGCATCAGTACACTCCGTTTTTCAAGTTCAAATCCTCCTATGTTAATCTCTCCTGACTGCTTTGTCGGACAAAATGGCGGATGGCGAAGTATGATTGGTCAGATCACCTGTCAATCAAGTTCCCTGCGAAGGGCCGGAATTTGAGCTACGTCGGTTGGTGACGCCCCTTTGGAAATGAATTGTCTACATAGCTTCGCCAGACCCTACACTCAGTTTCAACTGAGAAGGGTCTGGTTTTAACCAGGCTAACATTAATGTGAATCAAACAACAAAAGGCAAAGAGAAAATCAGTCGCAACTCTTGAATGAATAATTTTGACTTTTATAAGCTTTAATCTATCTATATATCTGACTTTATTAGATGTCTTTTTAGCCCATATTACTCCTGAACAGTAACGTCAGTAGACATTACTGAAATTAAAGCACTGGGTATATAATTTGTATATTTGTTTTATTGTATAATTTTTTTGGTTTGACCATGTGTGTTTTTGGTGTCCTATGTCTTCTGTATATAAAACACAAAAGCCTGCACCCTTCTGCATAACACACATGTTTTATTAGTTCTGTTGCTTTTTCCTTTGCTATTGATATTTATTTTACATTTCTAAATGTTCTAAATTATTATTTTTTTCCTTTTTTTTATATACCAAAGATAACCGTTAAGAATACCGTTAAAGTACCGGATCGATATGGAGTATCGGCAATAGTAGTTACCGTTAAAACCTTAACGATACCCGTGTCCCTAAAGAATCATGAATAAACACCAACCTCTTTGTTCTTCAGTGTGTTTCATTCTGCAGTGTTCTGGATCTCTCATGTTCTCACTGTCCTTTAAAATAGATTAAAACAAAAATATATTTACAGATTTGCAAGAAACAAATGGCGCACCAATACAGTTAACTCAACTTTTTTTTTTTTTTTTTGTGTTGCATATGAAACATGGTTCATCACATATTACTGAAATAAAAGCCATAAAACGTACCTATATCCTGCAGATTGTCGTTTGCTCAAATCTGTTGACAATAAAATGAGCTTAATGTGTGAATTTACAGATCTGAAGACATCAGCATAATGAATGAGGAGAAAACAGGATCTATTGACATGAAATAAAGAGGCTTTTCAGCTGCTCTGATAATAGTGATGAGCCATAGACTATCAATACTCATTCAACAAGAATATAGAGAATACAAGCATGATACAGTAATATATAACAACAGTAATATAAATGTAAATATAAAGACAGCAACTTATGACATTATTATCAACCCTTGTAATTTGTTCATATGAATCCGATTCCCTAATAACTTCATAACAACAAAGTAGTTCGCTAACATCTTACCGTTTTGTATGGAAAAAGAAACAAACACACGATGAAAACTTTTCTGAAAAGACCACGTAAAGTGTTGAGTAAACCGTGAAAACTGTATAGTAGTTACATGATTTAACGTGTGAACTGTTGTTTACCTCAAAAGACTCGGAAAGCGCGCGTCGGCTAAAGGTGTGACGTCATCACCACGAGACGAAATAAATGATAGAATTTTAAAAACTCATTTTTGAGCATAACTTTTCTCCACTCAACTCTGTGATTTGGAACAAAAAAAATGTATTAAATTTAAAAATAAATCTTTATTTTACAGAAACTGGTACAATAACAGTATAATTTTGGTTATTTTGGTTATAATTTATAAAGAGTTTGCTGTAGTATTTGATGCCATTCCCAGTGGCCTTATTCAACTTTTATCAGGCATGATTTTAAAAGTCTCTTCTGCTCACAAAGGCTGCATTGGGAGAGAAAAAAAAAACACACAAAAAGTAATATTGTGAAATGTTATTACATTTTTAGTATAATTTGTTCCTGTGACCAAAGCTGAATTTAAGCATCATTACTCCAGTCTTCAGTGTCACACGATCCTTCAGAAATCATTCAAATATGATGATTTGATGCTCAAATTATTATTATTTTTTCAGGATTCTTTGATTAATAGAAAGTTACAAAGAACAGAAATATAAATCTTTTGTAGTATTTTGTGTAATATTAATCACCAGGCTTGGGAGAGTTACTTTAAAAATGTATTCCGTTACAGTTACAAATTACTTCCTAAAAAAAGTATTCAGTAACCTAATCCAAGTACTATAATATGAAAGTAATGTAACTGATTACTTTTGGATTACTTCAAGGTCACGTATATAAATAAAGTCAAGCAAGAAGAAATATTATAAAAAAAAACCAAAAAAAAAAAACGTTTACTTATTAAGGATTTGGTCCAGTGTACAATATTTGCAAAATATACACACAGGCCTGAATATATATATTTATGTAAAGGGCTATACAGACATCTAGTGGCTAATGTATGCTATTACAGATTATTTTGTTTTATTTTTAACTAATTTTTAACTAAAAAATAAAAACACAACATTTAGTTGTATAAAATAGTTTATTTTAAAATAGGCTTACATGTTGACTAAAGCCGTGATCTTTTTTAATTTGCCTGACTGAATTTGGGGCATTGGCAGTGGGAGTTCCCCTACGTTACCCCTAGACAGCGAACATCCCGTTACGTGAGAAAAGATTAAGAAAGGACATTTTGGGTACTAAAAAAGCTACTCTCCTAATTTCTACAAAACAGCAGCGGAATTTCCATGAATTAAAAGCGATTTTACCCGCAGGCAGCGTCGTTTCTACTAGCAGCAGTGATTCAATCTGCGTCTGAGGAGATTGTAGAAAGCTGTTATTTGCACATGCACCAGCGCGTGGCACACGTGAGTCACTGGCAACAGAACCAAGAACTACTGTATAATCAAGCAGCGCTTAATATAGTTATTATGCCAAAATACTTATTTATTTAGTTTCAAATGAAACCATTGTAATCCTGAAAGTATTCCCCCTTTTTTCAAAATTTAACTATAATCTGATTACAACGTTTTTTGACGTAACTGTAACGGATTACAGTTATTGTATTTTTGTATCCTGATTACATAACGCCGTTACATGTATTCCGTTACTCCCCAACCCTGTTAATCACTACCGTTCAAAAGTTTGGGATCAGTAAGAAATTGTATTAATGTTTTGGCTGGGGAAAGAAATAAAATAAATTAATGGGAAATCAATGAATCCCAAAAATGGGATCATCAACTTGTGAAAAACTACTCAAACCCAAAATCGTATCAATTTATTTAGAGTTTATTTCTGTAACTTATCCAACCATACACGAAACAGATCAGACATCCAAGAAATGCATGCTTACACAAAATGACATTACACTAAACATGATGCAAGTAGTTTTAAATTTTGTTTACCCAGAAAACTAACATATCTAGCATGAAGTTTTGTTCTATCATTAGCCTTACCTAAAGTTTTCATAGCCATACTTGCACCACTTAAATCATTGTCAAGGACACAGCCAAGATAATTAACACTATTTCTGTTTGATATTACACAATCCCCTGTCTTGACACACAGGTTAGGAACCTTGTTCAGTTTACTTTTAGACTCACATAACATGATCCCGTTTTTTACCTAAATGCAATAAGAGTTTATTTTCAGAGAGCCAGTCTCTTACTTTATAACTCCTCATATCACTTGTATTTTACTGACATCCTTGTCTGAAACCAGTAAAGCAGAGAACAAATTACAGTCACAAACTGCTTGCATATCATTTATCTATAGGAGGAATAAAAGGGGGCCTAAGACACTTCCCTGGGGAACTCCATTATTAATAATCGTTTATTCAGAAAGAAACCCATCAATTTCTACACTTTGAATTCTCCCAGTTTAATAAAAGTTCAACCTCCAGTGTAAGATTAAAAGTATTATATGAATGCCTGGCTGAAGAGATGCGTCTTTAATCTAGTTTTAAACTGGGAGAGCGAGTCTGAGCAACGAACAGTATCAGAAAGACTATTCCAGAGTTTTGGAGCTAAATGTGAAAATGACCTAAAGATAAAGATGAGTTAATAATATTGAGGAGAGGCTCTTCCACTACAGGTAACACTTCTTTCAGTAGTTTAGTTGGTATAGGATCTAATAAACATGTTGTTGTTTTAGATGAAGTGATAAGTTTATTTAACTCTCTTTGTTCTATAGTTGTAAAGCACTGTAATTGTTCTTGCGGGGTGATAATTGAGGCTGAATTATAAGGCGTGATTTGAGGATTGAACGTTTACAATTGTGGTTCTGATGTTTTCTATTTTCTCAGTAAATAACTTCATGAAATCATTACTACTAAACTGTAACAGAATATTTTGTTCAGGTGACGTCTGTTTATTTGTTAGTCTAGCCACGGTGTTAAATAAGAACCTAGAATTGTTTTGGTTGTTTTCTATTAGTTTGCGGAGATGCTCAGCCCTGGACGCTTTTAGGGCCTTTTTATAACGTGACATCCTGTCTTTCCATGCGATTCTAAAGTATTAGTTTGTTTCCATTTACGCTCTAAATTATGGGTTTCTCTCTTTAGAACATGCGTAGTATTGTTGTACCATGGTGCTTTACTTTTCTCTCTGACCTTTTTTATTCTAAAAGGTGCAACAATATCCAATGTTCCAGAGAGAATGGTGCTCACAGTGCTAGTTAATTCCTCAAGTTCATCTGTTTGTTTGGGTTCACTGAGCAGCTGAGACAGATCAGATAAGAAATTTTAAAAATGATCTATGGTGGATGGAAGGATTGTTCTGCCTAATCGATAACGCGGCGCAGCATGATTTATTACAGGAGTATGTAATATGCAAGTTACCATGTAATGGTCAGTGACATCGTCACTTTGTGGAATGATATTTATATCGGTTGGATCGGTTCCATGTGATATAATTAAATCGAGTGTATGATTAAAACGATGAGTTGGTCCGGTAACATTTTGCTTGACCCCAAAGGAGTTTAATAAATCTGTAAACGAAGCCCCTAGCGCATCATTTGAATTATCTACGTGTATGTTAAAATCTCCAACAATTAATACTTTATCGACATTGACTAATAGGTCTGAGAGAAAATCTGCAAACTCTTTTAGGAAATCAGCATAAGGCCCTGGCGGTCTATATACGGTAGCCAAGGCTAGAGATAATAGGGATGTTTTTCCAAAATCTAAGGGCGTAACATTTAGTACAAGTACTTCAAACGAAATAAACTTATAGCCCGTTTTCTGAGTAACATTGAGAATATCTCTATAGATTGTTGCAACACCGCCGCCACGACCAATCAGACGGGGAAGGAGAAGAACACACACTGTTGGCAGATCACTGCACAGATCAGCAGAAGGCAATGTGATCTTACTGGAACATGTCGTTGCACTAATACACTTGAGAGCCGACTGTCTCGTAGTGGCAGAGTTGCGCTATGCAAATTTCGCAGACCCATGGCATTTCCCTTGCCAGTTGCTCGTTTTTCTAGAACTCAAAGGTGATAGGCTTCTAAGCGATACCCCCATCACATCATTTACTGACGTAAATCGCTCTGACTGAACGAAAGGGAACTCTGTGTTTGACGTGGACTTGCAGATTTAAAAGCAGATCTGTATGTTTTTCTGTCCATCTCCAGTTGCGTTCACATAAAAATTGTGTAAGCTTATTTCATCCAATAGATAAAAGAATTGAGAAATCCCATATATTAACTGGCCCACAGACCCTACCTCGAAGAAATCTGGACAGAAGTGGTTGAAAGTAGACAAAAGAGACAGATTAAAACACCAGGAGTAAACGTGAATGGGCCCTTGGTATAATCCAATTGACCAAAATGCTTCTTAACACCAGTTGTAAACAAAGCCTTGCAATCTTATTTCCTTGACCATGTGACTGAAACCAAATGTGAGACATTTAAACTGACCAATCAGCAGATTACAGCTTCCCACATCGTACCTTAGGTGTGACATTAGAGGATTTCGCACCGAAGGAACCTTTTCATAGTTCCTAGAACTATTGGTGGAAGTACCCAGATTTTGGCGTGTTCACACCCGGAAACTAGGAATGATTTTAGTTCTAGGAAGTCCTTTTGGAGGAACTAATTTACTCCTACTTCAGAGTCGGTCTAAACCAGCACTATAGGAACTATCCTTGACATTAGTGTTCACTAATTGGCCGAACGCACGCGAAACACCAGCACCCGACATTTAAAAAATAAAATAAAATGGCTGTGTAAACACACAGATTAAAGCCTTTATATTTACTCTAGAAACTAACTCTACCAACATGTAAAACAGTGATAGATGGGCCTCTTAACCTTTACGCTGAGGAGAAAATCCAATGCAACTTTGAAGGGACCAAGAGAAACATGATTATGTATTTCTACTCAGCATGACTTGTAGATGTAACAAGTACAATTATCAAATTATTTATTCTTGATGCAAGAAGGAGCAGACAATAAAAATGGACAATAAAAGTTTAAAGGGGGGGTGAAATGCTCATTTTCACTCAATC
Source organism: Scardinius erythrophthalmus (assembly GCF_964197995.2). Classification (NCBI taxonomy): domain Eukaryota; kingdom Metazoa; phylum Chordata; class Actinopteri; order Cypriniformes; family Leuciscidae; genus Scardinius; species Scardinius erythrophthalmus. The sequence continues at coordinate 4,002,292 of NC_138234.1, read as the reverse complement.
TCCTGTTAATCTTGAGTACCTATAGAGTAATATTGCATCCTTCATATCTCCAAAAAGTCTTTTGTTTTATTATATTTTTAATTGAAAGATAGACTGTACCGAGTCTTTCCGGAAAAAAAGGAGCGGCTGGGGGCGGGCCGTGTGGGCGAAGCTTAGCTGTGCTTACCCGCCGAGCTAACAACACACAGAGACATTTGTTCAACAGTTTTACTCACCGTTCCAACGCACGACCGCGAACCTTTATCATTGTGACTGCTCGATCCTTAAGCATTAGAAGATCTGCAAATCCGTCGATCTGGGCTTTGTTTATAAAACAATCATCGTCGAAATGCAGGGAACAACAGTCTTACACAACTCCGTTTATGCTCAGGAAAACAAACTCCATCCACGGGTGCCTTAACGCTGGGTTCTTTGGGAATCTGTGCAGGGTTGTCTTGCCCTGGCAACCAAAAACACACTTCTTTGGTGACATTGACTTCCCAAAAGCCGGGCAGGGCGCTTTGATGGCGAACTGCTTTCACTCTCTTGCTCTGTTTTACGAGTGCGCGCGCCCCCGCGATCTTACCGGAGAAGTGCCCTTAGGACCCATATAAGGAAATTCCGCTCGATCTTACGTAAGACAGAGCCATACTCGAAAAAAACTTTCCGAAACTTGTGACAAACCGGAAGGAGTATTTTTGGAACAAAAATACTCCTTCGAACGTACAACTTAGTTTTTGAAACTTTGTCCATGTTTAGCATGGGAATCCAAATAGCATTTCACCCCCCCTTTAATACTTGGTGCACAAAATCCAAAAAGAAAGTAAAATAAGACAGATTTATTGACCAACAAGATAGCAAAGCATCTCAATCAACCTCTTCTTTAGCTTCCTGAGCAAGAACAGTTAGTAAAAAATGTTTAAAAAACACTTGTACTTTTAAACATATAGATTATATTAAGCAACATTATGCACTCAGCAGCTTCTGTGAACATAAAGCCTGTCTACTTTAATTTGATTGGTCATCTCAATATTCTGATGTTGATGAGCGGCGACAGACCGCAGAGCTCAGACGAGAAGATCTTGGAGCTGTGCAATATCCTTACAGCACTAAAGTAGAGTTAATACTATATTAGAGAATTATTTCACAACCTTTGATATATACACCTCGGAAATATCCTGAAGTCTGGACCTCGGTGACTTCATAACTGGCTACAGCCGTGGTTGAGTCTGGTTAGACAAACTAATAGCAAAGTGAGGTGAACACTTGAAAGTGCTGGAACTGAAGATAAGCTACTTAATGTGAGTTTTTGTATGTCTGTGTAGATTAGATAATTGAGTGAAGCTCTTCCCACATGCAGTGCAGTGATACGGTTTCTCTCCAGTGTGGATCCTTTCGTGTTTTTTCAGGGTTCCTGACCGACTGAATCTCTTGTCGCAGTGTGAACACTTGTAAGGTTTCTCTCCAGTGTGGATCCTCTGGTGCTTTTTCAAAACTACAGCTGTGATAAAAGTCTTCCCACACTCAAAGCACATATAATTTCTTACACCAGTGTGTATTTTCTGATGTTCTTTTAAATTGTACAGATGTGCAAAACTCTTTCCACACTGATCACATGTGAACGGTTTCTCTCCAGTGTGGATGATCATGTGAACCTTGAGCTTATGTTTGTATGTGAAACTCTTTCCACACTGAGTACAAGTGAAAGATTTCTGAGATCTTCTTTGATGTTTCTCCATTTCATTCACTTCTTCATTCTCATCCATCAGGCCTGAAATTAAAGTTAAAAAAATGCTCAGTAAATCAATAAAAGAAAATTATGTAGTGAAAAAAATCTAGATCACAAGTGGACGTGCTAAACACTGGTGTAAACAGGGTCTAAAACAATTTGAGCTTGACCACTTTTGACCACTTCCAGAGGTAGTGAAAACACATTCAACCGGATTGCTTTGGTAGTGTAGACGCTCATGTGGTCGAGTGTGTTCAAACAGACACAAATGCGGAAACATTATGGGAAGCGCTGTAGCCAGACGGCATTTAAACTTTGTTGGCTGAAGACCCAAGTTTGGTTTGAAGAAGGAAAACTCATGTGTTTGACGTGGACTTGCAGCTTTAAGAGCAGAAACAAAACTCTTTGTCTATTTTTCTGTCTGTCTCTGGTCATGCTCACATGCAAATTGCATGAACTTATTTCACCCGTAATATTGAAAGCTCGTACATTTACCAGCCCATAGACCGTCCCCTCAAAGACACAAAAGTGGTCGAAAGTGGATAAAAGAGATGGATTTGAAGCACCAGGTGTAAACGGGAATGGGCCCTTGTATACTTGTGATCCAACTGACGCATATTAACACTAGTTTGTGATTGAAACCAAATGTGAGACATTTAAACTGACCAATCAGCAGATTACAGCTTTCCCACATCGTACTGAAGGTGTGACATTTAGCAAACCTCAGATGTACACACACATCTTGGCCGACAGACCTTTATCACTATCAGCACTTCTTTACGGATCACTAATGGCCCTTGTGGTAAGAAAGAGGGGGTTGGAGCAGGAAAGCAAACGTCTTTGTTCATTTGCAACCCTAAAGAACGCAAAAACAATGAAATATAGTTTTTCCATCACCATGTCCCTTTAGGGGCTCTGAGTAAATCACATTTTTGTAGTGAGAACTATTCAATATTTGATAAACTATGCAACTACCTAAAATATTAACATTTTAAATACACAATAATGCTATAATTTTAACACTTCCTGTTTTTACACAAACTAAACCATGTGTAGCAAAGTCTATTTATTTGATCATTGTTTTTAAATGTTGGAGTTTTAGCAAGATAATAACAATATTTTGGAATGTGCAAAAACTGTATTGAGACATATCCATAATTTTGGTAATATGGTTGCAGTAATTGTGAACCAGATGTAAAATAAACAGAAAAAAAAAATTGTATTATATATTGACTTACAGATAACAAACATCCTTGTTAAAAAAATAAAATTGCACCCGGTTCATATTATTTGCTGCTTTAATTATAATTCACAACTAGATTTTTCCTACTCTCGAAAGATTGGCCTGCATTGGAGTAGCTAATAATGTTTTACTTTGGTTTTCGTCTTATCTATGTGGCAGAAAACAGTTTGTACAGTTTAAGACTGCTCAATCAAAGCCTGTCTCGGTCACTCACGGCGTTCCACAGGGGGCTGTTTTGGGTCCGCTTTTATTTATTATTTATATTCTACCCCTTGGTTATATTTTTCGTTTCTATGGTATTTATTTTCATTTCTACGCCGACGACACACATACATATCCACAAGACCAAATGCTTCTCATCCCCCTTCTAACCTTACTAAATGTTTGCAGGATGTTAATATATGGATGACTAATACAGGTAAAACTGAAGCCCTTCTTGTTGGATCTAGGTCTGCTTTATCTAAAGCTCAATCTTTCCCCTTGCTCATTGATAATTGCCCGGTTAACTTCTCTAGCCAGGTGAAAAGTCTTGGCGTTATTTTTGATGGTTTGCTTTCTTTTATTAATAATATTTCACGTACTGCATATTTTCACTTACGTAATATTACTAGACTTCGTTCTTCACTTTCTCAACACTGTACTGAAGTTTTCATTCATGCCTTGTTTACATCTAGGCTTGATTATTGTCTGTGCCAAACTTCAAGATGAGTTCCTTTGGTGGTAGAGCTTTTATGGCGCCTAAGCTGTGGTATGCATTACCCTTGCACATTCGCCAAATGGATTCAATTTCCAGTTTTTAAAGTTCAGACAAAAATGTATCTTTTTAGAATAGCTTTTAATGAAATGATTGTATGATGTGTAGCATCGATGTGTTTGTATTTTTTGTACTTATTGCTTTGTTCTAAGGTGTCCTTGAGTGCCTTGAAAGGTGCCCATAAATAAAAGGTATTATTATTATTATTATTATTACTATAACAGAGCTAAATCTGATGAACTGCTTTATAACCTTAATGTTCTTCACTAATGAAGAATCAGGAATAAACACCAACCTCTTTGTTCTTTAGTGTGTTTCATTCTGCAGTGTTCTGGATCTCTCATGTTCTCACTGTCCTTCAATAAACTCTGTCTTTGCAGATTTCAGCTCTTCCTGATGGTTTGATGCTCGTCTTCACTTGTAGCTGATGGGAATATTCCAGCATTTATTGGTGAATTGCAGTGGGAGGAGCTTCACTGAAGGAGGAGGGGCTTCACTTGAGGAGGAGGAGCTTCACTGAAGGAGGAGGAGCAGATCTGACAAAATCAAGAAGGAATCACTTACTGAGTTTGTTTTTATTCTAATTAACACATTTTAAATGTCTATGGTCACATATCTATCTGTCTAGAGAAGTAACTTAAGTAAATTAATGGAAAAGTGTCAACCACATATATTTGTGTGGTTACCTTCACCTCCATCAATCTGCTTCCTTATAAAATCTGTTAAATACAATACATTTATATTTACTCATTTATCAGATGCTTTTAAGCGACTTACAAATGAGAACAATAGAAGCAGATAAACTAACAGTAGGACAACAATATGCAAGTGCTATGACCCTTCTCATTTTAATCTCTTTGTTATAGAACAGAAAAGAATAGAGTAGTAGAGAGAGTGTTAGTATTACTGGATCAAGTGCTGTCGGAAAAGAAGCGTCTTCAGCTGTTTCTTGAAAGTGGCTATGGACTCATTCCACCAGCAGGGAACAGTCATGGTAAAATGCTTTACCATACTTTATTTCTACATTTATCTTACCTCTCATTAACATATTGGCAAAGAATTTTATGAAATATTAAGGAGTACAACAATTAACAAACACCAAATTCATATAAGAATAAAGATGAAAGAATAAAACTTACAAAAAATAAATTTACATATTTGCAAGAAACAAATAAAGCAACAATTGAGTTTCACTTATTTTGTTTTTGTTTATCATATTTTATATGAAACATTTTTAAATCCAGATTATTGAAATAAACAGTGTTATGAAACTTACCTATATCTTGCAGATGTCACAATAGCTGATCATGTCTTTTGCTCAAATCTGTTGACAATAAAATGAGCTTAATGTGTGAATTTACAGATCTGAAGACATCAGCATAATGAATGAGGAGAAAACAGGATCTATTGACATGAAATAAAGAGGCTTTTCAGCTGCTCTGATAATAGTGATGAGCCATACAGGGCCGGCCCGAGGCATAAGCGAACTAAGCGGCTGCTTGGGGCCCCCTCACCACCAGGGGGCCCCCAAGCGATTATTTTTTTTATTTTTTTTACATATTAATTAAATTAAACAAGTGACATAAATGAATGAATGGATTAATAATTCAAGACAAGAAAATTCAGATTTCATGATCAATATACCTGCCTACAACTGCTGCTGTGTCTGCCAGTGTTTGAGTCATGCGCGATCGCGTGCATAGACAATTCGTGCGCAAAGTCACGGTAATGTTAAGCTATGTCACAAAAATTTGATTTGATTAATGATTTATCCTTTAAATTTAATGATACTCAGAACAGAACAATAATAAAAAAATAACTAAAAACAAGCCAAAACTAAATAATTTAAAAGCGAAAGTGAAAGCGGCGTTGGGCTCGCGTATCTCTCTCATTAGAATCAAAATGTTTAACATTCGTCGCGATGGATTTGGATGGTAAACTATTCTTTATTATAGGCTTCTTTGTACTTCACCCACGTTCCAATATCGAGGGGAAAAAAATCATTCTCTTCACATGCGCCAAAATGTGCTTGGAAACATCACAGTGGAGCGTTGCTTAGGCTACGCAGCGCTGAATACGAATTGTAGGCTTATTTAAACAGAGCAGTGTAATTTTTATATTTTAGGTTGACTATTTTATTATTATATTTTATTAAGGCTATAACGAACAGGCTGCGATGTCAATATTGCAATGCGTGAATATAGACATAAAAACATACTCCGTTATGTTCATACAAGACATCGTTCAAACTGCAAAGTGTTGCAAAATGTTGGAGGATATTTTGCAAATAAGTTTTTTTAATATGTTTTGTGACAATTTTTTTTCAGAAGTTTCAAAGAGTTAGTAAAAGAGTAAAGAAAAAGTTAAAACATTTTTAAGTATCTATTTTTTATTAAGTATTTATTTTGTATTAATACATAACCTCATTGTATTAATTTATAATGTAACATTATAGAGTGACATTGTGTCAATAATCGTCAAGCACAGGTGACTCCGCGTGGTGGGAGGGGGCCCCCAAATCAAATTCTGCTTAGGGCCCCCAAAAGGCTCGGGCCGGCACTGCTGCCCCGGCAAGTTTAAAAGGCTGCACTGCACGGTTAAGTCACAGGATAACGAGTCCTCTTCGTCGAAAAAGTCCACAATAAGACCGTAAAAGGAAACGTGATCGGAGATTACAAAAACAAGGGTTATTATAATGTCGGGATATACAGGATAAAGCTTTCAAAAGAGACGCTGAAGTTGCCTGCTTTCTTCTCGACAGGTAAGTCAATGTTAAGGTCTTAATTACAGGCTTTTTATTTTTATTTTTTAATTAGCCTATATAGACCAGCGTTTCCCAGCGGGGTGACGCGGCACCCTGGGGTGCTTCTGGCGAGAGCAGGGGTGCTGTGTAAAAAAAAAAAAAATTTACCATCAATCTCGGATCGTCGGAAGTCTCTAATAACAACAAATAATGCGCAAAAATTTATAATAAAAATGCAAATCATAAGTTTTCGGCGTTGAATTGCGGAGGTTGCGCTTGCGTGTGATTTTATTCCCGTGCCTTATTCCCAGTGCGTCCACATAAAGCTGCCTATTTTTCATTGATGCGCTTACAGTCAAATACATTTTGATTTTTTCTGTCATCCTTTAGCTAGCGTTACATTATATAATCACGTTCTTCTTCATGCAAATGCTTCTAACCATGCAAGCGAGAAAATACAAAAGCGAATGCGCTGTCTGTGATGCTGACACGACGCGCGCCAGACTCGACTTCTCTTTCGCGCTTTCGCTTTGAGTATCCTCATGAGAGCAGTCTTGTGAGAAAATAGGACGCGTGTGGGATCCACATGTGACAGTGCAGCAGTGACATCAGAATCAAATAACACTTCATTCATAAATATATGCCATTAAATGAAATAAATTATTTGAAATATACTGTCTTTATGATGTTTCTACATTAATTTGGAGATTTACTGTGAAATTATTAGGCTACATAAAATATAGTAAAACAAGCTATCTTGTGCAATTATGACAAAATTATCCCAATAATTATCACATTATCCCAATTATTATCCCAATAATTATCCCATACACTGAGTGAGCAAAAATTTAGGTGAATGATATATGAATTAAAAGCCTTAATTCAATATGTCATTATGTAAAGTGATCTCTTCAGAAGAAAGTAATGATTTCCTAGATTTTAAATGGATGGACAAAAAAAAAAAAAAAAAAAAAATCTATATGACAGTAGGCCTATAAGTTCTTCCCTGTGGTATTGAAAATTAATTAATTTATTTATTTATTGCTCAAGTCATACATAAATGTTTAATTCATTCATTCATTCATGCATTCGTTACATGCATGAACAAAGAAAAAAAAAAAGGAACAGGAAGAAGAAAATCTTATGGTACCTGTCATTTATTTGTGCACATCAAAAATTAAATAAAAAAACCCCAGCACATTTCAAGGTATAGTATCAAAGTAGTATCTCTACTATTGAGTAAAGTAGAGAAGGCCCTATAAACAAGGTTGTAAGTTTTGTTTGTTCAAAACTGTAACATTCGTTTGTTCGTTGTGTCAAGTTGTAGTTTGTTTGAAATAACAAACCAGTTCACCCGAAGGAAAACTCGATGAAGTGCTATTAGAGGACGTCCTGTCATAGCTTTTTGGTACATAATGGCTACCGTAGATGCAACACACATTTGAAAATGCGAGGCGCTAGAGAGCACTATTCATTTGATTGCAAAATACAATTTCACCACTAGATGGGAGAAAATCCCACTTAGTGTCCCTTTAATATCCCAAGTGGATGCCAACATCATTTTCGAGTCTATTTAAAAGAATGTTCTGGTCGATAGTGTCAAAAGCAAAATCCTCACAGATATCATTTCTTTCTAAAAAAGGAACATAGTTGTGAAGATACTGCCTTTTCTAGTATCTTTGACAGAAAGGGTAGATTCGAGATCGGCCTGTAATTGACTTATTCTGTAGGATGAAGTTGTGGTTTAACAAGCAGTTTAATCATAGCCAGCTTTAAAGTTTTTGGTACGTATCCTAATGACAAAGACGAATTAATGACATTAAGAAGAGGATCTATGACCTCTGGAAGCATCTCTTTCAGTAGCTTAGACGGTATAGGGTCTAACATACATGTTGTCGATTTAGATGATTTAATGAGTTCAGAAAAGACTTCCTCTCCAATAGCAACGAATAAATCAATTTTTTTTCCTCATGGAGACTACAATGCACTGCCTGATGCGATACTGTAGTAGACGGTTGCTTAGTTATAATTAAGTTATTAGTTATTAAATAAGTACAGAAGTTCATAAAGTCATTACTGCTGTGCTGCTTGGAAACGTCTGGGCTTGAAGATTTATTTTTTATTAATTTAGCCACTGTTTCAAATAAATACCTAGGGTTTTGTTTATTTTCTTCTAATAGGGTTGAAAAATAAGCAGATCTAGCAGCTTTTAAGGCCTCTCTGTATGCAATCGAACTCTCTTTCCATGAAATGCGAAATACCTCTAGTTTTGTTTTCTTCCGGTTGCGCTCCATTTTTCTGGCTGCTCTCTTAAGGCCCGAGTGTGCTCGTTGTACCACGGTTTCGGATTTGACTCTTAAGTCTGGAACACACCAAGCCGACACCGACGAACTAGTGCTGATGAAAGCCAACTGTGTTGTCGCCTCGTGTCTGGGAAAAGCTGCACTTGAACACACCGAGAGAACTACAGCCGACTGTCAGCTAGCGTGCGCAGAAGTTCTGCACCTGCGTGTAAATGAGACAACTGTCTATTTCTGCAGATATATTCGTCTATATTTGTCATTCAAAAAGGGAAACCGACGCTGCCGGCTGCAGATACACAAACCATAAACAAAGCAGTGCGTGCTTACCGTTTTGAATATCAATCCTGCTAAACACTTTCTTTATTCCACTCCTCTCGTGTTAATATTGAAATATTCGCCAAGGAACACTCAGGTAAGATGACGTAACATTAGAACGGTCTTCTATCTGTACCATTTTGACTTTGCTCGCTGTTTTGCTATTATTCTTGTGCACTGACTCGTTCACTAAGCTGAAGTGAACAGCCAATCTGAGTTCTCTCTTTCACCAACACCGATTCGCCGAAAAAAAGCAGACGAAGACCAATTTCGGCTTGGTGTGTTCCAGGCTTTAGATATCATTAAAATTAAGAAATTATTTATTCTTGATGCAAGAAAGAGCAGACAATAAAAATTGACAATATTTGTTTAATATTAACTAATTTGTTTAAATTATAAACAAAACTTTAATATTTGGTGCAGCAAATACAAAAAGAAAGTAAAACTGGAAACAAATAAGACAGATTTCTCTCTTTATTGACTAAAAAGATAGCAAAGCATCTCAATCAGCCTCTTCTTCAGCTTCCTGAGCAAGAACAGTTAGGAAAAAAAAAAAAAAAAAAAAACACTTGTACTTTTAAAACATATAGATTACATTAAGCAAAATTATATATGATATTGCTCTTTGGGTAATTTTTTAATCATTTTTTTTTTCTTTTTCTGGTTAAGACAAACTAATAGGACTTAATGTGACTTAATGTGAGTTTTTGTATGACTGCGTAGATTAGATAATTGAATGAAGCTCTTCCCACATGCAGTGCAGTGATACGGTTTCTCTCCAGTGTGGATCCTCTCGTGTGTTTTCAGGGTTCCTGACTCACTAAATCTCTTGTCGCAGTGTGAACACTTGTAAGGTTTCTCTCCAGTGTGGATCCTCTGGTGCTGTTTCAAATCTGCAGCTCTAATAAAAGTCTTCTCACACACAAAGCACATATGATTTCTTACACCAGTGTGTATTTTCTGATGTTCTTTTAAATTGTACAGACGTGAAAAACTCTTTCCGCACAAAGAACATGAATGTGGTTTCTCCTGTGAATGAACTGTCATGTGTCTCTTTAGGGCTGAAGCCCACAAAAATGTTTTGCCACATTGATCACATTCATGCAGTTTCTCTCCAGTGTGGATGTTCATGTGTTCCTGAAGGTGTCCTTTATGTGCAAAACTCTTCCCACACTGATCACATATGAACGGTTTCTCTCCAGTGTGGATCCTCATGTGAACACTGAGATTCTGTTTGTATGTGAAACTCTTTCCACACTGAGTGCAAGTGAAAGATTTCTGAGATCTTCTTTGATGTTTCTCCACTTCATTCACTTCTTCATTCTCATCCATCAGACCTGAAATTAAAGTTAAAAAAGTTCTCAGTAAATCAATAAAGTAACAATTATGTAGTGAAAAAAACGATCACAAGTGGACATGCTAAACACTGGTGTAAACAGGGTCTAAAACAATTTGAGCTTGTCCACTTTTGACCACTTCCAGAGGTAGTCGAAAACACATTCAACCGGATTGCTTTGGTAGTGTAGACGCTCATGTGGTCGAGTGTGTTCAAACAGACACAAATGCGTAAACATTATGGGAAGCGCTGTAGCCAGACGGCATTTAAACTTTGTTGGTTGAAGACCCAAGTTTGGTTTGAAGAAGGAAAACTCTGTGTTTGATGTGGACTTGCAGCTTTAAGAGCAGAAACAAAACTCTTCATATAATTTCTGTCCGTCTCTGGTCATGCTCACATGCAAATTGCATGAGCTTATTTCACCCATTATATTGAAAGCCTGTACATTTACCTGCCCATATACCATACCCACAAAGAAACAGAACAAAAGTGGATAAAAGAGATGGATTTGAAACACCAGGTGTAAACGGGAATGGGCCCTTGTATACTTGTGATCCAACTGACCAAAACGCATCCTAACACCAGCTGTAGACAAAGCCTCACAATCTTCTTTAATCCTTTTGAACATGTGATTGAAACCAAATGTGAGACATTTAAACTGACCAATTAGCAGATTACAGCTTTCCGTACACACACATCTTCGCTGACTTATATTGACTTACAGATAACAAACATCCTTGATAAAAAAAAAAGTGTTTGCACCCGGTTCATATTATTTGCTGCTTTAATTATAATTCACAACTATATTTTTCCTACTATAACAGAGCTAAATCTGATGAACTGCTTTATAACCTTAATGTTCTTCAGCCTCACAAATGAAGAATAGGGATGGGTACCGAAACCCGGTATTAAACGGGCCCCGGCGCTGAATTATGAAAGACCGCTGGATCGATAAGCTCGGACGTTATCGTTTCTGCTGTCGGTACTGGAGAAATTAAGAAAGTACACTTGCTATTTATTATTGCTATTAAGAAAGTATTATCTTTCAAATTTAATCTCGCCAGCCACTTCTATATATAATAATATTGAACCATTTGTCTGTGATGCATTTTTGCTAAAGAGAGAGAGTGTTTGATTTTAAACAAATTTTATTTTAGATTTACATGTTGGCTTCCAATGATTATAAAAAAGAAGATATTTGAGGTATAACCATTAAAAACTAAAGCCGCATTCTCTCCAGCGCAGCTTCCTTCCCTTCACAGCGGTGCGCTGCGGTCATTTCTCCCTAAAACTCAAACGTAACATCAGAATCTGCACGATCGGTGATTGTTGTAAAATGTAGTCTATACTGTTGCTAAACTGTGCGACACATTTGATAATAAAAGGTTATTAAAAGTACCAAAATTGACACAGTAGACCAGGGGTCGGCAATAGGCGGCCAAAACTGGCCCGCCAGCAATATTTTCTAGCCCGCCGGATTATTTTGGAAGTCAAGTCAAGTCAAGTCAAGTCAACTTTATTTATATAGCGCTTTTCACAATACAGATTGTATCAAAGCAGCTTCACAGTATTAAATAAAATAGTACATCAGTGTTTGTTTCTGGTGTAAAACATCCACGTTTGGTATTGCTGATCAATAGCACTGTTGAATCGATTAATCAAATTAAGTATCCCCAACTGAGCAAGCCTAAGGCAACAGTGGCAAGGAACCGAAAAACTCCATCAGGTGACCTAATGGAGAAAAAAAAACCTTGGGAGAACCTGGCCTCAGTCGGGGGCCAGTTCTCCTCTGGCGTTTATAAAGTAGAGACCGGATTAAACTGTAAGATTAAAAATGTTATATAAATGCCTGGCTGAAGAGATGCGTCTTTAATCTAGTTTTAAACTGGGAGAGCGAGTCTGAGCAACGAACAGTATCAGGAAGGCTATTCCAGAGTTTTGGAGCTAAATGTGAAAATGCTCTCCCTCCTTTGGTGGATCTGGATATCGTAGGTATGACCAAAAGCCTCGAATTTAGTGATCTTAAAGAGCGCGATGGATTATAGGGCGATAGAAGATCCGTTAAATAGACTGGAGCTAAGCCGTTTAGGGCTTTATAAGTCAGTAGCAATACCTTGTAATTAATACGGAACTTTATAGGTAACCAATGTAGTGATGATAAAATTGGTGTTATATGGTCAAATTTCCTTGATCTAGTAAGAACTCTAGCGGCGGCATTTTGGACTAACTGTAGCTTGTTTATTGAGGATGCAGGACAACCAGCTAATAAAGCATTACAGTAATCTAGTCTCGAGGTCATGAATGCATGAACTAACTTTTCTGCATCAGAAACTGATAGCATATTACGTAACTTAGCAATGTTTCTAAGGTGGAAAAAGGCTGTTCTTGTAACATATGAAATATGATTTTCAAAAGACAAGTTACAATCTAATATAACACCCAGGTCTTTTACTGTAGAGGATAAAGTAACAGGGCATCCTACTATGTTAAAGTTGTATTGTGAGAGGTTTTGTGGGTGGTTTTTTGAACCGATGATTAGTACCTCTGTCTTATCTGGATTTAATAAAAGAAAATTGCGCGTCATCCAATCTTTTATATCTTTAACACACTCTGTCAATTTGGATAATTTAGCGTTTTCATCCGGCCGTGATGAAATATATAGTTGAGTGTCATCAGCATAACAATGGAAACTAATTCCATGTTTCCTTATAATATTTCCAAGTGGCAACATATATATTGAGAATAATAGAGGGCCTAACACAGATCCTTGCGGCACTCCATAGTTTACTGGAGTTATGATAGATTTTTCTCCGTTTAAATAGACAAAATGGTATCGGTCAGATAGGTATGATCTGAACCAGCTTAATGCTTGTCCTTGAACACCGGTATAGTTTTGTAGTCGATCTAAGAGTATTGTGTGATCTATAGTATCGAACGCAGCACTAAGATCAAGTAAAACTAGTATTGAGATACAGCCTTGGTCAGAAGCTAAGAGTAAATCATTTGTGATTTTAACGAGCGCAGTTTCAGTGCTATGATGCGGCCTGAACCCAGACTGAAACTTTTCATAGGTGTCATTTTCTTACAAGAAAGAGCCCAGTTGGGCAGACACAACTTTTTCTAATATTTTGGACATAAAAGGAAGATTTGAAATGGGTCTATAATTTGCTAGGTTATTTGGGTCTAATTGTGGTTTCTTAATGAGAGGTTTTATAACTGCCAGTTTAAATGTTCTTGGAACATGACCTAAAGTTAAAGATGAGTTAATAATATTGAGGAGAGGCTCTTCCACTATAGGTAACACTTCTTTCAATAGTTTAGTTGGTATGGGATCTAATAAACATGTTGTTGTTTTAGAGGAAATGATAAGTTTATTTAACTCTTTTTGTTCTATAGTTGTAAAGCACTATAATTGTTCTTGCGGGGTGATAATCGAGGCTGAATTATAAGGCGCGATTGAGGATTGAACGTTTACAATTGTGGATCTGATGTTTTCTATTTTCTCAGTGAAAAAATTCATGAAATCATTACTACTAAACTTTAACGGGATATTTTGTTCAGGAGACATCTGTTTATTTGTTAGTCTAGCCACGGTGTTAAATAAGAACCTAGGATTGTTTTGGTTGTTTTCTATTAGTTTGCGGAGGTGCTCAGCCCTGGCCGCTTTTAGGGCCTTTTTATAGCGTGACATACTGTCTTTCCATGCGATTCTAAAAACCTCTAAATTAGTTTGTTTCCATTTACGCTCTAAATTACGGGTTTCTCTCTTTAGAACACGCGTAGTATTGTTGTACCATGGTGCTTTAATTTTCTCTCTGACCTTTTTTAATTTAATGGGTGCAACAATATCCAATTTTCCAGAGAGAATGGTGCTCATAGTGCTAGTTACTTCCTCAAGTTCATCTGTTTGTTTGGGTTCACTGAGCAGCTGAGACATATCCGATAAGCAATTTGAAAAATTATCTATGGTGGATGGAAGGATTGTTCTGCCTAATCGATAACGCGGCGCAGCATGATATATTACCGGGGTACGTAATATGCAAGTTACCATGTAATGGTCAGTGACATCATCACTTTGCGGAATGATATCTATATCGGTTGGATCGGTTCCATGTGATATAATTAAATCGAGTGTATGATTAAGACGATGAGTTGGTCCGGTAACGTTTTGCTTAACCCCAAAGGAGTTTAATAAATCTATAAACGCAGCCCCTAACGCATCATTTGGATTATCTACGTGTATGTTAAAATCTCCAACAATTAATACTTTATCGACATTGACCAATAGATCTGAGAGAAAATTTGCAAATTCTTTTAGGAAATCAGCGTAAGGCCCTGGCGGTCTATATACAGTAGCCAAGGCTAGAGATAATAGGGATGTTTTTCTTTCATCTAAGAGCGTAACATTTAGTACAAGTACTTCAAATGAAATAAACTTATAACCCGTTTTCTGAGTAACACTAAGAAAATCTCTATAGATTGTTGCAATACCGCCGCCACGACCAATCAGACGGGGCTCGTGCTTATAGGAGTATCCTGATGGAGTAGACTCATTTAGACCGAAATAATCATTTGGTTTAAGCCAGGTTTCATTAAGGCAAAGTACATCGATGCTATTATCTGTGACTATTTCATTTACAATAACTGCCTTAGGTGTGAGTGATCTAATGTTTAAAAGACCTAGCTTTAGAAATTGTTTTTGTTTACTAATAGCAACATTTTCTGTTAAAATAACAATTAAATTTTTCCTAAATCCTGCAGTAGATTTATTATTTGATCGCACTAAACGAGGAATAGACACAGTTTCTATGCAATGTTCTACACTAGTATTTATATCAGTTAATTTGGTGCAGCAGAGACTATGATTTGGACTTTTGGTTACTAGTCAAAAGGTATTTAACATTTTGGAGATGTTATCTGACAGAAGATCCGATCCGAATCTGCTTGGGTGTAAGCCATCAGCACGGTAAAGCCTAGGACGCTCCCAAAACAGATTCCAATTATTTACAAAGAGCAGTTTCTGCTCATTGCACCATGACGTTAACCATTCATTTAGCGCGAATAATCTACTAAACTTGTCATGTCCTAGACGGTACGTGGGAAGCGGTCCTGACACAATGATCGTTATATCAGGCGATGTACTCGTTCAGCCGTGATCCACGGACGTAACCTATAAGAGTATCCAGCGTTGGATCACTAACAGTCTTGAGACACGTCTGCTCAACAGTCCGCGTTGTAACTATGAGGTTTGAGCAATAGTGCTTCTCAGTGAGGAAAAGTAGAAAATGTTTGTTGTAAGTAAGTTTAAAGAGTAAAATCAAGAATTATAAATCAAATCGATGGAGCTCCAAAGACAACAACGCGTTCAGACGCGACGCATGAAAACGCGACGCATGAGGAAGTCCGTTTTTTTTTTTTTTTATCAGCCTATTTTTATTTTACAATAACGTTTTACAAATAGGCTCGTGTATCATTCGTTCAATCGTTTTTTTCCAAATTAAAATAAAAAATAAAAAAATGAAAAACGACTTGTTTTTCCATTATTTATTTCCTGAACTAAAATGAAAAAAAAAAAAAAAACGAATAACGACTCGTTTTCCGATTTTCTGATTGTGCGCCCAGATTAAAAATAGAAACAAATAATAACGGGTTTAGACGAATTTTAATGTTGAATTTTAATTTAACACCTTAGCAGACATACCAATGAAATCATTTTAAACAGATCAAGTAGGCTACTATTGTGGTAACAGATTACAGCCATTGTAATAAGGGTGTGAATAGCAATCATGCTCTCCTGTAAGTCTCATTCGCTTACAGTCCGACTTTTGAACTTTTTTAATTATTTATTCGGGTATAAAACACTGATAAATAACATGTAGGCTAAAATATTTGCACTAAATGCTGCACAAAACTCTTCCACTACTTGAGAAAAGCCGCGCGCCAATCTGACAATTTTGGGTTCAAACACGCGCTGCACACCACACATAGGCTACTAACAGTGTTAAATCTGAAAAATATTGTTCGATAGAACTGCTTTGTTACCACAGTTTCTGCGTGCTTCCTCAACGATGAAGTTCCACATTTGCGGCTATCCAACACGAAAATGCATGCAGCAAAGCCTTTCACAATATTTTCTTCAGATAACTCCAAATTTCTCCCACACACTGAATTTGATTTTTGACGACTATTGTCGACAACTTTACAATCTCCAGTAGCTATTCTTTTCTTCAACTCCTCAGCATCCATCTCGACGACTGCAAGCAGATCGCGCACGCGGTTATGATGAATTTTTAAAAGTGAAAGTATAGGTAACGTTATCCTGGGCAGGCTTGGGCACAAATAAACTGATGTAGATTTTAAATAATTTTATCAACTTGAAATACAGGCATATTTTTGTAGATGTGTTCCTAAAAATATGCATATATTTTTACATTTGCATGTGATTGTTTTAAACCCGTGTTTCCCCCGTGTCCGTCCCGACCCGCACCCGTACCCGACACAGTTGGATCTTTTTCACCCGTTTGAAAAAAATTTGTGGGTGACCCGTCGGGTACCCGAACCCGTGCAGGACTCTATTTTAAAGTATAAAGACGGTAGCGGTCAGAACTCTGGTGTAGCCTAGTTTGAACATGCATGAGTGATTTGAGTGATAGGCTTTGTCCTATTTAATTTATTTTATTTATATTTCATTCATTTTTTCTGTGACATTTTTTCTCTGCTGACAGTACAATGTTAAAATAATATTTATATTGACACAAACACAATTTTTGTATAGGCCTAGCATTTATAGGCTAATTGTTATAGTCAACTTAATCTCTCTCTTTCTGTTAGAGACATTTGAATGTGAGATTCTGGAAATGAGATCTAAATTTTGCGAACCCGTCAGGTCGGAAATAAAGCGGGTGAACACAGTGTATTTTAAGCGGTCTAATTTGTATCCATAGTAGCTGGCCCGCCATCTACTGGCTAAAAAATATATTGGCCCACGGCCAAATTTACTTGCCGACCACTGCTCTAGATCAATAATTATGGAAAAAAAGTTGCATTTTTGCATTTGGCTGGCTGTAACAGGGTCATTTAGCAAAGGGGCGTGACAAAATACACTCAAAAGCCTATAAATCCTACAGGAAAACTCAGAACTTCAGAAAAATTGATGAGCATATGTGACATAACATCATTAACAAGCATGCAAAATTTTATGGAGATCGGACAATAGGTGGCGCTATAACTGTTAAAAGGCTTTAAAACCATATGTTTCCTATGGTAAACTGCCTGTATTGGCTGTGAATGGTCTTTCACATCTATTATGTCAGTGGTTACATGCTTGCTAAATAAATCTTAATAACTTTTAATGCTTTTGTGCTTAAATGCCTTAACTGCTTGAACCCCGATAAATGCTGCTTGCAGTTTTAATTATTATTATTATTATTAAAGCACTGGGTGTATAATTTCTATATATTAGTTTTATTGTATACTTTTTGTTTGTTTGACCATGTGTGTTTTTGGTGTCCTATGTCTTCTGTATATAAAACACAAAAGCCTGCACCCTTTTGCATAACATACATGTTTTATTAGTTCTGCTAAAGCATTGCTTTTTCTTTTGTTATAGATATTTATTTAACATTTCAAAATATAAAGCAATATTCATTATATTCTAAATTATATTTTTTTCCCTTTTTTTTATAACAAAAAGAACCGATAAGAATACAGTTAAAGTACCGGATCGATAAGGAGTATCGGTAAGAGTAGTAATACCGTTAAAACCTTAACGATACCCGTGTCCCTAAAGAATCAGGAATAAACACCAACCTCTTTGTTCTTCAGTGTGTTTCATTCTGCAGTGTTCTGGATCTCTCATGTTCTCACTGTCCTTCAATAAACTCTGTCTTTGCAGATTTCAGCTCTTCCTGATGGTTTGATGCTCGTCTTTACTTGTAGCTGATGGGAATATTCCAGCATTTATTGTGAATTGCAGTGGGAGGAGCTTCACTGAAGGAGGAGGAGCTTCACTGAAGGAGGAGGGGCTTCACTGAAGGAGGAGGAGTTTCACTGTAGGAGGAGCAGATCTGACAAAATCAATAAAAAAATCACTTACTGAGTTAAAAAAAAATAGTCCATCCACTTTAAGTATTTATGGTCACATATTATAAAAAAATAAGAAGAAAAAAGATTAAAACATAAAAATATATTTACAGATATAAATATATTTTGTTTATTGCGTTGCATATGAAACATGGTTCATCACAGATTATTGAAATAAAAGCCATTATGAAACTTACCTATATCTTGCAGATGTCACAATAGCTGATCGTGTCGTTTGCTCAAATCTGTTTACAATAAAATGAGCTTAATGTGTGAATTTACAGATCTGAAGACATCAGCATAATGAATGAGGAGAAAACAGGATCTATTGACATGAAATAAAGAGGCTTTTCAGCTGCTCTGATAATAGTGATGAGCCATAGACTATCAATACTCATTCAACAAGAATATAGATAATACAAGAATGATACAGAAAATATATAACAACAGTTATATAAATGTAAATATAAAGACAGCCGCTGATGACATTATCAAACCTTGTAATTTGTCGATATGAATCCGATTCCCTAATAACTTCATAACAACAAAGTGGTTCGCTAACATCTTACCGTTTTGTATAGAAAAAAGAAACAGACACACGATGAAAACCTTTCTGAAAAGACCCCGTAAAATGATGAGTAAACCGTGTAAAATGTATAGTAGTTACATGATTCATTTAACGTGTGAACTGTTTACCTCAAAAGACCCAGGAGACGCGCGACCGCGAGAGTGGTGACGTCATCACCGCGAGACGAAATAAATGATAGATTGTAAAAAACGAATTTTTAGGCAAAACTTTTCTCCACTCAACACTGTGATTTGGAACAAAAAATATATTACGTTTAATAATAAATCTTTATTTTACAGAAACTGGTACAATAACGGTATAATTTTGGTTAGACAGTTATTTAAGTATAATGAACATCTCTTTACTGTGAATCCCTTAATCATTATAAGATCGCTGTAACTACTAAAGAGTTTGCTGTAGTATTTGAGGCCATTCCCAGTAGCCTTATTCAACTTTTATCATGCAAGTTTTTAAAAGTCTCTTCTGCTCACAAAGGCTGCATTAAAAATAAAAAAACAGTAATGTTGTGAAATGTTATTACAATTTTTTAATTATTATTATTATATGTGAATATATAGTAAAGTATAATTTGTTCCTGTGACCAAGGCTGAATTTTAGAATTATTACTCCAGTCTTCAGTGTCACATGATCCTTCAGAAATCATTCGAATATGATGATTTGATGCTCAAAAAACGTTTTTTTTTTTTTTTTTTTTTTTTTCAGGATTCTTTGATTAATAGAAAGTTCAAAAGAACAGAAATATAAATCTTTTGTAATATTAATCACTACCGTTCAAAAGTTTGGGATCTGTACGAAATTTTATTTATTTTTTGGCGGGGGAAAGAAATAAAATAAATCAATAATTTTATTCAAGGATGCAGTAGTGGCTCCAGAGATTTTCTGTTGCAGGTGCTATGGGGATGCTCAACACTTAAGAGAAGGTGCTTTGAATTTTGCGGTGTCATTATGTCATTATGGAGTCGCATTGGACCTCCCTTGGTATAAATATACACATGCGTACACGCGTATTTCATTCATTCTGCGACTATAGGTATATATATGTAAATATATATACATGTAAATATATAAGTATTCAACGCAAGGGCTATAGACACAACATACATAAGCCTGCCAATGTAAACCTCTGAAAATATTATTTCACACAATTATGTCACAGTGGAGCCCTGAATACAACGGAGCAGCAAACAGCAGCAACAGAAGGCAACAGACACACGCTTCGGCCTAAAATGCTCAGATCACGAAATCACACAGCCAGTTACCAACACACTAGTCTAATGATGAATCAGCAGTGTTCCTATTGTTGGAGCATCATAAATGTAACTATGAAGAGCCAAGATTTGTGCTTCAACCACCAAATTAATTAAATATTTAACAGCCAACAGAGGGTGAAATCAAGCACTTACCATAGATGTCTTCACAACAAAACAATACGTCTGTCGCTGTGATTGAGTGCGAAGGCATCAATGATGAACAGGGTCCTTGTTCTCTCCGTGTTTATAGCCAAAAATGCCAGATTACTCGTCCTAGCGTCTCCACTGCTGTTCCTCGGGTAGTTTTTTACACGGCCCAGGCAAGAAAAACTGCGTTCACAGCTCACTGATGTGACAGGAAGTGTCAGGGCTATGCATATTAATGTGTACAGGTCTATAAATGCATCTTTATATGGCCGAATTAAGGATAGGAACTCCTGTGTGCTGTGGATGGCATGTCCCTGTTCTTCCTTCCTTTGTAGAAGCCGCCGCACCTGGTAGAGCTCTGCTGACAGGTTTTCCTCACTGACACCATAGTGTCGGGCCATGGGCAGCAGAAGTTGTTTGTCCAAAAACGATGTGTGTTTTGGCCTGAGAGTTGGCACACCTCTCAGTACATCATTTGCCTCTGTTGAAAAGCGCCATTTCATTTCCACCATCAACCTGTCTATAACTGGACAGAAAGAGTGCGTTTTCATTCCATCAGTGTTGTCCGTCTGTGTTCTCTCTATCGGGCCCTCCACAATAAAATCTTCCAGGTGTCGAGTTTTCTGGGTCTGCCTTTTCTCGCGTGAAGTATGTGTTGTGCCTGTGTTTGCACACAGAGTCTCTGCTTGTTGTTGGATTTCTTTCCACTTAGTGTCTGTGCGCCTTTCTGATAGAGCATTAAAGGGATAGTTCACCCAAAAATGAAAATTCTGTCATCATTTACTCACCCTCAAGTTGTTCCAAACCTGTATGAGTTTCTTTGTTCTGCTGAACACAAAGGAATATATTTGGAAGAATGTTTTAATCAAACAGATCTCGGTCCCCATTGACTTCCATAGTAGGAAAAAATATATACTATGGTAGTCAATGGGGACCGAGATCTGTTCGGTTACAAACATTCTTCCAAATATCTTCCTTTGTGTTCAGAAGAACTCACATTATGTGCTGTCCTTCACTGCACACATTTTTAAAAACATACATAAAACCATAAACAAAACATTAGCATTTGACTAAATGAATGTAGAGTCATTGGTTGTTTAGCTTATACAGGTATTATAATGAAATATCAACCATTACATTCATAAAACTGCAGAATATAAATACATTTTAAGCATTCAAAAAGGAAATGTCCAAAACAGGACAAAACACAGTTCTTTTCACAATACAAGACACATAACCCCACCTTAAAAATAATTTCACTTATTTCCAAAAATTTGTTGGATTCATGTACACTGGTGGCCAAAAGAAGTATTCAAGTGTCTTAATGTATTTGAAAGAATTCTCTTTGATGCTCAAGAAACATTTCTTATTATTATCAATGTCTGACTGTCTACTCCATCTTTTCTACAGCATAGGAGTAAAAGTCATCATCAAAATAATCTTTAAAAAGCCAACACAATGTTTTTGTCCACCTTTGTGAATAAATGAACTTCTCCAAAGATTGGTTCCTGTTCAGAACTTGATCATCAGAATGTTCCCTGGTCTGCATGCATGCCTACAAACACAAATGTACTCAGTCCTTCTGAGGAGATCCCGCCATCCCGGTTCCAAAACTATATGAGAGAGAGAGAGAGAGAGAGAGAGAGAGAGAGAGAGAGAGAGAGAGAGAGAGAGAGAGAGAATTAGTGTCACATTATTTTTAACCTCCTTTTTTGTTAATTTTTATTATTATTTTCACAAAAACTTAAGAATATATATTTGTAAACAGCTTTTGTCAATAAATAACATACAAAAGAACTAAATTAAATTATGCCAGATTAAATTTTAATACTTACAAATCCTAAATTCTGTCCAAAAATGCTGAGATCCATAGAAAAAAAAGACTGAAATCGATGATTTTAGCCCATTTCAGCTTGTCTGCAGTGAAGGGGTCCCTGTTTGAGACAAATACACAGTAAGACACATGCAAGAAATCACTGTGTGATGATCGTTCTCCTTCCTACAGTAGTTAACCCACCTGTGCGCTGATATTAGGACCTTCCTAGTCAGGTGGGACTGCAATGGTAGAGTCTTCTGGCTAATAAAATATCAAAATAATGCAAAAATATAAACTTAAGTTGTTTAGAATGCTAGATTTGGTATGAATGAATTAGTGAGAGTTTTACTGCAGTGTTTACCTGGATACATTTAATCTGGTGAGACTGAACAAAATCAATGGTCCATCTTCTGATTGGTTCATTTGCTGTGTAATAAAGTTAGACATAATGCAAAGGTCACTTATTTGATATAAAGTTTATAGAGATTTTATAAGATATTGTAACCTACCTAGTCTGCACCAGTGGCTCAAAAGCAATTTTCACATAGCGTATGCTAATCATTTCTGCAAACTTATCTCAAAATATATCACAAATGGGCTGCCTACCTCTGGAATCTTGCTAGAAGTCACTGGCGTGAATTTGCGCTTTGTTGCAGTTGCCTTTAAACACAAAAATGGAAGTAAATATTAAATTCCATTAAAAATATATATAATATGGTAGGGGGAGAGTGGGGTGAGTTGTGCCAGTTTTTACTCAAAGTGACTTTAAAGTGAGGCCATGACAGTAATGCCTTCAACTTAAAGATGTACATGTATTTCAGGATGTTGTGCATCCCTGAGAACAATAACTTTGGATCTGAAATAAATAGTTTCAGAAATATAGCTTTTGGGAAAAAAGTGGTCTCATGGCACAACTTGCCCCTGGTGCGGGGGAAGTTGTGCCTTTTGGGGAAATATGTTGGGGTAAATTGTGCCAGTGCTTTCTGAAGTAAAACAGAACATTTTACTGTTATGAACCGTATGCTATATGAAAGCAAGACAAATTCAATACAAAATGACTCATTCAAGGCTTATTTAGATATTGTCACCCTGGAATACCATAGCATGCGTTTTTCCCACTATGGTCAATTGCATAGGGATTTTGTATTGAACATAACTCTGGATCACAGTGTCATAGAGACAAGGGGGCGGGCTCATTTTACTCAGACGACCAATCAGTCTCTCAGGATCATTGTGAAGCTATCAAGCTACGCCCTAGCAACCATTTAGAGCACCATAGCAACACAATATATGATATTTGTGATTCATTTCAGGCAAAAAAGGCTTTGGCAATAGATGCCTGTTGACAGAACGCTGTCTGTCAATTATGTAACATAAGAATAAAGTTACTAGGCTAATTTCTAAACATCCTATTGTGACTTAGGCCACTTAAAAACTGAATAAAACTTCTCTTTATTAACATAGTGCAAACTCAAAACTGAAATCAGTGTTAGCTAAATTAAACAAATAGCAGGCAGGCCCAAGTCAAACACTGATGAGGCATGCCCATCTCCTCACTTCTCAAGATTATCCTCTGTGAGTATGTAGGTCTCTAGGTGGTCTGGATCTGGCACAACTTACCCCATGCCCTTTGGCACAAATCACCCCAGACCCACAAGTTTGAAAAACTAGCATGATCCAGCAGTTAAGAGCTAACATCATGCTAACTGTATAGACTCATTGTGTAGCCTACTAAAGCACTAAAACATGTGTGAAATGTTTTCAAACTTGTCTATAATTGTCCAGACACTACAATCAAAAAACCTTAATCATAGAAAATTTACTTTGAAAGGGAAAAAACAGTTTTTTGCACTAAAATGTGCTTAACTCTCATGCCATGTATCTCTCTTCTTTGGAGGATGAGTAAAATTGATTGCTTTTCAAAATTATGTGGTCACATGACCAAATTATTCTATGGTTTTCCAGAACAAGGGGTGGAACTACTTCCCCCCCTGGCACAAATCACCCCACTCTCCCCCTATAGTTTGAAAAATGATGCTAAAACTATAAAGGTTCTCATCAGTAGGCCAACATTAGGCTATAAACAGAATTTCACATTAGTTTATTTACATTTATTGTTTATGTAAACGCGTTGCTCGTTGGCATTTAACTCGACAATTCAATCTAACAAAGTGTGTAAAATGAAACGTTAGCTCAGTTTACCATGGTAAAGTTCGTTACCTTCATGTTGACGACGAGTAACGTTAGGCTAACGTTAACGTTATAACATAGGTTAAACTGGGCACAATCCTGTCAACACACACAGAATGTTTTTGTGCAACACTCTCTCATTTTCCCCTGAGACGGGAGAAATCCGTTATTTACCTCTTACACTTCCTCCTACAATGACACAAAAAATCGTCATTTTGCGTCATTGTAGGAGGAAGTGTAAGAGGGGGGGATTTCTGTTGAGACTACAAACACTCATTCCTCATCTTTCCCAGGGGGCGGGACCCGCTCACGCTACAGACCTATTACAGATCAGTGGGTGGGACTTTACTCTCTGAAACTGAAAGCAATATCCTCCATCTTGTTTGAAGCTAAGCTAACAGGCGCTGTGGAGACAGATGTAAAGTTATGACAATAGCGGAGGAGAGTGCTCAATATGATATAGAGGAAGAGGATTTCGGAAGTCTGATGCTTGAATCAGGTGTTTGTGGCTACCTTTACAAGCCGCATTATAGCGAAGAGCAGCCGAGGCAGAGAAGACCTGCCTGCCGCGGACGAGGAGCCCGGACTGGCTCGAGTTAGGGTGGACCGGTGGCGCCGGTGATCTCACTATGCAACTACGAACCGCTACGAACACAGAGATAGAGTCCGTCTGCGGCAAAGAATTTCAACGATGACAATTTCTCCTGGACGAAATCTCTGAATCAGACGAGGACACGGACGTTTGTGTTGAGAACTATCCTAGTTTCGCACCGCATATGTTCTGACTGAACATCCAGGTACCATGCAATAATTCACCTTTTCGAAAGAAATACAAACGAGGAGTAATGCACTAATGAGTTCGCCAACTAACTAGACATTTTGTGTGAATGTGAAATGAATTTCAAGCTCTGGTGGTAGCTAGCCTTGTAGATGGAAGAGTGATTTCTCTTATAGGCAGATATGCGCTTTCTGGATTAGTGGGAGTGGCTTGCGGAGCTGTGCAATGTGGTGCATTGTGGGAGTTGTTGTCTTTCATACAAATGCGTCCTGAAGTTATTTTTTGTCTTTCCTCGGTCACGAAGGCACCAAATTCAAAATTTATTTTACATTTCGACTACATATATGACCCACTTTAAATAAAAAACAATGTTCAAATGGGTGGAATGCCCCTTTAAAGGTCCGGTCGCTTCAATGTGTCCAATATAGACAGCCTCTGGCTATTATAGCGTTGTAGACACGCGGACGCGGTGTAAGGCAAAAATTAGGAAATAAAAAGCACGGTGGAATGGTGCCAGCCAGAGAGGCAGTTACGTCAAATACAGTAGTATACAGCAAATTTAAAAAATACATTAAGTCTCTGTATGTGGTGTTAGACGTCACAGAAAATTCCCATGATGCAATGGGAATCACAGTTATTTACTGTAAAGAGAAATAGCAGTATAATACTGGGGGATTTAAAGTAAATAACTGTAGAAATTACAGAAAAGTCTAACAGTGCAATGTATATATGGCTTGCGGCACCTCCTTTCTGAATTTTTCCTGCACACCATTATTACATCCTGACATCACAGATGCTCCGTCGTAGCATTGACCGACACAGCGACGTATATATCAATATTACACTGACTGAGTGTGTGTTTGATGCTGGCTAGCAGAGAGTCTGCATCCAATCCATCTGCGGCAGTGAAATGCAAAAACTCCTCATGCACTTCCCCTGACTCTGGCTGCAAATACCGCACGATAACAGAAATCTGCTCCTTTTTACTCATATCTTTACTCTCATCCACCAAAACAGCAAAGCACTCGGCATCTCTTACCTCATCACTTATCTTCTTTCTTATCATTTCTGCCATTACAGCAAATATTTCATTTTGAATATCATGGTGAGTGTATTTAGCGTTTGATGGGTTGGTAGCTAACTTCTTG
Organism: Scardinius erythrophthalmus; assembly: GCF_964197995.2. Lineage (NCBI taxonomy): Eukaryota > Metazoa > Chordata > Actinopteri > Cypriniformes > Leuciscidae > Scardinius > Scardinius erythrophthalmus. The sequence goes on along the minus strand of NC_138234.1, from coordinate 3,975,890 downwards.
TCCACTGTTGGATCAAACTTAGCAATAACATGCAGCAACTCACAAACGTTTCCTAAGTTGTGTGACTCCTCACCCTCTCTGTGACCTCTCTGTGCGATCCCCTGGCAGGCTGTGAAGCGCAGGCTCTCCACCACAGCTTTCATGTATTTTCTGTTCTCCATAACTAACGCAGAATGTCCCTTATCAAGCAGGTTTGCTATTTTAGATCCGCTTGTTTCTTTTTGCTTGAACTCATTCCATCCTTCCATAGCAAATTTGTGCCCCATACTTTCATGATGGCTCTTCAGAGATGCTGATGCTTTCCGCCAGTTGTTAAATCCATTGCTGCTGCTGGTAAATGTTGACTCTTGAAATCCGTGCCCTCGTTTCAGAAAATGCCTACACGCAAAACAAAATGCGGCATCTTTGACCACGCTGTATTCCAGCCATGAATACTGATCCATCCAACTTTTGTTAAAACTTCTCTGCTGATTCCCAAATTGCCCTGTGGGGTATTTTTGAAGGACTGGCCTTCTTGGGCCCTCTTGAGGATGGTTGCTAATATCACCCGCAGCACAAACCGTAACGTTAGCATCCTCAATGGAAACCGCCACCGGGGAATCTCCTCCGTCTTCAAGTTCATCCCCAGGATTGTCTTGTTCCTGAGGCTCTGTGACGACGAGTGTTGTGTCTGCACCTTCACAGTCTCGTTTCTCGTTTCTTGTTTCAGGCTGTGACTCAGAACGTGGACGTTTAGGGAGCAAAAAACGATCCATTTTGGTGTGTTTTACTTTGCTAAAACTCGTTATCAAAAACAAGCTGAAATGCGTTAAGGTCAAAGGTTTGCCGGGCGCTGTGCCCACTGGCCAAAGAAGATCACCTGTTTGGGCCTCATGTTGTTTTAGAATAAAATATATATTTTTTAAATGATTATTTAATTCCTATTTTAAAAACATGAAAAAGAAAACATATTCAAACATAAAATTAAAATATAAAAATAAAAAATTACAGACATTTCTTGGGGGTGCTGGGCAGGTGCTATGGCTACTGCAGCACCACCTAGCCCCCCCCCCCTTAAATACAATAAATAAATACCATACATTTATATTTATCATTTAGAAGATGCTTTTATCTAAAGCGACTTACAAATGCAGAGAGCAAAAGAAGCAATTAAGTCAAGTCACCTTTATTTATATAGTGCTTTTACAATACAGATTGTATCAAAGCAACTTCACAGTGATAACAGGAAAATAATACAACAGAGTTTGTTTATAGAAGAAAATTGCATCATCGACCACCTTAAGTAAGGCAGATCAATAATATTGTTGAATATTAAATGTCCCCAACTAAGCAAGCCAAAAGCCAAGGCAACAGTGGCGAGGAACCAAAACTCCATCAGTGACAGAATGGAAAAAAAAAACCTCGGGAGAACCCAGGCTCAGACGCTCAGTTCTCCTCTGGCCAACAAGCGAACAGTGTATGATTATGATCCAGGCAGCATTACAGGTCAGAAGTCAGATTGGATCAGAATATTCCGAATATTTATCCAGTTCCATCTGGTTGGAAGTCGGTCATCACGCCGGTATGGAGACGAGTTTGTTGAGGATCAGTGCCGATGGCTGTGGTGTCGATGAGGCCTTCACAGGGCTGATGAGGCTGGCACTTCAGGGATGCGTCATGGGTGGGTCAAGGTGCAAGTCCACCATCTGATCTGGATCCGGCCGGGATCCGGCTGACTTCAGGAAACAGGGGAGGGACTGGTTAACACTTCAGGACTGCATTGTAATCATGTCCAGGCGCAGGTCCTTCATCAGATCTGGATATGGCTTGGATCCGGTGGACTGCGGTAAACCTCGGATAAACAGAGACACTAATATTAGCGTAGATGCCATTCTTCTTATGATGTAACAAGTACCCTCACCCTTTTTCCTTATGCATTTCCTTACCAGTAAGCTCAATGTACAGCTGTGTTTTTGTCTCTGTGATCATGTGAAGGTGTATATGTGATCATGTGATACTGTAAGGCTGATTGGATCATTTGAATGATAGTGTTATGCTGATTGGGTCTGTCTCTCTTGAGCAAGCCAGATAACCTGCCAAACTGGTTTTCACTTGATAGAAGCAAATTATCCCTATGCTTTGTCTTGATTTGTCTCCACGTCCAAAAGTCCCTCCCCATTAGAAGGTATATAACTTACAATGTATAATGTTTGAGTCAGATAATGTTGGACGAACCGCAGCCGCGCTCGAAAAAGAAGAACTTTGTTTGAACGTGATCCCAACGTCTCCTGGTCTCTGCTTCGATGAAAGAAAACTTTCCAACACTACTTAATGTGAGTTTTTGTATGACTGTGTAGAGTAGATGATTGAGTGAAGCTCTTCCCACATGCAGTGCAGTGATACGGTTTCTCTCCAGTGTGGATCCTCTCGTGTTTTTTCAGGGATCCTGGCTAACTGAATCTCTTGTCGCAGTGTGAACACATGTAAGGTTTCTCTCCAGTGTGAATTCTCTGGTGCCGTTTCAAAACTACAGCTGTGATAAAAGTCTTCTCACACTCAAAGCACATATGATTTCTTATACCAGTGTGTATTTTCTGATGTTCTTTTAAATTCTGCAGAAGTGAAAAACTCTTTCCACACACAGAACATGAATGTGGTTTCTCCTGTGAATGAACTGTCATGTGTTTCTTCAGGTCTGAAGCCCTCAAAAATGTTTGTCCACATTGATCACATTCATGCAGTTTCTCTCCAGTGTGGATGATCATGTGAGACTTAAGGGTTCCTTTATGTGTAAAACTCTTCCCACACTGATCACATGTGAACGGTTTCTCTCCAGTGTGGATCCTCATGTGCATCTTAAGGTTAACATGTTGTTTAAAGTCTTGTCCGCACTGATCACATGTGAACGGTTTCTCTCCAGTGTGGATGATCATGTGAACATTGAGATTCTGTTTGCATGTGAAACTCTTTCCACACTGAGTGCAAGTGAAAGATTTCTGAGATCTTCTTTGATGTTTCTCCTCTTCATTCACTTCTTCATTCTCATCCATTGGGCCTGAAATTAAAGTTAAAAAAGTGCTCAGTAAATCAATAAAAGAAAAACTAGCTCACAAGTGGACGTGCTAAACACTGGTGTAAACAGGGTCTAAAACAATTTGAGCTTGTCCACTTTTGATCACTTCCTGAGGTAGTCGAAAACACATTCAACCGGATTGCTTTGGTAGTGTAGACGCTCATGTGGTCGAGTGTGTTCAAACAGACACAAATGCGTAAACATTATGGGAAGCGCTGTAGCCAGACGGCATTTAAACTTTGTTGGCTGAAGACCCAAGTTTGGTTTGAAGAAGGAAAACTCTGTGTTTGACGTGGACTTGCAGCTTTAAGAGCAGAAGCAAAACTCTTCATCTATTCTTCTGTCTGTCTCTGGTCATGCTCATATGCAAATTGCATGAGCTTATTTCACCCATTATATTGAAAGCCTGTACATTTACCAGCCCATAGACCGTCCCCTCAAAGAAACAGAACAAAGTGGATAATAGAGACGGATTTGAAACACCAGGTGTAAACGGGAATGGGCCCTTGTATACTTGTGATCAACTGACCAAAACGCATCTTAACACCAGCTGTAGACAAAGCCTCACAATCTTCTTTAATCCTTTTGAACATGTGATTGAAACCAAATGTGAGACATTTAAACTGACCAATCAGCAGATTACAGCTTTCCCACATCGTACTGAAGGTGTGACATTTAGCAAACCTCAGATGTACACACACATCTTGGCCGACAGACCTTTATCACTATCAGCACTTCTTTACGGATCACTAATGGCCCTTGTGGTAAGAAAGAGGGGGTTGGAGCAGGAAAGCAAACGTCTTTGTTCATTTGCAACCCTAAAGAACGCAAAAACAATGAAATATAGTTTTTCCATCACCATGTCCCTTTAGGGGCTCTGAGTAAATAACATTTTTGAAGTGAGAACTATTAAATATTTGATAAATTATGCAACTACCTAAAATATTAACATTTTAAAAATGCAATAATGCTATAATTTTAACACTCCCTGTTTTTACACAAACTAAACCACGTGTAGCAAAGCCTATTTATTTGATCATTGTTTTTAAATGTTGGAGTTTTAGCAAGATAATAACAATATTTTGGAATGTGCAAAAACTGTATTAAGACATATCCATAATAATTTATCATGGTTGCAGTAATTGTGAACCAGATGTAAAATAAACAGGAAAAAAAAAAGCTCAGATAATACTTATATTGACTTACAGATAAGCAAACATCCTTGTTAAAACATAAAATTGTTCACCCGGTTCATATTATTTGCTGCTTTAATTATAATTCACAACTAGATTTTTCCTACTATAACAGAGCTAAATCTGATGAACTGCTTTATAACCTTAATGTTCTTCACTAATGAAGAATCAGGAATAAACACCAACCTCTTTGTTCTTTAGTGTGTTTCATTCTGCAGTGTTCTGGATCTCTCATGTTCTCACTGTCCTTCAATAAACTCTGTCTTTGCAGATTTCAGCTCTTCCTGATGGTTTGATGCTCGTCTTCACTTGTAGCTGATGGGAATATTCCAGCATTTATTGGGGAATTGCAGTGGGAGGAGCTTCACTGAAGGAGGAGGAGCTTCACTGGAGGAGGAGGAGCTTCACTGAAGGAGGAGGAGCAGATCTGAAAAAATCAAGAAGAAATCACTTACTGAGTTTATGTTTTTATTCTAATTCCCACATTTTAAATGTTTATGGTCACATATCTATCTGTAAAGAGAAGTAACTTAAAGTAAATTAATATAAAAAGTGTCAACCACATATATTTGTGTGGTTACCTTCACCTCCATCAATCTGCTTCCTTATAAAATCTGTTAAATACAATACATTTATATTTACTCATTTATCAGATGCTTTTAAGCGAATTACAAATGAGAACAATAGAAGCAGTTAAACTAACAGTAGGACAACAATATGCAAGTGCTATGACCCTTCTCAGTTTAATCTAACGTAGATTTTTTTGTTTTGTTATAGAACAGAAAAGAATAGAGTAGTAGAGAGAGTGTTAGTATTACTGGATCAAGTGCTGTCGGAAAAGAAGAGCTGAAAAGAACAGCTGATTTCTTCAGCTGTTTCTTGAAAGTGGCTATGGACTCATTCCACCAGCAGGGAACAGTCATGGTAAAATGCTTTACCATACTTTATTTCTACATTTATCTTACCTCTCATTAACATATTGGCAAAGAATTTTATGAAATATTAAGGAGTACAACAATTAACAAACACCAAATTCATATAAGAATAAAGATGAAAGAATAAAATTTATTACAAAAAATAAATTTACATATTTGCAAGAAACAAATAAAGCAACAATTGAGTTTCACTTATTTTGTTTTTGTTTATCAAATTTTATATTCAATGTTTTTAAATCCAGATTATTGAAATAAACAGTGTTATGAAACTTACCTATATCCTGTAGATGTCACAATAGCTGATCGTGTCGTTTGCTCAAATCTGTTGACAATAAAATGAGCTTAATGTGTCAATTTACAGATCTGAAGACATCAGCATAATGAATGAGGAGAAAACAGGATCTATTGACATGAAATAAAGAGGCTTTTCAGCTGCTCTGATAATAGTGATGAGCCATAGACTATCAATACTCATTCAACAAGCCATTCAGGATCAGCAAAACATCTCACTTTATTGTAAGTAATAAAACAGATTGAAACAGATTGTTTATATCTGCTGAAAGACTATTAAAATGCTTTAAAATGTCAACCAACTATGACAACCATCTTTATCAACCATTTAATTTGTCTATATGAATCTAAATAAAGTTTGATTTTCTAATAACAACAAAGTAGTTCGCTAACATCTTACCGTTTTGTATGGGAAGAGAAACCAAATCATGAAGACTGTATTTTAGTTAGCAGACACACGAATTGCACAATGTTTTACTCTTCAGTTAATTCTTAGCAGTGTTCTTGTGAGTAATTCTCAGAGGCTTGATAAATACGGGCCCAGACCTTTCCCAGACAGCATGGTAACATTGATTCAATATTGAGTTTTGATCCAAACCATCATTTTGGTTGACATCAAAATTTCAATGTTTAAAGTGTGTTGGATCAGCATTGAAATGTTGATGAAAGGGAACAGCACACATGGTTGAAGACAGTGACATTGAACTAACAGTGAGTCTTAGTTTATGAGCACAAGATCTTGCAGGCATGTATCTGTGCAAAACACTACTGGGTGTTTCCCAATCAGTGGGGCGTTTCAGTTCATTATGAGCACTTTCAATGGTGTTACCTCATTTGTTCTAATACACTGGGGGTTTGGTTTAGGGGTGGGCCCTCATGATTTTAGCAAGTCTTTTGAAAAACCAATTGTAGTTTGCACTAAAAGTTGGCACTAATTGGTATACGCCCATTTTGGTTTTGCATGTGGGCTTCTCAGTAGTTAATTGATGCTTCCTTATTAGAGAGAAAACACAAGGTGCATCCTATACGGAAGTCTTGTGTGTTTGACATGCATGAACTCTCCGAGTTTCAAACAATGGTGCATATAATGTATTTCTGTTTTTAGCATGCTTTTTACTTGCATTTTATTTATTGTTACTAAATCTACTAACATACATTAATTTTCCAAGTAAGTAAAGTGTTGAAATAAATCGCACAGATAGCATGGGAACATTAATACAATGTTGAGTTTTGATCCAAACCATAATTTTGGTTGAGATTGACATTTCAGTGTTTAAAGTGTGTTGGATCAGCATTGAAATTTTGATGAAAGCCAACAGCACACATGGGTGGAGACAGTGACATTGAACTAACAGTGATTTGTAGTTGATGAGCACAAGATCATACAGGCAGGTATCTCTGCAGAACACTAGTGGGTGTTTGTCTATCAGTGGGGCGTTTTCAAACCACAATGGGCATTTTCAACCGCTTTACCTGATTTGCTCTAATCCAGTGGGGGCTTGGTTTAGGGGTGGGGTGGTTTAGCAAGTCTGTTGAAAAATAGGCTTGTTTGAGATGCGCCTTGCCTCGCCTGAAATGTAGGCGAGAGTAGGCGGCTGCAGTGAGGGGAGGAGTGAAAAAAGCGCAGGCAAGACGGACAGATCTCTCTTCTCGCAGTGGATCTGACACCTGCGAGATCAAAGGCGGATATCGCGGGATTCACCGGATTCACGCTCGTGCACAGTGTTGCTAATAAACTGGATGGAATTTAAGTTCTGTTGCTTTTATATGAAAATAAATATAATGAACAAGACACCCAAAGTAGCCTACTTATTTAATTCCATTCCAAATACATGTTTATCAGTCTTTTTTTCTTTAATACAGACGTGTTTTTTTATTTATTTTTGTAATAAAAATTACATTGCATAAACCATAGTGATTGCACTGTTAGATAGTTTGGGAATATTCACACATACATAACGTATACACATAAAACATGATATTAAAATCAAACATTTTAAAAGAGAACAATACATCACGGTTGTTTAAACCAATGGACATTAAGCTGTGTCGTCAGCAAGTCGTTTCCCATCATGCTTTTGATCAGCGCAGTCAGTGGAGAGCAACTGCGCTCGACTGCAGAATCCGACAGGTGTGCCTTGCGCTCGCGAGAGATTTTTGACATACGTCAGCATGACATCAGAGCCAGGCGGACCGCACTCGGACACATTTCTAACCGGCATGCATCTCGCGCTGATCACCGGTGATCGATTCTGCGCAGATTTTGCTCATCTCAAACAAGCCTAAGGGTTGAAAAACATTTATTGTAGTTTGAAATTGGCCACTGATTGGTAAACGCCCATTTTGGTTTTGCATGTGCACTTCTCATGTGCACTTCTCAGTAGTGTAATGCTTCCTCATTAGAGAGAAAACACAGGTGCATCCTATACAGAAGTCTGGTTTGTTGAAGCACCTGACATACTTACATGACTTCTCTAGCACAGTTTCAAACAACGGTGCATCTACATACTTAAAAAATGCACATTACTTTAGTAAAGTTTATTACGAATTTCCTGAATAAAGTTCTATCGTCATTTAACACATTTCTTGAAGTGCAGAAGACATGAACATGAGCAAGAAAGTTACACTGCAAACATGTCTTGCATCCATCAGTGCTTGCATGCAGAGCACATTGCTCCTTTAGTAGGAATGAAGGCTGACGAAGATGGACAATAAATAAATAGAAAGCACCCCCCTCCTGATAATGCTGACATTGATTATACACTGAGTTGTTGTCGACAGCATAATCACCTGACCTGGGACTTGATGATATCCTGTGCCTTATCACTGCTTAATCAGGTAATCATTCATATTCCTGAATCTGTATTAAATTTGAGAAATTTCCACTGAAACACAATAACAAAAAACATCTTGTGTTTATTAAGAAAGTGACTGACATGGCTATTTTATTTTGTGATATTTGAAGAGATTAAGTTCTACATAAGGTGAATCTGCAGCTTCAAATGGATAGTTCATCCCGAAATGAAAATTCTGTCATTATTTACTCATCCTCAAGTTGTTCCAAACCTGTATGAATTTCTTTCTTCTGCTGCACACAAAAGAAGAGAGTGAAGAATGTTGGTAACCAGACAGTTGAGGGTAGCCATTGACTTCCATGGTATTTATTTTCTACTATGGAAATCAATGGCCATCGTCAACTTTCTGGTTACCAACATTCTTTAAAATATCTTCTTTTGTGTTCAACAGAAGAAAGAAACTCATACAGGTTCGGAACAACTTGAGGGTGAGTAAATGATGACAGAATTTTCATTTTGGGCTGAACCATCCCTTTAAAGAAATTTTCATTGTTAAAACCAAAGTTATTTTATTCTACAAGATAAACGTGTTACTTGAATGCTATGTAGTTTCACAGAGATTGAACTGAGATGTTGTTAATGGCTATAGCCCATAGGTGTTTGTTCCTCTTCATGAAGAGTTTAGCTCCAACACCTGCCTGGAAGTTTCCATTGATCCCAATGACCTTGATTAGCTTGATTAGCTGCTTCAGGTGTGTTTAATTAGGGCTGGAGATAAAATCGGACACCCCTGCCGTAGTGATTTTTTTTTTTAATTGAAGCATTAATAGATTTAAAAAAAATAAATGAAATAATCAGAATTTAACGATACTTTAATCATAGTTAGAATATTTTGTGTTCAGCAACTTTTTTTTAAAAAGCGAATCGTATTGTTTAGTATATTAACATTCTTGAATGTGGCAACTGAATTGACTTGTTCTCGAGTAACATCATGCTTTCTTTTTCAGATTTCAGACAACCCAGAGGAAAAGAGGCAGTAGTCTGATGTATGACAGATTTTTAAAAACCTGAACCGTTGGACCACCTGTAGTTATGACATCAGACTTCTGAAGCCAATTTTATTTTTAAAGGTTGAAATGCTTTTGTCCTATTTCTCCCCCTTTCTTTTTTTAAAGAATGATCTTTTAATATATTTTTGTCATTGATTGATTGAATAAAATAAATTAACTCAACTGCTGGAAATGTGTCATTTATATTTTAAAAGGTTTTTGCCAAATTTTTGGTCAGGAATTTGTTGACGCATCATTGAAGTGTAGTTGAAATATTAACGTTGTTTCAACATTAACTTAGTACATCAGATGGCAACATTGGTTGACATTCCTTTTCAGTTGTATTTTCAGTGTTTCAACAAAATGTATTTAGAATCAACATCACATTGTAACATTGATCAAACCATATTATCCAAGATTATTTCTGTTAATTTCAGTGTTGATTCAACAGCAGTGATGTAGATTCAACATCATAGTGTAACGTTAATTCAACAATATTACCATTGATTTATTTTAGTTAATTTCAGAGTTGATTCAACAGCAGTGATGTAGATTCAACATCATAGTGTAACGTTGATTCAACAATATTACCATCGATTTATTTTAGTTAATTTCAGAGTTGATTCAACAGCAGTGATGTAGATTCAACATCATAGTGTAACATTGATTCAACAATATTACCATTGATTTATTTCTGTTAATTTCAGTGTTGATTCAACAGCAGTGATGTAGATTCAACATCATACTGTAACGTTGATTCAACAATATTACCATCGATTTATTTTAGTTAATTTCAGTGTTGATTCAATAGCAGTGATGTAGATTCAACATCTTAGTGTAACGTTGATTCAATATTACCATTGATTATTTGTGTTAATTTCAGTATTGATTCAGCATTGGTGATGTAGAATCAATCATAGTGTAATGTTGATTCAACATTAACTGAGGGTGCAAAAGTGATGTTGATAAAACATCACTTTGTAATGTTGAATCAATACTATTACCGTTGATTTTTGGTTGAAATCTCAACATTGCTTCAGCATTAACTGAGGGTGCAAAAGTGACATTGAAACAACATCACTTTGTAATGTTGAAGCAATATTAACACCATTGAATTGTGATTGAAATCTGAACATTATTTCAATATTAACCGAGGGTGCAAAAGTGACATTGAAACAACATCACTTTGTAATGTTGAAGCAATATTAACACCATTGATTTGTGATTGAAATCTGAACATTATTTCAATATTAACCGAGGGTGCAAAAGTGACATTGAAACAACATCACTTTGTAATGTTGAAGCAATATTAACACCATTGATTTGTGATTGAAATCTGAACATTATTTCAATATTAACCGAGGGTGCAAAAGTTATGTTGAAACAACATCACTTTTTAATGTTGAAGCAATATTAACACTATTGATTTGTGGTTGAAATCTGAACATTATTTCAATATTAACTGAGGGTGCAAGAGTGATGGTAAAACAACATCACTTTCTAACGTTATTTCAATGTAATCAGCGTTGACGCATCAACACTGACTCAACATTGTTTCAATGGTTACATGCTATCTGGGTTATCACTATCAGCACTTCTACCTTTACCCAGGGCTCGACATTAACGCTTGTCCGGGACAAGTGGATCTTTTGAAGGGACAAGTAAAAGAGAATTTTACTTGCCCGACTTGACAAGTAGCCTGATTAAAACGTCAATGACAAAAAAAATATATATATAATTGTGCAGTGAGCAACGCACAGACAAGATTAAACACACGAACATTCAAGCTTTGTGCATTACTGTTAGACATTCCTGCTCTAGCTGAATGCATTTATCGACAAATGGCTGCATAACATAATTGCTTAGAAGGGCAACCACCCACAATAGCATTACAATAATCTAGCCTTGAAGTCATGAACGCATGAACTAATTGTTCTGCATTTGTCAAGGAGAGCATATGACGTAATTTAGATATATTTTTAAGTTTAAGTTTTTTTTATTTTTTTTACAGATGCTAGACACGTGACTTTCAAATGAAAGATTGGTATCAAAGAGCACACCCAGGTTCCTAACCGACGACGAAGACTTAACAGAGCAGCCATCAAGTGTTAGACAGTATTCTAGGTTATTACGTGAGGAAGTTTTTGGTCCAATAATTAAAATCTCTGTTTTTTCAGAATTAAGTTGTAGGAAGTTGATAGTCATCCAGTTTTTTATATCAGCTATGCATTCCGTTAATTTTGTGAATTGGTAAGTTTCGTAGGGGTGTGAAGAAATATAGAGCCGAGTATTATCAGCATAACAGTGAAAACTAATGCCATGTTTCCTAATGATATCTCCTAATGGTAGCATGTACAGAGTGAACAGCAGCGGTCCTAGTACTGAGCCTTGTGGTACGCCATACTGAACTTGTGATCGATGAGACATCTCTTAATTTACTGCTACAAACTGAGAACGGTCAGATAAGTATGATTTAAACCATGCTAGTGCAATTCCATTGATGCCAACATAATTTGAGTCTATTTAAAAGAATGTTGTGGTCAATAGTATCAAATGCAGCACTAAGATAGAGTAACACTAATAGAGAGATACAACCACGATCGGATGATAAGAGCAAATCATTTGTGACTCTAATGAGAGCTGTCTCAGTACTATGGTACGGTCTAAATCCTGACTGAAAATCCTCGCAGATATCATTTCTTTCTAAAAAGGAACACAGTTGTGAAGATAATGCTTTTTCTAGTACACTAAAAACTGCTGGGTTGTGTTAACCCAATTTTGGGTCAAATATGGTCTCACCCAACGTTGGGTTAAAAAATGCAATTTAAAAACGGACAAATTGCATTTTGGACAAAATCAAAAATGGACAAAAATGCTATTTAAAAATGGACAAATTGCATTGGTTACATTAAAAATGTAAACCAACGGCTGGGTTTGTCCATTTTTAAATTGAATTTTTAACCCAACGTTGGGTGAGACCATATTTGACCCAAAATTGGGTTAACACAACCCAGTAGTTTTTAGAGTGTATCATTGACAGAAAAGATAGATTCGAGATCGGCCTGTAATTGACTAATTCTGTAGGATCAAGTTGTGGTTTAACGAGCGGTTTAATCATAGCCAGCTTTAATGTTTTTGGTACGTATCCTAATGACAAAGATGAATTAATGATATTAAGAAGAGGATCAATGACCTCTGGACATACTTGCCAACCTTGAGACCTCAGAATTAGGGAGATATTCAAAAGGGGGGGGGGGGAATGAAAAGACATGAAATAGCTAGATCTTATCAATTAACATTTATTAATTCCCCCTCCTTGAACTGCCACCTTACCGTGGTGGAGGGGTTTGAGTACCCGAATGAACCTAGGAGCTATGTTGTCTGGGGCTATATGCCCCTGGTAGGGTCTCCCAAGGCAAACAGGTCCTAGGCGACGGGTCAGACTAAGAGCGGTTCAAAACCCCTTATGATGCCCAAAAAAAGGAGGACCGTGACGTCGCCCGGTATGGCGCAGCCGGGGCCCCACCCTGGAGCCAGGCCCGCGGTTGGGGCTCGTATGCGAGCGCCTGGTGGTCGGGCCTCCCCCCATGGGGTCCGGCCGGGCTCAGCCCGAAGGAGTGACGTGGACCCACCACCTGCAGGAGGGACCGTAAGGGGCCGGTGCTAAGTGGATCGGGCGGCAGTCGAAGGCGGGAGCCTAGACAACCCGATCCCTGGACGCGGAATCTAGCTCTAGGGACATGGAATGTCACCTCTCTGGCGGGGAAGGAGCCTGAGCTTGTGCGTGAGGTTCAGAGATTCCGACTAGAGATAGTTGGGATCACCTCTACGCACGGCTTGGGCTCTGGAACCACACTCCTCGAGAGAGGATGGACTCTTCACCACTCTGGAGTTGCCCATGGTGAGAGGCGGCGGGCTGGTGTGGGTTTGCTTATAGCCCCCCAGCTCAGCCGCCATGTGTTGGAGTTCACCCCGGTGAACGAGAGGGTCGCTTCCCTACGCCTTCGGGTCGGGGATAGGTCTCTCACTGTCGTTTGTGCTTACGGGCCGAACGGCAGTGCAGAGTACCCGGCCTTCTTGGAGTCTCTGGGAGGGGTGCTGGAAAGTGCTCCGACTGGGGACTCCATCGTTTTACTGGGGGACTTCAACGCCCACGTGGGCAGCGACAGTGACACCTGGAGGGGCGTGATTGGGAGGAACGGCCCCCCTGATCTGAGATCCCGAGGGAGTCTGGAGATATTGAGTCCGAGTGGACCATGTTCTCCACCTCCATTGTCAACGCGGCCACTCGGAGCTGTGGCCGTAAGGTCTCCGGTGCCTGTCGAGGCGGCAATCCCCGAACCTGGTGGTGGACACCGGAAGTAAGGGATGCCGTCAAGCTGAAGAAGGAGTCCTATCGGGCCTGGCTGGCTTGTGGGACTCCTGAGGCAGCTGATGGGTACCGACGGGCCAAGCGGACTGCAGCCCGGGTGGTTGTGGAGGCAAAAACTCGGGCCTGGGAGGAGTTCGGTGAGGCCATGGAGAAGGACTATCGGTCGGCCTCGAAGAGATTCTGGCAAACCGTCCGGCGCCTCAGGAGGGGGAAGCAGTGCCCTACCAACGCTGTTTACAGTGGAGGTGGGCAGCTGTTGACCTCGACTGGGGATATCACCGGACGGTGGAAGGAATACTTCGAGGATCTCCTCAATCCCGCCGTCACGTCTTCCATTGAGGAAGCAGAGGCTGAGGGCTCGGAGGCGGACTCGTCCATCACCCAAGCTGAAGTCACCGAGGTAGTCAAGAAACTCCTCGGTGGCAAGGCACCGGGGGTGGATGAGATCCGCCCTGAGTACCTCAAGTCTCTGGATGTTGTGGGGCTGTCTTGGCTGACACGCCTCTGCAACATCGCGTGGCGGTTGGGGACAGTACCTTTGGACTGGCAGACCGGGGTGGTGGTCCCTCTTTTCAAGAAGGGGGATCGGAGGGTGTGCTCCAACTATAGGGGGATCACACTTCTCAGCCTCCCTGGAAAAAAGGTCTATGCCAGGGTACTGGAGAGGAGAATCCGGCCGATAGTAGAACCTCGGATTCAGGAGGAACAGTGTGGTTTTCGTCCCGGTCGTGGAACACTGGACCAGCTCTATACCCTCTACAGGGTGCTGGAGGGCTCATGGGAGTTTGCCCAACCAATCTACATGTGCTTTGTGGATTTGGAGAAGGCATTCGACTGTGTCCCTCGCGGCGGCCTGTGGAGGGTGCTCCGGGAGTATGGGGTCCGGGGCCCTTTGCTAAGGGCTATCCGGTCCCTGTACGACCGGAGCAGGAGCTTGGTTCGTATTGCCAGCAGTAAGTCAGACTTGTTCCCGGTGCGTGTTGGACTCCGGCAGGGCTGCCCTTTGTCGCCGGTTCTGTTCATAATTTTTATGGACAGAATTTCTAGGCGCAGCCAGGGGCCGGAGGGGGTCGGGTTTGGGGACCACACGATTTCATCTCTGCTCTTTGCGGATGATGTTGTCGTGTTGGCCTCATCAGACCAGGACCTCCAGCATGCACTGGGATGGTTTGCAGCCGAGTGTGAAGCGGCTGTGATGAAAATCAGCACCTCCAAGTCCGAGGCCATGGTTCTCAGTCGGAAAAGGGTGGCTTGCTCGCTTCAGGTTGGTGGAGAGCTCCTGCCTCAAGTGGAGGTGTTCAAGTATCTTGGGGTCTTGTTCACGAGTGAGGGAAGGATGGAACGGGAGATTGACAGGCGGATCGGTGCAGCTTCTGCAGTAATGCAGTCCCTGTACCAGTCTGTCGTGGTAAAGAAGGAGCTGAGCCGCAAGGCGAAGCTCTCGATTTACCAGTCAATCTACGTTCCTACTCTCACCTATGGTCATGAGCTGTGGGTCATGACCGAAAGGACAAGATCCCGGATACAAGCGGCCGAAATGAGCTTTCTCCGCAGGGTGGCTGGGCGATCCCTTAGAGATAGGGTGAGAAGCTCGGTCACTCGGGAGGAGCTCAGAGTAGAGCCGCTGCTCCTCCACATCGAGAGGGGTCAGTTGAGGTGGCTCGGGCATCTTTTCCGGATGCCTCCTGGACGCCTTCCCGGGAAGGTGTTCCGGGCATGTCCCACCGGGAGGAGACCCCGGGGAAGACCTAGGACACGCTGGAGAGACTATGTCTCCCGGCTGGCCTGGGAACGCCTCGGTGTCCCCCCGGAAGAGCTGGAGGAAGTGTCTAGGGAGAGGGAAGTCTGGGCATCCCTGCTTAGACTGCTGCCCCCGCGACCCGGCCCCGGATAAGCGGTAGAAGATGGATGGATGGATGGATGGATGGATAATTCATAGCCTAATGCAACTATTAAATAGGTAAACTCTCAAAACTTTATAATTATGACATTTCATTTTTAAATTTTCATGTAACAGTCTAAAGCTAAATAAATAGCTGTTCTTGCATTTCATTTCAGACTAGGGGCCGTTCACATATCGCGTCTTTTCTGCGCTCAAGGTCGTTATTTCAAGCGTAGGCGCGCGGCCGCGGTGAGCACGCTCATAATGGAAGCAACGTGCGCTAGTTTTTCCAGGCGGGTTTTTCCTTCTCATCTCCAGAAATATATCTAGTAGTAAAGCTAATGCGAGGGCTAGGAATCAATTAAGCCTTTGCTGATACTTCTTCGTCGTCATCATGGAGAGCGCAGTTTGGTTGCATAGCAACGACAGACGCCATGGGAGCGCAAGCGTTTGGTCTGAAACGGCGCCCAGTGACGGATGGTGTAGCAATATTGTTGTCCGGGTGGAAATCGTGAGAAATTCGGGAGAAAGGTCGGTCCGGGAGCTTTTCGGGAGGGGCTTTGAAATTCGGGAGTCTCCCGGAAAAATCGGGAGGGTTGGCATGTATGCCTCTGGAAGCATCTCTTTCAGTAGCTTAGTCGGTATAGGGTCTAACATACATGTTGTAGATTTAGATGATTTAACGAGTTTAGTAAATTCTTCCTCTCCTATAGCAACGAATGAATCAAATTTTTCCTCCGGGAGAATACAATGCACTGCCTGATGCGATACTGTAGTAAACGGCTGCATAGTTATCATTTTCTCCCTGATATTATCAATCTTATAAGTGAAGAAGTTCATAAAGTCATTACTGCTGTGCTGCTTGGAAACGTCTGGGGTTGAGGATTTATTTTTCATTAATTTAGCCACTGTTTCAAATAAATACCTAGGATTATGTTTGTTTTCTTCTAATAGGGTTGAGAAATAAGCAGATCTAGCAGCTTTTAAAGCCTCTCTGTATGCAATCAAGCTCTCTTTCCATGAAATGCGAAATACCTCTAGTTTTGCTTTCTTCCAGTTGCGCTCCATTTTTCTGGCTGCTCTCTTAAGGGCCGAGTGTACTCGTTGTACCACGGCATCAGACTATTTTCTTTCATCTTCTTTAAGCGCAACGGAGCAACTGTGTCTAAAGTGCTGGAAAAAAGAGAGAGTTAAAAGTTTCTGTGGCAATATCGAGTATTAAACCAATAATAGGACAACAATATAAAAGTGCTGTGACCTTTCCCAGTTTCGTCTATGTGACCAGCCCACACAGCCTTCTGGCAAGTGATTTGACTCTTAAGCCTGGAACACACCAAGCTGACACAGACGAACGCGCTGATGAAAGCCGACTGTGTTGTTGCCTCGTGTCGGGGTAAAAAGCTGCACTTGAACACACAGAGAGAACTACTGCCGACTGTCAGCTAGAAAGGGCGTTCTGCGCCTGCGTGTAAATGAGACAACTGTCTATTTCTGCAGATATATTCGTCTATATTCTTCATTCAAAAAGGGAAACCGACGCTGCCGGCTGCAAATACACAAACCGTAAACAAAGCAGTGCGTGCTTACCGTTTTGAATATCAATCCTGCTAAACACTTTCTTTATTGCACTCCTCTCGTTTTAGTATTAAATATTCGCCAAGGAACACTCAGGTAAGATGACGTAATATTAGAATGGTCTTCTATCTGTACCATTTTGACTTTGCTCGCTGTTTTGCTATTATTCTCGTGCACTGACTCGTTCACTAAGCTGAAGTGATAAGCCAATCAGAGTTCCCTCTTTCACTGACGGCCCGACGCCAATTCAACATGTCGAATCGGCCCGAAAAAAAGCAGACGAAGACCAATTTCGGCTTGGTGTGTTCCAAGCTTTAGATATCATTAAAATGAAGAAATTATTTATTCTTGATGCAAGAAGAAGCAGACAATAAAAACTGACAATATTTGTTTAATATTAACTAATTTGTTTAAATTATAAACAAAAGTTTAATATTTGGTGCAGCAAATACAAAAAGAAAGTAAAACTGGAAACAAATAAGACTGTTCTCTCTCTTTATTGACTAACAAGATAATAAAGCATCTCAATCAGCCTCTTCTTCAGCTTCCTGAGCAAGAACAGTTAGTAAAAAATGTAAAAAAAATTAAAAATGGGTATTTTTTTATTTTCTTTATTTTCTGGTTAAGACAAACTAATAGGAAAAAGAGGTGTTATCGCACTTGAAAGTGCTGGAACTGAAGATAATCTACTTAATGTGAGTTTTTGTATGTCTGTGTAGATTAGATGAATGAGTGAAGCTCTTCCCACATGCAGTGCAGTGATACGGTTTCTCTCCAGTGTGGATCCTCTTGTGTGTCTTTAGGGTTCCTGAGTCACTGAATCTCTTGTTGCAGTGTAAACACTTGTAAAGTTTCTCTCCAGTGTGGATCCTCTTGTGTTTTTTCAGATGTCCTGAGTTACTGAATCTCTTGTCACAGTGTAAACACTTGTAAGGTTTCTCTCCAGTGTGGATCCTCTCATGTTTTTTCAGATGTCCTGATTGACTGAATCTCTTGTCGCAGTGTGAACACTTGTAAGGTTTCTCTCCAGTGTGAAATCTCTGGTGCTTTTTCAAATCTGCAGCTGTGATAAAAGTCTTTCCACACTCAAAGCACAAATGATTTCTTACACCAGTGTGTATTTTCTGATGTTCTTTTAAATTGTACAGAATTGAAAAACTCTTTCCACACAAAGAACATGAATGTGGTTTCTCCTGTAAATGAACTGTCATGTCTTCAGGGCTGAAGCCCACAAAAATGTTTTGCCACATTGATCACATTCATGCAGTTTCTCTCTAGTGTGGATCCTCATGTGAACATTGAGATTCTGTTTGTATGTGAAACTCTTTCCACACTGAGTGCAAGTGAAAGATTTCTGAGATCTTCTTTGATGTTTCTCCACTTCATTCACTTCTTCATCCTCATCCATCGGGCCTGAAATTAAAGTTAAAAAGTGCTCAGTAAATCAATAAAATAACAATTATGTTGTGAAAAAAATCTATCACAAGTGGACGTGCTAAACACTGGTGTAAACAGGGTCTAAAACAATTTGAGCTTGTCCACTTTTGACCACTTCCAGAGGTAGTGAAAACACATTCAACCGGATTGCTTTGGTAGTGTAGATGCTCATGTGGTCGAGTGTGTTCAAACAGCCACAAATGCGTAAACATTATGGGAAGCGCTGTAGCCAGACTGCATTTAAACTTTGTTGGCTGAAGACCCAATTGTTTGGTTTGAAGAAGGAAAACTCTGTGTTTGACATGGACTTGCAGCTTTAAGAGCAGAAACAAAACTCTTTTTATATTTTTCTGTCTGTCACTGGTAGGGATGCTCCGATACCAGTTTTTCGAACCGATTCGATCCGATACCAAAAATTCTGAGTATCGACCGATACCAATACCGATCCGGTGCAGTTTTTTTAAATCAAGAAGAATTTCTGTAACTCTGTGTGTTGAACTGATAATCACTATTTTGTCTTAAACACAATCTACTTAATACAGACTAGACAACTTAGTTATAAAGAAAAACAAATAAAAAAATGTATGATCATAATCTATGACAAACTATTATAAACTAGATTAGCTATTATAAACTAGATTAGTGGATAATTCATCAGTAAAATTTATTCTAGAAAAATCACAAGTGTAGTAATAAATCTGGTAAAACTTTAGACATTGCAATTTGTATTGTTGTAAAATACATTCATGAAAAACAAGATCAAAAAGATTTTAAAAATGTAGGCTAGCCTACTATAAAATTAAGAATTATTTTTTTTATAGCGCAGCTGAAGCAGCAACATATGAAAGATAGGGCAGAACAAGAAAGTCTATTACTAATCTTTCATTGCGCAAAAGTATTATAATACGAAAGGTTCCAATACAGTGCGGCACAAAGCGCTTATGCACAACCCGTGTGCAGAATGATGCGCTCGAAGCAACACGAGTCACAGCGCGCAGCGCGTCGAGTCCAGTCGAGTCCAGTCGAGTCCACATTAAACCATAGCATTAAACACAGTTCAAAGCACTGAGGAAATACATATTGATGCGTACATAATATACAGTATCTATCTTTGCAATAGTTTATTCAGCCTTTTCTTTTAACAGTTTTAAATTTCAGTTACTGTGCGCGTGAAGAACAGTCATAGCGCTCTAACGTTAACGTTACTCCATTGAGATCCAACAGACACCCAGTAGAAAGTAACATGATTAAGGTACAGCAATACAGACCAGCAAGATAAAGTAATTTTATGCGAAACCATAGAACTTTATCTACAGATCAAGTACAATAATATTAACATTGAATCATCTTGTTGAGAGTTTCATCGCGTAGACTGACATAACCGAACGCGCTGTTTGAATGCTGGAGTATGATTGACACAGCGGAGGAAAGAGTTTACGTGAACTTGAATTTAACGACTTAATATTAATTTCTACCTCAAATAATATTAATTTCTACCTATTAAATGGCTTCTGAACACTTATAATATAGTGCACGAAAACTTTATAGTGCTTTATAATACATTTGTGCCTTTTGTGGGGCTTAACAATGACAGAATAGTAATACGCACAATATCGGATTTGGATCGGCTTCGTCTGATCGATACCCGATGCGGCCAAAATGTCAGTATCGGAGCCGATACCGATACTGAATATCGGATCGGCGCATCCCTAGTCTCTGGTCATGCTCACATGCAAATTGCATGAGCTTATTTCCCCCATTATATTGAAAGCTTGTACATTTACTAGCTCATAGAACGTCCCCTCAAAGAAATCAGAACAAAAGTGGATAATAGAGATGGATTTGAAGCACCAGGTGTAAACGGGAATGGGCCCTTGTATACTTGTGATCCAACTGACCAAAACATTAGGTCAGTTGGTCACCATTTTGTTTATCTAAATGGAGAAAAATCGATCATAACTCCAGTAAACTATGGAGTGCCGCAAGGATCTGTGTTAGGCCCTCTATTATTTTCAATATATATGCTGCCACTTGGAAATATTATAAGGAAACATGGAATTAGTTTCCATTGTTATGCTGATGACACTCAAATCTATATTTCATCACGGCCGGATGAAAACGCTAAATTATCCAAATTGACAGAGTGTGTTAAAGATATAAAAGATTGGATGACGCGCAATTTTCTTTTATTAAATCCAGACAAGACAGAGGTAATACTTATCGGTTCAAAAAACCGCCTACAAAACCTCTCACAATACAACTTTAACATAGTAGGATGTCCTGTTACTTTATCCTCTACAGTAAAAGACCTGGGTGTTATACTAGATTGCAACCTGTCTTTTGAAAAACATATTTCATATGTTACAAGAACAGCCTTTTTCCACCTTAGAAACATTGCTAAGCTACGTAATATGCTATCAGTTTCTGATGCAGAAAAGTTAGTTCATGCGTTCATGACCTCGAGACTAGATTACTGTAATGCTTTATTAGCTGGTTGTCCTGCAACCTTAATAAACAATCTACAGTTAGTCCAACATGCCGCCGCCAGAGTTCTTACTAGATCAAGAAAATATGATCATATAACACCGATTTTATCATCACTACATTGGTTACCTGTAAAGTTCCGTATTAATTACAAGGTATTGCTACTGACTTATAAAGCCCTAAACGGCTTAGCTCCAGTTTATTTAACCGATCTTCTATCGCCCTATAATCCATCGCGCTCTTTAAGATCACTAAATTCGAAGCTTTTGGTCATACCTAGGATATCCAGAACCACCAAAGGAGGGAGAGCATTTTCACATTTAGCTCCAAAACTCTGGAATAGTCTTCCTGATACTGTTCGTTGCTCAGACTCGCTCTCCCAGTTTAAAACTAGATTAAAGATGCATCTCTTCAGCCAGGCATTCATATAATACTTTTAATCTTACAGTTAAATCCGACCTCTAGTTCATAAACGCCAGAGGGGAACTGGCCCCCGACTGAGCCCGGGTTCTTTTTTTTTCTCCATTAGGTCTCCTGATGGAGTTTTTCGGTTCCTTGCCTCTGTTGCCTTTGGCTTGCTCAGTTGGGGATATTTGGGGATATTTAATTTAAATAATCAATCAACAATACTATTGATCAGCATTACCAAACGTGGACATTTTCCACTAGAAACAAACATTGATGTATTATTTTAATTTAAAACTGTGAAGCTGTTTTGATACAATCTGTATTGTGAAAAGCGCTATATAAATAAACTTGACTTGACTTGACCAAAACTTAACATCTTAACACCAGCTGTAGACAAAGCCTCACAATCTTCTTTAATCCTTTTGAACATGTGATTGAAACCAAATGTGAGACATTTAGACTGACCAATCAGCAGATTACAGCTTTCCCACATCGTACTGAAGGTGTGACATTTAGCAAACCTCAGATGTACACACACATCTTGGCCGACAGACCTTTATCACTATCAGCACTTCTTTACGGATCACTAATGGCCCTTGTGGTAAGAAAGAGGGGGTTGGAGCAGGAAAGCAAACGTCTTTGTTCATTTGCAACCCTAAAGAACGCAAAAACAATGAAATATAGTTTTTCCATCACCATGTCCCTTTAGGGGCTCTGAGTAAATCACATTTTTGTAGTGAGAACTATTAAATATTTGATAAAACTACCTAAAATATTAACATTTTAAAAATACACAATAATTCTATAATTTTACACAATAATCCCTGTTTTTACACAAACTACACCATGTGTAGCAAAGTCTATTTATTTGATCATTGTTTTTAAATGTTGGAGTTTTAGCAAGATAATAACAATATTTTGGAATGTGCAAAAACTGTATTAAGACATATCCATAATTTGGTTGTAGTAATTGTGAACCAGATGTAAAATAAACAGAAAAAAATACTCAGATAATACTAATATTGACTTACAGATAACAAATATCCTAGTTAAAAATGTTTTAACCGGGTTCATATTATTTGCTGCTTTAATTATAATTCACAACTAGATTGTTCCTACTAACAGAGCTAAATCTGATGAACTGCTAATGTTCTTCAGCCTCACTAATGAAGAATCAGGAATAAACACCAACCTCTTTGTTCTTCAGTGTGTTTCATTCTGCAGTGTTCTGGATCTCTCATGTTCTCACTGTCCTTCAATAAACTCTGTCTTTGCAGATTTCAGCTCTTCCTGATGGTTTGATGCTCGTCTTCACTTGTAGCTGATGGGAATATTCCAGCATTTATTGGTGAATTGAAGTGGGAGGAGCTTCACTGAAGGAGGAGGAGCTTCACTGAAGGAGGAGGAGCTTCGCTGGAGGAGGAGGAGCAGATCTGACAAAATCAAGAAGAAATCACTTACTGAGTTTATGTTTTTATTCTAATTCACACAATTTAATTATTTATGGTCAGATATAAATATCTGTTACATTGGCTAAGAATTTTATAAAATATTAAGGAGTACAACAATTACCAGACACTAAATATATGAAAGAATAAAGATGAAAGAATAAAACTACACTTACAGATTTGCAAGAAACAAATAAAGCAACAATTGAGTTCCACTTATTGGTTTTTGTTTATCATATTTTATATGAAACGTTATTGAAATAAACAGTGTTATGAAACTTACCTATATCTTGCAGATGTCACAATAGCTGATCGTGTCGTTTGCTCAAATCTGTTGACAATAAAATGAGCTTAATGTGTGAATTTACAGATCTGAAGGCATCAGCATAATGAATGAGGAGAAAACAGGATCTATTGACATGAAATAAAGAGGCTTTTCAGCTGCTCTGATAATAGTGATGAGCCATAGACTATCAATACTCATTCAACAAGCCATTCAGGATCAGCAGATCATCTCACTTTATTACAAGTATTTGCTGCTAGAAACAGATTGTTTGAGTCAGAATATCTGCTGAAAGACTATTAAAATGCTTTAAAATTACTATTATTTCTCAAATGACACAGAAAACACAGTAATAATATAAAGACAGACACTTTGGGGCTGTTTACACCTGGCCACTTCATGCGTTTTCTCAGATCGGATAGCTATCCGATCGTGAAAAGACCAGGTGTAAATGCCCTCCGAAACGCATTCGAGACGGATTTGAATCCGATCGCTCAAACCACTTCAGGAGGTGGTCTGGGCCGCATTCCAGACGAAACTGGACAAGTGTAAATGCATCTGGTTGTTGAAACCACATATGTAAATTGTACTCCTCCCAAAAATGCTAAAAAATAAACGCGTGAGAGCGTGTTATAGGCTATATGTAATGTTATATAGCCAGATATGACGACGCGACGCTACTGGAACATGCGCGTCACCGCAGATGAGAAGCTGAGCATCTATTCATTAAGCCAACGTGCAAACTATCGCAAATCAAAGTGAAAGTAAGTCGCAGACGCTTAACACACAATCATCATCATCATTAAAAGTAAAGAAACGAAATGATCTTACCAGGGCTGTTACTGATCTCTCTTATTGCGGTCTTTGATTTTGAAATTTTAACTGACGATCAATAAAATGCAGCTCATATCTGTTGCTTTCGTGACGTGCACTCCATTAAATCTGCATATAGCGCGGGAATTGAAGATCGGATTTAAATCCGTTTCGCAAAAACACATTTATGTGACCAGGTGTAAATGGAATCGTTTTGATAAATCAGATAGCTATCCGATCTGAGAAAACGCATGAAGTGGCCAGGTGTAAACAGCCCCTATGACACCCATCTTTATCAACCATTGTAATTTGTCTATATGAATCTAAATATAATTTGATTTCCTAATAACAACAAAGCAGGGTTCTCAAGTTTTATCAAAATCTTGGAGTGAGATCACATGCGGTTGGGGGAGGAGCCCTAATGGAGCCCCGCCCCCACCTGTCCCCGCCCCCCAATTTTACCCATTGTTCATAATTAACCAGCACAAATTGAAAATAACAATTGGTAAATCTGATAAATTACAGAGCAATTAATCACATCAAATATACTCTTTAATGTTATATTTCAAAATTACAATTAAGTTACAAAAATTACAAAAATATAACAAATTGCTCCAAACAGTTTGGAAAAACAAATATTTTTGCATTTTGAATGTGTCTAGTCGAAATGGTATAATGATTTATTGTGTGGTGGGACATTGAGAACAAATGACATATTATTAAGGTATGTTAGTGTGTTTGTGTTTGTGTGTGTGTGTGTGTGTGTGTGTGTACACAAGAGTACACACTCCAGCTTATGAAATGTGTTTTGTGTTGCAAGTGTTTGAAAAATACAAATGCATGGCAATCAATGATTAAAGTAACGTTATGTTTTGACAGGATATAGAATATTACCCAGAGCACAGTACTCTGCTTTAATATGTATGTAGCCTTAATGTAACTCGAAATACTATTAATACAGTATAATATATAATATAATTTAAAATAAAATAAATACATTTATATTTATTTAAAATAAAATGAAGAAATACATCTTCATTCCTTCCCATACCCACTAACATTTCCCTTAGTTTCAGATAACGTAAGCTAGCCAAACTGAGCCAAAGCTTCTGGCCTGGTTGCAAAGTAGTTGTAGAGTTTTTGACTGCATCAATAATAATAATACGATGGGCTATATATTAAATGTTCTAGCCTAAAAATGTTAGACGAGCTTTCTTCCAACTTACCTTCTCCATCACGACGTGTGTTCACGCGATGTTGTTGGTTACCTAGTAACGAACGTACGGTGGCCGAGAATGTTCCGTCAACTTCCGTGTGTTCGCGCATCTATGTTGCCTATTAACGAACGCAATCTGGCCGCGAGATACGTGCTGGCAGCAGGAAACTTCACTTTGTGTGCCCGCGCCTCATATACAACGTTACATATAAAGCTTGTAGGACAACTTGGTTGGCTTTGCTTTTTCAGCGTGAGAAATACACGGTGTGGCGTGTGAGCGTGTGAACTGGTTGAATTGCGTGTGTCTCACGGCCAATGCGTGAGACTTGAGAACCCTGAACAAAGTAGTTTGCTAACATCTTACCATTTTGTATGTGAAGAGAAACCAAATTATGAAGACTGTATTTTAGTTAGCAGACACACGAATCGCGCAATGTTTTACTCTTCAGTTAATTCTTAGCAGTGTTCTTGTGAGTAATTCTCAGAGGCTTGATAAATACGGGCCCAGACCTTTATCACTATCAGCACTTCTACCTTTACCCAGGGCTCGACATTAACGCTTGTCCAGGACAAGTGGATCTTTTGAAGGGACAAGTAAAAGAGAATTTTACTTGCCTGACCTGACAAGTAGCCTGATTAAAACCTTAATGACCAAAAAAAAAAAAAAAAAAAAAAAAAAAACAGTGCAGTGAGCAACACACAGACAAGATTAAACACACGAACATTCAAGCTTTGTGCATTACTGTTAGACATTCCTGCTCTAGCTGAATGCATTTATAGACAAATGGCTGCATAACATAATTGCTTAGAAGCACCAAAACGAGAATTATCTATGTAAACAAGACGTTCCCTTTCGTTCAGTCACTGCGAGTTACTTCAGTGAATGACGAAATGGGGGTCTCAATTTAATCACGCCACGGCGGCTGTCTTCCAGTGCCCTGCGCAAGACTGAGCTCCCTGTCGTGAGGCTAGCACGGACGAAGGGCTAGGTTTACTGCAGGAAAACCAAGGTATATCCCATATCCCAGGTGGAATATGTAACACTGCGCCTACCCGTAGGGAGGACTTAGAACACATATAACCTGAGAGTGGGATGAATATGGAAAACTCAGAGATATCCAGCCCGCATGGTGGAATGTTTCAAACTCGAGTCACGGGAAAGACACATCCTCAGTGGAGACTTACCATGGAAATACATATGTGGGGGTTGCCCAACGGGGGAACCATACACATGGAGGCACCTAGCCAATCACAAGGGCTGACCGAGGGGGTATGCACTCTGGTGACGGCATCAACAGTGCAGGAGAAACTCAGGGTCTAAGAACTCATCTGAGTGAAATAGCGCACACATCCAGTCCGTGGAGTGTAATGGCCCAGCAAGCGATGACACCGAGCAGGTCCTACTTACTGGCTAGTGAAAGCGAGTGCATGAGAGGACACTGGCTTTACCCAGAGATTATAGAATCTCGCGAAAGTGTTGGGTGTCACCCAGCCTGCAGCTCTGCAGATGTCTGTTAGCGAGGCACCATGCGCTAGAGCCCAGGAGGAAGCCACAATCCTGGTGGAGTGTGTCTTCACTCCTAGGGGGCATGGACGACCCTGCATCTGATAAGCCAAGACAATGGCGTCCACTATCCAGTGAGACAACCTTTGCTTGGAGAGAACCTTTCCCTTCAGCTTCCCACCATAACAGACAAAGAGCTGGTCTGAGGTCCTGAAACACTGCATTCTGTCTACATAAGCAAAGAGGGCCCATACTGGACAGAGCAGTGCCAAGGCTGGGTCTGCCTCCTCCGAGGGCATTGTACAAACTGATTTTCCTGCTAAAACAAAACGTATCCTGCAATAAAGCCATAAAATCCATACATCACATATGGTGTATCTTGTGAATATGTTGTTTTTTCCTTTTCATGTTTGGTATCATTTTAAGTGTCTCAGTGCGATTGGTAAAATGGTCTTAATTTCATTGCAGTCATTGGTTTAATGAGAAAGATTGAGAACTTAGGAGAATCCTGTTTCTCCTCTCTGGGTGAGATCTCCTTAAAGGGGGGGTGAAATGCTCATTTTCACTCAATCTCCTGTTAATCTTGAGTACCTATAGAGTAGTATTGCATCCTTCATATCTCCAAAAAGTCTTTAGTTTTATTATATTTATAAAAGAAAGATAGGCTGTACCGAGTCTTTCCGGAAAAAAAGGAGCGTCTGGAGAATCCGTCGATCTGGGCTTTGTTTATAAAACATTCATCGTCAAAATGCAGGGAACAAACAGTCTACACACAACTCGTTTCTGCATCCACTGTTCCTAACGCTAGGTTCTTTGGTAAGCTTTCCCTCACATCCAAAAACACACATTGGAGACACTATGCAGCGCTGCCGATGATTTCCTGTTGAAGCGCGTTGAGGTGCGCGGTCTCGCTCTCCTCTGGTCGACGTGTGCGCGGCCGCGCTTTTCCGGGAGAAATGCTCATACAAGGAGTTCCACTCTGGTCTACGTCATTAGATCCACGATAACATTACTTACTTTTAGAGTCATCTTTGAGTAAATTATGTTTTCTGAATTGGCTTTTAATCATTTACTTCTGTAATTGGCATGATACATTTTTACCTGACAAATAAATGTTACATCTTGATTTATTCTGAAGTTTCAGAAATCATTCATTTTAGTAGATTAAAAGTGTAGTCTGGTGTTTCCACAAATCTTTGTCCAGAATAGATCAAACTGAAGGCACTATGAATGGAGCATGGGGCACATCTTAGGAAGACCTTCCGATTTCTGACTATTCCCTGACTTAGCATGTTGTACGCTGCAAATATTATAAAAAAATACACCTATGGGTCTGCAGTGAGCGGCTGCATAGGGTAAAATACTCGCACTGCACCCTCTGACTATTTCAGGACTGGCTAGTTTGTGATCGTGAGCGCACATTCGCGACGTGACGCCTCAAAGTGACACTGGGTCCGTAATGAACGAATAATTGAAATTATGAGATGCCCAGAATAATCAAAGATCTAAATTAATTCATAATCAATATTTATCATTATTTTCTAATCAAAAACACGATCTAAATTTGATTATCATTTGAAATTGGAGTCAGATTACGCATAGAGCTAAAATAATACTAAAACTAAATTCCAATAAATTAAGTGAACTTCACTGGAGCGCTGAAAAGACATACGCGCATCATACCTTTGCCAGGCCGTTCAATCGGTTTTGTTGTAGAGCAAGTTTAATGAGTATTTCACTGAAAAGAAATGAACTGAAAATTCATTCAAGTGAAACAAGAAAAGTAAATGGTAAGAATAGAAAGAGGTTGTTTTTGTAGGCTATAAATAGCTACTGCCTTTGTATAACCATTTGTGGCAGATTTAACAATGATTTGCTCTGGTTCTTTGAGTTTAAATTAGAAAATTTGTAGACTAACAGATCAGATGTGAACTTAATTTGCACATCTCAACCCTCAGCGTTGCGGGATACTGTAACGAGTAATTAATATCCAGCTCTCTGAGTTTCTTCTTAACTAGTGCAAAAAATGCCCGTGCAAAATCAGTTTTTGTGTGTGTTTTTAGTAATTGTTGGTTTGGTGTGTGCTCATTGTTACAATTACACAGCAAAAGTTCAGTGACATTTTTATTTGTGCATGGTAAAAAGCACACAGTGAACTCCGAGAAAACGCTATGCTTGAGCAAACAGTTTGTGAATAGGCAACTACAAATGATGCCCGTGAAAGAGACTGTGAACGCATTGAATAGGATATGTTTAGTTGGTGAATAGCATAGGCTACTATTACACAGTAGCGAAAGCGTTAAGCGCACCAGAATGAAATATAATATTCAGAAGTAAACAGCATAGCTGACTTACAGATTCAGTTAACATCCACAAATGAATAAGCGCCTCGATTCAGGGAGCAGTGCAAAGTGCCCGTGCAAAATCAGTTTTTGTGAGCTGATCGCCGTCCAAAAAGTTCAGGAGATATTTCTTGCGATGGCAATATGATCAAAAATAACTTTATATTGATTCAATGGATTAATTGCATTTTGAAAAAAAAAAAAAAAAAAAGTCATGAATTTATTGTCTTTTTGGAAAAAAATAATCCGTTTTTATAATAAATCTTAAAAAATTCAAATCCAGATTTTGATTTTCAATGTTGTTAAAACCTAAAGATGCTATGTGAAAGTTTGAAACAGAAAATAGTGGTTTTCACACATTTAGTGGTTATCTCACATTCGAGAGATATGCGAATAACACACAGACAGGCAGACGGACGTTTCTGTAATTTATAGATAGATGGATTTATCACGTTCGGGAACCAAACTATAATATTCAGAAGTAAACAGTGTAGCTGACTGAGTGTTTATGTCAGAATGCTTATTTTTAAACCACAACCTTCTAAAAATGATATATTTAACGATATCTTTTGCATTTCTCATCCAAACAATGTCAAACTTGGCACTGCACTTACCCGTGCCCGTGGCAAGACACCTGTCGAATTTGAAATCAATCGGACTAACGGTTCGAGAGATATGCGAGGAACAGACATACACACACACAGACAGACAGACGTTTCTGTAATTTATAGATAGATGGGATCAAACTGTCTGCGTTTCTCGAGAAGAGCAGCGCTGTAGTCTGGATAGATGTAAAATGCGTGCCCCCTGGTACTGAAGATGCCCCTTCTCCCAGGCAAGTCGGAGAATTTTCATCTTGTCCTGAAGATTTAGGAGCTTTATCAGGATTGACCTTGCACCTGATTTGGAGTTGGGATTACGTACAATTGGAGTACGATATGCCCTTTCAATCACTGGAGGCGTTGGATAATTTTCTGCACTGAGAAGCTGGGGAATAAGCTGCTGCATGAAGCCCAGTATGTCGCGGCCCTCTGCTTGTTCCGGGACCCGCAGAAAACGGAGGTTATGTGACCGGCTTCTGTTCTCCAGCTCCTCTGTTTTTTCTCTCAGGTGAGTGTTTTCCTTCTCCAGGATTTCAATACGTTTTTCAAGGTCGGATATATTGTCTTCATTAGCACTGACTCTTTGCTCCAGTATGGTGACTTGGTCTCCAATAGTACCCAGGGAGGCCTCTATTGTGTTCAGGCTCGTTTGTAGTTTATCCAGTTTAGAATCAAAGTGTGTGAGCAACTCGTCTTTCAGTTCTTGTATAACTTCAGTTATAAATTTGTTGGAAGTCATTGTGACACAGACCCAATGGAGCAGAGCACACTCTTAATTGTTGTCTGCTTGTGTCAGTTTAGTTATAAAGTAACTTAAGAAATATTGTCCAGATGACGGAAGAAAGATGGCAGATGACTGAAGAAAGCAGACGGAACTGTGGATGAAGACGGATGGCGGATGGATGGCAGGTAAGTGGCAGGTAAGTGGCAGGTAAGTGGCAGGTAAGTGGCAGGTAAGTGGCAGGAGAGAGTCTGAGTGTCTTGTAGAGACGAGACCAGACAATGAGTGTGAGTAGAGGAGCTGAATATAAAGGGTGGTGGAATGATGAGATGCAGGTGATGATGATTAGTACTCAGGAGATGATGAGCGAGTGGGAGGAGTGAGAGAACGAGTGGGAGGAGAGAGTGAATCTGGGCTGCGTTCAGCCCTGACAGAAACGGTGATGCGTTGAACACACTGTTCTGATGAGGCAAGAGTTGCAACTATGGCAGCTGAGAAGGCCATTCTTTGTGTTCTTTGTGAAGAATTTTCGGAGCCTGATGAAGTCGGTATAAATATGTGTTTAATGCTACAAAATATGCCCGATGTTACAGTTACTGCACTCGCCGCCCAGAACAAAAGAGAACATCCCAATCGAGTGAAGGGATTGCTGAAACTGAAATGGAAGCACACATCTTACCTAATTCAGACTAAAACACATCTATTTAGCCTCACATACTGACTTTATTTGTAGTTCATACTGTTTTAATACCCTGTATTTTCTTTTTCATTTTTAGGAAAAGCATTTAATTACCATTGTTTATTTCTATACCAAATGTCATACACTTGCAATAAAGCTAAAAATATAAACAACTACATCATTATGTTGATATCCTATAGACCCCTTTTGCGCCTACGTCACGGCGCTAGCTGGAGGCAAAACAAACGGAAAACTGGAGGCGGCCAATACAAACCAGCACAGATTCGGTTACATAATAAGGAGCTTAAATTATTATTTTTATTATTAAAAGTCATCTTGTTGTGTTCTTGGGTGCAAGAATCAATGAAAAATGAGTATGCTGTATCTGGAATTTTTATTTCTAGAAAATATTCATATCATTAAAATTGCACCGTAATGTCACTCTTTACATTGTCGTCTTGGCGTTGGCTAGGCAGAACTGCGGATCGCACCACACAAGTATTTACATGACCATTCAGCACATAGTTATATTATAGGCATCTAAATATATTTATATGTCCTCAGTTTCTCTTTACCCTCGGTTTCTCTATCGGGCAGGTGTAGAAGTCAGGCCACTCAACCGGAGGTAGCGTTAACGTTAATCCTGTCAGTTCGTCCATTGACTGAGCGTGTACGGTCATCTGGTTCCGTCCGTTAAAATTAACTTTTGCAAATAACAATCGGACTCCTGGACAGTGAGTGACCTTGCACATTAAGACAAAATCGGATTTTCTCCAGTCATTGTTAAAAAACAAGCTAACAAAACTTGCAAACTAACGTTAGTGAAGCGGCCAGAGGGATCTTTCTGCCTCCAGCTAAGCTCCGCCCACACAAATACGTCACCGTGTTTACCAACTGTAAAAGGGTCTATATTTTTACAATAAAACTTACAACATGTCTTCTAATATCCTCAGTTGTTGCATATACCGAGCTGCTTCAAACACATTTGTAAATTACTTTCCTTGAACCTATTGTGCGAGTTCACTTTAATACCACGTGCTTTATATACATGTTGCTGCTGATTGGACTGCAGTTCTGACACACCCACCAAAGAAGAGAAAACGTATCTCAAACCCCGTTGCACACCGGTGCACGCCGTTTCCAGGAAACATGACGTTCAACCCGGAAACCATAGCAAAACGTTGCGCACCGTTTTGAACTTGAACGTGCCCCTGGTGGAACCCTGACAATTATAATGCTGACACTTTCAGTCTTGAGGGGATCAGGAGAGCCGGTAACAGTACAGAGCCGGTACAGAGTACAGAGCCGGTAACAAACAGTACAAATCTTATGATAGAGAGTGAGTAAATAATAGGGTAAATTTAATAAATAAAAAAATTGTTACAAATTTGGCATAAGGGTGTGAGTAAATAATAGGGTAAATTTAATAAATAAAAAAATTGTTACAAATTTGGCATAAGGGTGAGTAAACTGACTAAATTTTTTATATTTGCATGAACAGTTCCTATAATTCAAGTCAAGTGCATCAAATGTTAATGAAACTACAGAAGACTATACTTACACTATCTACACAGTAGAGTAAGCTGGTGTTTTCTTTAAATAGTGCTGGCAATAAAATAAGTGCAGCATTCCTAACGAGACCTACAAACACACACAAATTTTTGTATATTAGGTACAGAAATCAATTAAAGGGAGAATTTACCCAAAAATGAAAATTCTGTCATTATTAACTCACTCTTATGGCTTTCCTTCTTCAGCATAACACAAAAATATATATTTTGAAGAATGTTGGTGTGGCGAGCAGGACGAGGCCGAGGGCCGTGGGAGAGCGGCACGAGGCCGGTGGCGTGATTAATGATGAGCCACACCTGTGCGACGCACCGGTCTCGTATCTCTCACAGAGGAGCGGAAGCATAAAGGAGGAGCGACGACAGTGAAGACCGAGAGAGGAACAGGCCTGAGTTTTATTTGATGTTTTGTTTCTGTTTTGTGTTGCCAGCAGTCGTCCGCGAGGGGCTGCTGGCTTATACATTCATTTTTGTATTTGTTTATTTATTTATTAAATATGTTGAATGTTCGCCGGTTCCCACCTTTTTCTTCCCATAACATCTGAACTGCGTTACAGTTGGTTACCGAACAATGCTGGTACCCATTCACTTCTATTATATGGACACCAAACCAATGCAGGTCAATGTGTGTGTGTGTGTGTGTGTGTCGTTTCGGTGGGCGTTTCCCCTGTGTGTTATTCACACCGCAGCTACCCCTGGGTGCCTCAGCACTGAGAGAGTTTTTTTTTGTTTTCACTAAAAGAGCAACACAAGCGTGACCCTGCGTCTTTTTCAAGATGTCATTCCGCTTTGAATCAGACGATCAGATGTCGATCGCAGCATCGGAGGAGGAGCTTCAGTCCTCTGGAGATAACGACTCGGCTGCGTTACCTCCCTCGGGGCGTGTAGAATTGCCCGAGACTGATCCAGAACGGAGGGCTATGCTTTCCCGGGCTGATTTTCAACTCGCCCGCCATCTCCTCCTCTGGAGTCAGAAGCATCTGAGGTCGCTTCGTGCCTTTTTCATTCCGGGCCTGCTCAACCATGCAGCTGACGAACTCTCACGGTAGCAGGTGCTACCAGGAGAATGGCGACTCCATCCCCAGGTGGTCCAGCTGATTTTCAGGCGCTTCGGGACCGCACAGGTAGATCTGTTTGCCGCCCCGACACGTTTCACTGCCAGTTGTTTTATTCCCTGACCGAGGGGACCCTCGGGTCGGATGCTCTGGCACACAGCTGGCCCGGGGTCCTACGCAAATATGCGTTTCCCTCAGCCGGACCTGGTTCCCGGAACTAGTGCTTCTCGCGACAGCCCCTCCCTGGCCCATTCCTCTGAGAGAGGACCTGCTCTCTCAGAGACGGGGCACCCTATGGCACCCGCGTCCAGACCTCTGGAAACTCCATGTGTGGTCCCTGGACGGGACGCGGAGGTTCTAGGTGACCTACCCCAAGCGGTAGTTGACACCATCACTTCCGCTAGAGCCCCCTCTACAAGGCGCCTCTATGCATTGAAGTGGAACCTGTTCATTGACTGGTGTTCTTCTCACGAGAAGAACCCCCAATCTTGCTCGATCAGAGCCGTGCTTTCCTTCCTGCAAGAAGGACTGGAGCGAAGGATGTCTCCATCCACCCTTAAAGTGTATGTTGCCGCAAATTCCGCACATCACGATACAGTTGAAGGTAAGTCGTTGGGAAAGCACGACCTGATCGTCAGGTTCCTGAGGGGAGCGAGGAGACTGAATCATCCTCGCCCACTCTCTATACCCTCTTGGGATTTGTCTCTGGTCCTTTCGGCACTTCAGAGACCACCCTTTGAGCCTCTGCAATCAGCTGAGTTAAATATTCTGTCCTGTAAGACAGTAATCCTGGTGGCATTGGCCTCTATCAAGAAGGTAGGGGACCTGCATGCATTTTCGGTCGACGAATCATGCCTTGAATTCAGCCCGGATAACTCTCACGTCATCCTGAGACCCCGGCCCGGATACGTGCACAAGGTTCCTACCACTCCCTTCCGGGACCAGGTGGTGAACCTGCAAGCACTGCCTTCGGAGGAGGCAGACCCAGCCCTGGCTTTTCTCTGTCCCGTTCGCGCTCTGCATCTGTACATGGACAGAACGCAAAGCCTCAGGACCTCAGATCAGCTCTTCGTCTGTTACGGAGGTCAGCGGAAGGGAAAGGCTGTCTCCAAGCAGAGGATGGCCCACTAGATAGTGGATGCCATCGCCTTGACTTACGAAGCCCAAGGCATGCCCTGCCCGCCCGGTTTGAAAGCCCATTCCACTAGGGGTGTCGCTTCTTCCTGGGCGCTGGCACACGGCGCTTTGCTGACAGACATCTGTAGAGCTGCGGGCTGGGCGACACCTAACACGTTCGCTAAGTTTTATAGCCTACATGTTGAGCCGTTTTCTTCCTGTGTGCTCGCTTCAACTAGCCGGTAACACAGAAGTTCCCGCTCTTGTGTCGGCTTGCTGCGCCACTCCCTTTCTCGGAACGGATACGTGCGCTTTTTACTTCAGTCGAGTTCCCCACTCAGGCGAACCCTGTGAGTTCCTCCGCACCCTTCCGGCAGTTGGACGTTGTGGACCCTGCGGTGAGCCTGTGTCTTTCCCTCGGCAGAGTCTGCACTGCCGTCACTGTCCGGTGTAGCCTCCCCCTTCGGGCTGGAGCCACCCTAGTGACATTCCATATGTTGCACTGCCCTTTCGGCCAGTCCATATGTGTATTCTCCACATGGTACCTCCCTTCAGGCAGGATGTGGCTCTGCAGCGACCTTCTCCCTGAAAAGGCACGCTTTCCCAGTGTTATCCAAGAGTTCCACTGTGCGGGGTATAATGGAACAGCAGTTTAACTCTCTCTAATAAGGTCTTCCGCCCCAGCAATTGGAGGTCTGAGAGTGTTGCGTAGGGTGCTGGATGTGGCAGCAACTGTGGCGTTTTCCAAGGGATCCCAATTACGTCGTCACGTCGAACGTGAGCGACTGAAAGGGAACGTCTCGGTTACTCGGTTACTAATCCTCGTTCCCTGAAGGAGGGAACGGGAGACGTAACGTCCCGTCGCCACCGTTGCTGACCATCGCTGCATGGCCGTCACAATCTCGGCTCCTCAGCGAAAAACAATGTGTGCATGCGCCCGCTTCCTGTTTATACCCACGCTGCGGGGCGGGGCGCGTGACTCAATTCATGCACGCCAATGTTCATTGGCTCGTTCTGTAGACACTCGAAGTTGATATGGCTCCCTGAAGTGATCCCAATTACGTCGTCACGTCGACGTTACGTCTCCCGTTCCCTCCTTCAGGGAATGATGGTTACATTAGTAACCGAGACGATTCTGTTACTTGCAACAGTTTTATATCTTCTAAAACATCTCTCAATGTCACAGGTAACACTAAAATCTGCTTGGTGGTTATGTTGCACTTGTAGGTGAATTAGAAACTTTGTGAGTTGAATCTTCACAACATCACTAAACGAACATTTATACATTTTCTTTTGTACCTCTGAAACTTTCTTTTGCATCAATGAGGTTTATAGTTTGAAGCCGGTGGCACGTTTCATGCGTTTACTGCGACACACATTCACATATCATTCACCTCCGTCTTCCACCCGGTTCCCTTTTATTTGAATTGGCGCCGTTTATTTGAACAATGAGCGCGCTTCTTTAAAATTAAAATTCACGCTTCTGACTCGAAGCTTGTCTCCTTATAACACAGCTATCTTATTGTAGTTGACAATTTTATTTCATTAACATTAACAAGAAAATAAAGGGAGAATGTATCTTAACCCTCTGAGGTCGGCAATCACGCCGGCGTGATCTGCTCGCTTTTTTCCTTATCAGTGCAAAGGAGACTCTAAATACTCTGTTGATTTTGATTTTACATACTTGTGTTATACATCAATCGATCCTGTTTAGTGTGTATTATTTTTGTGTATACTCACAAAAAAAACAAAGTGTTGTGCTTTTTGCCAAAAAAAGGAAAATAAACATGATGCGAGTTCTGCTTTCTCTCTGTCAGTGTAGTCCATTCTGAAACGCGTCCAAAAATGAACAATAACTCAGCGAATACTCAGTCAAACAGTAAAATGTACCTCAGAAGTGCTGGTATGTCAAGGAGCAATGGATCCGACTGAGCTGAGGAATACTGTAGTAAGTTTTTTTCATTCTCAAGTGAATCGCGTTTCTGTGTGTGAATGAATGAACAGCAGAGATGCGCTGTTTACCACAACTCGCAAAAAGACAGTTAAAATTTCAATCGCGTTTCTGTGTGTGAATGTATGATGATGTTTTAGCAAACTGTATTGCTATACTGAGATGAGTAAAAATCGACCGAAATATGTTGAAATAAAATGTATTTGTATAAGCAACGTATTAAACTGCAAATTAACATTTATATTCCTCATAATAAAAACGAAAGCTCTATGTTACAGACATATGAAAGACAACATTTTGTTGACTAGTTTTGGATAGATTATACATTTTTGCTGTAAAATATCTGCCACCTCAAATAAGCTTTTGTTTGCCAATTTTTGCTCATATGTTAAATATAGTATGTTTTGTCAATGTAGGCTATATTCAAAGTAATGAATCCTTAACTTTGAAATATGTATGATAAAATGTATACTTTAGTTTTTACAAAGAAATATTACACTTGAATTGTTGTTATTGTAACCTTTTTAATAAAAAAAATATATTTACAAGGTAGATGTAAACAAACTATTAAAAGGTAAATATAAGCCTTTTCTTTAAATAATTTTTATTGTGTTTTATTAGTGACAAATTTGGGGAGAGGATAAATATTTAAAAACTGAAAATACAGTATGAGAATTAACTGCACAATCACTACATGTTTTCCTTTGATATTATACAATTTGCAAGCACAATTTGTGGAAAAAAGAAAAATAAATGAGATGCTTCCAACTGTGAACCAATTTGATAGAATATATATATATATATATATATATATATATATATATATATATATATATAAACTCTAGGCGACAGAATGCATTAGTCAGAAGTCTTATGTACACATATTTAGTATGTGTTTTGTGGCCTTATTTCAGAAACTTTAGTTTTTAGTTTTTTCAATAACCACGCATAAACATTATTCTATCAAAAATACAAACATGTACATACATGTTGCTCACATATTATAGTAGCCCTGTTTGTGCTAAATAGAGTGTAATTATACCTTTGCCATTAATATGTTTATAAGCAACTGAAAAAAGCACAAATGTCAGGGCATGTCAGAACATCTCAAGGACCCCAAAAACACCTTAGACCCCAGAGGGTTAATTTAAAAACCGGAGCAAAATCAATTTAACAGGGCTTTCTGAACCGACGGCTGACGAAGCCCATCAGTACTACACAACAGCAGTGTTTTTAACTGTGGTAAATTTTGCTACTAGTATCAGTATTTAACACAAGGGCTATTCTAACTAATATAAATATTAACTGTAATACTAAATATTTCAGTAAAATCATTTAAAAAATGTAAAAACTTAACTTACCTGAGAGTATGAATTGAACGGGTAGAAATGGTGGACTCCTCAGTTTGAAAAATTACCACGGGGCATTTTTACGATTATTTGTTTTTAATGTTCCCTTCGATAGATTAAAACCATCACAATATGGTATACAAAATAAAGAACAGTTTATTTTTTTTCTTCACAAAATGATTTGTCAAAAAGGTAAACTACAATATATTAGGAAATATAAGTTTCATGCTAATGTACAGCTCAAATCATACATTGACTAGATATCAATATTTGTTGACTCTTGTTTTTGATTACAGCAGTCATTCTCATGGGTCTTGACTCAAAAAGCTTTGTGTATGTGTTGTGTAGGCCTATAATCATTGTGTAATCTTTAGTTTACACTTAAGTCATAAAACATGAATTATAGAACCATTTTAATAAAAAAAAGTTCTTTGCTATGCAAGGGTTCTACATAGAACCATTTTTTTGGTAAAAGGTTCTATTGGCCAAGTACGGAACCCCAGGGTTCTATATAGAACTTCGAGGAACCCTTTTTTTTTAAGAGTGTAGCATATGGGGGATGTTACAGTTATGGAGGCCCTGCCTCAAAATCCGAGGCCATAGGCAATAGACCCTTCGCAGGGAGTTTGATTGACAGGCGATCTGACCAATCATAATCCGCCAAATCCGCCATTTTTGTCAGAAAAAGCAGTCAGGAGAATTAGTAGATTAACGTTTGAGGATTTGAACTTGAAAAAAGAAGTGTACCAACGTCTTTCCGCGGTTAAAACAACATTCCTTCTTATGTTCATTCATGTTTATTTGATGCTTTAAATGAACTAAAAGGAAGAGATGATCGGTTCACGAGCAGCTTTAACTCTAAAGGCTCTACAGCGATCTCTTAGACACATTAAAGAGCCACAAAACGGTATTTATTGTTTACATTTTTCATATCAACCGTAACCTGGTCTGTCCTGTCTGTAAGTGTGTTGTCAGTGTCCTCTCTGCTCCCCGATGTATTTTTCACTGTGAGAACATGGTGTGGCGTGAGAGAGGCGTGGCTTGTCGGACATAGCAACAGTAACTAAAGGGGGCGGGTCTTTGGAAACGGTCAATTACCAACTCTGCCTAGGTAGCGCCGGCCCTGATCATAGCAAAGCATCTCAAGAGAATAAAAAAAGAAGGCCAGTTGCAAAGCAACATGATAGTATATCTTACATCTATGTTTTCTAACTACACTATTGCTGGGTTTCCATCCAAACATGAAGCGAAACTTTTCAAAGTTAGAAAAAAAACAAATGCAAATAAGGTGCTTACAATCAATCAAGTTGTTAGAGCGGAGGACGATGATATTGGTAGCCTAGTGACCAACAGTAGATAAAACACCATCAGCGGAAACAACCGATTAGTCACATGGGTTTCATTTTTGCTACATCAGAATTTATTCAGCAAATGTGTTTCCATCTCCCATTATTCCCATTTAACTCTTTTCTGCACACGTCAAACACCATCTCAAGAGAGCGTTACAACTTTTTTTTTTATTATTTTTATTTTATTTTAAATTGGCAATTCCATCACTCGTATCTGATGTGATGCTTCAAAATGGGCATAAAAACATGGAAACAGCAACTAAGTGGAAGAATAACTATTTGTTTTAAAAACAACAATAAAGGACAGCTCAAAGATAAATCTGTCTCTTTTAAAAGTGTTACAGAAAGAACCGTTTGTACATGGAAAAAAACTTTTACTTTCCATATAAAATATTAAATAAACTACTATTGATACTTATTCAGTATAAGAAATGTAACAATTAATTTTACTTAAGATTAATTTATATCATGCAGCAAAAGAATATAACAGAATAAAACACAATGTTATTTGGGGAGGAACTCCATCTTTGATCTGAATCTCACAGTAGAAACTGCTGGACTTGAAGATGAACTTTTTTCACTGCGACAAATTCAGATGATGTTTCTTTGCCTTGTTATTCGTTGTCACTCGTTAGTACAGATTTTATTGCTTGACCCGTTATCGTGTCACGTTTGGTGAGGATGAAGCTTCACACTTGAAAGTGCTAGATCTGAAGATGAACTACTTGCTGTGATTGTTCTTTGTGTGACTGTGTAGAGAAGATGATTGACTGAAGCTCTTCCCACATGCAGTGCAGTGATACGGTTTCTCTCCGGTGTGGATCCTCTCGTGTGATTTCAGGTGTTCTGACCGACGGAATCTCTTGTCGCAGTGTGAACACTTGTAAGGTTTCTCTCCAGTGTGAATCCTCTCGTGTTTTTTCAGGGTTCCTGAATCACTGAATCTCTTGTCGCAGTGTGAACACTTGTAAGGTTTCTCTCCAGTGTGAATCCTCTTATGTGTTTTCAGGG
This sequence comes from Scardinius erythrophthalmus, assembly GCF_964197995.2. Classification (NCBI taxonomy): domain Eukaryota; kingdom Metazoa; phylum Chordata; class Actinopteri; order Cypriniformes; family Leuciscidae; genus Scardinius; species Scardinius erythrophthalmus. The sequence continues at coordinate 3,935,410 of NC_138234.1, read as the reverse complement.
TTCCTGAATCACTGAATCTCTTGTCGCAGTGTGAACACTTGTAAGGTTTCTCTCCAGTGTGAATCCTCTTATGTGTTTTCAGGGTTCCTGAATCAATGAATGTCTTGTCGCAGTGTGAACACTTGTAAGGTTTCTCTCCAGTGTGGATCCTCTGGTGCTGTTTTAAATGATCATCTCTAATAAAAGTCTTCCCACACTCAAAGCACATGTGATTTCTTACACCAATGTGTATTTTCTGATGAACTTGTAAATTCTGCCGACGTGAAAAACTCTTTCCACACAAAGAACATGAATGTGGTTTCTCCTGTGAATGAACTGTCATGTGGCTCTTCAGGTTTGAAGCCCTCAGAAATGTTTTACCACATTGATCACATTCGTGCAGTTTCTCTCCAGTGTGGATGTTCATGTGTGTCTTAAAGTTTACTTTTTGTGTGAAACTCTTCCCACACTGATCACATGAGAATGGTTTCTCTCCAGTGTGGATCCTCATGTGAACCTTGAGACTCCGTTTGCATGTGAAACTATTTCCACACTGATCACATGAGAACGGTTTCTCTCCAGTGTGGATCCTCATGTGAAGCTTGAGACTCTGTTTGGATTTGAAACTATTTCCACACTGATCACATGTGCACGGTTTCTCTCCAGTGTGGATCCTCATGTGAACCTTGAGACTCTGTTTGTGTGTGAAACTCTTTCCACACTGACGGCAAGTGAAACATTTCTTGTCTCTTCTTTTCAGTAAAGAAATACTTTCAGTCTGTGAGTGAGTTTTAGCTCCAGTTTTGACATGATGTTTCTCCTCCTCTTCACTCTCCTCATTCTCCAGCATCACGTCTGAAATGATAGTTAAAAGTATCATGTTTCTGTAGCAAGGACTATTACATATATTAGATCAACTGCACAATTATCTAACATAATATTAACATTTTAAAACTATACAACATTAATACAGTTCTGACAGTCTCTCAGATAAATAATATATTTTAATAAAAACGTTGTAATTACTTACTAATTTAAAATGAACAATTAATTAGCCACTGTAAATTTTTCACTCAACATTGCATCAATCAACAAATTCCTCGCTATAAAATGGCGACAACCAGGAAGTGACATCATTGGAACTCTTTCTAGAGTATGATGGGAAAATAATCTCAATCCATTGTAGTGTCGACTACATTCATAAACCCTGTTACCAAAGTTATGTGTATCAATATATGCGACTTAACCTTCGTTTCCATCTCTTCTCGTTCTGTTCAAAAGAACAAAATCATCACTTCCCGGGATTTCTAACAATGACTTTAATATTAATAAGATATTAACAGCCAAAAACATGTTAAAAACATGTCCAATTTCTGGGAATGACGTTGTAATAGATAAATGAAAGGTCTTTGGATTCAAGAACGAATACTTGTGGTTCATTATTATTAATTATTATATGGCTTGGTTGAATTCTAATGTAGAATGCGGTGTTATTTCTTGATAACAGACCACTGCGAAGTATAACACACCGTTGCCATGAAAAACAGCGCGTTGCTATGGACGCAGGACTCTAACTGTGCGTTCACACCGGACGCGAAAATGCGTCAAAATTCGCGCCTGCCGCGTCTAGTTATACGCGTGATCACTTTGTGTGCATTCGCGCGACAAGAGCGAAATTGACGCGCGTAAAATCAAAAGTTTGAAGCGAAATTTACGCGCGTCAGAGGCGAAAGTTTCGAAACCTGTTGGCGGCCATCTTTTTTTTTAGATGTTTATCGAGCATTAGCATTAATCGAGAGAATCACCGCTCGTATGCTCTGGAGAGCAGAAACAGCTGCGTAGGGGACATCGTGGCTGTACTCGGGTCCACCAAACCCTCCGGAGGGTTTCAGGAGTTTCACAATTTGCTCCAGGAGGTAGGTTTGGTGGACCTAACGGTGAGGACGCTGACGAGGACAGCGTAGGCCGTATAAGCCTCGGCCTCGAGTGGTCGCTGCCTGACGAGCCCGCGCTGTACAGCCCGGCGCGAGGTTCACCCTCGCCCGCACCTAATCTGTGATTTATTTTTGTTTTGATAATAAATGGAGCCAGCCTTCAAAAGTGAAACCTGTCCTGTGATTTTTGTTTTTATACACTAAATTGTGTTTGTTGTCTTTACATTAGATTAATAATGTTTCATATAATCTAGAATAGATATGGAATAATTAGCATTCAATACAAAATGAGTATCTCTCATACACTGAAAAAAATGATTCATTGACTAGTTGAATTTACTAAAAAAAATTATGTTAATTGGATCCACATAATTGATTTTAGCTACATTTAAACAAATGCATTACGTTGAACTAAGTTCAGCTTAATGCATTTGTTTAAATGTAGCTAAAATCAATTGTGTGGAACCACTTACGATAATTTTTTTTAGTAAATTCAATGATTTCAGTAAATTCATTGAATTTACTAAATGTTTTTATCGTAAGTGGTTCCACACAATTGATTTTAGCTACATTTAAACAAATGCATTAAGTTGAACTTAGTTCAACGTAATGCATTTGTTTAAATGTAGCTAAAATTAATTATGTGGAACCAATTAACATAATTTTTTTTAGCAAATTCAACTAAGTCAATGAATAATTTTTTTCAGTGTATATTGAAATCGAGTTTTATGTTTTTATTTGCTTTATTGTGCATTTTAGTCGTATTACAAAATAATTTATTGAGGCCAAACATAAAATAACATTATAAACTGTCACTTCACCACGTGACAGCAGCATGCAAGCAGGCTCCTGATTGGTTAACGCGGCGCGAATTGACGCAGAAGTTCAGATTTTTCAACTCGGGCGGCAGACGCGAATTCGCGTCAAACGCGTGAATGCACAAAGAGCACTAATAAAATCATTCGCGCGTAACGCGCTTAACGCGCCAGACGCTCAATTCGCGTCATTCGCGCGAACTTGACGCGCGAATGAGGCGAATTCGCGTCTACCGCGCCGCGCTAAACGCCTCATTCGCGCCGCAGGAATTTTTTACGCGCGTAACGCGTCTTTGCATTGACTTAACATTGAAATCACTCGCGCCTGACGCGCTGTTCGCGTCCGGTGTGAACGCACCATAACAGTAGAGACGGAACAGACAATTTTCTTTAGCGGAAGCAATACAACCGTTTATACAAACTCCTTTTTAAATCAATATTTTGTGTCAAATTATTGATTTATTTGATGGGTAACAATGTAATAAGCGGGATAATGCCCAAAAAAATGACCATATCGGCCGATATTATATCGTGCACCACTAAGTAAGCGATAATGTAGAGCGAGGCGGTAGTTATAGCGAATACAACCCAGACAGACTGATCACGGAGGGGTCTGGAATCAGCCTGAAGGGGTTGTATTCACTATAACAACCGCCTCGCTCTACATTATCGCTTACTTAGTGGTGCACGATATAATATCGGCCGATAGGGCCGATAATCATTCCTGTGTATTTGACGTGTGAAGTTGAAGATGAAGTTGACGATGCTGACTCACGATCTTCACAGTAGTGAACGCGCCTGAGAGAAATGCACATTTCATACGAATGACATAAGCAGAGAACAGTCTGTTTTCTTTCGTTTTGAATTGTTCTGTTTAATAGTAGACATTTCAAGCTTTCTAGATATGTCTCAGGTCTGTGAGGCAATTAGACTACCTTAAACGCTGAAATTCGGTTAATTTATGAGACGAGCTTCACGTGCCGGAGCCTCTGTGTCGTGATTAAATATTTTCTATTTTTTTTTATATTTATTAAATCCAGGAAATTGGTTGACGAAACATTGATTAAAATTAAGATACAATTAATACAAAACGAAATTAAATTTAAAGACAGGCTTTGTACTTTCAGTTTTAGGTCTCTGTGAAAGTTTTAAAGCAGTCTTTTAGTGCCGCTTTCAGAGTGCTCACGTCCGTAACGGAGAACTGTCCCGTCCGTAACATTGTTTTTTTCTTTTTTGAAATACATTTCTAAATAAATGCAACTTATAGTCCAGTGCGACTTATGTTTTTTTTTACTTTTCGCTTTCGGAATTTTATGACTGACTCGTAGATATTCTAATATATTCGAATACATTGCTTGATATCTGATATCCGTTCGAATTAGATTTTTCTCAAAAGTGACAGTTATATGGTCGTAATAGGAATTGCAAAGAACAGCAGTCATCTTGCCAAACAGTCCAGTTTGGCTCAATCCAGGGTTCTTGCAGGTTTCAGTTAGTCAAATTTAAGACCTTTTTAAGACATTTTAAGACCATAAAGATTGAAATTTAAGACCTACACGACACATTGCCAAAAAAATATTCAAATCAAAGAATTAATTTTATTTCAATGAATTCAGTAATTGAAAAAGCATTAACTTAATTTACAGATAAAGCAATGACATTAGTAACCTTCCACACCCAACAACGCGTGTCAGAGAAAAGAACAGAATATAGAACAGATATAATTTTTTTAATAGAAAATTGTACTTTGCATATTATAGGCCTACTGTAAAAAACACATAATTAGTTGATTTTAGTTATAACTAGGTACGATTAAAAATGATAGCCAGATTTTAAAAGTGTCTTGCAACATGTTATATACTAACATGTACAAGTTCAAATAAAGTTGACAAAAAAGGTTTTTACAAAAAGATAAACCTCACATATTTTAGACTTTAATTTATCTTTTTTTGACTCATTCTTTTTATAAAAAATGATTTACTGACATTTACAATACACTTTAGCTTATCTTTTATTATTAATAGTAAAATTTGGTCCGATGTTCCCGTCTGTCGTTGCTATGCAACCATGCACTGCGCTCTCCACAATGACAAAAAAGTTTTAGTGGCTAATTGATTTCCACTGCCGAAAAACGCTTGCTGTAGCTCTGTTACAAGATTTATTTACGGAGAAGAGAAAAACACCCGTAGTGTTTGGGTGCACCCACATCCTTCATGTCTTTTTTAATGTCGCTGTGCCTGGAAAAAAACGAGCATGTCACTTCAATTATAAGCGCACTTACATTTGAATGAACTTGAGCGCGAAAAAGATGCGATATGTGAACTGCCTCTTGGCGAGCGACTTCGATACTTTTTTGCTACTTTGTAATAAATATTCTGCGGCCAGCGTTTCTGGAGGATAAAATCTTTTTTAAGACCTGACTAAATGAAATTTAAGACCGCGGATGAAAATCTGGCTGTTTTTAAGACGTTTTAAGGCCTTAAATTTAAAGTTCAGAATTTAAGACTTTTTAAGACTTTTTAAGACCCCGCGGGAACCCTGTCAATCCATATATTTGGCGACATAGTACAAATTAAGCTAACGTCCTTCGGGCTATACATTAGGGCTGCAGCTATCGATTCTTTTTGTAACCGATTAATCTAGCACTTAATCAATCGATTAATCGAGTAATCGGACAAAAAATGTTTTGTGTTTTTAAACAACCAAAACAAATAATGCATAAGGAAAATGATGTGGCTGTAAAATGATCAAGCATTTGGCTTTTATTTCTAAAAAAAAACAGAGGTATTTATTCCAACTCCAACATTTGGCACATCAACTGCCTTGAGTTGCTTGCAGCACGTCTCGCTCTGAGCCACTTAAAAGGCCGCTTCAGGGCAGAGACGTGCTGGTCCGTACGGACAACACTGCGACCGTTGCGTACATCAACCGACAAGGTGGTCTACGCTCCTGTCACATGTCGCAACTTGCCCGCCATCTCCTCCTCCGGAGTCCCCGGTGTGCTCACCCGTGTGGCCGTCGAGCTATCACGAGCTGTGCTTCGGGAGAATGGCGACTCCACCCCCAGATGGTTCAGCTGATTTGGAGAGAGTTCGGGGAGGCTCAGGTAGACCTGTTTGCCTCCTCAGAGACCTCCCACTGCCAGCTGTTTTACTCCCTGACTGAGGGAACACTCGGCATGGACGCACTGCCACACAGCTGGCCCCGGGGCCTTCGCAAATATGCGCTTTCCCCAGTGAGCCTACTTGCACAGACTCTGTGCAAAGTCAGGGAGGACAAGGAGCAGGTCCTTCTGGTGGCTCCCTATTGGCCCACCCAGACTTGGTTCCCAGATGTGCTCTAGCAATGCAATGCAAGTGAACGCGGCGCGCCGGCGCCTCCATGTCACGGTTATTATATTGTCTGCTATTTATTTATTAAATACATGCAATTGGTTGATGAAACATTTATTAAAATTGAGATACAATTTGTACAAAATGAAATTCGCTTTAAAGAAATGCTTTCTACAAAGCAAAACTTAATGAACTGGTAAAAATCATGTCTGACGATTTACAAAACAAAACTTCATTAACCCCCTGGGGTCGACAATCGCGCCGGCGCGATAGGCTTGCTTTTTTTCAGTTCAGTTCAAAAGAAATTAATTTTGCTCTGTGGACTTTGATATTACAAGCAAGTTTCATACATCAATCGATTCTGTTAAATGTGTATTATTTTGTGTATACTCACAATAAAAACAAAGTGTTGTGCTTTTTGCCAAATAAAGAAAAATAAACGTGATGCGAGTTCTGCCTTCTCTCTGTCAGTGAAAACCATTCTGAAACGCGTCCAAAAATGAACTGTAACTCAGCGAATACTCAGTCAAACAGGCATACAGACACACAGGCATGAAGCTTGAATTATCTTCTTTTAAATGAAGTAATTTATATAAAAAACAAATATTCTCATCTTGTGAAATCTGTATTAGAAGAGAGCGATTCCAGTCGAGCTCATTAGAGCTAATTCAAATGTAATGTGACTCCACCCACGGAGAGCGCGTGCTATTCAAACGCAAATTACTGAGGCAATCCAAGCAAACCTGTGAACGCCCCCATATCAGCTCGAGAAAACACAAGTTTAATCATATCATTGTAGCCTACGTGTTTACACCATCTGGCAGCGCTGTGAGGAATAATAATAATGGAAAATCTACCTCAGAGTGCGGGTATTGCAGGAGAGAGGATCCGAATATGTAGTAAGTTTTTTTTCCTTCTCAAGTTAATCGCGTTTCTGTGAATGAAAGAACGGCAGCCGCAGAGATGCGCGCTGTTTACCACAGCTCGCAAAAAGACAGTTTAAATTTAAATTGCGTCTCTGTGTGAATGAATGATGATGTTTTAGCAAACTGTATTGCTATACTGAGTTGAGTAAAAATCGACAGAAATATGTTGAAATAAAATGTAGGCTATTTGTATAAGCAACGTATTAAACTGAAAATTAACATTTATATGCCCTAATATTTCATAAAAACAACGTTACAGTCAGGCGTTTCTGTTTGTGAATGAATGTTTCGGTTTTAGCAAACTGTATTGCTATACTGAGTAAAAATAGACTGAAATATGTTGAAATAAAATGTATTTGTATAAGCAACGTATTAAACTGCAAATTAACATTTATATTTCTTATAATAAAAATGAAAGACCTATGTTACAGACATATGAAAGACAACATTTCGTTGATTAGTTTTGGATAGATTATACATTTTTACTGTAAAATATCTGCCACCTCAAATAAGCTTTTGTTTGCCAATATTTGCTCATGTTAAATATAGTATGTTTTGTCAAAAATAAAGTTATTAAATAATCAATCAAATCCTTAACTTTGAAATATGTATGATAAAATGTATACTTTAGTTTTTACAAAGAAAGATTACACTTGAATTGTTGTTGTAATTGTAACATTTTTAATAAAAAAATATATTTACAAGGTAGATGTAAACAAACTATTAAAAGGTAAACATAAGCCTTTTCTTTAAATATTTTTTATTGTGTTTTATTAGTGACAAATTTGGGGAGAGGATAAATATTCCAAAACTGAAAATACAGTATGAGAATTAACTGCACAATTACTAGACATGTTTTCCTTGTATATTATAGGCCAAATTGGAAATCCACAATATGTGGAATAATAAAAAAGAATTGAGATGCTTCCAACTGTTGCTCTTGCATTCTTGTGGCTCAGTGACTCACCTGAATGAATGGCTAATTAAGTATGCAGGCCCCATTGTCTCTTCAGGTGTGAACCACTAAATATGCATGATCGTTGACGCCCACTCCACATATTGCCTTTCCAAACAGAAAGTGCGTTGCAAAATTCAAATCAATGTATTGTGTTATGTGAATGATAAGGCAGGGTGATTTTCACATCATTTTGAAGAAAAAACACTAGGTGATGACATCCATTAGACAAAAGTCTTATTGGCACATATTTAGAATGTGTTTTATGGCCTTATTTCAGAAACTTTAGTTTTTAGTTTTTTCAATAACCACGCATAAACATTATTCTCTCAAAAATGCAGACATGTACATTCTTGTTGCTCACATATTATGGTAGCCCTGTTTGGCTGTTTGTGCTAAATAGTGTGTTTTTTTTTTTTTGCCATTAATATGTTTATAAGCAACTGAAAAAAGCACAAATGTCAGGGCATGTCAGAACATCTCAAGGACCCCAAAAACACCTTAGACCCCAGAGGGTTAAGTGGTAAAAACCATGTCTCCCGATATATTGCGCATCTTATGATCCTATCTTTTATTACAATTGTTTTTGAGCTAAAATGTAATACACATCATATAGGCTATATACTGTAACACTAATGGGGATGGTATTCAGCCATCTGTTTACCATTAATTCCCTATCCTGACTTGCTAACACATTCCTTCTTTTTGGACTAGTTTTAAGTAAACAAGAACTTTTGTTTTACGACCATCCAACGTGAATAGGCCCTGAGATGTCTGTAGCCTCCCATGGCATTGTGGCTTTTATGGCACCCTAGAAGTCACCCTATGCCACCCTAGGGACGTGCATTCTTCCACGCACACACACCAACATATGGGCCTTTGTGGTTCTACATGGACCTTGGTGATAAAACTACCTTTAAAATGTACTGAATGTATCTCTTTTTGTACGTAGATGTCTTCACCTGTCATATTGAAGTAACTATAGTGTTTACTGTATGCTGATCAAACCCTTATGCTCATAATTATGGACAATCCTATATCTCTGTAGGCTGGACGTGCAAAGTTATAGTTTGTGGTGTCTGTGTAATCGTAAAAACCCGACGGTGTCGAATCTCGACGACAAATTACCAAAAAAATGCATTATTTCACACACAGAAAAATAGGGGTATCGTTTCTGTACCTTAAAGTAGATTTGCCACGAAAGTACCCTGTAAGGCAGTGGTTCTCAAACTTTTTAGAATGGCGTACCCCCTGAGGCTTTTAACATCCTTCTGCGTACCCCCTCTCTGCAGTCGCACCTTTTTCAGTAAGGGACAATATTTACCCCTTTAAATCAATTTTTAAATCGACCTTTACAAATACCTTTATAAAAGAAATAATGTTTTAAATAAAAAAAAAAGTTCAATAGAGGAATATGCAGTGATGGTAAAATGAACTGATGCTTTGAAATATTAAATTAAAACCGCCAGTAGGTGGCGGAAAGTCACTGACTTTATGAGTGAGTCATCAAGTCATTCATTCATTCAGTAACAAAGTGGCTGTAATTATGAATGAATCATTGACTCTCACGATTTGTTCAAAGCCGCAGATTCGTTCACAAACACTGCTGTGGCTTTCGTTTGAGCTATTATTTTTTTGCAAAAAAATACTGACAATACTGTTTTTTGATAATCACTTAATATAAATACCTTTTGTTTGTTGAGCTGTTGTATAAAATCACTGTCACATTTGCAGGCGTGTGGATATTTGTATAATATGTGATCAACATTAAACACAGGAACTCACGCAGGGTATGTATCTGTATCGAAGAGAGTTTGAATATTAAATCGATCTCAATGCACAGTCTAGTGTCTATATTTGTTCTTCGTGCTAGTGAGTACTAAATCCCCACTTTACCAAGTAGGCTACATTGTCGAGAACGGCAGTATTGTGCGATTTGCCAAGGCAGCATAATCTGCACGTGTCGTGGCAAATTCTTGATCTTTGGTTCAGGTCTTCAATGTCTGGTTCAGGTCTTCAATGTCTGGTTCAGGTCTCAAAAGAAATCTTTCAGAGTCGAAGTTTCAGGTCTCAGAAGAATTAACTTTATTGAGCAGTTCAACAAAGTGAGATGCCAGCTGTTCATCTGATCTTACAATGGTCTGTGCTCAAGTCTTATACCCTTTTCTTATCATTTAGTGTCCAATTAGCATTCATATAGTTATCTTTTTCTTTATGCTCCTCCTCGTCACTTCGCCACGATTAGAAACACCTGCATCGATGTCTTATTTTTATTGGTGGCGAGTCCTTGCGCATGCGCTTTTTAAAAAAATTATTTCATATATGGTATTTAGGTACTTTTCCTGTCTTGTCTTCTCACAACCTTTGACCTGGTTTCTTTCTTCACATACTCTTTTGACATGTTATCTCTGTTTTCCCATAGTTTTGTCTTCCCATACTCTCAGCCCTAGTTTCTCTGACATTTACAGCCTTTATTTGGACCCATGTATGAGACAGATGGAATTCTCCAATACACGCAACCTACAGTATCATATGCACGGTGCTTGTGTGAATGCAGTCAGTTTTGACCGCAAAAGATGAGGTAATTTGATTGGGTGTTTGATGCTCAGGTTTAATGTTATTTTTAAGATGGGGTAGAATTAAATGAATGGCAAAACTCAGTATTTTGTTCGCGTACCCCCTTCTGTCACCTCATGTACCCCCAGGGGCACGTGTACCTCAGTTTGAGAACCACTGCTGTAAGGTACAGGAAATGGTCCTTAAGGTGACAAAGATGAACCTTTGTTTTAATTTAAAGGTACAAAATCAGTTCTGACAGCAAAGGGTACATAAATGTACTTTTAACAAGCTTAAGGTACAAATTATGCAGCAAATCAGAGATCAATTTTAATTTAAATAGAGAGTTGTGTTTATTTAGGTAAAAAGGTTACTGGTAAATGTCCTTCAATTCTTGACCAGTATGGCCTATACTGGTCAAGATAATGACCAGTTAAAAAGATAATTTTAACTGGTCATTAAAGTTATTAATGGTTTCATTAATAACTTTCAGCTAGTCATCATTACATTGCATTGTTTTTATGCAAATTATAAATGGATAGATTCAATGTAGGATCATGATGGTCTATTCAAATACCAACAATATAATCCTTTATACATCCTTTTATACACACTGGTAAACTCCCTGTAAATTACATGTGAACAGGGCATACACAAATACTGGTAAATTGGTTCTGGCAAAGATCTATCAATCTTGTGTGAACAGCACATTAAAAAAAAAAAAAAACATATATATATATATATACTGTATATCATTTACTGCAGATTACTGGCATTACTTTGTGAAAGGGGCTTATCACTCGCACTTCATTATTTTTGAAAGAACACTGTTTCCATAGCAACCAGAGTTTTTTAACGGCAGCTGCGATGACGCGTTTACTTTACCAATCAGCGATTGGCTCTTCTATTGAGAAGGCGCAATATCAAGTGGTCGCCAATCGCCATAATGCCATAATGCAGTTGCGCTTTCTCTCGTGCACAAGTAGAGTATGTAAAATAAGTGAAAATGTTGATTAATTGTCCATTTCTGTCGAGTTTGTCCACGGATGAACTATTTCAAAAAATAATTGAAGCTGGAATACAGATCAACGAAGAAGAGGCAAGAAAATTCAGGGGTAAGTAAGTTAACCATATCTTGGTTTTTCTGTTCATGCTAATATTACTGTTAGCTATTGACAACTGCTCAATCCTGCTCCTGCCGATCGACTGCCCTGCACAGTTTATCTTCAACTCTAATCAAACACAACTGCCTCTAATTGTCAAGTGATCCTAAAGACCTTAATTGGTTGCTTCAGGTGCGTTTGATTAGGGTTGGAGATGAACTGTGCAGGACAGTCAATCGGCAGGAACAACTAACGTTACACCAACGTTATGTAAGTTATGGCTTGCTGGGTTAACATTACATAGTTATTTTGTTGATTTATTTAAGTAAGTCGCTTAAAATATTTCCACTTGTCGCCGCCATTAATTCATTTTAAGCAAGAGCCCCTGCAGTCTTGGGCAGTACAACCCATTTTTTTTCCCGCGTCGCGCAGTCTGCAGTCGACTAAGTTAACCTCACATGATGAGGGAATCCTGAATCAAAAACTACACAAATTAACATTTGTCAATTCAGGAACAAAATATGACATAACCTGTCCCATAGATGTTGTTTCTTATGTTCAAACCGCGATAAAAATATTATTCAGGCTAGACCAACCAAGGCGCATGTGCTAGCTTCACACATAGCGTAGTGCTGGGCGGTTTGACCAAAAATCAACATCACGGTTTTTTTTCTAAATTATACCGGTTTCACGGTTTTTACCGTTTTTTTTTTTTTTTTGTTTTGTTTTTTTTAAGCATGATGGGTGTTAACCACATTTTCTACTGAGTGAGAGAGGAAATACTGGAGTAGATTTACTTATAATGCCCTATTTTATTGTCATGAGTGAATATTATAGAAAAAATCCACACTAATATTAATAATACAGGTTTGCAAGGCTGTTTACAAAGAGGTGCCAGCAGGACGCGCTTTAGGAGCGGCAGAAACAGTGGTTTCCCCGGTAACGGCTGTACACAAAGCAGCAACGCTCATAAACACTGCTTTATCAGGAAAGATAAAGAAAGATTCAATCGTAATACCAAAGAAACTTTTCTAAAGACCGTCAGTTCACTTCAGATACGTTAATACAGTATAAAAACACGCGCGCCGCGAGAAAAAAAGACACTCTCACCCCCACACGTCTCGTGCCCATTCTAGTCAATGCTTGTGTTTCAGATCGAAGCTTCCCAGAAGCGGCTCTCCGCGCCGCTTCGCTAAATATAGGCGCCTAGTCTATTTTGACGCACCGCGTGGAGGACGGAATAAAACCTTGTCGCAGCTGTAATGCGCCGCAGACGTGTGTTGTAAATGAGGGGTGAGACTGTGTCGCGCAGCGCCGCGTTCCGATTAAAGCGACATACACCGGTATTGCGGTATATTAAAAATTCATATCGTAACAAAAATAAACACCGGTATTCGGTATGAACCGGTAAACCGCCCAGCACTAACATAGCGCGTTTTTCTATTCCCACTCGCACCTTTTCAAATGGTTTTCGATGCAATCAGGCACTAGGTCGAGGTTTATGAATGTTAAAATCGTGTCTAAACGCAAAGAAGCATTCTGTGTGAACGGCCCAAGGCGAGACACTACAGGTAAAATTTTTAACTAGCAGATATCACCATGAAACTTTCCCAGTTGATTACCTAAATTAAGATGAGAAAAAAAATTATTACACGTTTCCTGTAATTTAATGTTTAAATATGCAAATTAGGCAATATCTAATTAAATATGCACTAATTTGCAAATATTTTAAATCTGAGTATTGGATAAAGCCAGGTTAAAAATTTTTTCATTGTGTTCACATATTAAATGGGAAAAAAATACAGAGGGATTTCTACTTTTGCTTTCCTGTAAATCAGAAAATTCTGTCAATAGCCTTAAATTTATTTTCATGTTTTTTGGTATAAAATGTGATATAAATCAGGTTAGGAATAATGTATTTACAAATCCCTCTGTAAATGTCTTCATAATATAACTAGGTACAAGACTGGAAAGTTTGGTGTATAAAAGTCATTTTTGAGAAAACGGGCTTTAAAGATTTATCATCAGCCAATGAGATTGCGCATTCAGCCCTTTTACTTTCACGATTGGTTGCTGATAAAAAGGAAATTACCATATTTGGATCCGACAGGATTGTACAGGAGAGAGAGAGAGCTTCCTTACGGTGCTGCGATAGCAGAGCAACTTTTGTTGAATTTATGAGAAATCTACAGACGCAAACAGACAGTGTAGTAAAATGTAGTAAAAGATTTTTTTTCACCACAAGTCTGAAAGAAGACATGTTATTGAAGACAAATATCCAGAAATCTCAAAATTGACCAGTAAAAAAATCCCGATGTTTTTGCCTTGCTGTGTCTCGCCTTAAGAACACGGTTTCTATAGCAACCGGAGCATCAGTGGCAGCGGCAGTGAATGATAACTTAATCAGTCATGGATGGGTATTTATTTAGGTGTTTTGGACTTGCCCCTATTTTGCACTTTCTCCAATTCATAAGTAATGAGTGCACCGTATTTGGTTTAGCTCATTTTAGCAGTTCATAGTTGAGCAAAACTGCCATTTTCTGTCGATTCTCGTTTTCCACACATTTGGCCATAAAGTCACTTAATTCTGTGTGTGTTTTACAGTTATCAGTGTATAACTGTTGTAATTTTGCGTTTGTTCAGAAAATGATGTGGATGGAGAAACAGTGGACTGTGGACTCACTGAAGCCATGGTTGGCTACCTGTTTGATGGTTCCTTCAAAAAGCAACTAAAATTTCAACAATTTGTACGCCAATATAAGGAGTCTGAGACCACTGTTGTATTAGAGCCCGTACCAGTTGAAGTCGCTCAGTCTACGGAAGAACCCCAGCCTCATCCATTCACTAATCCAAGGTAAGGGCAGCATTATGAGGGTCCCGTTTTCACAAGATAAATGTGTAAATGGTAAATGTGTTCAACAAGAGTTTGTCTGCTCGTTTGGGCTTTTGCTGAATGGTGAATTTTATCTCTTTTTATGCAATAGGATCCACCCACAATTTTTGTCTGACAAAGCAATCAGGAGAGTTAGTAGATTAACGTTGGAGGATTTAAACTTGGAAAAAAGGAGTGTACTGATGCCTTTCCGCAGTTAAAACAACACTTCTCCTTATATTAATTTGATGCTATAAGTTAACTAGAAGGAAGAGATGATCGGTTCACGAGCATCTTTAACTGAGGCTCTACAGTGATCTGTCAGACATGTTAAAGTTATTTTCTACGTTATATTTTGTTTTAATTTATTTAAAAAATGACCCAAATTTTAAAGTTGTGACTTTGTTTCATATCAAAAGTAACCTGGTCTGTCCTGTCTGTCAGCGCGTTGTCAGTGTCCTCTCTGCTCCGCAATGTATTTTTCAGCGTGTGAGTAAAGTTATTATAATAAAAAACGCATCATATTTAATTAATAGCCTACTACCAGCTGATAGGGCTCTCTGTATGTTTACAGCATTAGGTGAGTTGTTTTTTTTCTTGAGAAAAATTAAGGCCTATCTTGTGTAGCCTACCTAATATTTATCCAAATGAGTCAATATTAAATAAAATCACAATAATTGAATTGAAATAATAAAAAAGCGTAGCTTACCAGAAATTGTACCATGTAAACATTGTAACATGTTGTCACTAAACCTAATAAAATTCAGTTTAGTTACTAAAATGTTAGTGACAATCACAATACACTTATTGTGATGCAATTTTTTTTTACAATTATTTTTACATTTATTTTATGTATTTTAATTTTCTGTGCATAATTTATTTTGTTAAACTACATAAATGCCATTATCTGTACCGTATCCCAAAAGCAATATTTTGCTTTTTATGTTAAAGACAAATTGATACCGTGAGAAATTTACATTCTCAGGAAAATAGCCGCTTATCAATTAATCGTTAATCGATCGATAAGGTCAATCAACTAATGATTAATGAATTAATCGATAATTTGCATCCCTAGTTGTGACCCTTCTCGGCCACCGTACACCTTTCATATTTGGTCATTTTTTAAAAGAAATTTAAACAATAAATACCGTTTTGTGGCTCTTTAACGTGTCTGTCAGATCACTGTAGAGTCTCAGTTAAAGCTGCTCGTGAACCGATCATCTCTTCCTTTTAGTTCAGTCATAGCAGTAAACATGAATGAACATAAGAAGGAATGTTGTTTTAACCGCGGAAAGGCATCAGTACACTGTTTTTCAAGTTCAAATCCTCCCATGTTAATCTACTATCTCGCTTGACTGCGTGCTCTGACAAAATGGTGGATGGCGAAGTATTTTGGCCAGATCACCTGTCAATCAAGCTCCCTGCGAAGGGTCAATTGGTAACTGATGTATTTGATGTTGTATTGCAGTGGTGAAGCAGCTCACAGGAGACTGACTACCCCTTGTGACTGTCATTCCAACCTTTCCCAAAGATGTCCAGGCGAGACTTGACACCAAGGAACCGTGTCACACAATTCCAAAAGTACGCAACAAAATAATCACAACGCTGTATGAAATGATGGCAGAATACACCCTGTAAGTATAACAATTATTACCACCTCTGCTACTACAACTGTACTACTTAAGATCAATTCACAATCTATGTAGACCATAAGACAAAATCAAAAGATTGATTTAGTTTGTTTCTGCCTTTGTGCTAGGTATCCAACTAATGCAGAGTATATTCAAGTCGCCAAGGCTCTAATTGTGAAATACCCTGTCCTGAGAGATAAGGAGGGAAATGGCTATGTAAATTGCATTGTTTTTAAGCCATTGATTGATCTGTTTGCATAATCCTCAAGATATTGTTACTTAATCTTTTACTTGCTGGAATATGCCAAAAAGTCTCCGTGTTTTTTACTAGCACACCTGGCACATGTCCCTAAAGAGGAAGTTTAAAGCAGAACGTGCCCCTCTTGTCAGCGACAGTGAAGTCAAAAAGCTGAAAGAGAAGTTTGGCCATACAAAACAGTCCAGATCCACCAGTGCATCTGCAAGTTTCTGTCGAAAGTCTGCTAGTGTAGCATATGTAAGCCCACTGCCATATACATATTTTACACACACACACACACACACACACTTAGTGCAGGACAATGTAAGGTAGATATTACATTTTAATTCTTTTTCACATATGCTTACTCTTTCACTGACTAAACATTAGGTCTCATTTTTCATGCAATGTTAATTTTATTTATCTAAAAAACCTTGTTGTTCAATGAGTGTGCAAACTTTTTGCATATCTGTTTCTGTTGTTCTGACAAAGGAAACTTGTGTTGGGGAGGACTCAACATCTGTTGAGGTGCATGTGAATGTGTTACAAAATGAGTTTCGGAAGGCGCATCCAGATATGTTGACTGTGAAAGACCGCATGGCACAAACATTCTCCTGGAGACGTAGAGAAATCATCGAAGGAATGTCTGTAGAGGATGTACTAAAAAATATCCATTCTTAAGGAGACCTGCTGAAGTGAGTATATTGAAAACACCTGAATGTTACAGGGAAATGTTATAATTTTGGAAATTGTGAAATTGAAGACATGTCAATTGCTGTCATTGAAAACAAGGAAACTAAACGTTTCTGAAAATATATTCTAAATGCTACAGTATAGAAATCGAATGGTTTCAATAAGAATGAAGAAGGTTAATCATGTCTTCATGTATATTCTACAGTTTTTTGATGAGGTTGACCGTATCCATCCTTCACCAAACAGCTTCTGTCATCGCTTCAGAGAGGGTTTTGCCAGTGTTCTACCTAATGTGCTCAAACTTGCCAAGACCAAATCCCCCCCTAGCAAAACACTACACCGAAGCAAGACAAGATGCCCTGGCTGAAGATATACCAGGTAGAGACGGTCAACCTCACAATAATATCTGCAATTTACTTTACTACATTGCAAAATATATGTGATTATGAATGTAAGATATTTTTCTGATATTGCAGGAATTGATTTGAGGGCTGGGCTTATCCTCTTGCCATCCATCTTCAGAGAAAAGAGTGTACACTACATTACTATGAGAGAGGTAGGCTTCTGAATTAGGGTTGTGATGATAGTATCGTATATTGACGATAGTTAGAGATAACGCTGATGCCTTTGACGATATCAATACGATAATTGGCTCGTTTTCCCATTAAATTATTATTATTATAAAGCTAGTATTGCTATTAAATTAATAAGACCTACAATTAATTTGCCTTGCCTAAATTCATAAAGACATAACCACACTTGCGACATCACCGACATGCGCGTATGACAAAACTATGACAAGTGCTTGCAATAAAAATGCCAATAAACTATATTTACTTGTTTGTTTATTTGAATTTGAAAATCTGTTTTCTTTTAATGTAGGAAGACCCTGCTTCACCCTTTCCAACCATACAACTGATGGATAAAGACTGGAAAACGGCGATCATTGGAAGAGGGCTCAGTGTGGTGAATGTAGATGGAATAGATGTGTGCCAGTGCACCAGCCTTGATGAAGCCTTCATAACAGCCTTCTGTATGTACTTTACTTTCAACATTGCATATCCACCACCCCTGAAAAACACACTGACTTTTCTTCAGAGGCGCATTGTCAACATTGTGGAAGAGGGAGACAAGCCACTGCCAGTAGCTTTAGTCCGGATGATTAACCTTTTGTATTAGATCCTCACCATGCCTCAACTGTACCATTGCCCAAAGTGCACTCGAAGGACATTCACTCTTGTGAAGTTAATCCAACATATTGGAGTTGTACATGCACATGAACCAAATTTTAATATCACCTGTGGTATACATCAGTGCCAATCAACTTTTTCAAGATTCCATTCTTTTAGAAAACATGTGTATAGGAAGCACAGATGCTTTGTTTATGAACAATCTGATAACAAACATCCCAGTGAAGAGTCAGCAGTACAGCAACACAGCTTGAACCTGGATCAGCAAAATTCTGAGACTGATCCAAATTCTGAGACTGATCCAAATTCTGAGACTAATGATCCAAATTCTGAGACTGATCCAAATTCTGAGACTGATCCAAATTCTGAGACTGATCCAAATTCTTCTGCTCCTCAAATAGTTACGCCACTTTTAGATAAACAATTGGAAGATTTCAGAGATAATCTATTTGGATTCATTCTTAAATGCAGAGAGAAAAACCTTCTACATTTGTCAGTCCAACAAGACATTGCAGATGATGTCAAATTTCTCTTTTGTTTTTTTTAAGAAAACTATGATTCTTTTATTTCTTATCATCTTGAAAATAGCGGTTTTGATATTTCAAAGTGCCCGGAACTTCAGCAGATTTTGCATTCATCTGATCTATTTGATAAAGCTTTTGAGGTGGTTCGTTCTCCGCATATGATTAAAGAACACTGTAAGGCCAAGATGGACTACACTGAGCCTGTACACCACACACTGAGACGCCCTTCAGGGCACAAAATAGGAACCTATTCCTATGTTCCCATCTCTGAAGTTTTAAAAAAATACTGTTCCCATGAAGATGTCTGGAATCAAATACTGTCTGAAAATAACAAGGTCCAAGATGAACTGTTTCTGATGGACTATACAGATGGACTTTATTTTAAGGAACATTTGTTTTTTAGAGAACATCCAGATGCTTTAAGACTTCATTTGTATGAAGACGAATTGGAAATAGTTAACCCTTTAGGTTCTAAGAGAACAAAGTACAAGCTGTGTGCATTTTACTACACGGTTGGAAATGTAGGCAGAAAGTATCGATCTCATCTTAAGCATATTCACTTGGCTCTACTGGTTCGTCATTCACATTTGAAAGAGTTTGGTATGGACGTCATATTAAAACCATTGATAGATGACCTAGAACAGCTTTCAACTGAAGGCTTCACTGTAAGTGTTTGTGGAACAGAACACAAAGTTCATGCTGCTTTAGCAACGGTTTCTGCTGACAATCTGTCATCGCATATGATTGGTGGATTCCGCATGTGTTTTAACTCCGGTCGAATTTGCCGTTATTGTATGGCAACACATTCAGAAATTCATCAAAAATTCCAGGAAGATAGTTTTGTTCTGAGAACAACTGAAGTCCACGAATATCATCTCCAGTGTGTCCAGCATAACAAAGAAAATGTTGCTTTGTATGGTGTACGTGGAACTTGTTCATTTGATGCGCTAGGTTATTTTGATGTGACCAAGTCTTTGCCCCCAGACATCATGCATGATCTGTTGGAGGGAGTTTTTCCACTAACATTGAAGCATGTTATCTGCGAAGCTCATAAACAAAAGCATATAACTATAACTGAGCTAAATGAAGAGCTTCAAAAATTCTCTTTTGTTCAGAATGACAAGGCCAATAAGCCTGTACTGTTGTCTGAACGACTTCAAACTTCAGGGATCATAGGAACAGCTACTCAGAAATGGTGTCTTTTTAGATTGTTGCCATTTATAATGGGCCATCGTGTTCCTCCTGGCAGCAGATATTGGCACGTGTTCTTATTATGTAAAGAGATTGCAGATATTGTCATGGCAGTTAAATTGAGGAAAGATGAACTAGCCAATCTAGAAGTACTTGTACATGCATTCCTTTCAGAGATGACCGAAGTATTTGGAAATGTTTTAACACCTAAATGTCACTATCTTATACATTATCCCAGATTAATGTTGATGTATGGTCCTCTTCGTTCTCATTGGTGTATGAGATTCGAAGGAAAACATCAGTATTTTAAGAATCTGACTTCTAATTGTCGAAGTTTTGTAAATATAACAATGACGCTGAGCAATCGTCACCAGTTCAAACAATGCTGGGAACATTCGTCAGTCAATATCTTGGGTGATTCTGAAAAGGTGCCTGGTAGAAGTATCTGCACACCTTTATTGTCTCTACCCATTGATCTCCAGACTGCTCTAAGAGAAAGTGGCAACTTCAGGGAGGTAGAATTTGATGGCAAAATAATGCAACGTGTCTCTCAACTGACTGCAGACAATATCAAGTATACTGTTAGTGATGTGTTGACATTAGACCTTTTACATGTTGAAAAAATTCCTGTGTTTGGGCAGATCAAGTACATTTTTAACATTGATGACACGTGGGTGCTTTGCAGTAAAATCTTGCTTCCATTGTCCTTTGACTCACATTTTCATGCATATCGTGTAAGAGTAGACACTGACTGGATTTTGTTCAAACCTGGAGATGAGTTAGACCACACATCACTTGACACATACACAGTTGATGATCATCTGTATGTTGGATTGAGACATTTTGTTTAAATGCTTGCAGGTTTTTGGCAAGGTCAGATGAATGGGATACTTATACATGTATTAATAGAGATAATTGTTGCCCTCCTTTACAACTGTCGTTAAAGTCGTAGTTCTCCCAAAAGTCTGCAAAAGCTCAAGGATCTGTGTTAAAATGCTTGAGAGTTTACTATACTAAAACTGATTAATGAACGGCTCATTGAGCCTGATGCTTTCAGCTTTGTTTTTAAGCTCTGAAGGAATTGAAACACATCATACATGGTCATTTGAAATGTTTTTATTTTTTTACAGGTTGTATACAGAATATCCAGTTTATGAGTTAATATTTTAGTTGCTAATGTTCTGTATTTTATACTCTTACATGAATTGTTATGTTTTAGTTTAAACACTTGTAAAACATGCGTTAAAAGGATAACTGTGTTTAGCACTTAAAGGGTTAGTTCAACCAAAAATGAAAATTCTGTCATTAATGACTCACCCTCATGTCGTTCCAAGCCCGTAAGACCTCCGTTCATCTTCAGAACACAGTTTAAGATATTTTAGATTTAGTCCGAGAGCTTTCTGTTCCTCCATTGAAAGTCAATGGACGGCATACTGTTCACGTCCAGAAAGGCAATACAGACATCATCAAAGTAGTCCATGTGACATCAGTGGCTCAATCTTAAGTTTATCAAGCGACGAGAATACTTTGATGAGCCTACGTGTGACGTACAACACAGACGCGCTGCGCAAAAACACTACGTGAAATAGTTCGAGGCCCAGAGAGAAGGAAATGAATAGTGGAATAAAGTCGTTATTTTTGTTTACTTTTTGCGCACAAAAAGTATTCTCGTCGCTTGATAAACTTAAGATTGAGCCACTGATGTCACATGGACTACTTTGATGATGTCTGTATTGCCTTTCTGGACGTGAACAGTATGCCGTCCATTGACTTTCAGTGGAGGGACAGAAAGCTCTCGGACTAAATCTAAAATATCTTAAACTGTGTTGCGAAGATGAACGGAGGTCTTACGGGCTTGGAACGACATGAGGGTGAGTCATTAATGACATAATTTTCATTTTTGGGTGAACTAACCCTTTAAACTGATTAATGAACTGTTCATTGGGCATGATGCTTCCAGTTTTATCTTAAAGTTCTAAAGTAATTGAAACATTTTACATGTTATTATTGGGTACAAAATATCCAGTATATGAGTTATAATTGAATTGTTACAAATAAGAATTGAGAATGTTTGTACTTTAAACTCAGGTTTTTTTTTTACTTTTGTGATTAAATAAATTGTGAAACATGCACTGCCTCTGTTTTGTATTTAAAACTGGTTAACAAAAATGCTCTGATGCATCTGAAGGAATTAAATCGCACCATGAACTTAATTCTCAGAAGTACAGTATTTTTTTTATATATATATATATATATATATATATGACAAATCAGCAGGACATCTGTGATATGATCTGGGAAAATACCATGTTGTAATTTTAAAACATACCAGGACCTAATGGTACATTTCTAACACTAGGGGTACATAAATGTTCTTTTAGAGGTACAAACAAGAAGGTACAAAAATGTACCAATGTTCAGAGGTACATTGCTGTACCCCGCTAAGGTACAGCTGGGACGACAAAGCATTTATACTCTTTTAGGTACAATCCTGTACCTTGATTTTTCTGTGTGCAGAAGTAACATCTTTCTGAGTATAAGTGTTCAATTTTGTCACCACCGTAAATCAGATCAGTGGGTTGTACTAATCAGACAAAGAAAACTGTTCCCGCTTCAGTTTCCCACCAGTGATTGGTTATTTCACTGGAGATAGGTGTGACCTACCTTGTCCTTAAAAACAAGGAAAGACCCTTACTCTTGGCATTCTGCCAGAGAGAGAGAGAGGTCCCCCCATCTTCACTGCAAAACTCCGCGAGGAGTTTCTCCGTTTTGTTTTTCTCTAATTTCGTTTTCATCTTCGTCTTTTCTTTATTTCCGTTTGATATTTGACTTTGTTCAGTTGTCTTCACGAGCAAACGAACTTAAGTCTAATCCTTTTGGCAAAGTTTACATTCGTGTTAACCATCGAGTTCTCGCATCACCTGCTCCTGAAGGGACTCCGGGGAAACGGCGCCAACGGACAATTGGAATTCAGCCATAAAACAGAGCCAGATCAAAAGCAAGAACCATTTTCTACCGAAAATTTAAATGCTGTTGAGGTTGTCTAGGTTATTCCCGTTTGCGGGGTTATCCAACGACTTGGGGTCTCTTGCAAAGTTAACTGTTTCAAAATTGTCATCTTGAAATTGCTTTCATTCTCTGTTTTATCCTCTCCCATTTAGTATTCGTTGTTCGATTATGTTGTTTTGAATTGTACTGTTAATTTGCTATATACTCATATTTACTCTGTGTGAATCGTCGTGATGTATTCTTTAGTGTACTTTTATTAAACCCAATAATCTTCATGAACTGAATCTGTTCTATGACTCACCAAATCGCAGTCCCTGAAAAGAAAGATAAAGCTACAAAGCTTTTATTATTTACTACATTGAGTAGTTTGATTTTATAAACATGGGAAGATTAATGTTCATGGCAAAAAAAAAAAAAAATCTTTCTTGGAGTTTGTAAGAAGGGTACTTTTATTGATGTTTGATAAGGAAATCTTATATAAAGTTTGAAGGACAAACAGTATATTTAGATAACTGAAACTCATTCTGGTAAAGGTTACCCGTAAAATTTGATCATATATTCCCTTTTTGGGTAATTAAATTTGTGAAGACGATAAGACAATCATATTCATATACTCATGAATATTCACTTCAATTGAGTTAATTATTCCCCAGCAGTTATTGTCGCTACAATACACACTGTATATGTTTCTTTTATCAAACATGTTTGGGGCCAGTCAAGGGGTAATTAAACTGCACGATCAGTTATCGGTAATGATACGTTGTTTATTATTGCAAATGTTTATAGCTAATGTTTATTATTGCAAATGTTTTTCATTTGTTTAATAAATCTCATAATGACTTTACAGTAGCGATGGATACTCTATTTTTTCATAACATAGCCTACCTGTACTACATTTACTCTACCACCTTTGTGTGTCCCAGCATGTTACACACACACACACACACACACACACAAACACACACATTGTTCAGCTCGTCTTTTTTGGTCTGTACAACTTTCGGCAGGGGCAAATGAGCAACGCCCGTTTCACACATACTCCGTTTGCAGTGCGTATATCCAAGTTAACAGGTTCGAGCTTTCACACCCGTTTCACACATACTCCGTGTGCAGTGCGTATGCGGTGCAGGAACAGCACGCGCTAAAGTGCTTTCACATATGCTGCGTTTGCAGTGTGTAACTGATCCACGGCTGTACCACAAACAAATACTCACTATTTGTATTTCAAATCCAGAAGTTATCAGCAAATTTTATTTCTCTAGTTTGTACACACATAGGCCTACACTCTTTAATAGACGTGTTCACGTTTAAACACAATCTAAACAAACTAATATTCAATGCATTACTTCTATATAACTACAGTGGGGCAAAAAAGTATTTAGTCAGCCACCAATTGTGCAAGTTCTTCCACTTAAAAAGATGAGAGAGGCCTGTAATTTTCATCATATGTACACTTCAACTATGAGAGACAAAATGAGAAAAAAAATCCAGAAAATCACATTGAAGGATTTTAATGAATTAATTGGTAAATTCCTCTGTAAAATAAGTATTTGGTCACCTACAAACAAGCAAGATTTCTGGCTCTCACAGACCTGTAACTTCTTCTTTAAGATGCTCCTGTGTCCTCCACTCGTTACCTGTATTAATGGCACATGTTTGAACTCGTTATCAGTATAAAAGACACCTGTCCACAACCTTAAACAGTCACACTCCAAACTCTATGGCCAAGAGCTGTCGAAGGACACCAGAAACAAAATTGTAGACCTGCACCAGGCTGGGAAGACTGAATCTGCAATAGGTAAGCAGCTTGGTGTGAAGAAATCAACTGTGGGAGCAATTATTAGAAAATGGAAGACAAACAAGACCACTGATAATCTCCCTCGATCTGGGGCTCCACGCAAGATCTCACCCTGTGGGGTCAAAATGATCACAAGAACGGTGAGCAAAAATCCCACAACCACACGGGGGGACCTAGTGAATGACCTGCAGAGAGCTGGGACCAAAGTAACAAAGGCTACCATCAGTAACACACTACGCCGCCAGGGACTCAAATCCTGCAGTGCCAGACGTGTGCCCCTGCTTAATGTCCAGGCCCGTCTGAAGTTTGCTAGAGAGCATATAGATGATCCAGAAGAGGATTGGGAGAATGTCATATGGTCAGATGAACTTTTTGGTAAAAACTCAACTCGTTGTGTTTGGAGGAGAAAGAATGCTGAGTTGCATCCAAAGAACACCATACCCTACTGTGAAGCATGGGGGTGGTTCACAGTAGCTTCACAGCTTCCTGGTCCTTTTCTTCAAAGGGACCAGGACAACTGATCCGTGTAAAGGAAAGAATTAATGGGTTTTCATTTTGAGTGAAAACCTCCTTCCATCAGCAAGGGCATTGAAGATGAAACGTGGCTGGGTCTTTCAGCATGACAATGATCCCAAACACACTGCCCGGGCAACGAAGGAGTGGCTTCGTAAGAAGCATTTCAAGGTCCTGGAGTGGCCTAGCCAGTCTCCAGATCTCAACCCCATAGAAAATATTTGGAGGGAGTTGAAAGTCCGAGTTGCCCAGCGACATCACTGCTCTAGAGGAGATCTGCATGGAGGAATGGGCTAAAATACCAGCAACAGTGTGTAAAAACCTTGTAAAGACTTATAGAAAACGTTTGACTTCTGTCATTGCCAACAAAGGATATATAACAAAGTATTGAGATGAACTTTTGTTATTGACCAAATACTTATTTTCCACCATAATTTGCAAATAAATTCTTTAAAAATCAGACAATGTGATTAGCTTTTTCTCATTTTGTCTCTCATAGTTGAAGTGTAGGCTACCTATGATAAAAATTACAGGCCTCTCTCATCTTTTTAAGTGGGAGAACTTCCACAATTGGTGGCTGACTAAATACTTTTTTGCCCCATTGTATATTAAGTTGCTCAAGCAAGTGGTACAATATTTAACCATGCACTTATATTAAAATCGCATACATAAATAAATCTTGCATGTCACAAAGAACTTGTTTTTCCACCTCCACGAATGAGACGAGTGTTGTTCATTATGTCGCCTTGTTGAAGTAACGTGCGTGAATAAATCCAAACACCCCGTGACAGATTTAAGTTTCACTTTCAATCCGTGACCGACAGAGGAGCATCATGGCAGCAAGGATTGAAATCTTTAACAATGTCTGGGAGAAGAAAATCTAAAGTGTGGATGTACACCATCAGAAAGGATATTCTCCAAGGCTGAATTTAGCATCAGGAAAACCATGATCGCACTTCTGCCGGCCAACGTTAACATGTTTCACGTTTAGGGTTGCAAAATTATGGGAATTTTCAAAGATGGAAACTTTCCATGGGAATTAATGGGAATTTAAGGGAATTAACAGGAATTTATGGGAATAAACTGGGAATTTTCAAAGTTGAGGGTTGGCTCTTCATAGGGAACTTAAATATAGTTGAGGAAAGTATATTTTAGCATAATCTTGACTAAAACAAACAGATGCCATTCAAATACACTTGAATATCCATGCCATTCCTCAATCACATGCACATAGCACACTGCTTACTGCATGGCTATTGAGACCACACCCCCTACTGGCACTGTGCATGCCTCCATCACATGTACAGAAGCCCAAAGACTATTGAAGGCACACATTTGAGCCTTTGGACTAAACAAAGTGAAGTAAGTTTTGATGATATTATGGGGAAATATATTGATTAAGTGTTTAAATTGCAAAAATCACATACAAATGTATTCATCTAGTAGGCTAGATAGCAAGCTGATAGGTTAGATGCTAAATAAGCTAGCATAACTTTATTTACCACATAAGTAGGGCTGGGCGGTATGACGGTATATATCGTTACCGCGGAAGAAAATGTCCAGCGTAACAGATTTTTTTACTCCGTGTATACCGCAACATGTAAATAAGTAGGCGTGGTTAACTCATGTGCAGCGTGCGTGAGACTGAGACACTGATATTTGTCAAAGAAACATGAAGAAAGACCAAGAGGATCCACAAAAGGAATTACGTTTTCAAAATTAACGTGATATTTTTGGGGGGGAAGGTGCAGAAGTCAACTAGAGCAGTGCAGCACACTGAAAGTTTAGAGAGATGCACATGCTCGCAATGGGGCTTACTTGACAACAAGTTCATATATCAATATTCTAACAAATAGAAATAACCTTAAAGGTCCCGTTGCATGCGATTCCATGTTTCAAAGTTTAGTTAGTGTGTAATGTTGTTGTTAGAGTATAAATAATATCTGTAAAATTATAACGCTCAAAGTTCAATGCCAAGCGAGATATTTTATTTAACAGAAGTTGACTACAAAAAACGGCTCGATTGGACTACACCCCTCTACATCCTGCTTTAGTGATGTCACTAGAACCGTAACCTCCGCCCACAGGAACACAGGCGTATTGATGGCGAAATGTCAACAGACGGTTGATGTTTATCTATAATCGGATACCGCAAAAGTTTAATTCGAAGTTGTTAGTTTGCTCTGTCCATTTCACCACGGACTGTTTTTCTAACCTGGGATGATATCAAGCAGGCTTCTCTCAGCGTTTCATACTGACGAAGGGCGCAATTTCAACTATATTCCAGCAAAAGGTAAGTAGTGATTTACTATGGAAGTAGCGATCAACTTCACATCGTTTCTCTTAGTAGGATGAAAATAATCTTACTTAAACTGTGATTAACATACAGAAAGCGATCACAGAACAATCCCTTTCCAATCGGCCAAGCTGTCAATCACACAGCGCGAGTTTATATGGACACTTGCCAAAACTCGTTATGAAATCAATGACGCTGTTACACTGCACAACGAATCTCTTACTGTATTTATATACCTCATGTTTGCATTGGTGAAATCATTAGGGAGTGCACAAACTGCGTTGCAAAGATAAGATCTTTTTTCACGCGATCAACAGACTGTCATCTGCTCAATGCTCATAACTGCAATTTTCTATGTGATTGAAATAGATCTAAATACTTAAAAAACTTCTCATGATTCGTTAATCCCGATAGCTGTAATAGTAAAAACGTATAATAGCTGTAATAGTAAAAGTTTTCCAGATAGTTCCACATGTAATGCCAGATATTTCATATGCAAGCATGTCAGCCAATCACAGCAGTGGGCGTTTACACTGAAGTCTCACAGCAGACACGCCCCTTCTAACAGAGTGTTCAAACCAGGGAATGAAATCAGGCTAGGAAATATGCCTTTTACTTCTAAATTATAACAATTTTTGATCTAAAAAACATACTAACATTATAAGGGCACCCCTGGAAACATGATAAAATAATAAAAATAATCCATGGAATGGGACCTTTAAATAATGTATCTATATGTCTCTTATGTGTACAGTTACTTTTAGAGTGGACGCGCAAGCGGTTGCCATGGTAATGAATATTTCCAAAATTCCCCAGCTTAACTTCCCATGGAAATTTACCGGAAATTTTTCGCCCCTTTGCAACCCTATTCACGTTAGAATGTATTTTATCCGCGCGCACGAAAGACTCCAACGGACACAGACAGAGTGAAAGACTGGATTCTTTCTCTCGATCAGGTATACGGGTACTAAAGAGGGTGGATTGGAATCCACTGCTGCTTCAATGTATATGTAATGAGTGATTATAATTAAGGTATTAATCAATACACATGATTTCAAAACTTTTCAGCCGGTTCTAATTAGATTTTTGGATGCTGTGAACATTTTTAGCTAAAAATACTGCCACTGCAGTTTAGCATTTATTGAGTTTAGCATTTATAAAGTTGAAAATTCTGGATACTATTGCTATTTTAATAATTTCTTTATTATTATTTTATTTATTGATCCGTCAGGGTTATCTAATCTAACTATTTGTGGCTTGTGTTTTTAATGTATATGTTTCCCTGCACTTTAGGCATTTTGCACACATTTGCTCCTCATCTTGTGACTTGATTCAGATTTATTTCGTTTTGTATTTTTATTTATTAGAAAGGTATATTCTGTTCTAATTTAGCCGATTTAATTTGATTTGCATGTGAAATGCAAATCCTGTCTGCAGTGTGGCCTTTTTTATTTATGTTATTTCTTAGTTTTATTGATCCAAAATGTTTTTATACATTTTCTTCTATATCTTTGTGTGATTTTCTGTACATCGGCACTTTGAAATGTTTAAGCCCCGCCCCCTAGCCCTAGCCCCACCCCCACCTCCATACACATGATTCGACTATACGCAAGACTTGACGATTCTGATTCGACTATGAAATTCCATAGTCGGGGACACCCCTAATACACACCGCAGCGGTAATGGATTGCTGGACCGCATCTGCGTGGAGTGTGAAAGCTCGAACCTGTTAACATGGATAAGGAAAAAAATACGCACCGCATACGCACTGCAAACGGAGTAGACGCTAGGGCTGTCACTTTTTATTCGATATTCGAATATGCATTCGAACATGACGTTAAATATCCGAAATCGAACTATAAATAAACTATCCAGTTTTTAAAGTGCCATGTTTTGCGCATTTTTTCAGTCTATGATTAGACCGTTTGCTTTTTATTTTATTGTTTGCCATCTCATCCAGTAGCGGCCGCTCTAAACGTATTGTAGCGTAGGCCCATGACCAGATCAAGTGAATAATAGCCAATAGCCAGCTTGTTTTGAAAATGGAAGATAACGGCAAGACTAAAGAGACCGCGCTGTAATTCCTGCCTATTACACACACACACACACACACACACATGACCCACAGAAAAGACGCGTGTCAGTATCGAGTTCTGTTTCGTGCTGGAAACAAACCATAACACACAAATTATGTCAAATGTCCGTTTTGTCGAGTGTCCTCATAATAGCCGTCTTAAATTATTTAAATAAAGTCTTAAATGAACGTAGAGGTTTGTGAGAAAATGAGACGCGTGTCAGAGCCTAAAACATCCTATCAGCTCATAAAATAAATTTGGGTCGCACATAAATTGACAGGGTCCAAACTATTTTTTTTTTTTAGGCCCACTTAGGTTCATTCTCGTGTTACACAGCACGTTTGAGCTTCTATCTGAACTACTTAAAGCTTCATAACCTTAATGTTCTTCAGCCTCACTAATGAAGAATCAGGAATAAACACCAACCTCTTTGTTCTTCAGTGTGTTTCATTCTGCAGTGTTCTGGATCGCTCATGTTCTCACTGTCCTTCAATAAACTCTGTCTTTGCAGATTTCAGCTCTTCCTGATGGTTTGATGCTCGTCTTCACTTGTAGCTGATGGGAATATTCCAGCATTTATTGGAGAATTGCCGTGGGAGGAGCTTCACTGAAGGAGGAGGAGCTTCACTGAAGGAGGAGGAGCTTCACTGAAGGAGGAGGAGCAGATCCGACAAAATCAAGAAGAAATCACTTACGGAGTTTGTTTTCATACTAATTCACCTATTCATCTATTAATGGAACTTTAAACTTTTATCTTACCTCTAATTAATATGTAGGCAAAGAAATATAGAAAAAAAATATTGTTCTTGTTTATTGTACTTTAGTTTTGTGTTTAACTTTTATATGAAAAACGGTTTATCACAGATTAATGAAATAAATGCTCTTATGAAACTTACCTATATCTTGTAGATCAATAGCTGATCGTGTCGTTTGCTCAAATCTGTTGACAATAAAATGAGCTTAATGTGTGAATTTACAGATCTGAAGACATCAGCATAATGAATGAGGAGAAAACAGGATCTATTGACATGAAATAAAGAGGCTTTTCAGCTGCTCTGATAATAGTGATGAGCCATAGACTATCAATACTCATTCAACAAGCCATTCAGGATCAGCAGATCATCTCACTTTATTATAAGTATTTGCTGCTAGAAACAGATTGTTTGTGTCAGAATATCTGCAAAAAAAGCCTATACAAGTGCTCTAATATTAGATTATTTCTCAAATGATAGAAATAAATTGATCTTTGCACAGTGTTTGAGTGTGCGGCTGCTGTATTTGTACAATTTTCAATGATGATTTAGTTTAGCAGCACCTCACTACAAGACTTTATTGACGGATGAGCGGTGGCTTTTTCTATTTTGTACAAATGATAGAGAAAAAAGCAGCAATACAAAAGACAGACACTATAATTACATCTTTATCAACCATTGTAGTTTTTCTATATAAATCTAATTATAGTTATATCCTAATAACTTCGTTCATAACACTTCGCTAGCTAGCTGCCTACCGTTTTGTATGTGAAGAGAAATAACGTTACATTTAAATATAAACATATAAACATAGGCTACATATAAATACATACATAATAAAAACTTCTTCTTTGAGTGTTTTAGTCAGCAGACACAAATAGCGACGAACCCGATGAAAACCATCAGGAAATGTCTCCGTAAAATGATATTTAAACTATATAAAGAGTATTTTAGAATGACGTGAAATAGCGTGAACAGTTTACCTCAGAGGTCTCGACACTGACGGAGCGCGCGCGTGATGACGTCATCACCGCAGGGCGAAATTAACAGCAGATTATATATAATAATTCGATATAAAAATAAAAATAGATCAATATTAATATATCTCTTCATATTAGTTAGACAACGTTTAAACTGTAATTGATTATCTAATATTGAATTCTTGGATAATTTTGGGTTTCCAGTTACACTGAAAGAGTATGCTGAGCAATATATGCTGAAGACAGCATGCTTCTAGGAGACTTTGATATTCTGAAACACAGTTGTACTAATAAACTTACAATTTTAAGAATATAAATGAGGGGTTCCAGTCACACTGAAAGAGTATGCTGAGCAATATATGCTGAAGACAGCATGTTTCTAGGAGACTTTGATATTCTGAAACATACAATTTTAAGAATATAAGCTGGAATCATAAAAGCTAAATTGTGGCCCAGTGTATTTAGAAATATTAAACAGGAATAAAGCTTGGTGTATTTGTGAAGCATACTGTTTAAATAATAAAATAAAAGTGGTTACATTACATACAAATTGTACAAAGTATATATCCAGCTAAAAGTGTGTTAGAGAGGTTTAATTTAAAAATTGATTATTTATGTAATTTTTGTTCATTAGAAAATTGAACAAATTATTTATTTGTTATCTATTGTTATCAAATTATCTATTATCGATCTGTTTTGTAGTTGTATATACACAAAGATTGTTTGGGTGGATGTAGAAAATTTCATTAGAAGGAAAACAGATGTTATAATTAAATTAAATAATTTTGATATATGTATGTATTATTCCAATGAAAGTAATAATAATATCAATAATTTTACTTTTATTAACTTTTTATTATGTTGGTAAATTTTCATTTAGAAACTTTAAAATAATGGTCCAGATCACTAGTAGTTCCTGTATAGTGACTAGGCAACACTTCAGTAATTAGTGATGTATTTTATGACCAAGTTGAGAGTAAAAAAGACAATTGCTAATGTCTCAGACACTTTAAAGCTGTGATTAGTAATTAATTAGTAATTCTTTATAATTTGTCATAATTAGGCTACCTATATTAGTTCATAATGATGCCAATCTCATTCAGTAATTACCTACCTAATAAGGCACTATCTTAGTCCTAAATTCAATATTACATACTGATTAGTTAAGCTTGTTTCCATATTATTTAATAGTAGTAGCTGAAGTGTTAATGTAGTGCTATAGCAGTATAGTATAGTATAGTATAGTATATGGTATAGTATACCCATTAGTCCTGCATTACTTCCTGCATAATTACTTATTAATGACGGCCATTATTATGAAGTATTACCGAAACGTCTTCAGGGTGATACAAGACCCCACTGTGAAACTTGCCACATAAGTAAATAATCCAGAATATTATTTGAACATGATGTTTTTACCTCAAGATGACTCGCAGTAGCCGCTGTTATCGGTTGTTGTCCTGCAATTATCTGGAGTGCCAAACGAGACACAGGGAGTGTCAGAAGATTGTCCCGTGATCTCAGCTTAAACACTCGCGGGTTGCGGTGCACAAGAGCGGGGTGTGGCCCGAGGAAGAATCGTCGGGGCTTTATTAGACACCGTCACCCTCAGGTCACCCTGGCCACCAGCCAAACTCTCATGGAGGCAATAGGTTGGGGTTTGGTAGAGGGGACTCTATGGAGGTCATTGAGTCTTGACCGCAGCACCGCGATGGTCATGTTCACACAATGAGAACCTAACTAGTCCACAAATGCTGCCTGAGCGTGATCTAAACCCAAACACGCTAGGCAGCGATTGTGCCCATCAGGTGGCAAAACGAACCGACCACACCCAGAAGTGCATGGGCGAGACATCTTTAAAAAGACGTGCCACGCGCAAGATCTTTTGTGAGTGAGAGGAAAAAGCTCAGCAGAGTGCTAAAGCGCCCAAGGAGAAGAACACACACTGTTGGCAGATCACTGCACAGATCAGCAGCAGGCAATGTGATCTTACTGGAGCGCGTCGTTGCACCAACACACTGGAGAGCCGACTGTCTCGTAGTGGCAGAGTTGGGCTACGCAAATTTCGCAGAGCCATGGCATTTCCCTTGCCAGTTGCTCATTTTTCTAGAACTCGAAGGTGATAGGCTTCTAAGCGATACCCCCCTCACGTCATTCACTGACGTAACTCGCTGTGACTGAACGAAAGGGAACTCGGTGTTTGACTTGGACTTGCAGCTTTACTGGACTTCCAGTTTGAACTTGCAAACTGGAGTTTTTCTCCAGTTGCGTTCACATACAAATTGTGTAAGCTTTTTTAATCCAATAGATAAAAGAATTGAGAAATCCCATATATTAACTGGCCCACAGACTCAAAGAAATCTGGACAGAAGTGGTTGAAAGTAGACAAAAGAGACAGATTATTGACCAAAATGTATCTTAACACCGGCTCAAAACAAAGCTTTACAATCTTATTTCATCCCTTCCTTGACCATGTGACTGAAATCAAACATTT
Organism: Scardinius erythrophthalmus; assembly: GCF_964197995.2. Classification (NCBI taxonomy): domain Eukaryota; kingdom Metazoa; phylum Chordata; class Actinopteri; order Cypriniformes; family Leuciscidae; genus Scardinius; species Scardinius erythrophthalmus. The sequence continues at coordinate 3,901,554 of NC_138234.1, read as the reverse complement.
AAACTGACCAATCAGCAGATTACAGCTTCCCACATTACACTTTAGGTGTCACATTAGAAGCTTTCGCACCGAAGGAACCTTTCATAGTTCATAGAACTATTGGTTGAAGTACCCCGATTTTGGCATGTTCGCACCTGGAAACTAGGAATGATTTTCGTTCTAGGAACTCCTCTTGGAGGAACTAATTTACTTTTTTACTTAATTTCGGCTGATTGGCCGAACACACGTGAATCTTAATTAAAAAAAAATGGCTGTGTAAGGCCCGAAATATTGGTCCAATCTGCCGGTCCGCCAATACACGGGGAAGGTTATCACGTGCTCTGTCCTTACTCATGCAGAGTATTGGTTGGTTAAATTTACAATACATTTAGTTATGTATTCTCTCGTTTATTTCATCTGACTCCATAAATGAAAGGGTTTTAATGATATCTGTGGATCATTAATCATGAGTGAATGTTTTGACTATTCCGTCTAACTTCTTCAATGAAAATAATATCAAAGTCAGTTAGAATAATCAAATGTAACAATTTATTATGTCAGGTAAATGTATCATGCCAATTCCATAATCAATTCAAAGATAATCGATACAAAACATCAAATGCTCTGGAATAGAGAGAAGATGCAAACCCAACATTAAGAAATACGTGAGGCTGAGAGATCTATATCTCTCAGCCTAACGGACCGATCTGAAATACAGAAAAGGCCCCGAACTCTCTGCTGCAATTCCTTAAATAGACTAACCTTTTACCTGGAAACACGTAACAATAGAAATTTGCATGCAGTGGTCACATCTTCATGGGGGTGTGGGACCATTTGCTTAGAGACCACCTTCCTTTGTAAATCAGTTATCCATAAGCTATTAAAAACCTTATTACCTTTTGTTTTATCTATCTGGATATGAGATATCTGTACCAGTCGCACTGTGACATTTTAAATGATACCAAACATGAAAATACCCTGTGATAATCATTCACATTAAACTATACATTTTCTTGGGTGATTTCAGCTGATCATCTGAGCATGAGAGACAGGGGAGAGGGGAGAGGGAAAAGGATGTAGATTAGATGACTCGGAGGTGAGACTTTCGTCTCAATGATGCATGAGAGCCAGTTCAAATGTTAATCTCCAGAGAGGTCCTTTTGTCCTCTCAGGGTCTGGTCACCCCCAAAACAGACTGTTTGGAATTTCCTAATTTATCAATTCTTACAGCTGTGTAAACATACAGATTAAAGCCTATATACACTCACCTAAAGGATTATTAGGAACATCATACTAATACTGTGTGTGACCCCCTTTCGCCTTCAGAACTGCCTTAATTCTACGTGGCATTGATTCAACAAGGTGCTGAAAGCATTCTTTAGAAATGTTGGCCCATATTGATAGGTGTGCTAAAGTGTGCCAAGAAAACATCCCCCACACCATTACACCACCACCACCAGTCTGCACAGTGGTAACAAGGCATGATGGATCCATGTTCTCATTCTGTTTACGCCAAATTCTGACTCTACCATCTGAATGTCTCAACAGAAATCGAGACTCATCAGACCAGGCAACATTTTTCCAGTCTTCAACTGTCCAATTTTGGTGAGCTTGTGCAAATTGTAGCCTCTTTTTCCTATTTGTTGTGGAGATGAGTGGTACCCGGTGGGGTCTTCTGCTGTTGTAGCCCATCCGCCTCAAGGTTGTGTTGTGGCTTCACAAATGCTTTGCTGCATACCTCGGTTGTAACGAATGGTTATTTCAGTTAACGTTGCTCTTCTATCAGCTTGAATCAGTCGGCCCATTCTCCTCTGACCTCTAGCATCAACAAGGCATTTTCGCCCACAGGACTGCCGCATACTGGATGTTTTTCCCTTTTCACACCATTCTTTGTAAACCCTAGAAATGGTTGTGCGTGAAAATCCCAGTAACTGAGCAGATTGTGAAATACTCAGACCGGCCCGTCTGGCACCAACAACCATGCCACGCTCAAAATTGCTTAAATCACCTTTCTTTCCCATTCTGACATTCAGTTTGGAGTTCAGGAGATTGTCTTGACCAGGACCACACCCCTAAATGCATTGAAGCAACTGCCATGTGATTGGTTGATTAGATAATTGCATTAATGAGAAATTGAACAGGTGTTCCTAATAATCCTTTAGGTGAATGCATTTACTCTAGAAACTAACTCTACAACCATGGAAAACCGTAATAGATGGGCCTCTTAACCTTTACGCTGAGGAGAAAATCCAATGCAACTTTGAAGGGACCAAGAGAAACATAATTATGTATTTCTACTCAGCTTGACTTTTAGATGTAATAAAGTAAAATTATCAAATTATTTATTCTTGATGCAAGGAGTAACAGACAATAAAAGTATCTCTCTTTTTATTGACTAACAAGATAGCAAAGCATTTCAATCAAGCTCTTCTTCAGATTCCTGAGCAAGAACAGTTAGTAAAAAAAAAAAAAAAAAACACTTGTACTTGTACATATAGATTATATTAAGCAACATTATATATGCAATATTGCTCTTTGGGGAGGAACTTCATCTTTGAGTTGATGTGAATCTCACAGTTAAATATAAACTATTTAATGTGACAAATGTTGACAATGTTTCTTTTATACTGTCGATGGTTGTGGCCAGGGCCGTAGAGTTCTAGAATCGCCGGTGTCACAGATATGAGGTAGTTCAGGGGGTTTGGGGTCATGCTCCCCCGAGAAAATACATGTCATTTTCAGACATATGAAAATCTCCATCACTCTTTCATTTTTCTCTCAGTCTCTCTACTATGGTCTGTCTTTTCAGATGAGAAGATCTTGGAGCTGTGCAATATCATGGCAGCACTAAAGTAGAGTCAATACTATATTAGAGAATTATTTCACAACCTTTATTATATACACCTCGGGAATATACTGAAGTCTGGACCTCAGGGACTTCATAACTGGCTACAGCCGTGGTTGTGACTGGTTTAGACAAACTAATAGGAAAGAGAGGTGGCATCGCACTTGAAAGTGCTGGAACTGAAGATAAGCTACTTAATGTGAGTTTTTGAATGACTGTGTAGAGCAGATGAATGAGTGAAGCTCTTCCCACATGCAGTGCAGTAATACGGTTTCTCTCCAGTGTGGATCCTCTCGTGTTTTGTTAGGGATCCTGACTGACTGAATCTCTTGTCGCAGTGTGAACACTTGTAAGGTTTCTCTCCAGTGTGAATTCTCTGGTGCTTTTTCAAATCTGAAACCGTGATAAAAGTCTTCCCACATTCAAAGCACACATGATTTCTTACACCAGTGTGTATTTTCTGATGTCCTTGTAAATCCTGCAGACGTGAAAAACTCTTTCCACACAAAGAACATGAATGTGGTTTCTCCTGTGAATGAACTGTCATGTGTCTCCTCAGGACTGAAGCCCACAAAAATGTTTTACCACATTGATCACATTCATGCAGTTTCTCTCCAGTGTGGATGTTCATGTGTTTCTGAAGGGTTCCATGTTGTGTAAAACTCTTTCCACACTGATCACATGAGAACGGTTTCTCTCCAGTGTGGATCTTCATGTGTTTCTGAAGGGTTCCATGTTGTGTAAAACTCTTCCCACGCTGATAACATGTGAATGGTTTCTCTCCAGTGTGGATCTTCATGTGTTCCTGAAGGGTTCCATGCTGTGTAAAACTCTTTCCACACTGATCACATGAGAACGGTTTCTCTCCAGTGTGGATCCTCATGTGTTTCTGAAGGGTTCCATGTTGAGTAAAACTCTTTCCACACTGATCACATGTGAATGGTTTCTCTCCAGTGTGGATCTTCATGTGTTCCTGAAGGTGTCCTTGACGTCTAAAACTCTTCCCACACTGATCACATGTGAACGGTTTCTCTCCAGTGTGGATCTTCATGTGAACCTTAAGATTACGTTTGCATGTGATACTCTTTCCACACTGATCACATGTGAACGGTTTCTCTCCAGTGTGGATCCTCATGTGAACATTGAGATTCTGTTTGTATGTGAAACTCTTTCCACACTGAGTGCAAGTGAAATATTTCTGAGATCTTATTTGATGTTTCTCCACTTCATTCACTTCTTCATTTTCATCCATCGGGCCTGAAATTAAAGTAAAAAAAATGCTCAGTAAATCAATAAAAGAAAAATTATGTAGTGAAAAATATATACAGTATATATAAAACCCAGACGTAATAGCAGAAAGTATTGAGTTTTTTTCAAACAACTTTTATTCAAGATTGATGATTTTGATCCATTATGTCCCTGGAATTTTCCATGAAAGGGGTGCATTAATGTACTCGACATTATTTTTTTATTCATTAGAGTCACAAATCTATAGAGCCCCTAATAATGGGACATTATGATGGGAGAAAAAAATAATATTTCAATGCTTTTGTGTTCTCGTTGTTCCCGCAAGAAACTTTTTGATACTCACAAAACCTTAGAGATATTTGCGAGCAAACGCAAAATTACATGTGGAAACGCAAACGCTTTTGCGAGGGAGATGTAAGGATGTCCTCAGGCACTGGTTCAGGCTTTAGGATTGTCGAATAAAGAAACATTATCAGCATGCTGGTGTAAAACTGTATATTTCTTATCCATTACCACCCATCGCTACCAACCACGGACAGTTAGTATAGTAAAAAATATATGGGAGAGAATTGCAAGTTTGTGACTATATTTTAGGGGAGCAACGGTACATGTATTTATCCCGAACCGTACGGTATGGGCCCGGATTGGGCCCTTGTATACTTGTGATCAACTGACCAAAACGCATCTTAACACCAGCTGTAGACAAAGCCTCACAAATCTTCTTTAATCCTTTTGAACATGTGATTGAAACCAAATGTGAGACATTTAAACTGACCAATCAGCAGATTACAGCTTTCCCACATCGTACTGAAGGTGTGACATTTAGCAAACCTCAGATGTACACACACATCTTGGCCGACAGACCTTTATCACTATCAGCACTTCTTTACGGATCACTAATGGCCCTTGTGGTAAGAAAGAGGGGGTTGGAGCAGGAAAGCAAACGTCTTTGTTCATTTGCAACCCTAAAGAACGCAAAAACAATGAAATATAGTTTTTCCATCACCATGTCCCTTTAGGGGCTCTGAGTAAATCACATTTTTGCAGTGAGAACTATTCAATATTTGATAAACTATGCAACTACCTAAAATAATAATATTTAAAAAATACTTTAAGTCAATGGTTCCAGTTAACTGTCTGGTTACTGACATTCTTCAAAATATCTCCCTTTGTGTTCAGCAGGAGAAAGAAATTCATACAGGTTTGAAACAACTTGAGGGTGAGTAAATGATGACAGAATTTTCATTTTAAAGTGAACTATCCCTTTAAGACATATCCATAATTTTGGTAACATGGTCACGGTAATTGTGAACCAGATGTAAAATAAACAGAAAGAATTGCTCAGATAATACTTATATTGACTTACAGATAACAAACATCCTTGTTAAAAATAATAATAATTGCATCCGGTTCATATTATTTGCTGCTTTAATTCTAATTCACAACTAGATTTGTCCTACTATAACAGATCTAAATCTGATGAACTGCTTTATAACCTTAATGTTCTTCAGCCTCACTAATGAAGAATCAGGAATAAACACCAACCTCTTTGTTCTTCAGTGTGTTTCATTCTGCAGTGTTCTGGATCTCTCATGTTCTCACTGTCCTTCAATAAACTCTGTCTTTGCAGATTTCAGCTCTTCCTGATGGTTTGATGCTCGTCTTCACTTGTAGCTGATGGGAATATTCCAGCATTTATTGGTAAATTGCAGTGGGAGGAGCTTCACTGAAGGAGGAGGGGCTTAATTGAAGGAGGAGGAGCAGATCTGACAAAATCAATAAGAAATCACTTACTGAGTTTATGTTTTTATTCTAATTTACACATTTTAAATGTTTATGGTCACATATGTATCTAGAGAAGTGGAAAAGTGTCAACCACATACTTTATTTCTACATTTATCTTTATTTCTCTCATTAACATATTGGCAATTTTATATTATATATATATAGTATAACAATTAACAGACACCAAATATATATAAGAATAAAAATGAAAGAATAAAAAGATTTGCAAGAAAAAATAAAGCAACAAATGAGTTTCACTTATTTTGTTTATCATATTTTATATGAAACATTTTGCCCACCTATCTAAATGTAGAAAAGAAGGTGAATAAGCCCTATTTCAAAAACGGTGGAGTGTTCCTTTAACCTGTTAAGCTGCAACCCCACTATTGAAAAATACCCAGAAATGGCATACCCAAAGTATGATCTCATTTGAAAGCTGACAGCTGGCTGTTTATTGTAAATGTAGAATTAATTATTGTCATAATGAAAAAAATAGTTATAAATAGCTTCAAAGTTTTTAAAGTTATTAGAAATGTATTTTCATGAAACATCTTCATGGAAATAAAATTGAAGTTGGCATTGTATCAATCTAGAAATGCACTGCAGCTAAAGCCACATGTCTGACTATGTTACTGTATGTTTAAAATCTTAAGATGATAAGTTTAAAACTCTGTATTTAGTTAAATGTTTTTCAAGATCATATAATATGACTATACTTGATTAGACTCTAAAATGCAACTGATCTTCTTATCTTCATCTTTTAAGTATCCATTCAGTCTCAGTCTCTCCTGCACACATTCACACCTCTCCAGCCTGGTTATGGCTCTAAATATGCATTTCTTTTGTCTGCATTAGAATTACTAACGACTGGCTATTCACAGGCTATTCATAGAGTTTCAATCCCTAATTTCTTTTATCAAAGTTCTCAAATGTGAAGTGAGAACTTTGATAAAAGAAATTAGGGATTGAAACTAATTTTCTAGCTGATATGATCCTAGTGATCTGTTGGGTTTATATTCAGTGAGCATATCTGCAATGTATTGAGGTCCTAGGCCATTGAAGGATTTATATACCAGTAATAATACTAATCTTTCTTTCTTTCTGAATAATCTTTTTTTCTTTCTTTCTAACTAATCTTTCTTTCTAACCAATCTTTCTTTCTTGGTTAGAAAGAAAGATTAGTTAGAAAGAAAGAATGAAAGAAATATTAGTTAGAAAGAAAGATGGATTAGTTAGAAAGAAAGAATGATAGATTGTGAAGAAATAAAGAAAGATTAGTTAGAAAGAAAGATAGATTAGTTAGAAATAAAGAAAGGAAGATTACTTAGAAAGAAAGAAAGATAAATTAGAAAGAAAGAGATTTGTTAGAAAGATGGATTAGTTAGAAAGAAAGATTAGTTAGAAAGAAAGAAAAAAGATTAGTTAGAATGAAAGAAATATTAGTCAGAAAGAAAGAAAGAAAGGCAAGTTTATTTATATAGCACATTTCATACACAATGGCAATTCAAAGTGCTTTACATAGAAGAAATTAAAATAATAAAAAGAAATAAGAATAATTAAAACAGTTTAGAAAAATAAAATAAAATACAGTACAAACAGTCGGACGAACAGCGGCACAGTGCTCATTCAGTAAATGCATAGCTAAACAGAAGTGTTTTGAGTCTGGATTTGAATGTGACTACTGTAGGAGCACGTCTGATCTCCTCTGGATTCCAGCATAATAGCTAAAGCGGATTCGCCATGCTTAGAGTGAACCCTTGGTATCTCTAGCTGATATGATCCTAGTGATCTGTTGGGTTTATATTCAGTGAGCATATCTGCAATGTATTGAGGTCCTAGACCATTGAATGATTTATATACCAGTAATAATACTTTAAAATCAATCCTAAATCTAACTGGGAGTCAGTGTAAAGACCTGAGGACTGGTGTGATATGTTCATATTTTCTGGTTCTGCTCAGAATCCTGGCGGCAGCGTTCTGTATGAGCTGCAACTGTCTTATGGTCTTTTTGGGAAGGCCAGTGAGGAGTCCATTACAATAATCCACCCTGCTGGTGATGAAAGCAAGTCTTGTCTGGAAACAAAGCATCTAATTCTTGCAATATTTTTCAGATGATAGTATGCTGATTTAGTTATTGCTTTGACATGACTACTGAAACTAAGGTCTGACTCTAGTGTCACACCAAGATTCCTGACTTGATGTTTAGTTGTTTGACCCCTAGAGTGAAGGTATGCGTTCACCTTGAGAACTTCATCTTTGTTTCCAAACGCAGTGACTTCAGTTTTGTCTTTGTTTAACTGAAGAAAGTTTTGACACATCCAACTGTTGACTTCATCAATGCATTGGCACAGGGAGTCAATGGGGCTGTAATCGTTAGGTGATAGGGCTAAGTAGAGCTGTGTGTCGTCTGCATAGCTGTGGTAAGCGATTTGGTTCTTTCTCATTATTTGGCTCATTGGGAGCATATACAGGTTGAACAGGAGCGGCGCAAGAATTGAGCCTTGAGGGACTCCGCATGTCATGGATGTCCACTCAGACTTATGGTCTCCTATACTCACATAATAACCTCTCCCATCTAAGTATGACCTGAACCATTTTAGGACTATCCCAGAAAGCCCCACCCAGTTTTCCAGCCTGTCCAGAAGTATGTTATGATCGACAGTGTCAAATGCAGCACTGAGGTCGAGTAACACCAGCACTGATAGTTTGCCTGAATCAGTATTTAAGCGAATATCGTTTATTATCTTTATGAGCGCTGTCTCTGTGCTGTGGTGCGGTCGGAAACCAGATTGAAAATCGTCAAAGGATCCATTCGAGCATAAGAATTTGTTTAGCTGATTGAAGACAACTTTTTCAATGATCTTGCCTATGAAAGGAAGATTTGAGATCGGTCTATAGTTGCTTAATATGGTCTTATCCAGATTGCTCTTTTTCAGGAGGGGCTTGACAACTGCAGTTTTCAGGGAGTTTGGAAAACTCCCAGAGAGAATTGAGGCATTTACCACTTCTAGAAGATCTGCTTCTAAACTGTTTAACACACTTTTGAAAAATGATGTGGGAAGTGTGTCAAGAGCACATGTTGATGTTTTAAGGTGCTGTACGGTTTCTTCCAAAATTTTGCCATCGATTTCTTTGAAATCAGACATAGAAACTACTTTCTCAGGTGGTCTGATCTGTCTGACCCCAGCGCAACTCAAAGATGTGCTGATCACCTTTCTGATATTAGTGATTTTCTCAGAGAAGAAAGAAGCAAACTCACTGCACTTGTTCTCTGAGAGCATTTCACTGGGAATCTGGCTTGGGGGGGTTGTCACTCTCTCTACAGTAGCAAAAAGAGTGTGTGTGTTGTTTAAATTGCTGTTTATAATATTTGAGAAGAAAGACTGTCTAGCTTTGCCTAGTTCCATATTGAAAGTGTAGCACACGTGTCAAATAATATTGCACTTGTTACTAATATTACCCTTAGGCCAGTAGGTTCGAATGGAGGTGTAATAAAGACAACACTGGTTAAATAATAAAGGAAATCTTTGTATTTAAATGAACTATTAATGTAATTGTTGATTTTCAAAAGAAACAAATAAAAATAAGATAAAGATCAACAAATTGTCACAGTGATAGGGTCTCAATTCAATTCACAGTAAATGAACAATTTCACTACTCTCTGTTGTTCGTTAAATCAATTGGGTGCACCCTCTAGGCTATAAGGATTCCTAGAATACTAAACCTTCAATATCAATAGCAAATACAACCCCATAAACATTTACTAATGTTTACAATTGTAAAATTGGACAGTTCACTGAATCACATTCAAAAACAAAATGTGTAAACAAACAGTTTAGAAGAAGACAGTTCAATTAAATCAGTTCAAAAGACTCGTTTGAACTGTTCAGTCCAAAAGGATGAGTTCAAAAAGTTCAGTTCAAGTTTGTTTGCAATATTTGATTCAAAAGATTCGATTCAAAAGATTCAGTTCAAAAGATTTAGTTAGGAGAATCCACATTTCCTTAGAATTGTGGAAAAATGATTCTATAGTTCCAAAAAACAAATCAGTTTGTGCATGACAACAAAATACTCTGAGCAGTCTTTCAAAAACAAAACTCATGTTGAAAAAACTAACAGGCACTCAGAACTTTCCTACCCAAATCCACAGATGTTGATGTGAACTCAAATCTTGCATCAATCAATGTTCATCTCGCTGGGAAGGCTCGCCATCTTAGATTGTAATGCTGAAATGAACACAGTTCCAGACAAAAACCTGACCTGCATATGCAACAGGCAGCATTTAGTTCACATCACACATTAAATTCACAGCTAGAACTATTGGTGGAAGTACCTCGATTTTGACGTGTTCACACCCGGAAACTAGGAAAGATTTTAGTTCTAGGAACTCCTTTAGGAGGAACTAATTTACTAATTTACTTAAACCAGCACTATAGGAACTATCCATGACGTTAGTGTTCGCTGTTTGGCCGAACGATAGATGAAGCTCTTAAAGTGCTCTAAAGCGATGTCACACGTTTTTGAAACCACGTTGGTGAAATCTAATGCCGTCAATGGGCCTATTATTCATAACACGCACGCCTGCAAACAGGCGCTGGTTTTACGGTGATGCAAATAAAGAACAAAAGGGAGCTCTATTCTGTAGGTTACATGCCCACTAAAAAGTGTGCACCCCTACACACAGGCACTGTTTCCACTGTTTCAATATTCCCCCGACTCAGACTGGAAGTTTCATAAATGTAGCGTGTGTGCCAACTGTGATGTACAGTACACACCCCTACACACAAACACCGTTTCCTCAGTCTCAATTTTTTCCCCAGCTCGGGAAGTTAAATAATGTAGCGCGTGTGCCTACTGTGATGTATGCACCCCTACACACAACCACTGTTTACACAGTCTTAAACTTCCCCCTAGCTCACGCAGGAAGTTTAATAAACGTAGCGCGTGTGCCTACTGTGATGTATGCACCCCTACACTCACACACTGTTTGAACAGTCTCACAAGCTGGCCGGATGGCCGGGTCCCTAAAACATGGATGTGGCTCTCTCCCCCCTGAGACAGTGGGGAATGCGCATTCTGAATTGCCACAACAACTGGCTCATACTGACTTAGTCAGAGGCGGAGTCTCTTTCTTACAAAGGACTGGCTCCTCTGCCATCTAGAACGCCTTGGGCTCAGAGTGAACCTTGCCAAGAGTACGCTGTCCCCCAGCCAACGTTTCATGTTCCTGGGAACAGTTCTCGACTCGGTACATAGAGCATGCCCCTCACCAGACTGGGCTCTCTCAATCCAGCGTCTTGCTGCCTCGTTTAAAGAGGGCTCTCTCGCGTCCCTCAGAACGTTTCAAAGGGCTCTGGGCCTTATGGCCTCTGCATCGTCAGTACTCCAACTAGGCCTACTGCGTATGCGCCCCCTCCAGCTGTGGCTAAAGCCACAGGTTCCGGCTCATGCGTGGCATTTGGGCCACCTACACATCAGGGTAAACCAGCGTTGTATCAAAGCCCTGGCCCCCTGGAAGGATGCCAGCTAGTACCAGCAGGGCGTGAGCATAAGTCCCGGGGAATGCACATTCTGAACTACCTCGACGACTGGCTCATATTGACTCAGTCAGAGGCGGAGTCCCATGCTCACAAAGCCTGGCTCTTCGGCCATCTAGAATGCCTCGGGCTCAGGGTAAACTTTTCCAAGAGTATACTGTCCACCAGCCAACGAATCACGTTCCTGGGAACAGTTCTTGACTCCGTACATATGAGAGCATGGCCCACACCGGACCGAGCTCTATCAATTCAGTCATTCAAAGAGGGCTCCAGCGTACCCCTCCGAACGTTTCAGAGGATCTTGGGCCTTATGGCTTCGGCATCATCAGTACTCCAACTAGAATAGAAGAATAGAATGAGGCATTTATATAGCGCTTTCATATGTACTACTGTACACCCAAAGCGCTTTACAATCATATCAAGGGATCTCTCCTCAACCACCACCAGTGTGCAGCATCCACTTGGATGATGCGACGGCAGCCACAGTACAACGGCGCCTGTGCGCTCACTACACACCAGCTATAGGTGGAGAGAAGAGAGAGAGTGATAGAGCCAATTCAATGTAAGGGGATTATTAGGAGCCCATGATTGGTAAGGGCCAATGGGTGGAATGTGGCCAGGACACCAGGGTTACACCCCTACTCTTTACGAGAAATGCCATGGGATTTTTAATGACCACAGAGAGTCAGGACCTCGGTTTTACGTCTCATCCGAAGTACGGTGCTCTTTGACAGTATAGTGTCCCCATCACTACACTGGGGCGTTAGGACCCACACAGACCACAGGGTGAGCACCCCCTGCTGGCCTCACTAACACCTCTTCCAGCAGCAACCTGGTTTTCTCAGGAGGTCTCCCATCCAGGTACTAACCAGGCTCAGCCCTGCTTAGCTTCAGTGGGCAACCAGTCTTGGGCTACAGGGTGATATGGCTGCTGATAGGCCTACTAGGCCTACTGCGTATGCGACCTCTTCAGCTGTGGCTAACACCTCAAGTACCACACCATGCATGGCGCTCGGGCCTCGTGAATATCAGGGTGGACCAGCGCTGTATTAAAGCTCTGGATCCCTGGAAAAACACCAGCTGGTACCAGCAGAGTGTGAGCATGCGTTTGGTCTCAGAGAGGAGGGTCATTTCAACAGACGCCTCCAACTTCGGTTGGGGAGCCCTGTACGAGGGCAGGCCTGCCTCTGGCTTCTGGTCGAGCTCGGAGAAACGCCTGCACATCAACTGCCTCGAGATGAGAGCGTTTTTTTCTAGCCCTAAAAACCTTCCTCCCATGTCTTGGTCCGCAGGGACAACATGTCAGTGGTCTCCTACATAAATCGCCAGGGTGGCCTCAGGTCCCGCAACCTGTTCGCCATAGCCACACAGATACTGTTATGGGCTCAAACCAACCTGCGCTCACTCAGGGCAGCTCACGTGCCGGGCACGATGAACATAGGAACAGACATGCTTTCTCAGGGGCAATGTTCCCCCAGAAGAATGGTAACTCCACCCCCAGGCGGTTCTCCTGTTATGGGAGGTTTTTGAGAAGGCAGAAGTAGACCTCTTCGCCTCATAAGACAACAGTCACTGCCCAATCTTCTTTTCAAAGAGCAGGGCCTAGATGGAGAGAACTCGTGCTTGCAGAGCAGGGACCTCTAGGTTGCAAATGTGGACGGAGCGGGATGAGCCCAGGCCAGTGTATAACTCAGGCACACTGTGGGACCCCTCAATTTTTATGTGGGAATACTATTTTATGTCCCTGGCTCTTTCGACCCAGCCCTATATATATAATATTTCTGAGTGGATTTTGTGCTTCACATTTGTATATCATTTTAGACCCGACGTTCCGGTCTGTGATATTCAGACTACTCTGTCATAGTCTCTGGGCTCCCTGGATTCTCAGAGTAGTCACGGGCGAATAGCACAGCGTTTTAAACTGGGTTACCACAGCATTTGCAACGCAGTACGAGAGAACGTTCTCATAAGGGAACGTACTTGGTTACTTACATAACCTCGGTTCCCTTAGAGATAAGGGAACGAGTACTGCGTTGCCTTGCTATTTCGCTCATATCAGGTGTTTTTGCTTCAGTCGATATAGACGAGTTTTCTCAGAATTTATACTCTCCTGCCGCGTCCAATTTGGCGTGCTTGAGTCTGGCAAGGCGCCAAGCGCTCCTGCTCATTCGCCATAGGTTCGTGCAGTTGCCGCAGCACAGCCTAACAGCACGCTTGCACGAGCTGTAATGCTCTCACCTGTGCAGCTGCAATGCATTTTAAAATAAAGGCTTCAATATTCTTGAGAAAAGGAGTTTTCCCACAGCGTTTGCAATGCAGTACTCGTTCCCTTATCTCTAAGGGAACTGAGGTTACGTAAGTAACCAAGTACGTTTTCCTGATTATTTTTGTCTGTTGTTTAACATTTCTATCCTAAAACAGCTGTCAAATATGAAATGTTTAGTTTAGCTTTATTTGATCTCACACTTCATGACGGTTAACTGAAGCGCTAGAACATGCGCTCAGCAGCTTCTGTGAACATAAAGCCTGTCTACTTTAATTTGATTGGTCATCTCAATATTCTGATGTTGATGAGCGGCGACATACCGCAGAGCTCAGATGAGAAGATCTTGGTGCTGTGCAATTTCCTTGCAGCACTAAAGTAGAGTTAATACTATATTAGGGAATTATTTCACAACCTTTGTTAAATACACCTCAGAAATATACTGAAGTCTGGAGCTCGGTGACTTCATAACTGGCTACAGCCGTGGTTGTGGCTGGTTAGACAAGCTAATAGGAAAGAGAGGTGGCATCGCACTTGAAAGTGCTGGAACTGAAGATAAGCTACTTAATGTGAGTTTTTGTGTGACTGTGTAGATTAGATAATTGAGTGAAGCTCTTCCCACATGCAGTGCAGTGATACGGTTTCTCTCCAGTGTGGATCCTCTCGTGTGTTTTCAGATGTCCTGACTGACTGAATCTCTTGTCACAGTGTGAACACTTGTAAGGTTTCTCTCCAGTGTGAATTTTCTGGTGCCGTTTCAAAACTACAGCTGTGATAAAAGTCTTCCCACACTCAAAGCACACATGATTTCTTACACCAGTGTGTATTTTCTGATGTTCTTTTAAACTCTGCAGATGTGAATAACTCTTTCCACACAAAGAACATGAATGTGGTTTCTCCTGTGAATGAACTGTCATGTGTTTCTTCAGGTCTGAAGCCCTCAAAAATGTTTTACCACATTGATCACATTCATGCAGTTTCTCTCCAGTGTGGATGATCATGTGTTCCTGAAGGTGTCCTTGATGTCTAAAACTCTTCCCACACTGATCACATGAGAATGGTTTCTCTCCAGTGTGGATCCTCATGTGAACCTGAAAGTGTCCTTGTTGTGTAAAACCCTTCCCACACTGATCACATGTGAATGGTTTCTCTCCAGTGTGAATCCTCATGTGAACCTGAAACTGTCCTTGTTGTGTAAAACCCTTCCCACACTGATCACATGTGAACGGTTTCTCTCCAGTGTGGATCCTCATGTGAACATTGAGCTTCTGTTTGCGTGTGAAACTCTTTCCACACTGAGTGCAAGTGAAAGATTTCTGAGATCTTCTTTGATGTTTCTCCACTTCATTGACTTCTTCATTCTCATCCATCGGGCCTGAAATTAAAGTTAAAAAAGTTCTCAGTAAATCAATAAAAAAATGTAGTGGAAAAAAATATATAAAACCCAGATGTAATAGCAGAAAGTATTGAAAGTATTTTGATCCATTATGTCCCTGGAATTTTCCATTAAAGGGGTACATTAATGTACTAGACATTATTTTTTATTTATTCATTAGAGACAAATCTATAGAGCCCCTAATAATGGGATATTATGATGGGAGGGAGAAAATATTTCAATGCTTTTGTGTTCCCACAAGAAACTTGTTGATACTTTTGTGCTCTTTGATACCAATCTTTCATTTGAAAGTCACGTGTTTAGCATCTGTAAAACTGCATTTTTCCATCTTAAAAATATATCTAAATTACGTCATATGCTCTCATTGACAAATGCGGAACAATTAGTTCATGCTTTCATGGCATCAAGGCTAGATTAATGTAATGCTCTACTGGGTGGTTGCCCTGCACGCTTAATAAACAAACTACAGCTAGTTCAAAACGCAGCAGCCCGAGTTCTTACCAGAATCAGGAAGTATGACCATATTAGCCCGGTTCTGTCAAAACTGCACTGGCTCCCTATTAAACATAGCATCAATTTTAAAATATTGCTGATTACTTACAAAGCACTGAATGGTTTAGCTCCGCAGTACTTGAGCGAGCTCTTAACACATTATAGTCCTTTAAGTCTATTGCGATCTCAAAATTCCGGCCAGTTGATAATACCTAGAATATCAAAATCGACTGCTGGCGATAGATCCTTTTCTTATTTAGCACCAAAACTTTGGAACAATCTTCCTAACATTGTCCGGGAAGCAGACACACTCTGTCAGTTCAAAGCTAGATTAAAGACATCTCTTTGACATAACATTCACATAATACATTATAGACTTCTATAATTCAATGTTAGGCTGCATAGATTAGGTCAGCTGGAACCAGGAACACTTCCCATAAATCCTGATGTACTTGTTACATCATGAGAAGAATGGCATCTACGCTAATTTTAGTGTCTTTGTTTATCGCGTTTAAAGTCTGTGTAGAGAGAATGGTGTCGTCTTGGCGACCCCTAATTTAATAAAAAATGATCATTGCGACGGAAGCGAATCAATCAAAACTAACTTTAGCTGGAAAATAACTTTATTAAAGAACCGCTATAAAGCCAAAACAATCTCTGTTACCTTAAATTATATGTTTATCTCTGTAAAGCTGCTTTGAAACAATCTACATTGTTAAAAGCACTATAAATGAAGATGACTAGACTTGACTACTCGCAAAACGTTATCAATATTTGCGAGCAAACACAAAAATTTTTGTGGGAAAGCAAACGCTTTTGCGAAGGAGATGTAAAGGTGGTCTCAGGCAGTGGTTCAGGCTTTAGGAAACATTATCAGCATGCTGGTGTAGAACTGTATATTTCTTATCCATTACCACCCATCGCTACCAACCATGGACAGTTAATATACAGGGATTAAAGTGAAAAAAAATCTTCTGACTGAAATTTTTTTTAGGCCAAGTCATATTCCTTTAACTTTTTAAATAGTCGAGACCAATAGCGTTTTAAGGGGAGATGTTTTAAACCGCTTTAATATCGCCAGTAGGCGTATTTTAAAAGCTATTTTAATCTATGAAAACCAGGCAGGGAGCATACTAATATAATTATAATTTGCCTAATATACAGTGCAATGCATAAGTGAATACACCCATGCTAAATTTGACTAAAAAGAGGAATAAAAAATCATCTTTTTGAAATTGAACTTAATGCCTTAATTTAAAAAATTAGGAAAAATCCAACCTTTTAGGACAGCAATTTTCTTTGTGAATGAATAATGTATCGTAAATAAATAAATGTTCTTCCTTAAAATACAGGGTGCATAAGTGTGTACACCCCTATGTTAAATTCCCATAGAGGCAGGCAGATTTTTATTTTTAAAGGCCAGTTACTTCATGGATCCAGGATACTATGCATCCTGATAAAGTTCCCTTGGCCTTTGGAATTAAAATAGCCCCACATCATCACATAGCCTTCACCATACCTAGAGATTGGCATGGAGTACTTTCCATAAGATCATCTCTCAATGCAAATCAAACCAGCTATTAGGCTAACTGAAATAAAACCATGCCAATCTCTAGGTATGGTGAAGGCTATGTGATGATGTGGGGCTATTTTAATTCCAAAGGCCAAGGGAACTTTATCAGGATGCATAGTATCCTAAAAATTAATAAATAAAAAATACTTAAAAATAAAAATCTGCCTGCCTCTATGGGAATTTAACATAGGGGTGTACACACTTATGCACCCTGTATTTTAAGGAAGAACATTTATTTATTTACGATACATTATTCATTCACAACGAAAATTGGTGTCCTAAAAGGTTGGATTTTTCCTAATTTTTTAAATTAAGGCATTAAGTTCAATTTCCAAAATATGATTTTTTATATTTCTCTTTTTAGTCAACTTTAGCATGGGTGTATTAACTTGCATGGGTGTATGCATTGCACTGTATATATATATATATATATATATATATATATATAGGCAAATTATAACACGATTACACAAAATTTGTTAACACACAAGTTACTTTTCTCCTTTACTTAACATAACTTGTAAGAATATGACTAATAGTAAAGACTAGTACTAATAAATAAACATTAGGCCTATGCTAAAGCTATTAAATAGCAGTCCCAAACTAGTTTTTGTTAATACAATGTTGGTATGAGCCACTACAGTCATTTAAAAATATAAAAAATAACACAATTAAAAATAGTGGCATTTTGGGTTACCACAGTTACCATGGTGAATACACAATATTAACAATAACTGTTAATGAAACATGGAAACTGGTGAATAGAATGAGAATCATACCTGCATTACTTTTATTTCGTGTAATTTACAACGTAACGGCGTTGCATGCTCGTAGTTTCTTTTGCACTTGATCAGTGAGGCGATACACCGCGCGCCGCTGCATTTGCGCGTGCTATTGAGTGTGCGCTACGAGAACAGGATAACGGCTGACAGGACAAGAAAGTCCGTTTTTCTGAGGTGAAAAACTTTATTTCAGCGTACACTTATGTCACTGCCTGCCTGGTATTTCTTATTGTGCTGGGTTTTCTGAAGTAGTCATGATTCGCCTCTCATAACATAACATGCTCTAAACACGCACGCAGAGTGGAGGAGGAGGGGCGGGGGCGCAGAGAGCAAGGATCACAGCGCAAATTTGAACTATATCGATGCGATATGGTCTAATTCCATATCGCATTTCAAAAATATATCGATATATTTTTTATATCGATATATATCGCCCAGCCCTACCTGCATTATAAGTGTGTCACTGAAATATAGTTCTACCTCAGCGCTCAGCTGTAGCCTGACATGCACTTTCCGTGAGCTGTAATTGAAAACCCGGAGTGGACCATGAGCGAAGTGATTACAGAGTGCTTAGAGTGGAGAGAGGAACGTGCTTTTGCTCCACTCCAGGCTTTGATCACATCCCCCTCAGCAGGGTGAATTCACCTCGTCTTTCCTTAATTTAAGACCTATTCAAACTAAAATTAAGATATTTATTACACTATTTGAGAAATGAACGCCTATTTACGGCCTTAAAATTATGAAAAGTGAATTTAAGAGTTTAAGGACAGACTGGAACCCGCAATGACGGAAATCCGTCATAGACTTGCTACAATTAACGGAAATCCATCGTAGCGACGGAGAACTTTAATCCCTGTAATATAGTAAAAAATATGTGGGAGCGCAATGCCAGTTTGTGCCTTTATTTTAGAGGCGCAACAATACATGTATTCACACCGAACCGTACGGTACGGATGTCATGGTTCGACGCATGCAGTCGCTCGACGAATACATTAAGTCAAAGGCAATCCAGGCTCAAATCCAGAAGGGGGCGCATGCTTTAATGCAATGCTGTTTGCTAACAGTAAAAAGTGCAGAAGAAGAAGAAATGATTGATCGATAGGTTTACATCGCTCAATCAGTGTTTCAACTGCGGAAAGATATCAATAAAACAGCTTGAGAATAATATCTCACGTAGCACTACATTTACCTCCATAATAACATTTAAAAAATATGCAATAATGCTATAATTTTAACAATCCCTGTTTTTTCACAAACTACACCAAAAATCTTTTTAAATTTGGTGTTTTAGCAAGATAATAACAATATTTTGGAATGTGCTAAACTGTATTAAGACATATCCATAATTTAGTTGCAGTAATTGTGAACCAGATATAAAATAAACAGAAAACAAATGCTCAGATAATACTTATGTTGACTTACAGATAGGGATGGGACGATTACCGTTTCATTATAAACCAAGATAAAATGTACTGACGGTTAGTAATATCGTTTAAAATTTAATTATCATTAAAATCGTGTTTGATTATCGCGATTTTAGATCCTGTTCAGCAAGCAACAGTCTGACGCAGGCGCAGCGCACAATGCTATTTTTTTTATTCAAGAAGGAATGGCGGAAGGCAGTGACCGAGCTCTGGAGATTTTTCAGCCTTTTAAAAGAACCAATTCTGAGGTGTGGTCATATTTTGGCTTTAACAAAAGTCCTGAGGGAAACTTAATCGAGGATGGTCATCCTGTCAGCAGAACATGCACAAGAAAAAGTCGCTGCAATAGGGGGAAACTTCAGATTTGCCGAGTTGCCTTGTGTGACCATCACCGACTGTTTATAGCGAACGCAAGGCAAGTTAACTTTGACCTCAATACCAAAACAACATCTGGGAAATAATTGGGCATAAAATGTTGTTTTAAGTTGAACTATTTAATATCAATCACTTGAAATAAACGTGAAGCTTCCGCGAAGAAAAGTGGCTTATCCAAAGACGAACGAACAAGTTCAAACAAGACTATTAAGAGTGACATTTAAGGGATAATAATTTATATTCATTATACACTTATTACAACAATTTTTTTACCACATAATTATGGGGACATTGAATTGATATTAATGTTTTAAATCTTACTCGGTTACCTAATGTAACCTCGGTTCTCTCTAGAAGAGGGAACGAGTATTGCGTAAATTGCTTACGCTATGAGAAAGTTCTCTTTTCTCGAGATCTGAAGCCAAAAAATGATCCTTAACCCTCTGAGGTCGACAAACGCGCCGGCGCGTTTTGCTGGATTTTCTCCACATTGTAGCACTATAAACTTAAATTTCTCCGTCATTTATGGTCATACAGAAAAAATAAATATAAAAAAAGAATCTGTGGTATTTCTACTTTTGTATGTGTCCACTTCCAATCAAATCAAAACATTGTGCTTTTGTAAAATAAAGAAAATAAACAGTGTGTGCGTTCTGCCTCTCCGTCACGGTGAACTTTTTTTTCTTGAGCACGTCTATAAACTGAAACAAAACTCAGCGAATACTTGTCACACATTTATGAGCCATACACCTTTATAAACATTTAAGTGTGTACTTTTAAATGATCGGATTCAAAACGAAAACAAATATTCTCTGTTTAAGTAATTTGTATAAAACCAACAAGATTTCCAGCTTCTCAAACGCTTCCTAATTATTTTTAATTCGGCCACGCCCACTCGCGCAAAAGATATTCACATGCAAATCTCCACATGGAACGCGATCGCCCTCATTACCTCAACAACAAAACACTTCACTTCACTTTTCGTCGAGTTTGAAAGACGTGCCTGAGCTTACATTGGATTTACATCAGAAGAAGAAGAACGATATTTGAAGACAAGAAAGATAAGGTAAGTAATTCTTACATATTAGTTTGCTATTGTTGCATAAATTTCACATTGCAGTTGAACTGTTGCTAGATATATGGTGAATATTATAATATTTAGACCCGTGTTTACTGTTACTGTGTTTGTGGATATCTGCTCAAACGTAGATAGGCTATGTATATGGTAGGCCTAACCATAATGTTTTATATTTGATTGCAATCGCGTTTTAATGTATCATATTTTTGATCGCGATCGCGTTTTAATGTATCATATTTTTGATCGCGATCGCGTTTGAATGTATCATATTTTGGAAAAGCAAAACGCTCCAAACGGCTTCATGTTTTTACTATTATCTCATTTCATATCATCATAACGAATGGAAACATTTGAAGTAAAATGATAATCAATATATTTTTCTCTAGCTTAGTTGTTACTGAAATCTTTTTGAAAATATATATAGGCTGCTATATTGTTATTATTTTATACAGCACTGCGCATAGCCTATACCTACAAGGCACAACAAACCTGGTGTTCATTATATATTGTTGGAAACATTTGTGTGAGTGTGTGTGTGTATTCTGTGAATTTTAAAAAGCAATTTTAGCAAGAAAAATCTAAAATGTATTCCCAAAATCGTGCAGGCCTTTCTCTTGATATCAGTATGTTCACTTTTTTTTTTTTTCAGGGCCCAGATGCCACTGAGTCCTGCTGACTTCAACATTCACAGTACATGTCTCTGTACATGAACATGGTAAAGTGAAAATCAAACACCTTAGAAAATGAAAGGTATGTACAATGTTTTTAGGAATGGCACAAAGGTCTCTTTCTTCAATAAGTGCTTTTTTGTTGTGTATCTTTGGATTATGTTGTGTTGTAAATAAATCCAAACAATTTTAAAAGCCATTCTTTTTTAAATCTCCTCATTCTTTGTGCAAGGTTGGTCAGAATGATGGGCCCTGATAAGCTCCTAATAGGGCCATTAGGGAGGTTCTTTGTCTTTCTCAGGTGTGGAAAGCTTTCATATTAATGAGGTGATCCGCCCCTTCGCATATTGCTTTCTAACACAAAACACGTCGTAAAATTTTTAAATCAATATATTGTCTTCTCTGAATGAGCAGTCAGGGTGATTCTCACATAGTTTTAGAGCAAATATTCTAGGCTACGTGATACAATTTTCAAAAGTCTTGTGAAGAAATAATCAGTATGGGTTTCATGACCTTATTTCAGTGAGAATTTATTTTTGTATTTTCACAAACCACGCATAAATGTCATTATCTCAAAACTACAAACTTTTACATACATGCTGCTGATATATTATTGTAGCAGAGTTTGTGCTGAATACAGTGTAATTAGACTTTAGCCATGAAAATGTCACAAGTAACAGAAATAACCACAAATGTCAGAGCATGTCAGAACACCTCCAGGACCCAGAAAACAGCTCAGACCTCAGAGGGTTAATTTTGTATTCATTGTCAACGCAGTGCGGTAGCCGGCAGACCATGGCAGACTACATTAGCGTGCTCATTGGCTGCCTCAGCGGCAACTGCTGCAGCCTATCAGTGAGCTCCGAGTGACAACAAAAACCACATGCTGGAGCTGGTGGCCAGTCGGAGAAACGGGCCAGCACATGTAACAAGCACTTCATATAACATAAAGCGGCACCGCCGGTCTATGTATCAATGTAGGCAGTGCAGCCAGCAGCGTGGGCCAGCACAGTACACAAGCACATCATAGGGGAAAATGGAACGGCCTCGCCGGTCCATGTGTAGAGATAATAAAAGAATCCCAGTGCAACTGTAAGGGACAGGCGGCCAGCGGCGCAAGCCAGCACAGGTATACAAGCGCGTTATGGGGATAAAGAGACAGAGCGGCACAGCCGGTCTGTGTATAGAATAATTCTTCCCTTGGTGCTATATACCAGAAATATTAACAGTACTCGAACGTAGTCTGCACATGAGCGACTGGGCAGAGCATACGTATCACTTATACTGATATACTGAAGTTTGGCCTGCAAGGCAGGAGTGGGCCCTGATACCCATGGGGCACTGTAGGTGTTTGGAGGCGTATGCTGCTGCGATCACGTCCACTATCCACCTGGACAGGCTCTGTTTCGAGGCGGCGAGACCTTTGGTGCGCCCTCCGAATGAAACAAAGAGCTGCTCGGAACGCCTAAAGGCGCCTGATGTAGACTCTCAGCGCCCTGACGGGGCATAAGAGGTTGTCACTGTCCTCGCTATCGGACGTTGGCAGAGCCGACAGGGAGATGACTTGCGCTCTAAAGGGGGTACCAATCGCTTTGGGTATGTAACCATGTCTCGGTTTGAGGATGACTTTGGAGTAATTCGGACCAAAGTCAAGACATGCGGGGCTAACAGATAGCGCATGTAGATCACCCACGCGTTTTACTGAAGACAGAGCTATCAGAAAAATGGTTTTGAGCGAAGATATTTCAAATCCACAGAGCAAAGCGGTTCAAAGGGAAAAGCCTTCAGGGCCTCCAGGACCAAGGACAGATCCCACATAGGAACTGAGGGGGGCCGCGGGGGATTCATCCGTCTAGCTCCTCTGAGGAAACGGATGACGAGCTCATTCCTTCCTAATGCGCGAACGCTGCAATAGCCGCCACATACACTTTGAGCGTGGAAGGGGACCTGCCCTTTTCCAACAGCTCTTGTAGGAAGGAGATCACCCGTGGGACCCCGCATGTGCGTGGATCCGAGCTCTTAGTAGCGCAACATTTAGAGAACACAGACCATTTAGCCTTCTCGTGGAAGGAGCTCTAGACTGCGTGATCGTGTTTACGACCCCTTCTGGCAGGACAGCGGGTATCCGTTGATTATCCACGCATGCAGAGACCAGCGCTCTGGATGGGGATGCCAGATCGATCCACCGGCCTGAGAGATCCTTTCTCACCGGGATCGGCCATGGGGCTGAGTGCAACAGCCTCACTAGCTCTGGGTACCAAATTTGGTTCTCCCATCGCGGGGCTATGAGGAGCACTGGAAGGTGCGTTTCCCTGATCCTCCTGATGACCTGTGGTAACAGGGAGACCAAATAGTTAAAAATCGTCCAAATAGTTAAAAATTCGCATCCTCCGACCTCTCAGGGGAGCGAGAGCCGTGTCCATGCACTTTGTGAATGTACGGGGTGCTAAAGACAGGCCAAACGGCAGGACGGTGTACTGATATACCTGACCGTCGAAGGCGAATCTCAAGAATGGCCTGTGACGGGGTATTATCTGGATCTGAAAATAAGCGTCTTTCAGATCGAGGGAGATAAACCAGTCTCTCGGGCGAATCTGCGCGAGGATCTACCTGGTTGTGATCATTTTGAACTGTCTTTTCATAAGAGCTTTGTTCAAATATCTCAGATCCAAAATCGGTCTGAGAGTTCCATCCCTTTTGGGAACGAGAAAATAACGGCTGTAAAAGCCTGACTCGCTCAGGGAAGGCGGTACCGGCTCTATAGCCCTTTTGCACAGGAGTGTCGCTATTTCTGCCCGAAGTAGATGTGCTACTTCCCCATTCACGGTGCAGGCGCTCTTGGTGCTTAGATGCGGCGCCTCGCATGCAGCGATGACTGGCCGCTTTACACACAATGTCCCGGTGGCTTTGGATGGGGAACTTAGAGTGTGGAGTGTGACGCGCGAAGGCGGCGTCGGAGGCGAAATGTCTGTTAGTGTGTGTGAACGCTTGAGGGCGGGCACAGGACTTACATTTGAAACATGACCGGTAGTGAGAGGCCGTGTAACAGAGCGGGCAGTGGGCAGGTGTGAGCACGGAGAAGTGGACACGTGACCTACTTCTAACACTCGAGCGGCTTTTGCCCGCTTTATGAGAGTGGGCTTTGTGCGAGACACGGGATTTATAGTGCTTGTGTGCAGGGGTGAACACAGAAACGTGGGCACATTTACTGCACATGCGGCGCGAGCCGTGCAACCAGACATTATACTCTTTTGAGATTTCTCTGGGGTGCCATAAAACGGTGTTTAGGTGCAGGTGAGCGGGTTGTACAACGCGCTCATTGGCTGCCACATACCATCTACAGTCGCCTTTTTAAGGGGACTGACAGAGCGAGATGCTTTGAAGACTCATATGTTTAGACGCTCATAAATACTCGAGCACCAGGAGTAGGTGTGGGCACTGTTTGTGGGCACGTTCCTACATTTAACACTCGAGCGGCATATGCCAGCTCTAGAGTGGGCACTGCATGAGTGAATGACACAGTGGGAACCGTGCTTATGTGTAGGGGTGAACGCTGGGAGGCGGGCACACACCATCGGCGCCGTAAAAACAGTGTTTTGGTGCAGGCGAGCGGGTTGTACAACGTGCTCGTGGCTGCGGAATACACATCTGCAGTCGCCTTTTTAAGGGGCTCATATAGTTAGACACTCAGCAAATACTCGAGCACCATCATGTGAGTGGGAGGGTGCGAGAGGCGGGTTCGCTTTCTGTATACGAAAAACTGTCGCTTCTCCTAAGCTCGGAGAAGCGAACAGCATACATTTTTTATTTATTTTTATGTTGCGAGAGCCGGGATCGAACACGGGTCTCTAGCGTAAGCCTAAGATTATGGCACTGAGCCACAGGGGGAAACACATTGGCTTTCGGTCAGCGCGAGCATAAGAGAGCGTCATCTTGTTTTGTATCAGCATCTGTTTGCAGGCGTGCGTGTATTATAACAGGCTCGTTTACTGCAATAGTAATATTTCCAGCCGCCTGAACTTAAGAGGGGACTGAGAAATGTGAGAGAATTGGAGGTTGGTCCGGCCTTGGCGGGACTAAAAACACTCTCTCCTCTTTTTGCCTGTGAGTGGGGCGTGCGCGCTGAACATTGCTCGTGACCGTCGCTCTGTCATCCCTTGTGAATGGCGCGATCTGTGCGGCTCAACAAAGGAAGAGAGAGGGAAGAGTAATAGGCGAAAAACAAACGCTTGTGACAGCGTTTGTTTGCAGGCGTGCATGTAAAATAACAGGCTCGTTTACTGCAATATAGATATTTCCAGTCGCCTGAATTTAGGGAGGGGACTGAGAAGGGTTCCCACTCTAAACCAAATGTCAAATTCCCTGACTTTTCCCTGACTTTCATTGACTAAAAAGATGAATTTCCATGACCTATAATGAACGGCAAAACAGGCTGCTGTTTTGCGGAGCACCGAGCTGTTTTGTTTTGTAGAAAGCCTTTCTTTAAAGTGAATTTTGTTTTGTATAAATTGTATTTTAATTTTAATACATTTTTCATCAACCAATTGCCTGTATTTAATAAATGAGAAGCAAATATATAGCAGACAATATAATCATGGAGGCGCGCCGTGGTCACTTGCATTGCACGTCAACTGGAGCACATCTCATCATAAATTAACCGAAACTCGGTGTATGCCTCACATACATGAGAAATACATCTGAAGATAGCTTGGAATGTCTTTAAACGAAACAATTCAAAACGAAAAGAAATAGGCTACTCTCTGATTATGTAATCCATGATGTGGGACCTAATATTCATTTAGCCTATGTGATATTCATGCTTTTTTTCTTACAGTAAAGCACAGTCCACAAACAACCTCCCTATAATAAGTCAAATCTCTGGAGGCATGCTCCAAGCACACTCTCATCTCATCCCTTTTCCCACATTTGTAGTAATGACACTATAACCAAACCGGAAATTGTAACGCGTGCGCACGCAAAACTTTCTCGTACGTACGCAAAAGTTTCTCGTGCGCATATGAAAGTCTGTATTATTCTTTTTTTGCAAAGGTCCCCTCAGGGGTTCCGTAGAAAGATGTGTGAAACAGCACGATAAAAAAAAAAATCGGTATAGAAAAATAACATTTTGATAAATGGAAACTAAAATTTAAAGCAACAAACTAAATTCCCTGATATTCCATGACTTGGACAAAAAAATATATAAAATTCCCTGACTTTCAATGTCTGGAATAGACTTTTTAAAATTCCATGACATTCCAGAAATTCCATGACCCGTGGGAGCCCTGGAGAATGTGTGAGAAATGGCGGTTGTTCCAGTCACGGCGGGACTAAAACACTCTCTGTTCTCCTTCGCCGGTGAGTGACACGCGCGAACGGGGTGCGAGGACAAGGTAGCTTTCTTGTAACGTAAAGAGAGCTCCAAGACCGTCCGCTTCTGCCATCCCTTGTGAGCGGCGCAGTGCACGGCTCGAAGAGAGGGAGAGAGAGCGAGGAAGCTCACTCCGAGCCCGTCCGCTTCTGCATCCCTTGTGAGCGGGGCAGTTACGCGGCTCGAACAGAGGGAGAGAGAGCGAGGAAGCTCACTCCGAGCCCGTCCGCTTCTGCATCCCTTGTGAGCGGGGCAGTTGCGCGGCTCGAACAGAGGGAGCGAGAGCAGGGAAGCTCGTGCGAGGCATTTGAAACAACGCCTCGTAGAAATTTACTCTTTTAGAAGAGAAGAGAAAGTGTGTGTCGCAGCGACGAATACACACAGCAGTGAAAGGATATGTCACCGGATAGCGTAGCTGGCACGGATGGCTGAAGGCGGCGAAGGTGGGCGGCTTCCTCAGGCGCTTTCCTAAGCTGGCTGGTCACTTGATTCAATGGCGGCGGCTCTCAAGATCCAGTGATGCGAAGAGCTTCGCTGAAGACAAGGAAATCAGATTCTCAGCCCGTGAGCCTTCCTTATATACACGCTGGCCACACCCATCCTGATGGTTAGAGGGGTGTGGAGTAGAGCCCGACCGATATATCGGCGGGCCGATATTATCGGCCGATATTCGGCATCTTCCTAACTATCGGTATCGGCATTTATAACGGCAGATAAATTAAAATTTAAAAAAATGCAGCGTGCAGTGATTTATGTAAGGATGGCGCTGCCAATAAAGCACCTAAAAGCTGTTACAAAGAACTGGCAAAAGTGGCAAAAAAATAACAGCGCGTCCGGTGTAGACACAGTGTTAAAGCACAGTGTTAAAGCTCATTCTGCTACGTTACAACATCAAGCAATATTCCAATAATTTATGTAATTATAACACTTTATATAGGGCCATTTTGCATTAAAAGTAGCCAGATGGAGACGCGACACGTTCAGAATTAATACACTTTTAGTAAACTACAGAACAGCGCGAGCGGGAAGTGGCGCAGCTCTCGCGGGCAGAGAACGCGTCCGAGAAACAAAATATAAATAAAGAAAAACGAAATTTAAATAAAGAAATTAAACGAAGTTTAAATAAAGAAATTAAACGAAATTTAAATAAAGAAATTAAACGAAATTTAAATAAAGAAAAACGGAATTTAAATAAAGAAAAACGGAATTTAAATAAAGAAATTAAACGAAATTTAAATAAAGAAAAACAAAATTTAAATAAAGAAAAACGAAATTTAAATAAAGAAAAAGAAATTTAAATAAAGGAAAAAACGAAATTTAAATAAAGAAAAACGAAATTAAGTTAAATTCAAAAACGAGATTAATTTAGATTGATAATAACGGGTAAAAAGGCTAATACATATTGTTTCTATTATTCTATTTTCCACAATGTCAAAGCAACACAGCTTAATCCAAAACACAAACTCAGACATGCACTTCCTCCATACAAACTCCGCTGTTCTGCGCTCTTGCCAGAGAAGACTCTGGAACACTTGCGCGTCGCATGCATGCGTTTTCCACGTGGCTCGAGCCGCGCCGACGCGTGTCTCACGCAGGCAGTGTGCAAACTCCAACCTGTTAACATGGGAGCCGAAATAAAAACGGCCATGCCACGCAGCCAGTGTGTCGCCGGCCTTATTCAAGCGCGAATGAGAACTGTTTCGCGGGGGATCCCAGATGTAAAAAAATAAATAAATAAAAAATATTCGAATGTCAAATTTTCAAATCGAATACCAACCCACCGAATGAATATTCGAATATTTGGGTCCAGCCCTAGTTTCACGTTTAGTACATTTTGCTTACTACTTATTTAAAATAGTATAAAACTACTGTACATATGTAATTATAAACGTTTTCATTATGATATTATTAATTTAACTTTACTAAAAAGATCTGAGCTCTTCCTCCACTGGTAGATATTAGAGAAATTAAGATTAAAAATAGAAGAGTATTTAGAATATAATATAATATAAAATGCAATGCAAACTAGTTTGGTTACAGCTCAAATTCTCATTCTATCATTCACCCTGCCTCCATTACATATCTTTGTCACACAAGTTTTTAATCACCACATTTGAGTTATCATTGCAAAACGTTTATATACTGTATTTATTCTGTTTATACTGTGTATTCTATATTTAGTACCCATCAAAAGTTTGTACACACCAATTGTAAAGTGTGTCCTAACTTACTGTACTATAATACACATAAATAATATTGCTACTGTATTATAATATACACATAAATAATATCGGCCGATATATCGGTATCTGGCTTTTTTTTATCGGTATCGGCGCCCAAAAATCCAAAAATCCTAGAGGTCGGGCTCTAGTGTGGAGGGCGCGATGTCACACGGAGCTCACTGATAGGCTGCTGCAGTTGCCGCTGAGGCAGCCAATGAGCACGCTAATGTAGCCTGCCATGGTCTGCCGGCTGCCGCCCTGTGTTGACAATGAATACAAAATTAAGGATAATTTTTTGGCTTCAGATCTCGAGAAAAGAGAACTTTCCCGTAGCGTAAGTAACTTACGCAATATGAGAGAACCTCTCGTAAGAGAACTTACCTGCAGAGAACCACTTGCTGATAAGTTGGATAAACTACAAGCTGGAAGAAAATCAAAGCTAAATAAGGCTTATGATTTAAGAAAAATGTTGCAAGGTTTAATGGAAACTGTTAAACATTCAGATGTGCAAAATGCTTTTGAAGGTTACATTGCATTGTGTGATGAAATAAGATGCATGCATGGGTCTATACTGAGTTTGTTACCACAGGAGGAAAAAGAAAAAATTTGGTTTAAAGCAAAAATGATGTTTAATGATGAGTTTATTGTCAACATGCAAAGATGGGTTGGAAAACTTGTTTCTGAAAATGATGGTAATGAAAATGGTAATTCTGATGAAGGTGAACATGATGGTATAAATCCAGATGACAGTGTTTCCAAACCGGGTAAAACCAAAAGCAACATCAGTAATAAATCAAGTACCACGTCCTCTGCCCAAATTAAAGCAGCAGCTGAAATAGGTGCAGTAATGGCACGCATGGCAGCTTTGAAGGAGCTACATGCATTAGAGGAAGAGGAGCTTAAAATAAAGAGGAAAAAAGAGCAAATGAAGCTGGAAATAGAGTAAGCTGCATCTACTGCTAAGTTGGCAGTTTTGCAAGCAACTGAAGGACAACATTCCTCTCAAGCATTGTCAAATGGAATGAACTCTTATTTTGAAAGGGAACAAAGAAAACTGGAACAGTTCAACACTCTTAACCCCATGGCAAACCAAACCAGGATGGTTTGGGAAATGCATATTTCATCAACATTGGAGGCCAAGAAAGAATCCGATAAGGAAAGAGCACAAGTGTTGCAACTTGGCTCAAACATTACTTTGGAAAATCAAGCAACTATGCATGGGCAAATATCATCAGGAGATGTTGTGGCTATTATGCAGAAGCAGAATGAAATTACAGCAGCACTTACTCATCAGCAGTGCTTGCTGTCTTTACCTACAAGAGATATTCCCATATTTGAAGGAGATCCATTTCAATATAAGGCTTTCATTAAGGCATTTGAACAAGGAGTGGAGAGTAAAGCTAGTGGAGCGGACTGTTTATACTACTTGGAACAGTTCACTAGAGGGCAGCCAAAGGAACTGGTTCGTAGCTGCCAACACATGTCTCCTGAACGTGGCTATATTGTTGCAAAGGGTCTTCTGAAAGAGAATTTTGGGAATGAGTATAAGATTGCTACTGCATATATAGAAAAGGCTTTATATTGGTCAACCATCAAGTCTGAGGATGTCAGAGCCCTCCAAGCTTATGCATTATTCCTGCGCGGATGTTGTAATGTGATGGAAGAACTTCACTTTATGCAAGAGTTAGATATACCAACTAATATGAAAGTTGTTATTTCCAGGTTGCCTTTCAAACTAAGAGAACGGTGGAGAGCCAAAGCTCATGACATTTGGGAAGCCTCTGATGACAGAGCTCATTTCCCAGACATGGTTGCATTTCTTGAGAGACATGTGAGAATTCTGTCAGACCCAATTTTTGGAGACATTGAAGGTGCAAGCCTACCACAAAGGGCTGTTGGCTTAAACACTTCAAACAACTTTAAGCTACAGTCAAAGAGCAGAATGAAAGGAAGCAGTTTTGCCACTATGGTGACTGAAGTGGATCCTGATGCAAACAAACCCACAGCCAATTGCCTTAAGAAACAGAGCTTGTCTTGTCATTGCTGTGCACGTGCTCATCCTTTAGAGAAATGTCAACAATTTAAAGGTAAGAAGCACAGAGACAAGATCATTTTTCTAAAGGAGAAAGGAATTTGTTTTGGATGCTTGTGTATGGGACATATAAGTAGGGAGTGTGGTAATCGTATGACTTGTGAAGTTTGTGATAAACAGCATCCCACTGTACTCCATATCAGGAAAACTAATGTGGAGTCAGAACAAACTTCTGAGTTACCTGGAGTTAGACCATCAACAGTATCACAGACATGTGGACATACAGGGGCCGGAAAGGACAGTTGTGTTCTTTCTATTGTTCCGGTACAGGTCAAGTCCAAGAAAGGGACTAACATCATACAGACGTATGCATTTTTGGATCCTGGAAGTTCAGCTACATTCTGTTCAGAGGAGCTGATGGAAAGGTTAAACGTTAAAGGAAAAAGGACTAATTTTCTCTTGAAAACGATGGGATATGAAAAGGTTGTTCGAGCATTACTCCTTATATGGTTTGGAGGTGTCTGGTTTGGAGGAAAACAAATTTTATCTTCTCCCTGAAGTCCACACACAGAAAAAGATGCCAGTCACTACAGACAACATTGCTACAACTACAGATGTTAAAGGGTGGCCACATTTGTCAAAAGTTCACATTCCTAGCTTAAGGGCCAATGTTGACATGTTGATAGGAACCAACGCTCCCAAGTTATTGGAACCATGGGAAGTTGTCAACAGCTGTGGAGGTGGACCCTATGCTATAAGGACAGTGTTGGGGTGGGTCATCAACGGTCCTTTAAATGGAAGTGGCAATGCTGTTGAAGTGGAGCGTCCTTCTGTTGTGGTGAATAGGATTTCTGTATCAAACTTGGAGCTTATGCTGAATCAGTATAGTCATAACTTCAGTGAGAAGAACACAGAGGACAAAGAGATGTCTAGAGAGGACTGCAGATTTATGGGAATCATGGAATCTTCTGCAACATTATATGATGAGGGGTACTGGCTGAAGCTGCCTCTTAGGAAACCAGAGATCTTTTTACCAAATAACTTTGCAGTGGCTAAACAAAGAATACTTGGGTTAAAACGGAAGTTTGTGAATAATCCAACTTTGCACAAAGAATATTCCAGCTATCTTAACAAGGTTATTGACAAAGGCTATGCCGAGCAGGTACCTCTGGAGCAGTTGCGGTGTGGAGGTGGTAAGGTGTGGTACATTCCACAACACAGTGTCTACCATCCCAGAAAAGGCTCTTTTTACAAGTGATGTTTGATTGTGGAGCTACCTATAAGGGAACGTCATTAAACAGCTAGTTATTGCAAGGACCAAACCTCACCAGCTCACTCTTAGGAGTTCTCACTCGATTCAGGCAGGAACCTGTAGCAGTAATGGGGGACATACAGGCTATGTTTCATCAAGTGAAGGTGGTAGAACAAGATAGAAATCTTCTTTGTTTCCTCTGGTGGCCAAAAGGGGACTTGAGCAAGGAACTTCAGGACTATAGGATGACTGTACATTTGTTTGGGGCAGTTTCATCACCTAGTTGTGCTAGTTATGCACTAAGGAGAACTGCTACTGACAATCAATCGGACTTTTCTGCTAAGACCGTTCAAGCTGTTCACCAAAACTTCTATGTAGATGACTGTTTGATGAGCATGAGCTCGGAAACGGAGGCCATTCAGATAGTTAAAGAACTCAATGCTCTTTGTGAAAGAGGTGGATTTGTACTGGAGAAATGGATCAGCAATAGCCGGGCAGTTTTGCACACAATTGCAGAAGAACAGCTGGCTAAGGAGTTAAAGGAGTTGAATCTTGATAGAGATAATCTTCCAATGGAAAGAGCTTTAGGTCTACTTTGGTGTGTCGAGTCAGACTCCTTTAAGATCAAAGTCGAAGTGAAACAGCAACCGCTATCCAGACGTGGCATGTTGTCCATCACAAGCTCGGTGTATGATCCTTTGGGTATTTTGGCACGAGTCACTTTGTCTGCAAAGATGATGCAACAGGAGCTCTGCAGGAGAAAGTGTGGATGGGATGATGTCATGCCATCAGATATCTTGACTCAATGGAAGCGGTGGTTGGAAGATATTAAGTTGCTGATTTCATTTAGATTGGACAGATGTATAAGGCCGAAGGATTTTGGAGCACCCATACACAGGCAGTTACATCACTTCGCTGATGCCAGTAAGGATGGCTACGGAACTGTGTCCTACATCAGGCTGCAGAATTGCAGAAACAAAGTTCATGTAGCTTTCCTGTTGGGTAAAGCCAGAGTCGTACCACTGAAGTCTATAACTATTCCACGATTGGAACTAACAGCTGCAGTTGTAGCTGCCAGAGTGGATGTGATGCTGAAGTCAGAGCTTCAATTTAAGTTGGAGGAATCTGTGTTTTGGACGGACAGTACTTCAGTACTTAAGTATATTAATAACAAAGACAAACGATTTCAAACCTTTGTGGCAAACAGGATTACCGCCATAAGAGAGGTTTCTAACCCTTTCCAATGGAGGCACATCAGCTCCAAAGACAACCCTGCTGATATTGCATCCAGAGGAATGAAAGTTCCGGACTTCCTAAAGAATAGCGGTTGGCTGGAGGGTCCAAGGTGTCTTTTGAAGTTGGAGAAAGATTGGCCAGCAAGGTATGACGGTGATATCAGAGTGGACACTGATGATCCAGAGGTCAAAAGAGAAACCTTGGTGAACAGTGTGGTTGACGATACACTTAAAGCTACAGATCGTCTTGCGAGTTATTTTTCAGACTGGAAGAGGCTTAAAGTTGCAGTGGCTTGGTTTCTCAGGCTGAAGACAATGCTGTTGGAGCTCAGCCGTGGAAGAAAGGGTTTGGAGGCCACTGGAAATGTACAGGCTGATCAAAGGGAAAGAGTAAAGGTTACAATTACATCGAAGCATGATATCTTGACACCAGAGGATCTGGAGAAAGCGGAGTTGGCTATTGTTCGCTATTGTCAACAGCAAAGGTTTCAGGATGAAATCACTTCCCTGTTATCTGAGAAGGAAAGAGCACAAGTAAGCAGAGGGATAGTAAGCAGACAAAGTGCCATCTATAAGCTGGATCCGATATTGCAAGATGGACTCCTAAGAGTTGGAGGGAGATTGAGCAAAGGAGCAATGCCATTGGAAACAAAACATCCCCTCATTTTTGCGAAGGAGCAGCATATTTCCAAGCTGATTTTCAAAGATATTCACCAACTATTGGGTCACAGTGGTCGAAATCATTCATTATCTGCACTAAGAAGGAAGTACTGGATAACCAAAGCCAACTCTGCCGTGAGGAAGGTTATTGCTGAATGTAGTTTTTGCAGACGTTACAATGGGAGACTTATGAAGCAAAAGATGGCTGATCTTCCAAAAATGAGAATCGTCCCAGATTTACCTCCATTTACCAACGTTGGAGTAGACTATTTTGGACCTGTGGAAATAAAGAAAGGAAAAACAACTTAAAAACGATATAGAGTAATATTTACCTGCATGGCTTGCAGAGCAATTCATTTGGAGGTGGCCTGTCACTTGAGACTGATGCCTGCATAAATGTATTACGACGGTTTATCAGCAGAAGGGGTCAAGTCACGCATATTACATCAGACAATGGGACAAACTTCGTTGGAGCCGAGAGAGAGTTGAGAGAGGCTCTGGCTGCATTAAATCATGAGAAAATCCAAGGAGCTCTCATTCAAGCTGGGGTTGAATGGAGTTTTAATCCACCGGCGGGATCTCATCATGGTGGAGGTTTGGGAGCGCATGATAAGAATGGTACGCCGCATTCTCAGATCAGTTTTGCACCAGCAGACCTTGGATGATGATGGACTCCACACTATTATGTGTGAAGTGGAAGCCATTCTCAACGATTGTCTTATTACACAGCTATCTGACGATCTAAACGATCTGGAACCTCTCACACCAAACCATCTCCTGCTATTAAAGGGAAAACCAGCTTTGCCACCTGGACATTTTGAACCCTCAGACATGTATTTGAAACGGAGATGGAAACAGGTTCAATATCTTGCAGATTTGTTTTGGAGAAGATGGATCCGAGAGTATCTGCCGTTGTTGCAAGAAAGACAGAAGTGGAGCCAAAGGAAGAGGAGTCTAGTTGCTGAAGATGTGGTAGTTATCATGGATTCAACAGCTTCACGTGGATCTTGGCCGCTTGGCAAAGTGCTGGAAGTGTATCCTGACAAAAGGGGCCTAGTACGTTCTGTCCAGCTAAAAACCAAAACCAATATTATTGAGAGACCTATAGCTAAACTGTGCTTAATAAAAGAGGGGTAGTCTGATTTATGGTGATGTTCATATGCATGGATATTGATGTTTGTTTACATGGCTTTTTATTGTTTATTTGTTTGAATTGTAATGTCTCTGTCATTTACAATTAAGGCGCCGGTGTGTAAGAGCCAATTAGCGCACTTAGTATAAATAGGAATCAATCTTTGGTTCCTTAGATGTTACCCAGAAGCACAAACAGTTTTTGACCACATCCACCTACACACACACACCATACTATACCAGTACAAAGTCACACACGTGTAATGATGTTTGTCTGGAAAACAATGGCGATGGATGAAAATAAACTGAACCCATGGTTTTAACTGCAAATACGACTTGGACTTTCATTCATCAAATAAGGTAAAAGTGCGTCAAATACTCAACCCCCGGGATAACAGCTCAGGGGCTTAAAGCTTGGGCTTGGCCTCTACGCGAATGTTACAGTATGAATTACTGACAGTGAAAAACATTAACTATGGTAATTAGTAGTGATTAGGGCTGTCAACTTTAGACGTTTAGTCGACTAATCGGTCGATGCCGTCTTGGTCGACTGACATTCTCATTGGTCGACCAGTTGCATTTATTTTTTTTTTTTCACCAATAAAGAATTTTTCATTGATTTACTCCTTGATATTTATTTCTTTATAAGCAGTTATATATTACTGTATTCTAAATATAATTAGCCTATGTTTTATCCCCAACTTTAAATGCTTTAATTTAGACTATTTTGTATCAGCGCCACAGTTTAGCGCACCATAGAACACTCGGGAACCGCACCTGTGGCTGCTGCACTGCTGCTTCGCGCTCAGTAAGGAATATAGTAATCTCTATGTGTCTGTCTGTCCGTTTGCATTTTGATTATTTCGAGAACCGTTCATCCAATCGACTTCACAAGGGAGTGCAGTGTCGCAGTTGGTGCAATATAAACAAACACGCGAGACGCGACAAGTTCGGAAAACTAACAGAAACAAACAAAGTTCAGTAAACTACAGAACAGCGCGAGCGGGAAGCGGTGCACCTCACGCGAGCAGGGCTTAGGAAATATTCTCCGAGAACGGACACTGCACTAGTGATATAAAACGCACACAGTCTGTTAACTTAAGCAATACTTTTAAGGTAGTCTAATATTTTTCTGACTAACAAATTACTGACACAGTAAAGGGTAGATTTAAATAAAGAAAAACTAAATTTAAATAAAGAAAAAACTAAATTTAAATAAAGAAAAAACTAAATTTAAATACAGAAAAAACGAAATTTAAATAAAGAAAAATTAAATTTAAATAAAGAAAAAACGAAATTTAAATACAGAAAAAAACTAAATTTAAATAAAGAAAATTTAAATTTAAATAAAGAAAAAATAAATTTAAATAAAGAAAAAACGAAATTTAAATACAGAAAAAAAACGAAATTTAAATAAAGAAAAATTAAATTTAAATAAAGAAAAAACGAAATTTAAATAAAGAAAAACGAAATTTAAATAAAGGAAAACGAAATGTAAATAGGCCTAAAGAAAATCTAAATTTAAATAAAGAAAAAACGAAATTTAAATAAAGAAAAACGAAATTTAAATAAAGGAAAACGAAATGTAAATAGGCCTAAAGAAAATCTAAATTTAAATAAAGAAAACACTCCCGTTGCTGGAACACTCAGGCGTCGGTTCTATTTTTAGCATGCAGGCGTTTTCCGCATGGCTCGAGCTGCGCCTGAGACGAGTGTCTCACGCAGGCAGTGTGCAAACTCCAACCTGATAACATGGGAGCCGAAATAAAAACAGACACGCCACGCAGCTGAGACTCTCACGCCAGCAGCCAGTGTGTCGCAGGCCTTATTCAAGCGCGAATGAGAACCGTTTCGCGGGGGATCCCAGGTGTCAATAAAAAAACTAAATGTCAAAACATCGCGTCTTTTTTTTTTTTTTAGTCGACTAATCGTTGCGCAGAACAGGACTTTGGTCGACTAAGCATTTCTTTGGTTGACTACAGCCCTAGTAGTGATGTGATGTCTTCTATATGCGTTATATTTTTGTATATTGTATAATAAAGTACACAACCAAGCAATGAAAAAAGCTTGTAATTAAGAACGTAACATTGACTTGCCTGTCGAGAAGAAAGCAGGCAACTTCAGCGTCTCTTTTGAAAGCTTTCTGCTGCATTAGCTCATTATAATGCATTAGCATTATATCCCGACATTAGGGCTGGATATATATATTAGCATATCGATATAGTTCAAATTTACGCTGTGATCCTTGCTCCAAGCAAGCTGCGTTCTGACCCGGAGCTCTCTGCACTGCTGGCCGCGCCCCCGCCACCGCCCCTCCTTTTCCACTCTGCGTGCGTGTTTAGAGCAGGTTATGTTATGAGAGGCAAATCACGACTACTTCAGAAAACCCAACACAATGGGAACTACCAGGCAGTGACATAAGTGTAGGCTGAAATAAAGTTGTTCACCTCAGAAAAACGGACTTTCTTGTCCTGTCAGCCGTTATACTCGTAGCGCACACTCAATTGCACGCGCAAATGTGACGGCGCGCGCTGTTTATCGCCTCACAAAATATTGTTAAAGTGAAAAAGAAAATACGAGCATGCAATGCCGTTACGTTGTAAATTACACGAAATAAAAGTAATGCAGGTATGGTTTTCATTCAATTCACCAGGAGCAGTTTCCATGTTTCAAACTTTCTTGTTAGTATTGTGTATTCACCATGGTAACTGTCGTTTCCGTATTAACCCCAAAATGCAATTTTTTATATTTTTAAATGACTGTAGTGGCTCATACCAACATTGTATTAACAAAAACTAGTTTGGGACTGCTATTTAATAGCTTTAGCATAGGCCTAATGTTTATTTATTAGTACATAGTCATTACTATTAGTCATATTCTTACAATTTGACAATTTGTTAAGTAAAGGGGGACAGTACTTGTGTGTGTGTGTTAACAAATTTTGTGTAAACGTGTTATAATTTGCCTATATATATATAAAAATATTGGGATATATATCATACATTTATATTCAGCCTAAATATATCGGGATATGACTTTTGGTCCCTACCCGACATTAACCCTTGTTTTTGTAATCTCCGCTCACGTTTCGTTTTATGGTCTATTTTGGACTTTTTTCGACGATGAGGACTCCTTATCCTGTGACTCGGCATATGTATGAATGAACGGTGTGTAAATAACCGTGCAGTGCAGCCTTTTAAACTTGCCGGGGCTGCTCCTCCGCTAATGCTGGTTTCAGTCACGTGACGCTGGTTCTGAACGAAACGCGTTGTGGAAACGCATTGGCCTAGTACTTTTTGTCCCTCTCTGCTATTATAGTTTTTCAAGATGGCGGAACTACATGGAAGCCTCCGTGGACCTACCCATCCCATGTATATAAAGATAAATAAATATATAATATATAGAAGATATAAATCTAATAAATTCTTTGTTTACAAGGATAAGTCAAATAATTAGCAGAGGTATTTGTACACCATTGAGGACATATTTATGAATAAAACTATTCATTTTAGATAATAAAATACCTAAAAAGTTACACATTGTCCCTTTCAGTATTAAGAATAAAAAAAGATTAAAACATAAAAATATATTTACAGATTTGCAAGAAACTAATGGCGCACCAATACAGTTAACTCAACTTGTTTTTGTTTATTGTGTTGCATATAAAACATAGCCTAGTTCATAATAGATTATATTGAAATAAAAACCATTTAAAAACCATAACTTACCTATATCTTGCAGATGTCACAATAGCTGATCGTGTCGTTTGCTCAAATCTGTAAGCTTAATCAATGTGTGAATTTACAGATCTGAAGACATCAGCATAATGAATGAGGAGAAAACAGGATTTATTGACATGAAATAAAGAGGCTTTTCAGCTGCTCTGATAATAGTGATGACCCATAGAATATCAATACTCATTCAACAAGAATGTAGAGAATACAAGAATGATACAGTAAAATATAACAACAGTAATATAAATGTAAATATAAAGACAGCCGCTGATGACATTATCAACCCTTGTAATTTGTCCATATGAATCTGATTCCCTAATAACTTCTTAACAACAAAGTAGTTCGCTATAACATCTTACCGTGTTGTTGTATGGGAAAAGAAAAAGACACACGATGAAAACCTTTCTGAAAAGACCACGTAAAATGTTGAGTAACCGTGTAAACTGTACAGTAGCGTGCGAACTATTTACCTCAAAAGACTCACGCGACGGTGAAAGTGGTGACGTCATCACCGCGAGACGATCAAAAATTAATTTTTAAGCATAACTTTTCTCCACACAATAGGCTACGTGCACGTAGCCTATTCTGTAATTTGGAACAACAAATATATTACATTTAAAAACAAATCTTTATTTTAAAGAGACTGGTACAATAACGGTATAATTTTGGTCAGACAGTTATTATACTTTTATCAGGCATGTTTTTAAAAGTCTCTTCTGCTTAAAAAGGCTGCATAAAAAAATAAATAAAAAAAAAACAGTAATGTTGTGAAATGTTATTACAATTAACAACAACAAAAAAATATGTATATGTCAATATATAGTAAAGTTTAATTTGTTCCTGACCAAAGCTGAATTTTGGCAGCATTACTCCAATCTTCAGTGTCAAATGATCCTTCAGAAATCATTCTTTCTAATATGACGATTTGATGCTCAAAAAAAATTCAAAAGAATACATTTATTTCAGGATTCTTTGATTAATAGAAAGTTACAAAGAACAGAAATTTAAATCTTTTGTAATAATCAATACCATTCAAAAGTTTGGGATCAGTAAGAAATTGTATTTATTTTTTGGCTGGGGAAAGAAACAAAATAAATCAATTGGAAATCAATGAATCCGTAAAATGGGAGCATCAACATGTGAATAACTACTCAAACCCAAAATTGTATCAATTTATTTAGAGATTTCTGTAACTTATCCAACCATACACAAAACAGATCAGACATCCAAGAAATGCATGCTTACTCAAAATGACATTACACTAAACATGATGCAAGTAGTTTTACATTTTGTTTACCCAGAAAACTAACATATCTAGCATGAAGTTTTGTTCTAGCATTAGCCTTACCTAAAGTTTTCATAGCCATACTTGCACCACTTAAATCATTGTCAAGGACACAGCCAAGATAATTAACACTATTTCTGTTTGATATTACACAATCCCCTACCTTGACAGACAGGTTAGGAACCTTGTTCAGTTTACTTTTAGACTCACATAACATGATCCCGTTTTTTACCTAAATGCAATAAGAGTTTATTTTCAGAGAGCCAGTCTCCTACTTTATATAACTCCTCATATCACTTGTATTTTACTGACATCCTCGTCTGAAACCAGTAAAGCAGAGAACAAATTACAGTCACAAACTGCTTGCATATCATTTATGTATAGGAGGAATAAAAAGGGGCGTAATACACTTCCGTCCTTCGGATGAGACGTAAAACCGAGGTCCTGACTCTCTGTGGTCATTAAAAATCCCAGGATGTCTTTTGAAAGAGTAGCCCAAGAATTTGCCCATTGGCCTCTATCCATTATGGCCACCTAATCATCCTCATATAGTGACTGGCTTCATCACTGTCTCCTCGCCACCAATAAACCGGTGTGTGGTGGCCGTTCTGGCGCAATATGGCTGCTGTCGCATCATCCAGGTGGATGATGCACATTAGTGATGCACTCTATGTAAAGTGCTTTAAGTGTCGAGAAAAGCAATATATAAATGTATTGAATTATTATTATTAATTCCCTGGGGAACTCCATTATTAATAATTGTTTATTCAGAGAGAAACCCATCAATTTCTACACTTTGAATTCTCCCAGTTTAATAAAAGTTCAACCAGGCTATCAGCATACTTGGAAAAAACATGACACTTAATTTATCTTACAGTACTGAATGATTCACTGTCAAAAGCTTTTTGGAGATCCAAGAATGGATAAAAAAACCTTGGGAGAACCCAGGCTCAGTCGGGAGAACTGGCCAACGAGCGAACAGTGAATGATTATGATCCAGGCAGCATTACAGGTCAGAAGTCAGATTGGATCAGAACATTCAGAATATTTATCAGATTTGC
Organism: Scardinius erythrophthalmus; assembly: GCF_964197995.2. NCBI lineage: Eukaryota > Metazoa > Chordata > Actinopteri > Cypriniformes > Leuciscidae > Scardinius > Scardinius erythrophthalmus. The sequence continues at coordinate 3,860,129 of NC_138234.1, read as the reverse complement.
CAGAGTCATCACGCCGGTATTGAGATGAGTTTGTTGAGGATCAGTGCCGATGGCTGTCGTGTCGATGAGGCCTTCACAGGGCTGATGAAGCTGGCACTTCAGGGATCCGTCATGGATGGGTCCAGGTGCAAGTCCACCATTTGATCTGGATACGATCGGGATCCGGCTGACTTCAGGAGACGGGAAAGACTGGTTGACACTTCAGGATTGCATTGTCATCATGTCCAGGTGCAGGTCCTTCATCAGATCTGGATACGGCTTTGATCCGGCTGACTGCGGTAAACCTCGGATAAACAGAGAGACTAATATTAGCGTAGACGCCATCCTTCTTATGATGTAACGAGTACATCAGGAGTTATGGGGAGTGTTCCCGGTTCTGGCTGACCTAATCTATGCAGCCTAACATTGAATTATAGAAGAGAGAGATAGATAGAGAGAGAGAGAGAGAGAGAGAGAGAGAGAGAGAGACTTTATTTATCCCGAGGGAAATTCAAGTACCCAGTAGCATACGAAAACATACATAAATCAAACATACATTAAACCTATTAAAATAAAATAAAAATAAAATTAACTTAACATAACACAATAGCCACAATAAACAGTGCAAAACAGTAAACAGTGCAAATTGAGATAAAGAGTGCAGAGGGAGGTAGAAATTATCCAATTGTCTATTGTCCTCCCTGTCATGACTAGGAGCTGTTGTACAGTCTGATGGTCAGTGGGACGAACGAGTTTTTAAATCTGTTGGTGGAGCTGGGCTAGGACAGCAGTCTGCCACTGAACACACTCCTCTGCCCGATGAAGGTGTTGTGCAGAGGGTGGTGGATGTTGTCCAGTTTGGACAGCAGTTTGTCCAGGGTCCTTCTTTCTGCCACTGTCACCAGAGAGTCCTGCTCAGAGCCCACTACTGAGCCAGCTCTCCTTACCAGTCTGTCCAGTCGACCAGCGTCTTTCTTGTTGCTTCCTCCCCAACAAACTACAGCATAAAAGAGGACGCTGGCCACCACAGACTGGTAAAACATCTGCAGTAGTTTTTTGCAAATGTTGAAGGACCCCAGCCTTCTCAGGAAGTACAGACGGCTCTGCCCTTTCCTGCGGAGAGAGACCATATTTGCTGTCCAATCCAGCTTGTCATCCAGTAGAAGCCCCAGATATCTTTAAGTCCTGACCACCTCCACATTAACCCCCTCGATGGACACAGGCTGGAGATATGGTTTCTTCCTTCTTGGTCTTAGACAAGTTCAGCTGCAGATGGTTGCTCCTGCACCACCTCACGAAGTCAATCAATCAATCAAAAATTATTTATAAAGCACTTTAAAATCCAAAATGGACACAAAGTGCTGTACAGTAAAATCATAAATGCATAAAAAATACATAAAAATTACATAAGATACATAAAGTCCTCAACTAGGCTCCTGCTCTTCTTCCTGTTCAGGATGTCCTTGACATTACTGGTGATCCACGGCTTGTTGTTGGGGAAGCAGCGTACAGTTCTAGTGGGGACCACCACGTCCATGCAGAAGTTCAGGCAGTAAGCAGTGCAGTGTCACGATCCACACTCAAGGAAACACAGGAAGATCCAATAGTGCAGTATGTAATTTTAATAGGGAAATCCGTAATTCATAAACAGTCCAGGCAGGGGTCAAAATCCATAAAGCAATCCAAAAAAGGGACAAAACAAGAACAGGTAAGACATTGCAGAAAACAGACCTCAAAGTGGTGTGATGAATAACAAGGACTCCGTGACACATACTAAACAGACAGGGTATATATACACAGGGAAATGACAATGCTAATGGGGAACAGGCTGAGTGCAATGATCAGTGATAAGGGACAGCTGAGTGCAATGAAAAGACAAGGATCATGGGGGATGTAGTTCATGAGTGTGATGGACACAGTGGGGAAGGAGGACATAGTGGTGACCCAAGGAACATAAACCAGACACTGTGACGTGCAGTGAGTGACCCCCCTCGATGTCCTCGCCATGTGCTTCCTGCAGGACGCTCCAGTCAGTACATTCAAAACAGTCTCTCAGAGTCTCCGCAACCTCAGGAGACCATTTCCTGAAGGAGTGTTTGGTTGTGGACTGTTGTGTTTACAGTCTCGCAATGGTGGAGTGGATTACATCACAGGCAGTTTCTGCGTACGCACGCGGAGAGACGTACACAACAACAGCAATGGCGTGGGAGAACTCTCTATTGAAATATTCACCAAGGAACACTCAGGTAAGATGACGTAACAACAGAAAAAAGCAGACAACGACCAATTTCAGCCGACAGTGCGGAACACACTGAGGAAACACAGTCGGCCGACGCACAAAAACTGCCCGACAGCCGACCGTCGGCTTGGTGTGTTCCAGGCTTTAGATATCTTTAACCCTTGGGCTGCATTATATATTTGACACCGTTGAGTGCGTTAGGGGACAAAAATGTCCACTCTAAACACTGCCATAAAACTATTATATAATATAATTTTTTTCCACTTTGACTGAATTCAATATTTTAACCAGCATCAGTCCTCATCATACATACCACATATTTATTTAATTTCAGGATTTTAACCCTTTAAATTCCAGTTTTGGTGACGGTACCCTCAATTTTATAAGAGGAAAAAACACAAAAATGTAATTATTTTCCATATAGTAAATGCAAATTGAAAACCTTGGCTTTGGATTATCACAGTCTTGAATATGTAAAAGATTAGCAGCAAAAACAATTTTGGTGCATTTTTATTTTTTGTGCTACATCAGATTAAAATAAAAAAAACCCATTCAGCGCATTAAGGGACAAAAATGTCCACTCTAAACACTGCCATAAAACTATTATATATTATAATTTTTTTCCACTTTGACTGAGTTCAATATTTTAACCAGCATCAGTCCTCATCATACATACCACATATTTATTCAATTTCAGGATTTTAACCCTTTAAATTCCAGTTTTGGTGACCGTACCCTCAATTTTGAAAAAATCTCAATCTAAAATCTAATATCAAAAAAATCAAACCGAAAGAAAACAATGCCGTAAGAAGCGCTTTCTCTCTCTTGTGCGCGCGCGCGCGCTCACACACACACACACACACACACACACACACAGAGAGAGAGAGAGAGAGAGAGAGAGAGAGAGAGAGAGAGAGAGAGAGAGAGAGAGAGAGAGAGAGAGAGAGAGAGAGAGAGAGAGAGAGAGAGAGAGAGAGAGAGAGAGAGAGAGAGAGAGAGAGAGAGTAAAACATGACTTTCAGGATATTGTGATTTTTGTCACTCGCCTAAACACCATGCATTACGGCCCTACACACACACACACACACACACACACACACACACACACACAGAGGGAGAGAGAGAGTAAAACATGACTTTCAGGATATTGTGATTTTTGTCACTCGCCTAAACACCATGCATTACGGCCCTACACACACACACACAATTTTTGTCAACGCAGACACACATCGCTCTCAGACATACACACACACACACACACACACACAGAGAGAGAGAGAGAGAGAGAGAGAGAGTAAAACATGACTTTCAGGATATTGTGATTTTTGACACTCGCCTAAACACCATGCATTACGGCCCTACACACACACACACACACACACACACACACACACACACAATTTTTGTCAACGCAGACACACATCGCTCTCAGACATCCACACACACACACACACACACACACACAGAGAGAGAGAGAGAGAGAGAGAGAGAGAGAGAGAGAGAGAGAGAGAGAGAGAGAGAGAGAGAGAGAGAGAGAGAGAGAGAGAGAGAGAGAGAGAGAGAGAGAGAGAGAGAGAGAGAGAGAGAGAGAGAGAGAGAGAGAGAGAGAGAGAGAGAGAGAGAGAGAGAGAGAGAGAGAGAGTAAAACATGACTTTCAGGATATTGTGATTTTTGTCACTCGCCTAAACACCATGCATTACGGCCCCACACACACACACACACACACAATTTTTGTCAACGCAGACACACATTGCTCTCAGACATCCACACATACTCGGAAACATAATTTTTAGATCTTTGAACCATTCAAATCCTTCATGCACAGTCAAGTGCCCCTATAGTGGAAACCAGGAAAATAGCGTGCATTTCCCCCTATAGGGAATACACATGTAGTGATGTCATCTGGTAAAATACACTATATAATGCAAATATAATGCCTTTGCTTCAAAATGAAAGAATGTTTCAACATAAATCATGATTTATGTATTAATGACGGCCCCGGCTTTAAACGACGTTTTAATGGGAGTCAATGGGACATTTTTGTCCCTTATGGTACTGAATGGTGCTATTTGTTCTACACCGTGTGTGTTATACATATTTTAATTTTTTTTTTTCAAAATTTGTAAATTTATGCAAAAAGTCACAACTGTGGCAAATTACATACCATTGGCATTAAAGGTGCATTGCGCAAGTCTCTGAGTTTTTGCAGAACTATGCCCCCTCTGGCGACAAGCGAAACTGCAATATAGGCAATTTAATAGGCCCAGTCTCAAATTCCGACCCGAATCCCTCTTATTTATTTTACTGTACAGGATTATAGAGGCAATCGCAGTGATCAGAGAAGGGCTCATTCAGCCCATCAGGCAATTGTTCAAGCATGTATGGGTTAGAAAAACGGGCATTTTTAACATGAAATGTTGCGCAATGCACCTTTAAAACAGCCAAAATGGTCAAAGAAATAAAAATGAAAAGGACAAAAATGTCCCTAATGCAGCCTAAGGGTTAAAATTAAGAAATTATTTATTCTTGATGCAAGAAAGAGCAGACAATAAAAATGGACAATAAAAGTTTAATATTTGATGCAGCAAATACAAAAAGAAAGTAAAACTGGAAACAAATAAGACTGTTCTCTCTCTTCATTGACTAACAAGATAATAAAGCATCTCAATCAGCCTCTTCTTCAGCTTCCTGAGCAAGAACAGTTAGTAAAAAATGTTTTAAAAAAAAAACTTGTACTTTTAAACATAGATTATATCAATTATATATGTGATAATTCTATAGGGCTGGTCTGAATACCATTTTCTGAGCTTCGAAGCTTCGGTGGTAATGAACGTTGAATATTCGAATGTTCCATTTCTAGCATTCACGCGTTTTCCGCAGGCAGTGTGCAAACTCTAACCTGTTAACATGGAAGCCAAAATAAAAACGGCCACGCAGCCAGTGTGTCGCCGGCCTTATTCAAGCGCGAATGAGAACCATTTCGCGAGGGATCCCAGGGTCCAGCGGTCTATATGGCTCTTTGGGTAATTTTGTTTTTTATTTTATTTTCTGGTTAAGACAAGCTAATATGAAAAGAGATGTGGCATCGCACTTGAAAGTGCTGAAACTGAAGATAAGCTAGTAAGTAAGTAAGTAAAATTTATTTATATAGCACTTTTCACAGATAGACATCACAAAGTGCTTCACAGTAAAATGTAAAACAAGAACAATTTAAATACATTCCACAAAATACAAACAGCAAACACAACAAACAACCATAAAAACCCCTCGACTAACCAAAAGCCTGCTTGAAGAGCAAGGTCTTCAGTTGTTTTTTAAAAGAATCAACTGAGTTTGCGCAACGTAGAACAAGAGGCAAAGCATTCCATAGCCTGGGAGCGACAGCCTGGAATGACTGGTCCCCTCTAGTTTTAAAATGAGTGCGTGGAACAACTAATAGCATCTGATCTGAAGACCTGAGACTCCGGGTAGGAGTGTGAAGCTGTATCAGGTCAGTGATGTAGGTAGGGACTTGGCCATGCAAGACTCTAAAGGTAAGAACCAGGATTTTAAAATGAATTCTATACTGGACTGGTAACCAGTGGAGTGATGCTAAAACAGGTGTGATGTGTTCTCTTTTCTTAACGTGGGTTAAAAGCCTTGCTGCAGAGTTCTGAACAGCCTGGAGACGATGAAGTTCCTTCTTACTCAAACACGTAAAAAGACTGTTACAGTAGTCTAAACGGGAGGAGATGAAAGCATGAATAATCATCTCTAACTCACCTTTAGTCACAAATGATCTTAATTTGGAAATGTTCCTCAGTTGAAAGAAGCAGTTTCTAACTAATTGTTTAGAATGAAGCTCCAAGGACATAGCTGACTCGAAGACAACACCTAAGCTCCTGAGGCTCGGTTGGACAGACGAGCCTAAGTCGCCAATATATTGTATTATTTTTGGGATTTTAATTTCAGGGGCAATGATTAGTGTTTCTGTTTTGTCAGAATTCAGAAGCAAAAAGTTGTCACATAACCACTGTTTAATACTAGTCAGACAGTTAATTAGAGAAGACAATTTAAACAACTCAGTTTCCTTAAAGGAGCAATACAGTTGGATATCATCCGCATATAGGTGGTAAGATATGTCGCTAAACTGACTAATAACCTGACCAAGAGGAAATATATACAAGAGGAACAAGATAGGACCCAAGACAGAACCCTGAGGTACCCCACACGACAACTCAGCAGTTTCAGACATGATCTGATTCACATTAACACTAAAACTTCTACCAGACAGGTAGGATGAAAACCATTTTAAAACTGATCCCGACATACCAACCAGATCACGAAGTCTATTAATCATAATATTATGATCAATTGTGTCAAAAGCTGATGAAAGGTCCAATAAGACCAACACTGTATATTTTTTAGAGTCAGCTGACATCATAATATCGTTTGAAACTTTAAGTAACGCCGTTTCTGTGGAATGTTTTTTGCGAAAACCAGACTGGAATTTGTCAAATAACTCATGTTTCTCTAGAAAAAGGGTGAGTTTTTCTGCTACAACTTTTTCTAGAATTTTAGACATGAAAGGAAGCTTCGAAATTGGTCTATAGTTTTTCGGTTGTAGCGGATCCAAATTTGTTTTTTTAAGTACTGGCTTAACAACAGCATGTTTAAAAAAGACAGGAACGACACCATTTAAGAGTGAAGAATTAAGCATCTCAACAATACAGGGGCCAATGGAGTCAAAAACTTGTAAAAATAGCACAGTCGGGACAACATCCATAGGACAAAATGATGATTTCATATAATGTAACAGAGAGGTGATGTCATGTAACGTCACAGGTGTAAAGGTGGACCAACAATGGGCAGGAGACAAGTCACAGGCAAAGTTCTGAGCCAATGATGGGGCAATGTTAGCCCTAACATCTCTGATCTTATTAACAAAAAAGTTGAGGAATTCATTACAGTCTGATCTAGATAACACAGTTGTTTGAGAGCTGGTTGGAGAAACTATTGTATTAATGGTGTCAAATAAGATTTTGGGATTATGCTTATTCGAACAAATTAGTTGTGAAAAAAAGCACATTCTCGCCTTTTTCAACATCTCATTCAAGGTGACCATTAGATCTTTAAGATGGAGCCTGTGAACCTCGAGTTTAGAAGATTTCCAAAGACGCTCCACTTTTCTACAATTTCTCCTAAAACTTAAGATAGCTTCATTAATCCATGGACAGGCTTTTTTGTGGGAGACTGTGCTCAATTTAATTGGTGCTACTTTATCTAAAATCGATAAGCACTGACCATTAAAAGATCGGATAAATTCATCAACATCAGTGCATTCCATCAGAGAACATGGGTCAAACAAGGCAGAGAACCTCTCTGCAGTGTCTTGATTAATAATCCGCCTTTGTGTCATAATTCTCTGGGGCGGAGGATCTTGAGGAAAGTTAATATTAAAAAACACACAGCTATGGTCACTCACATGTACATCTTCCACATGAGTATTTACTATGTCTAGACCAAGAGAAAAAACAAGGTCCAGGGTGTGACCCTTACTGTGCGTGGGTCCAGAAACATGCTGAATGAAATTAAAAGAGTCTGTAATAGAAAGGAGATTAGCAGCTGTGTTGCATGTAAAATCATCAATATGCAAGTTAAAGTCCCCAATAATTAAAACCTTCTCAAGTTTGATGATAGATGATAAAAAATCAGTAAAGTCAGTAAGAAAGACACCTGCAGGGCCAGGAGGGCGGTAAATTAACACACTGTAAAAAGCATTAGAAGAGCCTACTTTAAGCATTTGAGATTCAAAAGAGGAAAAAAAATCTGAGTTAATCACTCTACACATGAAACTGTCACGCTGCACAACAGCAAGCCCACCACCACGACGTGCCAATCGGGGTATCCCAGTAACAGAACAGCCAGTAGGACAGATCTCGTTTAGGTGAATAAACTCATTTTCCCTTTGCCACGTTTCCGTAAGAAACATAAAATCAATATTCTTGCTCATAAAAAGCTCGTTGAGAATAAACGATTTATTAGAGATGGAACGGGCATTAAGCAAGGCAAAGTGGAGTAATGTAACGTTCGGCAGGCCGGCGTCAAAAACAGCTGATTGAGACGGAACTGACCGTAAACAGCTGACACAGTCACGAGGTCTCCAGTTGCGGCAAATTGTCAGTCGCTGGTCAGACAGCACAGTAAACATCGGTAACGGCAAGTCCACCACGATCCCATCAACAAATTGCTGGTGCACGCGAGGTTCACATCCAACCGGTAGAGGTATCGCGGGGTGTTGGTGCTGAGGAGCATTTTCACCCGTATTTAGGGGGAAAACTGGTCGCAGCCACCGGAATCGTTCACCGCGATATGACCCGAGCACCCCCGTCCAGGATTGGCGTCTTCTCTTAACTTGAACGCCAGCTCTGCAGCCCCTTCTCTTCGGTCTCTTCTTAGGATTCCCAGGTCCCCTGGTTGTAAACAGGAGCCGGTACTCAGGTGATGAGGGAGGACGCACGAACGGGGGCGGAAAGGTTTGTCTGAAACTTTCCCAACTTTCAAATTGTCGTTCCATAGACACTCTGATGTCCAACAACGTGCGTCGATCATAAGTCCGAGCAGCAGAGACACAATAGTCAGACGATAGGGTTGATATGGCAACATATAGGGTGAGTACTAACGTAAAGAGATTACACAAATGCGATGCAGCAACGGCCAAGCCAAACACAGGCGCCATTTTGGTGATTAGTGATCTTTGGTGATCTATAAGCTAGTGTGCTCCAAAAAAAAAAAAAACTCTTAAAGCTACTTAATGTGAGTTTTTGTATGTCTGTTTAGATGAGATGATTGAGTGAAGCTCTTCCCACATGCAGTGCAGTGATACGGTTTCTCTCCAGTGTGGATCCTCTCATGTTTTTTCAAGGATCCTGACAAATTGAATCTCTTGTCGCAGTGTGAACACTTGTAAGGTTTCTCTCCAGTGTGGATCCTCTCATGTTTTTTCAGATGTCCTGACTCACTGAATCTCTTGTTGCAGTGTGAACACTTGTAAGGTTTCTCTCCAGTGTGAATTCTCTGGTGCCGTTTCAAAACTACAGCTGTGATAAAAGTCTTCTCACACTCAAAGCACATATGATTTCTTACACCAGTGTGTATTTTCTGATGTTCTTTTAAACCCTCCAGACGTAAAAAACTCTTTCCACACAAAGAACATGAATGTGGTTTCTCCTGTGAATGAACTGTCATGTGTCTCTTCAGGTTTGAACCCCTTAAAAATGTTTTGCCACATTGATCACATTCATGCAGTTTCTCTCCAGTGTGGATCCTCAAGTGTTCCTGAAGGTTTCCTTGTTGTGTAAAACTCTTCCCACACTGATCACATGTGAACGGTTTCTCTCCAGTGTGGATCATCATGTGAACCTTTAGACTCTGTTTGCATGTGAAACTCTTTCCACACTGAGTGCAAGTGAAAGATTTATGAGATCTTTGATGTTTCTCCACTTCATTCACTTCTTCATTCTCATCCATCGGGCCTGAAATTAAAGTTAAAAAAGTGCTCAGTAAATCAATAAAAGAAAAATTATGTAGTGAAAAAAACTAGATCACAAGTGGACTTGATAAACACTGGTGTAAACCATAGACAGTATATGAACTGGACACAGCGACACCATAGGTTTCAACGGAGAGAAGTGAAGCAAATTAGAAGCACGCACTTCCTGATGGCTGAGCGAACTGCACAAAACTCAAACTGAGCTTGACGACGTAGATGTGACGTGAGCAACCCGTCTGTCTTCTAGTAGCTGTGCCAAGAGAAATCTGAATCATTCCCTTCCGAATCTTGCAGAAACAGAGAGCGTGAGTAGGAGGTGTCCATGAGCTTGGAGCAGGAGCAACTTTATGACTCTCTATGGGCTTCTCCCTAGACTTTATCAGACTTCATGCCTCCACGTCCCACCGATTGCCCGCGAGCTTCTCCTCCTGTCTATACGGTAATTTCCAGAGAGTCGCAATCGTTAGCCTACTTTTACAAAAACTGTTTCTACGGGGCCGTAACGTAAGATACAAGGTAATGGAGCCTTTTATACATTGTCATGTTTCTTTAGAAATAAACAATGGAAAAATGGAGTCTTTAAACGCCTCAGATGTAAAGTTATTCACTGTCAAAGTGACGCCAAAATGAATGGGAGTCAATGGAATGCTAACAGCAGGTGAAGGCTTGATAGCCAATGGCGGCCGCCGGGGGTGGTACGGAAATTGAGCGCTGGATTGACTCCCTGGTGTAAACAGGGTCTAAAACAATTTGAGCTTGTCCACTTTTGACCACTTCCAGAGGTAGTGAAAACACATTCAACCGGATTGCTTTGGTAGTGTAGACGCTCATGTGGTCGAGTGTGTTCAAACAGACACAAATGCGTAAACATTATGGGAAGCGCTGTAGCCAGACGGCATTTAAACTTTGTTGGCTGAAGACCCAAGTTTGGTTTGAAGAAGGAAAACTCTGTGTTTGACGTGGACTTGCAGCTTTAAGAGCAGAAACAAAACTCTTCATCTATTCTTCTGTCTGTCTCTGGTCATGCTCACATGCAAATTGCATGAGCTTATTTCACCCATTATATTGAAAGCCTGTACATTTACCTGCCCATAGACCGTCCCCTCAAAGAAACAGAACAAAAGTGGTTGAAAGAGATGGATTTGAAACACCAGGTGTAAACGGGAATGGGCCCTTGTATACTTGTGATCAACTGACCAAAACGCATCTTAACACCAGCTGTAGACAAAGCCTCACAATCTTCTTTAATCCTTTTGAACATGTGATTGAAACCAAATGTGAGACATTTAAACTGACCAATCAGCAGATTACAGCTTTCCCACATCGTACTGAAGGTGTGACATTTAGCAAACCTCAGATGTACACACACATCTTGGCCGACAGACCTTTATCACTATCAGCACTTCTTTACGGATCACTAATGGCCCTTGTGGTAAGAAAGAGGGGGTTGGAGCAGGAAAGCAAACGTCTTTGTTCATTTGCAACCCTAAAGAACGCAAAAACAATGAAATATAGTTTTTCCATCACCATGTCCCTTTAGGAGCTCTGAGTAAATCACATTTTTGTAGTGAGAACTATTAAATATTTGATAAACTATGCAACTACCTAAAATATTAACATTTTAAATACACAATAATGCTATAATTTTAACACTCCCTGTTTTTACACAAACTAAACCACGTGTAGCAAAGTCTATTTATTTGATAATTGTTTTTAAATGTCTTGTTTTAGCAAGATAATAACAATATTTTGGAATGCGCAAAAACTGTATTAAAGGGCACCTATTATGCAAAATTCACTTTTACATGGTGTTTGAACATAAATGTGTGTTGGCAGTGTGTGAGCAAAACCACCCTAGAATGATAAAAATCCACCCAGTAGTTTTTTTACTATCTCAATAAATCATAAGCACTGTCTCAGAACACCCTGTTCTAGATTTCCCTCATTGTGACGTAGAAATGAGCTAAGCCCCACCGACGTGTTTGATTGACATCTGGTTTTGGCATAGACCCCGCCCTCGGTGATCTGTTCTGTACACCATCGCCATTGTTTCAACGACAGCCGGTAATGTCTTTTAAGAAGTGTAGGTGTTCTGTTGTGGGATGTAAGAATGGACATACTAGTCTTCACTGACATCAGAGCCACTGAAAACGCAGCGGATGGATTTTATTTATGAAGAAAAGGCGCCACTTAAACTTCCTAAATACAAGAATCATTTTCTGACTGACTGTTTAGTGAACGAAGGTCAAAGTTAATCCTCAAGTGTGGATCGTTGCCTACAGTTCGCGATCCAACGTCACCTCCAGAAGAAGTAAGTGTATTTTATTATTTTTGAGCAAATAGTCATTTCAATCGATGTCAGCCAGTTTAACAACAAATGCATCTAAAGCTATTTATTGTCGTCTTCATAGGATGTCTCAACAAACAACGTCAGACAGTTTTATGTCACGTACATTATTTTTTGCAGCAATAACAAATGTAAAATGAATACCTCTATCTCCTTAGACAGTATATAAACGTCTATCTCCCTGCAGCATATGTTTTCTGGTTCTGTAACGTTAGCCATCTTCTCATACTTGCCACATAAGCGTGTGTGTAAGTTAGTTTCAAAAAATTGCGCGAAAGTTATCACAATTTGTGTGTGTGTTGCACATCCATAATTGCAAAGGGGACGCGATTAAAACTTTGTAAGTAGGCCTACATAAATGCATCAAATAACCATTCCCGAGACGTTTAGTCCATTCTCATTCGTGTTTATTCTGTGCCGGAGTCTCTTCATCATCTGGGTCCAACAGGGCAGGGATTATGCAGCTCATTTACATTTAAGGTGGTACACACCAAAACAGCTCTTTTTAAAACAGGCCCCAAAAATGACATTTTCAAATGGTTATAATAAATTAACTGTGGGGTATTTTGTGCTGAAACTTCACAAATACATTCTGGGGACACCCAAGACCAATATTACATCTTGTAAAAAGGGGCATAATAGGTGCCCTTTAAGACATATCCATAATTTGGTTGCAGTAATTGTGAACCAGATGTAAAATAAACAGAAATAAATACTCAGATAATACTAATATTGACTTACAGATAACAAACATCCTTGTTTAAAAAAAAATGTTTGCACCCGGTTCATATTATTTGCTGCTTTAATTATAATTCACAACTATTTTTCCTACTATAACAGAGCTAAATCTGATGAACTGCTTTATGACCTTAATGTTCTTCAGCCTCACTAATGAAGAATCAGGAATAAACACCAACCTCTTTGTTCTTCAGTGTGTTTCATTCTGCAGTGTTCTGGATCTCTCATGTTCTCACTGTCCTTCAATAAACTCTGTCTTTGCAGATTTCAGCTCTTCCTGATGGTTTGATGCTCGTCTTCACTTGTAGCTGATGGGAATATTCCAGCATTTATTGGTGAATTGCAGTGGGAGGAGCTTCACTGAAGGAGGAGGAGCTTCACTGAAGGAGGAGGAGCAGATCCGTCAAAATCAAGAAATCGTGCACTTACTGAGTTTTTTATTCTAAGTCACACATTTTAATTATTTATGATGACATATCTATCTTATTTATCCATCTATCTATCTATCCATCTAGAGAAGTAACTTTTAAGTAAATTAATGGAAAAGTTTCAACCTCAGACTTTATTCCTACATTTATCTTACCTCTCATTAACATATTGACAAAATATATATAAAAAAATTAAGGAGTATAAAAATTAACAGACACCAAATATATGAAAGAATAAAGATGAAAGAATAAATCTTAGAAAAATACACTTACAGATTTGCAAGAAACAAATAAAGCAACAATTGAGTTTCACTTATTTTGCTTTTGTTTATCATATTTTATATGAAACGTGTTTAAATCCAGATTATTGAGATAAACAGTGTAATGAAACTTATATCTTGCAGATGTCACAATAACTGATCCATCGTGTCGTTTGCTCAAATCTGTGGACAATAAAATGACCTTAATGTGTGAATTTACAGATCTGAAGACATCAGCATAATGAATGAGGAGAAAACAGGATCTATTGACATGAAATAAAGAGGCTTTTCAGCTGCTCTGATAATAGTGATGAGCCATAGACTATCAATACTCATTCAACAAGCCATTCAGGATCAGAAGATCATCTCACTTTATTATAAGTATTTGCTGCTAGAAACAGATTGTTTGAGTCAGAATATCTGCTGAAAGACTATTAAAATGCTTTAAAATGATTATTATTTCTCAAATGACACAGAAAACATAGTAATAATATAAAGACAGACACTATGACACCCATCTTTATCAACCATTGTAATTTGTCTATATATGAATCTAAATATAGTTTGATTTCCTAATAACAACAAAGTAGTTCGCTAACATCTTACCGTTTTGTATGTGAAGAGAAACCAAATCATGAAGACTGTATTTTAGTTAGCAGACACACGAATCGCGCAATGTTTTACTCTTCAGTTAATTCTTAGCAGTGTTCTTGCGAGTAATTCTCAGAGGCTTGATAAATACGGGCCCAGACCTTTATCACTATCAGCACTTCTACCTTTACCCAGGGCTCGACATTAACGCTTGTACGGGACAAGTGGATCTTTTGAAAGAACAAGTAAAAGAGAATTTTACTTGCCCGACCTAACAAGTAGCCTGATTAAAACGTTCCACATTTGGATTGGCCAAATGTGGAAGGGAGACGCTTTAAAAATGGGGATACCAACAACATTCCAAGTAAGTGAAAGTTTCAACTGGTCCGGATCATTTAGGGGATCTACAGCTTTATACAAGGCACCATCAAATATATCTTGAACAGCTTTTGGCCCTGGTCCATTTGTAATCCAACGCTGATCTAAATGTTGAATCTAACATCTTTTCTTCCAATTGTTTTCTAATTGATACTTTCATAAAAATGTCACCTGATTTAACAAGTGAGTTCATATCCCCGGGTTCAGACCCACATGAGGCACAGCTGGGATTTCATTTCCGAAGTAATGATGACATTCAGGGCAGATTTACATAATCTCAAAAGAGTTGCAGTCAGATTTTAAAAAACGTACATAGGCTACTGGCTTCCCTTACAAAAAGAATTTTATTCAAGAGTGCTATTAGTTTACTTCTTTTAAACTAAAAATAAGAAAGTATACTTTTAGTCTACTTTTTATGTACTTCTCAGAAATATACTTCAAATTCCACTTAAGTATACTTGACTTATACTGACAGAAAAGTGTAAGTATATGTGGCCTGTACTTGTTGATCGAGATATACTTAAAAGTATAATTAAGTATTCTAAGTATTCTTGGCTTGTACTTGTGTTTACTATTTTGATTGAGTAGCTTATTAAATACTTTTTTTTAACATAATATTACTCACTGTCTTATAAACTAACATGTTCAAGTCTATATAGTAACAAGCTTTCGGGTGGAATAGTATATAGAGTAAATAAAATAAGCATGGAACTGAACTAGCTCTTGTACACAGCGATAATAATTCCCTTATGAAAAATAAGTTTATTCAAGTGTTCTATTACTATACTTCTTTTCAACTAAAAAGAAGAAAGCATACTTTGTCTACATTTTATATACTTCTCAGAAATATACTTAATTAAACTTAAGTGTACTTGACTTGTACTGAGAGAAAAGTCCAAGTATATTTGGCCTGTACTTGTACTCAATCTTTTGATCGAGATATACTTAAAAGTTTAATTATTCAAAGTATACTTGGCTTGTAGTTGTGTTAACTCTTTTGATCGAGTAGCCAGATACTTTTTTTATTTAAGCAGTCTATATAAAATATACTTTTTTTTAAATACTATTTTTGATTAAAATATTCATATAAAACAGATATGTTTCTAACTCTGCGTATCTGAATTTTTGGGTAGGCTAGTCCACTGGTAGTGCACATAGGAATTTACTTTAATACTACTTTACTCTTCACTCCATTGACTGAATTTTCCAGCTATCCATGTTTTCTCTGTTATACGGTAGGGGGCGCTATGACACATCTTCTAGTACAGAATCTCCGGATCAAAACACAGGAGAAGAAGAAACTGAAACAAGTGATAGAAGATTGCCCACTCAAATGTAAAATAATGTGATCATTAAACAGCTTGTACATCAAAACTGCTTAATGTTTCCAAATGAAATGAAGTGTAACCCATAAAGAGAAAACGACTGTGAAGCTTTGGGGGTGTTGGACTCAATCTACTCCACCTGTGTTTGATCACATTTCTGAATCTGATCAAGGCGTAGTCTTTGACAAAAATGAGATTTTCTCATCTTTTTTGTTTAAAATGTTGCCTTTATTTATGAAACTTAACAACATTCAAGTGTTGATAAAAAAGGATGCATGAAGCTAATAAAATGTTTTTAAAATTAAAGTGCAGTTAAAGGTATTTTTCAAGTATAAAAAATAACATTTGAACATAGTAGTATAGGCCTACTGCAAGTGCAAAAAATATATATAAATAGTAAACTATAAGTATAATGTTAAGTTCACTTAAAGAAAACTTGCAGTATAAAACTACTAAACTAGTAGTTTACTGAGAGTATACTTCAAAGTTGCTACAAGTATTAAAATAGTTTTAAAATAGTAAACTACCAGTATACCCATAAGTTCACTTGCGATACGAATGAGAAACATAATTATGAACTAGTTGTGCACTTAAAGTTTACTACTGTTACACTTATAGTACACTTAAACATATACTTTTATATACTAAAAGTGGGCCAATTTAGTCCCAAGCGGTATTAAAACAGTACACTTACAAGTTTACTACTAGTACATGTTGACATTAATATACTTACTACATAATGTATACTTAAAAATATACTTGAACATTACTTACGTATACTTCATAAAATGAACTTTAAGTATACTTCTTTTTCGTAATGGTTGGCTTTTGGCTTGCTTATATTCAACAATATTATTGATCTGCCTTACTTACGGTGGACGATGACGTAATTTTTCTTCTAGAAACAATCTTTGTTGTATTATTTTCATGTTAAAACTGTGAAGCTGCTTTGATACAATCTGTATTATAAAAAAAACTCTATATTAAAAAAAATTGACTTGACTACTGGGTACTCCATTGGATCCTTCTGGACAATGTAGATTAATTAGGTCTAATAAAACACTAAGGGCAGATTCTGTTGTTGTGGTGTGCCTAAGACCATAACATAAAATTGATAATAGGGATTCTTCATGACTAATCTTAGCACTGGGGTAGATCTTCTCTCCACTGCAATCTTGTGCATCACCAACTGCTGCTGAATTCATCTACAAGAATTGTGGAAAATAAAATAATATGATTTTGTAAACATATATATTTTAATCTTACAATCATACAAACATGTCTGATTTCTTGGTTAGCCTAGAAGTAAAATAAAAAGTGTACAGTAAGTCCCCTAAAAGTCCCGAATGGCCGCTGGACATCCTGTGAACATCTTCACGAACGTCCGCTAGACATCAAGAGGACGCGAAAAATGGACGTTCGGGGGACGTTCACAGAGGCCATTTAGGGGACGTTCTGGGGACCTTTTTTTGTTAGCTGGGTTAATACTTGGTGCAGCAAATACAAAAGGTAAAATTGGAAACAAATGTAATTTTTTATGATTTCTGTAGATTAGGAATTATATTTCGTACTCATTTGCCTTAATTGCATATTACATCATCCTTGATCAGTTTAATTCTCTCTACAACATTTCTGAAGACCCAAGTTTGATTTGAAGACAAAAAACATCTCTGATACGTATGTAACCCTCGTTCCTTGAGGAGGGAAATGGCAACATTACATCAGTGAATGAAGAAATGGAGGTTTCGCTTAGAAGCCTATCACCTTCGAGTTCTACAAAACGAGCCAATGGCAAGGGAAATGCCATGGGTCTGCGGAATTTGTATAGTGCAACTCCGCCCCACTGTTGTGCCTGAACGCGTTCATTGAACGATAGTACATGAACTCATTCATATTTTGGGCGAACATGAACTGAACGTACTGTATTACTGCCTGATGAAGGTTACTGTGAACTTGTTCATTCTGGTGTCTGTGAACGCCACGCTCTCTCAGCTTGACTTCGTTCAATAGGATGCCAGATTTCTATAGAGTCTTCCAGGCGCAAACCTGGCTAAAACACACCATAAACAGGCCTTAATATGTAGAGGAAAAAACACCCAATCTGGCAACACCAGCCACCAGTGTCGCACCACCGCATGCGTAATCAAAACAAAAAGCAGCATGTACGCGACATCGCGGCAAAGCAGCAAGGAGGCGGTGATGAACATTTAAACGAGTTTTATGACGAGGTCGGTGAGGATGGGAAAAATCTTACATTTCTGAGCAAACTTTGCCCGCCGGCTTTCAAATAGAAAATCTACACTTGTTGAACCGCTGCCTGGTATATTTTTCCAGGATTCCAGTATTCCTTTTTAGTATGTTCTGAAATGGAATTTGAAATGGAAAATTATTAAAATTGAAAAACATTTGCACCCTAAGGACTACTGTTTTCGCCATGATGTCATGTATTGTCGGCACCTGTGCCCGTTAGTCCCTGATTAGTTTACCTTATACACCTGTGTCTAGTTAGTTTCCTCCTGTGTATTTATATTCCCTGTTCTGTTCAGTCCTTTGTCGGTTCTTGTTTGTGTTGAACGTGGTTGTGTCTGTCCTGCCCGTGTTAATTTAAATAAACACTGTTGTTACCCTGATCGTCGTCTTGTGCCTTCAACGACCACCTACAGTGTGACAGAAGAACCGACCTCTGAAAAAACGAGAAAAAGAAAAATGGACTCACCAGCACTGCGCCTCCTTCTCCTCCGTGAAAACCTTAAGTGGCTGGGGTACCTGGCCTGGGAGCTCTGGAACGGAAGCATCACCCTTCACAGCCAGCGAGCCCGAGGCGCCCACGGAGATCATAGAGAAACCAGAGCCGAAGAACATCAAGGCCCCGGAGTGGACGCAGGCAGGTCAGTCCACCTCAGAGCCAGGCGTGGAGTGCAGCTCATCCTCTGCGCCCTGGCCTTCCCCTCCACCAGCTTGGCGTGAGGCCGAGCCCCCGGCTGCACCTCAGGCCTCCAGGTCCATATCTCTACCTCGGCCTGTCAGCCCCGTCACCATCGCCTCTGCTCACCGTTCCCCCATCGCCTCCGCAGCTAGTCTGCCCGGAAGCTCCACTGGGCTCCCTCGTCTCTCCAGGTCAGCCTCCGGAGGTCGACGCCCAGCTTCCACATCGGACTTCCAGGAATCCGGCTACGCCTACACCCTGCACCCCTACAGCTTCATCGGACTCCTCCCTTCCTCCGACCTCCCTGTCATCCTCGCTCACCACATCGTCGCCCCGGTCATCCAAGTCTTTGTCATCGCCTCAGTCCCATGAGTCAGCGGCTCATCGCCAGCCTTCCAAGCCTGCGATGTCGCCCTGGTCCGTCAGCCTTTCTATTCCTTCAGTTCCTCTGCCACTCACCATGGTTCCACCTCCGCCGATCGGTCCCAGGGTTCCACTCTGTCAAGACTACTCCCTGGTTCCTCCCGCCGTCAGCTCCACCATGGTCTACGACAACTCCTCATCACCATCCGTCACCAGCTCCACGCCCTCCAAAGCCTTCGCCCTTTTTTCTATGTTTTTTTTCTTTTGTCGTCATTACAGCATGAGGACGCACCTATCCGAGGGGGGCGTTATATCACCATGATGTCATGTATTGTTGGCACCTGTGCTCGTTAGTCCCTGATTAGTTTACCTTCTACACCTGTGTCTAGTTAGTTTCCTCCTGTGTGTTTATACTCCCTGTTGTGTTCAGTCCTTTGTCGGTTCTCGTTTGTGTTGAACGTGGTTGTGTCTGTCCTGCCTGGGTAAGTTTAAATAAACACTTCACTTCAACCTTCAACGACCACCTACAGCGTGACAAATGTCTTGTTTTTCTTTGAATAATTCCTCATTAAAAAAAGACCATTCAAGCAGCACGTTTCTCCTCATGTTTTTGAGAATATACTGCAAGTGTGAAAGCTGCAGCTGCTACTAGTGTGGACTAAATGGACAGCAACAAAGTGTCAAAACAACAATGGGGAAATACTTTCCCCTCAATGCTAATGTAAACCATGGTTGGATAAGGATTCAAATTTGGATATGAAGATGAAATCTGACCCCCCAGTGCAGGAGGAACTCAGGGTCTAAGAAGAACTCATCTGAGTGAAATGGCGCACACATCCAGTCTGTGGAATGGAATGGCGCAGCAAGTGATGACACCGAGCAGGTCCTACTTACTGGCGAGTACATGAGAGGACACTGGCTCTACCCGGAGATTATAGAATCTCGCGAAAGTGTTGGGTTTCGCCCAGCCTGCAGCTCTGCAGATGTCTGTTAGCAAGGCGCCATGCGCTAGGGCCCAGGAGGAAGCCACACTCCTGGTGGAGTGGAGTGTGCCTTCACTCCTAGGGGGCATGGACGATCCTGCATCTGGTAAGCCAATAAAATGGCATCCACTATCCAGTGAGACAACCTTTGCTTGGAGAGAGCCTTTCCCTTCAGCTTCCCACCATAACAGACAAATTGCTGGACTGAGGTCCTGAAACACTGCGTTTTGTGTACGTTAACACGAAGAGCGTACTGGACAGAGCAGTGCCAAGGCTGGGTCTGCCTCCTCCGAGGGCAGCGCTTGCAGGTTCACAACCTGATCCCTGAAAGGAGTGGTAGGAACCTTGGGCCTAAATTCTAGGCACGCTTTGTCAACTGAAAATGCCTGCAGGTCCCCTGCCCTCTTGATGGAGGCCAAAGTGACCAGGAGCGCTGTCTTCATAGACAGGAACTTAAGCTCCACTGATTGCAATGGCTCAAAGGGAGCTCTCTGCAGGGCTGATAAGACCACTGCGAGGTCCCAGGAGGATATAAGAGGAGAGCGAGGAGGATTTAGTCTTCTTGCCCCCCTCAGGAACCTGATGACTGGGTCATGCTGTCCCACCATTTTCAACTCCACAAGGTCATGGTGCACAGAGATTGCAGCCACGTAAACCTTCAGGGTGGAAGGAGAGCATGGACCCGGCAGTGCATTTTCTGGGGTCTTCACTGCGAGAAGAACACCAGGAGACGAAGAGGTTCCACTTCAACGCAGTTTACGCAGTCAACGCAGACATGCAGTCATAGTTGTGTCTCGTGGACAGGGCCCTAGCGGAATTAATGCGTCCCATCCAGGACCACCTTTCGATGTGGCGATGGAAATCACCTCATCATCTGCAGTGCCAAACGAGACACAGGGAGTGTCATAAGATTGTCCCGTGATCTCGGCTTAAACACTCGCGGGTTGCGGTGCACAAGAAGGGGGTGTGGCCCGAGGAAGAATCGTCGGGGCTTTATTCCACACCGTCACCTTCAGGTTACCCTGGCCACCAGCCAAAGTATCACCTGTCACAGAAGCGATGGGTTGGGGTTTGGTAGAGGGGACTCTACCTCTATGGAGGTCATTGAGTCTTGACCGCAGCACCGCGATGGTCATGTTCACACAATGAGAACATGACTCGTCCACAAACGCTGCCTGAGCGTGATCTAAACCCAAACACGCTAGGCAGCGATTGTGGCCATCAGATGCCAAAACGAACCGACCGCACCCAGAAGTGCATGGGAGAGACATCTTTAAAAAGACATGCCACGCGCAAGATCTTTTGTGAGTGAGAGGATAAAGCTCAGCAGAGTGACATCTTTAAAAAGTGCTGAGTACTGAAGCGCCCAAGGAGAAGCACACACACTGTTGGCAGATCACTGCACAGATCAGCAGCAGGCAATGTGATCTTACTGGAATGTGTTGTTTCATCAACACACTGGAGAGCCGACTGTCTCATAGTGGCAGAGTTGCGCTATGCAAATTTCGCAGAGCCATGGCATTTCCCTTGCCAGTTGCTCGTTTTTCTAGAACTCGAAGATGATAGACTTCTAAGCGATACCCCCATCACGTCATTCACTCACATTGCATCTGGACAGAAGTGGTTGAAAGTAGACAAAAGAGTACCGTATTTTCCGCACTATAAGGCGCACTTAAAAGCCTTTAATTTTTTCAAAAAACGACAGTGCGCCTTATAATCCGGAGCGCCTTATATATGGATCTGGCGCCTTATGTTAATGTCTGTAAAACAACCGCTGACTTAAACCTTGTTTATACTTTCGCCTGGCACCGGAGCGCGAGCCTCCGCTGACTGCGCGCGCAACTCCCCAAACAGACGAGGCATTTATACTTGACGCAACTGTTTTGTTTTAGACTGAACACCAGACCATACCACTGATTTAGACGCGCAAACTGGGTGCCGGTGTGGCAGATTCGGCTCAAAGTCATGCATCTTGCCATCTTCGGATGCGGAGGCGCGCGCGCTGTTACAATGACGTCATTTTTGCCGCACGCGCGCCTCCGCATCCGAAGATGCATGACTTTGAGCTGAATCTGCCCGAGCAGACGGATATTAGTTTTTTTATTACCTTCGCGCTCATGCGGACGCGTCAAGTATAAATAAGGTTTTACAGCTCAGCCACTTGTTTTTTCATATTTTTTTGCAAGTGGTAGATCTTGGTTTACATTTGGACTTTGGATGTTATATTAGGCTTGAAAAGGTTGGGGACCACTGCATAACGCAAACCCAGTCAAATGTTTGACTGCAGCATCTTCTATTTTATGCGCCTTATAATCCGGTGCACCCTATATATGAAAACAGTTCTAAAATAGGCCATTCATTGAAGGTGCGCCTTATAATCCGGTGCGCCTTATAGTGCGGAAAATACGGTAAACGTGAATGGGCCCTTGGTATACTTGTGATCCAATTGACCAAAATGCTTCTTAATGCCAGCTCTAAACAAAGCTTTACAATCTTATTTCATCCCTTCCTTGACCATGTGACTGAAATCAAACATTTAAACTGACCAATTAGCAGATTACAGCTTCCCACATCATACTTTAGGTGTGACATTAGAGGCTTTCGCACCGAAGGAAACTTTTCATAGTTCATAGAACTATTGGTGGAAGTACCCAGATTTTGGTGTGTTCGCACCCGGAAACTAGGAATGATTTTCGTTCTAGGAACTTCTTTTGGAGGAACTAATTTACTTTTTTACTTAATTTCGGCTGATTGGCCGAACACCAAAAAAAAATTAATTTAAAAAAAATGGCTGTGTAAACATACAGATTAAAGCCTATATATTTACTCTAGAAACTAACTCTACAAACATGTAAAACAGTGATAGATGGGCCTCTTAACCTTTACGCTGAGGAGAAAATCCAATGCAACTTTGAAGGGACCAAGAGATATAATTATGTATTTCTACTCAGCATGACTTTTAGATGTAACTAAAGTAAAATGATCAAATTATTTATTCTTGATGCAAGGAGGAGAAGACAATAAAAGTTTAATACTTGGTGCACAAAATACAAAAAGAAAGTAAAATTGGAAGCAAATAAGACAGATCTCTCTCTTTATTGACTAACAAGATAGCAAAGCATCTCAATCAGCCTCTTCTTCAGCTTCCTGAGCAAGAACAGTTAGTAAAAAAAATTAAAAAAACAATTGTACTTTTAAACATATACATAGATTATATTAAGGAAAATTATACATGCGATATTGCTTTGGGGAGGAACTTTATCTTTTAGTATTTAATGTGACAATGTTTCTTTTATACTGTCGATGGTTGTGGCCAGGGCTGTATGTGCATTTGTGCATTTCAAGACATATGAAGGCTTAAATCTCCATCACTCTTTCTTTTTCTCTCATTCTCTCTACTATGGTCTGTCTCTTCCCCTCCTATAGCTGAGCTTTCTCTGATATTCTTTTGATTTTTTTCTGTGTGAAGAAAGTAAACATAGGCTCAACTGATATTCATATACATCAGTTTTCCTGATTATTTTTGTTGGTTGTTTAGCATTTCTATCCTAAAACAGCTGTCAAATATGAAATGTTTAGTTTAGCTATATTTGATCTCACACTTCATGACCGTTAACTGAAGGCTAGAACATGCGCTCAGCAGCTTCTGTGAACATAAAGCCTGTCTACTTTAATTTGATTGGTCATCTCAATATTCTGATGTTGATGAGCGGCGACAGACCGCAGAGCTCAGACGAGAAGATCTTGGAGCTGCGCAATATCCTTGCAGCACTAAAGTAGAGTTAATACTATATTAGAGAATTATTTCACTACCTTTATTATATACACCTCAGAAATATACTGAAGTCTGGAGCTCGGTGACTTCATAACTGGATACAGCCGTGGTTGAGGCTGGTTAAGACAAGCTAATAGGAAAGAGAGGAGGCATCGCACTTGAAAGTGCTGGAACTGAAGATAAGCTACTTAATGTGAGTTTTTATATGACTGTGTAGAGCAGATAATTGAGTGAAGCTCTTCCCACATGCAGTGCAGTGATACGGTTTCTCTCCAGTGTGGATCCTCTCGTGTTTTTTCAGGATTCCTGACTGACTGAATCTCTTGTCGCAGTGTGAACACTTGTAAGGTTTCTCTCCAGTGTGGATCCTCTCATGTTTTTTCAGGATTCCTGACTGACTGAATCTCTTGTCGCAATGTGAACACTTGTAAGGTTTCTCTCCAGTGTGGATCCTCTCATGTCTTTTCAGGATTCCTGACCGACTGAATCTCCTGTCGCAGTGTGAACACTTGTAAGGTTTCTCTCCAGTGTGAATTC
The DNA here is from genome assembly GCF_964197995.2 of Scardinius erythrophthalmus. NCBI lineage: Eukaryota > Metazoa > Chordata > Actinopteri > Cypriniformes > Leuciscidae > Scardinius > Scardinius erythrophthalmus. The sequence continues at coordinate 3,835,728 of NC_138234.1, read as the reverse complement.
TCTGGTGCCGTTTCAAATCTTTAGCTGTGATAAAAGTCTTCTCACACTCAAAGCACATATGATTTCTTACACCAGTGTGTATTTTCTGATGTCCTTTTAAATCCTGCAGACGTGAAAAACTCTTTCCACACAAAGAACATGAATGTGGTTTCTCCTGTGAATGAACTGTCATGTGGCTCTTCAGGCCTGTAGCCCTCAAAAACATTTGGCCACATTGATCACATTCATGCAGTTTCTCTCCAGTGTGGATGATCATGTGTTTATTAAGGTGTCCTTTCTGTGCAAAACTCTTCCCACACTGATCACATGTGAACGGTTTCTCTCCAGTGTGGATGTTCATGTGTTTATTAAGGTGTCCTTTATGTGTAAAACTCTTCCCACACTGATCACATGTGAACGGTTTCTCTCCAGTGTGGATCCTCATGTGAACCTTGAGACTCTTTTTGCATGTGAAACTCTTTCCACACTGAGTGCAAGTGAAAGGTTTCTGAGATCTTATTTGATGTTTCTTCACTTCATTCACTTCTTTATTCTCATCCATCGAGCCTGAAATTAAAGTTTAAAAAATGCTCAGTAAATCAATAAAAGAAGAATGATGTAGTGAAAAATATATATATAAAACCCAGATGTTATAGCAAAAAGTATGAGCTTTGTTTAAACAATTGTTATACAAGGTTTTGTTGATTTTGATCCATTATGTCCCTGGAATTTTCCATGAAAGGGGTACATTAATGTACTAGACATTATTTTTTATTTATTCATTAGAGTCACAAATCTATAGAGCCCCTAATAATGGGATATTATGATGGGAGGGAAAAATATATTTCAATGCTTTTGTGTTCCCGCAAGAAACTTTTTGATACTCGCAAAACCTTAGAGATATTTGTGAGCAAAAGCAAAATTTCTCATGGGAAGGCAAACGCTTTTGCGAGGGAGATGTAAGGGAGTCCTCAGGCAGTGGTTCAGGCTTTAGTGGTTTTGTCAAATAAAGAAACATTATCAGCATGCTGGTGTAAAACTGTATATTTCTTATCCATTACCACCCATCGCTACTAACCACGAACAGTTAGTATAGTAAAAAATATGTGGGAGGGCATTGGAAGTTTTAGGGGAGCAACGGTACATGTATTCACACCGAACCGTACGATACGGATGTCATGGTTCGGCGCATGCAGTCGCTCGACGAATACATTAAGTCAAAGGCGATCCAGGCTCAAATCCAGAAGGGGGCGCATGCTGTAATGCAATGCTGTTTGCTAACAGTAAAAAGTGCAGAAGAAGAAGAAACGATTGATCTAAATGTTTACGTCTCTCAACCAGTGTTTCAACTGTGGAAAGATATCAATAAAACAGCTTGAGAATAATATCTCACATTTACCTCCAGCTTTTAGTGTTGCATTTAGAGAGGCATTTCATATATGCGCTATATTAGTCTATTCATTATATTTACTTAACCTGTTAATAATTTTATTATTTATTGTATGTTTAAATAAATTTGTCATGAAAAAAAACAGCCACTGAGTGAATGATTCCATTTCAAAAATGACTTGGACTAGAAAATGTACTTTATAATTAGATTTAGCAATCAAAACCTGCCACATGTGCAATTTATAGTACATTTTTTTATTTGAGTGTTGATTATTATATCTAAAAATAAATAGCACATAGTTTGAGCTCTGTTGTTAATTGTAATATTTAATAATACACCAATGTGTAATTAAGGGCTCCCCATATAGTTTACAGCATTAGCTAAGATAGATTTTTTATCCTTTCGAAAAAAAAAATTATAATAGAATTTATTTAAACAAACATTTGTTAAAAACAGTTTAATTATTAAAAAAATGTAAGTTTAGTTTTATCCCCCCTGCTGTACCGAACCATCATGTTTGTGTTCCATTACGGCCGTATTATATTGTGTTGCAATTCAATGTTAATACTGAATCCAAACTTGTTAGTTATATCATTTATAACTGAATGAGTCTAATAACAGTATTTAGCTATAGTTACACTTGACAAGGGTAAAATTTACATGTTAAAGATAAAACATTTACAGTTAATTTTACCCAACACCTAATGCAGGGGTCCACAACCTAAGGCACACGTGCCAGGATTTGCTGGCACACAAGCAAATGCGAGAGAAGTGTATGTATTTCATTCAGATAAAGTAGTCCACCTGCACACAGATCTACATTTTGATGTCATAATTCCTCATAGTAATAAAAAAGGTTATTTTATTAAGTTAGGAGAAGATATGCACGGATTAATCCGCTTGTGACCGGAATTGGTCGAATTTCACGTGATCAGCCGAAATCGGAAACGGCTAAAATCGGTATCGGCCTAGATAATTGTAATTGGTGCATCTCTAGTTATGAGTTATAAATACTATTAAATTGTATATCTAAATCTAAAACAAATTTCAAGAGAATTATTTAAATTTCTGTACTATTTCTGTGTAAGCCATTATGAAAATGTAAAATGTTTGTGTGAGTGTGTGTGTGTGTGTGTGTATATAGGCTATGTGTGTGTTGTGGCACAGTGATGAACTCAGAAACTTAAAAATGGCACTTTATGACAAAAAGGTTGCCGACCCCTGACCTACTGTATGTAAAATGTAACCTTAGATAGAGTGCAAGTTCGAGAGAAGGAATCGAGAGAAAGAGAGATGCCATTGATCACTTGAGTCTGGCCAAAGGGCTTTAAGAAGAACAGAGCAGAAAAAAAAGAGCCAGAGCAACAGTTAGGCCCTGTTTACACCTGGTATTAAGAAGTGTTTTCGACAATCCGATCACAAGTGGACGTGCTAAACACTGGTGTAAACAGGGTCTAAAACAATTTGAGCTTGTCCACTTTTGACCACTTCCAGAGGTAGTGGAAAACACATTCAACCGGATTGCTTTGGTGGTGTAGACGCTCATGTGGTCGAGTGTGTTCAAACAGACACAAATGCGTAAACATTATGGGAAGCGCTGTAGCCAGACGGCATTTAAACTTTGTTGGCTGAAGACCCAAGTTTGGTTTGAAGAAGGAAAACTCTGTGTTTGATGTGGACTTTCAGCTTTAAGAGCAGAAACAAAACTCTTCGTCTATTTTTCTGTCCATCTCTGGTCATGCTCACATGCAAATTGCATGAACTTATTTCACCCATTATATTGAAAGCTCGTACATTTACCAGCCCATAGACCGTCCCCTCAAAGAAACAGAACAAAAGTGGACAATAGAGATGGATTTGAAACACCAGGTGTAAACGGGAATGGGCCCTTGTATACTTGTGATCAACTGACCAAAACGCATCTTAACACCAGCTGTAGACAAAGCCTCACAATCTTCTTTAATCCTTTTGAACATGTGATTGAAACCAAATGTGAGACATTTAAACTGACCAATCAGCAGATTACAGCTTTCCCACATCGTACTGAAGGTGTGACATTTAGCAAACCTCAGATGTACACACACATCTTGGCTGACAGACCTTTATCACTATCAGCACTTCTTTACGGGTCACTAATGGCCCTTGTGGTAAGAAAGAGGGGGTTGGAGCAGGAAAGCAAACGTCTTTGTTCATTTATAAGGCTAAATCACACTTAAAATCACATTTTGTAGTGTGAACTATTAAAACTATGCAACTACCTAAAATATTAACATTTTAAGAATACGCAATAATGCTATAATTTTAAGTTTTTACACAAACTAAACCACGTGTAGCAAAGTCTATTTATTTGATTAGTTTTTTTTTTTATGTTGGTGTTTTAGCAAGATAATAACAATATTTTGGAATATGCAAAAACTGTATTAAGACATATCCATAATTTGGTTGCATTAATTGTTAACCAGATGTAAAATAAACAGGAAAAAAAATGCTCAGATAATACTAATATTGACTTACAGATAACAAAAAAATTATTACAAGATTTGTCAAAAAAGAAAAAAAGTAGATTGTTCCTACTATAACAGAGCTAAATCTGATGAACTGCTTCATAACCTTAATGTTCTTCAGCCTCACTAATGAAGAATCAGGAATAAACACCAACCTCTTTGTTCTTCAGTGTGTTTCATTCTGCAGTGTTCTGGATCTCTCATGTTCTCACCGTCCTTCAATAAACTCTGTCTTTGCAGATTTCAGCTCTTCCTGATGGTTTGATGCTCGTCTTCACTTGTAGCTGATGGGAATATTCCTGCATTTATTGGTGAATTGCAGTGGGAGGAGCTTCACTGAAGGAGGAGGAGCTGATCTGAAGGAGGAGGAGCTTCACTGGAAGAGGAGGAGCAGATCCAACTAAATCAAGAAAAAACTGAGACTGAAAAAAAAAAAAAATTATATATATATATATATATATATATATATATATATCCACTTTAAGTATTTATGGTCACATTATAAAAAAATAATCATAAAAAAAGATAAAAACAAAAATATATTTACAGACTTACAAGAAACAAATGGCACAGCAACTGAGTTAACTCAACTTGTTTTTGTTTATTGTGTTGCATATGAAACATGGTTCATCACAGATTATTGAAATAAAAGCCATTATGAAACTTACCTATATCTTGTAGATGTCACAATAGCTGATCGTGTCGTTTGCTCAAATCTGTTGACAATAAAATGAGCTTAATGTGTGAATTTACAGATCTGAAGACATCAGCATAATGAATGAGGAGAAAACAGGATCTATTGACATGAAATAAAGAGGCTTTTCAGCTGCTCTGATAATAGTGATGAGCCATAGACTATCAATACTCATTCAACAAGAATATAGAGAATACAAGAATGATACTGTAAAATATAACAACAGTAATATAAATGTAAATATAAAGACAGCCACTGATGACATTATCAACCCTTGTAATTTGTCCACATGAATCCGATTCCCAAATAACTTCATAACAACAAAGTAGTTCGCTAACATCTTACCGTTTTGTATGGAAAAACAGAAACACGATGAAAACCTTTCTGAAAAGACCCCATAATATGTTGCGTAAACTGTGTAGTACAGTTACGTGATTCAACGAGTGAACTTTTCAGGGGTAACGTTACTACATAAAGTAAAATGAAATAAAAGAGAGCGCTGCATTGATGGCTTCTTTGATGGTGTATTTACTCAGAATGAATCATAAGAAAATATGCATAAAAAAGCATAAAACATAACATTCTCAACATGTATATCACTTTTTTTCACAGTAATGACTCGTTGTAGACATAAGTGACTTTAAACATTCCATCACACTAGAAGGAATAAGAAAAATATGATCAACAAGCTATTTAACACTCTCTCTGTACGTGTGGCATTTATAGCTGGTATTAACACTCTAATCTCATGCTTTTTACAAACAAAATAAGACTTAAACACCATGTACTCTCATACACTCAAATAACATCGACATAATGACAATTTATAATGAATAGCGGGCTATCGCGCTAATCGCGAAACACTCATGCTAACCATGTGCTCAGGCTAAACTCATGACACACTATTAATATAGTAAAAACAACTATTTTAAACGCACACAACTCATCAGTATTGCATTAACAATTTTAGACTCAAAACCAAAGTGTGTTTTAGTTACCTTAAAAGGAGTATGAGAACTATAGTAAAATGAAATGAGAGAGCGCTGCAGTTATGACTTATTGGATGGTGTATTTACTCAGAATGAAGCGCATCACGGGCGCGCGCACCCACTGAAGTGTGCGATGACGTCATCACGCTGGTATACCAAGCGAAAATAATTAATTTAATAAATGCACATAACACTCTTTTTAACATGTCACAAATAGGAAATTGAAAATGATTTAAAAGTATTAGAAAAATAACATTTTACTATTTTATAATGGAATTGAAGAAATTGTAAAAACATTTACAGCTTGTACTCATAGACAGTAAAAGAAATGGACAGAGCGACCCCATAGGTTTCAACGGAGAAAAGTGAAGTCAATAGGTTGGTTTCACGTGACGTCACGCTGCTGCATCGCGAGAGCGCGAAATTCAGATGGAGGGCAGGAAGTGAAATAGCTGAGGATCTGCCGTCTGATAAAATGCCAATGTATTGTGTAGTTTACGGCTGCTCCATTCGTTCTAATCGAGAAAAGGGAAAGGGTTTTTATAGAGTACCGAAGATTGTCACTCATACATGTGAGAAATGTAAAAAGCTCACAGAACAATGCCGTAAAAAGTGGATTTTTAACGTAAGTTAGGTCTGCGGTCGGGAGGAGCAGAGTCTGTTAATGCCCGTGTCTGCAGCGACCACTTCGTCGGAGGTATGTTAGCTAGCCAACGTGTTTTTGTGTCTGTGTTAAATAGCATTAGGTTGTCGTTAAATGCTCATTTATTTAGGCCTCGTTTACACTGTCAGTGAAATGTGACCCAATTCCGATTTTTTGCTCATATGTGACACAGGTCCGATGTGTTCTATGACACTGTAAAAAGGAAAAAAAAACGCATGCATTCGGATATTTTGAGATCGGTTTCAGGCCTCATTCATATGTGGAAATAAATATGTGGATATATGCCAATGCGATTGTCATGTAAACAGGCAGATCGGATTTTCTGAGGCATTAGGCAACGTCTCCGCGGTTAAAGACAATATTTAAACACAATATGCTCCCACCAGTCCTGAGATCTCTCTCACACACAATAACTGAAGCAAATGTGCACTGATGGCACTTTTCGTCCTCCTCCGCCTCATAATCATGGTGATGTTTGGCGAACTTTGCATATATCGCAGAGCTAGGATCAAGCATAACGTTCGTCCATCTGTGCAAGACTATTCAACCCTTTAAGCATGCGCAATGTTTCAGATAGTATGGCAAGTGTAAACACATGAATCGGATATGGGTCAGAGTTGAAAGAACGTGTAAATAGACGGTCAAAAAAATCGGATAAATGTAGAATACGGACACTCCGCAACTGTTTCCTCCATAGACGTATTCTCCGTGTTTACTTCCTGCCCTCCATCTGATATCGCCCCGCCTTCGCGCGTCATAATAATCACGTGACTGAAACCCAGCTATTAGAAGCTCTCACTTCCTGATGGCTGAGCGTACTGCGCAGACTCAAACTGAGCTTGACGACGTAGATGTGACGTGAGCAACCCGTCTGTCTTCTAGTAGCTGTGCCAAGAGAAATCTGAATCATTCCCTTCCAAAACTTGCAGAGATGGAAAGTGCACACCGACGTGAAAAAGCGTTTATTTTTTAAAAAACGCCTCGGGTTCGTTTTTTTTGGTTTGACACGCTGCATCACAAACTATCTGACCAATGAGATTGGCGCTTTTGCTCACGTGTCTGGAACTTCTGAAGTTACAGTAAAACACAACTTGGGGGCACTCAAACACAAAACGGTCTTGCTGAGCACACATACGTAGCGGCGAAGAAGATATACGCCAAGTAGTATCTGCACTGCCGGGAAGAAATAAGACGAGGAAGATGCAAGGCAAGATAAATGTAGAGCTGCTGGTCTCATTGGTGTCGGAACATAAAGAACTATATGACAAATGCGACAGCGACTACAAAAATCTTGATAAAAGAGAACTGTTATGGAGTGGTATCGCTGGAGCTACTGGTGCTTGAAATATCCATGTTTTCTTTGTATTGACAAGCGCGTAAATACTTGCTCTCTTCTTCTGAGTGACAAGTGAGTGTCAGAAGCATAAAGTTGTGCAGCGCCACCTTGTGCACCGGGGTATTTCTGTTTTACATTAAGCGCCATCTAATGTCAGGGAATGAATTTGCATGTTCACTCGGCTCATCGTCAGCTAAAATCATTTGGGTGTGAACACAAAAAACGCGTTGAAAAATGCTGGCGAATAACGCGCGCCGATATTCGTCCCGGTGTGTAAGGCCCTTTATTTTGCCTCCACGTCCCCCGATTGCCCACGAGCTTCTCCTCCTGTCCATACGGTAATTCTCTACTGTGCGACAGAGAGTCGTGTGGTTATGACGCAATCGTTAGCCTATTTTTACAAAAACTGCTTCTACGGGGCCATAATGTAAGATACAATGGAGCCTTATATATTTTCATGTTCCTTTAGAAATAAATAATGGACAAATGGAGTCTTTAAACGCCTCAGATGTAAAGTTATTCGCTGTCAAAGTGATGCCAAAATGAATGGGAGTCAATGTTATGCTAACAGCAGGTGATGGCTTGTTAGCCAATGGCGGCCCCCGGGGGTGGTACGCTATTCGAGAGCTCGATTACCCCCCTGGTGTTGACAATCAAAATTTCACTTACCATTTTTACCTTTGTGGCAACTCATGGTGCACTGTCGCCACTTGCTGGACTGGAGCATGGAAAATACTGCAGGTTAGTCCTCGAGAGTACTTTTTTTTTTTTTTTATAAGCCAAATTTCAATTCAATAGTACTTTTACACACAATCAAACGTGGCAAATAGTTGTTATCAGAACTATTATAATAAAAATAAGAGAAACAAACTTATAATAGCATCACTGGAAATCATACCAACTAAAAACAACAGCTTTTCCCCACAGGATTTGATTAGAGATTGTTATAAAAACATGCATGGATGAATTGTTCACAATAGTCAGTTTTTACTTCATGTCACTTTAATCACTGACAGAAAATATTCACACAAACAGCTTCGAGGAACACAGCACTCATAAACATAGGATCATCAAGGTTTTGTCAAAGCCACAGCAATGCATATTTTCTACAAATTGTCTTTCATGTTCAAGACAAATTAAAATGAACAAATCAGTGAGAAGTTATTAACCTCTGTAATTCAAGATGAACTATACTTTCGGTACAACAGGACTAAAGGCACACCTTAAGAAAAATGGGATCTTTCCCATCTTCACTACTCCCATGTATGAGTGCAAAACAATTTAGATATAGAGAAACAGATTTTGTGTGAAAAATAAGCATAAAAGTGGTTTACTTTGTATAAAAATCTTATAAATGTATAAAAATCTTATAAATGTATGCGGTGGCAAGTTAGACATTTTACTCCACAGACACTCAGCAAAACCAGCATGGGGTAAAAGACACAGTATTGATAATAATGGTTTATTTTTTAATAATTTCAAAACAATCACTTTTGCAAAGTTTGTACTATTTTTGGTTTATTTTGATAAATAAAATAATTAATCTGTGTTCAATATACAGTCATTAAAATATTAATATAGAATACATATTCATATAAATATGAAAACAAAATTATAGTAAAAAGTAAAGATACTAAAAGCATTGAAGGAGATCCCAAAATAATTTAAAATATATTTACAGTAGTAACAATAAATACCATAGTTTCATTATAAATATGGTGATTATCTCTAAGGTGGACACCCAACTTAATATATATTTACCATCTGAATCTAACAATGTCATATCAACGAATGGAAAAGTCTACCAGCTGTTTATTATCATATTAATTATTGTCTTTCACCCCAACAGCAGTGGCGTCTTTTACCCCAAATATCATACTTTTACATTTCTGTCAGGACCACTATCGTCAAATACAATTGGCAATTAGCATACAGTTTGGATAGGCGGTATGGTTTTGTTCTGGGCAGCCTAGCATGGATAAGAGCAGCAAGAACCCCGCTTAGGGTTAACAGAACAGAACCAACATGAATGTATTGCAGATATCATTAATTCAAGATTTTGAAGTACAATATAATTTAAGATTTTTTTCTGATTTAAGTGGAATCAGAATACCAAATCCTGACTGACGAGAGGTGGAGCTGGGGATGGAGGAGGGTAAGATGAGAGTCTCTGATGCGAGCTTGACTAACGTGACCTGCCAGAACTGACGCTACGCTTTATATTCTTCCATTATTGAAAAAACTTTGCTTTAACTACCTGATTTTCAGTTGCTACATAAATCTACAACATTTTAAAAAGCATCAAATATTAGATCAAATAAGCACAGAATCAACTTTGTGCTGCTGTCGGCGATCGCGTCAAGGATCAGACAAATTTCCACGTGCATCTTGAAAAGCGGATGTTAATGAAAGTGCTGCGGACTTAAAAAAAAAAGCCTTTTAGCCCTGTTCTACCCTACAACTTATTACAGATAATAGTGTTTCCATGCCTGAGCAGAGAAGCGAACTGACTGAAACTCTTCCCACACTGATCACATGTGAACGGTTTCTCTCCAGTGTGGATCCTCTCGTGGGTTTTCAGGTTTCCTGATTGGTTGAATCTCTTGTCGCAGTGTGAACACTTGAACGGTTTCTCTCCAGTGTGGATATTCTGGTGCACTTTTAGTTCACTATTTGTGATAAAGGACTTGCCGCACTCGCTGCATATGTGATTCTTCACGCCGCCGTGTCTTTTCTGGTGTACCATTAAAGAACCGAGCTCTGTGAAACTCTTTCCACACAAAGAACACAAGTGTGGCTTTTCCTGTAAATGCACCTTCAGGTGTTTCTTCAGGGATAACGATGTAAAGAAAGACTTGCCGCACTGATCGCAGCTGAACAGTCTCTCTCCAGAGTGAGAACGCAGATGTGATTTGAGATATTTCGCCTGCGTGAAACTCTTTTCACACTGACTGCATGCGAAAGGCCGCTCTCCGGTGTGGATCCTCATGTGGATCTTAAAGGTTTTTCTATCGGCGAAACTCTTTCCGCAGTGAACGCATGCATAAGGTCTCTCTCCGGTGTGGATCCTCGTGTGGTCCTTAAGATTTCCCTCATATTTGAAAGTCTTTCCACAGTAATCGCACGTGAAGAGCTTCTCCCCGGTATGAACTCTCATGTGAACTCGAAGATTTTGCTTGAATGTGAATCTTTTCCCACACTGACTGCATGAGAACGGTTTCTCTCCAGTGTGGATCCTCATGTGAACCTCCAGGATATATTTGGTGGTTAAACTCTTTCCACACTGAGTGCAGCTGAAAGATTTCTTGAAAACTGCTCTTTCCCCAGGTTTGACATGATGATGGTTCTTCAGTTGATCATTCTCGTGGTTCTCGTCCATCAGGTCTGAAATTAAAGAAGCACAAAAGCTCTCAGTAAATCATAAAAACGGTTCCAGAGATGTGCTCACCTGCTATACAAGATCATGATGATTTTAATGCATTATATTTACTGTAGTAACACTAACCACTCCATGGTATTGTGAATGGAAATGTGCGATATTCATATCGAATTTTATTATATATTAATGTAGACATGTAATACATTTATTAAAAGAGTAATGGAATATAATTACAGTATTTTTTGTGATTATAGCATTTGTGCATTTATACTAATTGTATTTAGGCTACTGTTTTTCATACTAATCCCATAGGAACCATATAGTTACATTTTACCATGGTATTGAGGTGCTATACACGTGTTTTAACTGTGGTTATCGGGATCTGGATGACCAATGGTTAATTTTAATAGACTCAAACAGTCAGAATATTTACATTTTACCATATAAAAATTTATTTTTACAGATGTTACCGTTTTTTTGTTAATGAACATGAATTCACATCTTCATCCTAAATCAAGCTACTTCTATTGTCAACTCAAGCTACTGTCAAATATGCATTTCTAAGAGACAAAACATGTAGTAATATCATTAATATTGCAGCCTGCAGTGCAAACTGTGCTGAAGATACACGTCAAAGTCAGGCGACACAAACCTGTGTCCTGACCTGAAACAATATCACCTGTTAGCACATGCAGAAACTAAGAAATTAAATTTATTTTGTTAAGAAAAAATAACCAGAAAAGTGTAAAGAATTCAAAAATGGTTTAAATGTTGTACCTCAAATTTGTAAAATGTTCAGCTGGAAAGTGTTTCTCAGTTTAAAACCACAATTTCCTCACAAAATCTGCCTTTAAACGAAAGATTTGACATTTATCGTGATCCTTATCAATACCGACTGATGGAAATTTATAGTGATAATTTTTTTGGTCCCTACATACAGTGCAGCAGCAAAAACTGAGAAAAAAATAAATGTTACATTTGTTTTGGGCTTACACACACATAACAAGGCTTAAGCTAGTCTTAGACTAAAATGCATGTTTGAGCTGTTTTAACTGAAAGCATATATTAAAATAAGTCAGTGTCATTGCTAATGTTTCTTTTCTATGGCATGTTTATAAAAGCTACTTAAATGTCCTAATTGAACTAAGGCATAAATCTGGCTTTCACCTGCAAGATGTTCATTCTAGGACTGTCATAAAATAAAACAACTCTGGTTTTGCGGGAGCTTCCTCTGTTTCTCTGAATGAAAATATAACTGTACTGGGAGAGAGTGCTAAAGCTTCTCAGGTCGTGTTTTTGGAGGCATATTTGTAGAAATTATCATTCTTTCTAAATGTCATGTAAATATGTCCTGTAACTTCCAAATAAACAGAAACAGACATGACTGAATAAGTAAGTGTGTCCTCTTTCTTTTGTGAAATAGACCTAACGGTAAACCACTTTATTTCTGTGACTAATGTGCAATTGACACAAATTAATAATTATGGTCAAGAGGCTATCACTTTTTATTGTAAATATGTGGTAAAACATCGATTCTTGGGTTTTAAACATTCAAATATATGCCAGCAAACTGTCGCTTTTATCGTGTTAGTTTTGCGATCATGCTGTTTCCAGTGATTTCTTTCTGATTAGTTTTCTGATAAAACTTCCATCTGTTGGTGAAATGATGGGTTGGTGTGGTGTTGGTAGGTCAAATCGATTCATATTTTCAAAAAATCGATTTTTTTATTATTTTTTTTCTCCCCCTCTTCAGTATAGCGTACAATACATACATTTTGCATTCGCCAAATCTTCCTTCAGGGTTTCGGTAGCACGCTCCCTGCGGCGCAGCCCTCGATGCTTCACGACAAAAAGACTAGCATGTTTTTTTATCGGTACTCCACGACGACCGACGGCGCGAGAGTGAGTGAGACTGAGAGTGTGTGTTCGCGAGTGAGTGAGAGTGTGTGTGTGAGCGAGTGAGAGAGAGAGAGAGAGAGAGAGAGAGAGAGAGAGCGTGCGTACGTGTATGTGAGTGAGTATGTGCGAGTGAGTGAGCGTGAGTGAGTGAGTCTGTGTGTGCAGGCTATGTGAGTGAGCTTGTGTATATGTGCGAGTGAATGAGTGTGTGAGACGGCTCGCGATGACTGGTCGGAAGACAACGTGTAGTCTGACATGTTTCTTGTCCACGACATGACAATGATGTAATTGTTCAAATAACATATTGTTTTATTTTAAAATGTAAAGAAATTGTAACCCTAAAGTGTTTTTTAAGTGTAATATTTCTGTAAAGGCTAGGGGCAGAAAAATGGACATTTTCATAGAATGACCCATATATATATATATATATATATATATATATATATATATATATATATATATATATATAAAAATACAGTAAATAATACAAATCTAATGTTATATTTGTAGCGAGATATCAGTGGTCACGTGACAAAAGACCCGAAAGACTCGATGAACTAATCAGCACAATTTGCGTTAACTAGGGGTGTAACGATACCCTCATGTCACGATTCGACACATATCACAATACTGAACTCTTGATACGATATTATTGCGATACTCCAAGACATATGATAAAAGGTTAGCAAAAAATTTACTGTTTATTAAACTAATAAATTTGATATTGGGTGATTCTATAATTTAGGGTACACTGCATGTCCACTGATGTTAAATATACTTATACAGTCAAATTTCTTCAAACAAATTGCATTTTATGTGTAAACTTGCTTCATGAAATAACATCACACAGACAATATGTGCAATATATTCCTCATTTTGCTTAAAATGTGTCATTATGGCCCTAAATGTACAGTTTTGTCCATGTCCGATTTCAATGTGAGAAAGTTGAGGGTCCAAAAACATCCATTAAAATCATTAAAATAAATCAATTCTTTTTACAATCTTTTACAAAAGTCTTACTATTAAAGGAAAATAATAGTTTCAAATATAAGTTATTTATTTAAATACTTAAAATATATTAATTTATTCGTGTCCACAAAATGTTGGTCAACTATGTTACGAACAAAACCTCCCCCAGCAACTCAAAAATGTTTTGTCCCAAGACCATGTGACCAGCACCATGTCATATCATTTTCCTCTGTGGAGGCCATTTCAAACACACCATGGTGAGTCTCCTCTCAGTTTTTTCAATATTTGATGTAGAAAAGCATATTGTCAATGGCCGTATTATTAACCATCAACTATGTTATGTACATCGTCATGGCTAAATTGTTTTATTTATTATAATGAAATTTTGTGTTGAATTCTTACATTAACCTGCTCAAAAAAATGACATGTGGTTAGCTAGGCTAGGTCCACCATTTCTGTTATGGGGAAAAAATATGGAAATTGTCAACTAAGTTATGGTCAACTAAGTTACGGTCAACTATCTTTCAACTAAGTTACATCAGTGCTCTATGGCATATCATGATCATTAATTGTTTCTATGTTATTTATATGGACTGAACACACACACACACACACATATATATATATATATATATATATATATATATATATATATATATATACACACACTCACCTAAAGGATTATTAGGAACACCATACTAATACTGTGTTTGACCCCCTTTCACCTTCAGAACTGCCTTAATTCTACGTGGCATTGATTCAACAAGGTGCTGAAAGCATTCTTTAGAAATGTTGGCCCATATTGATAGGATAGCATCTTGCAGTTGATGGAGATTTGTGGGATGCACATCCAGGGCACGAAGCTCCCGTTCCACCACATCCCAAAGATGCTCTATTGGGTTGAGATCTGGTGACTGTGGGGGCCATTTTAGTACAGTGAACTCATTGCCATGTTCAAGAAACCAATTTGAAATGATTCGAGCTTTGTGACATGGTGCATTATCCTGCTGGAAGTAGCCATCAGAGGATGGGTACATGGTGGTCATAAAGGGATGGACATGGTCAGAAACAATGCTCAGGTAGGCCGTGGCATTTAAACGATGCCCAATTGGCACTAAGGGGCCTACAGTGTGCCAAGAAAACATCCCCCACACCATTACACCACCACCACCAGCCTGCACAGTGGTAACAAGGCATGATGGATCCATGTTCTCATTCTGTTTACGCCAAATTCTGACTCTACCATCTGAATGTCTCAACAGAA
This sequence comes from Scardinius erythrophthalmus, assembly GCF_964197995.2. Lineage (NCBI taxonomy): Eukaryota > Metazoa > Chordata > Actinopteri > Cypriniformes > Leuciscidae > Scardinius > Scardinius erythrophthalmus. Next base: position 3,820,661 of record NC_138234.1, on the reverse strand, counting down.
ATCGAGACTCATCAGACCAGGCAACATTTTTCCAGTCTTCAACTGTCCAATTTTGGTGAGCTTGTGCAAATTGTAGCCTCTTTTTCCTATTTGTAGTGGAGATGAGTGGTACCCGGTGGGGTCTTCTGCTGTTGTAGCCCATCCGCCTCAAGGTTGTGCGTGTTGTGGCTTCACAAATGCTTTGCTGCATACCTCGGTTGTAACGAGTGGTTATTTCAGTCAAAGTTGCTCTTCTATCAGCTTGAATCAGTCGGCCCATTCTCCTCTGACCTCTAGCTATTTCCTGATCACTCTATATTCAATTTCCCATGAATTTATGTGTGTAGTGTTTGATCATTTCAGATTTTTGAATGCATAAAGGATGATTTTACATCACATGTCTTTGTGAATTGAAAGTTTTGTTTGTTTGTTGTTAGTGTGCATTTCAATGTATTCTCTGTGGAATTATGTGCATTTCTGTACTGTTTAATAATTCTACATTTAAAATAAAAGAGGTTTCCATCGAAAGCAACTTTGCTAATTAAATTCTGTCTCATGAATAAAATGTTGTCCATGGTTAACAATATGTCCAGTCAACTAGGTTACTAGTGTCAACCGTGTGATTTTCATTGTCACCTAGGTTACACTTAGATTTTTAAAGTTAAAATAGCCAATATTGACGTTTCTGACATTTTTAAGCATTCTACTTATTTGCATAGGTTCGAGTTTACTATAACATCTTTTTTAATGATCAAAAATAACTTTAATGGAGATTTATGGTGAAAAACATCCTGGTCCATAAGGACAGTTATAAACGCATTGCATGTTCATCTTTAAAAAAAGGTTGATTATGAAAATCCTTTTAAATAACAATTGTATGTGTGGCAGAAATAGACTCAAGAGCCTTCTAAATTGCATTTAATTTCAAGTGCAAGACTGAATTGAATGGTTTCTATAACACCCTGTTTGTCCGTAACATAGTTGACAAACTCTGAAGTAAAAACATGTTTTTAATTTAAAAAAATGTAAAAACAGTTAATATTTAAGCTCTGCAGATAACAGATATGTAACACTGAATTAATATACTATATTGAGACACTTAATGTTCCACTGAGAAAGGACAGTGCTTTTGTGCTTTTTTGCTGACATGAAATGTACCCTAAATTAGAGAATGACCCATTACATTGTGTGTATTATAAATGAATATTCTTGGACTTGGTGCTGGAAACCCAAAGCACAGGACAATAGAGACACCAGAATAACAATATTCATGATTCTGAAGCTGAAAATACAGTTATTTTAGATTAATATTTTTCTCTGTCACTGACTAGATATATTTAAAATAATGGAGGCCACTTTTTCACACAGATATTCCCCTATTGCATTATTATACATTATAGTCAACATTATATACTATTTTAATGTAGTACTGACACTAAAACTCTGAAACCTTTAATTTTTTCTCACATAGAAATTTTTATTTTGGGTCAACTATTCACGATACTGTTGCGATATATTGTGACACGATACATTGTTACACCCCTAGCGTTAACGCAATTTTATCGCGAAACAAAACTTCACCCTTGTTGTGTAAATGCAAGTTTTAACCCTGTCACCATGAAAACTAACTGCCATATGGAATATAAAACTAGCGTTTTAAAGCACGATTTAAACAAGCTCAAATAATTCACAAATTGTAACTGAATAATTGTAAATATTTCTATAAAATCATAAGCTTCCAGAAAGTGGCAGATAAATTGGTTTCTCAGTTGCTGTGTGTGTACAGTTCATAGAAAGTGTCATTATTTAGTTATTTTCTAACTAAAACAGCTAGCCTACATGAACGAAGCTTTATTAATTTTCTTCAGCCTCATTAATGAAAAATCATGAATAAACAATGTTCTTCACTAACCCATGTTATAAAACTTGGTTTCTAATTATATAGTTGTTTCTTCTGACTAGTTGTGGCAATATAATCATTCAAACCGTGGATGTTGCTTAATGTTTATTTCGTAACACAGAATTAAAGAGCGCGAAAACGACAAATATTAAAATTATTACAATAACACAAAACTAACGTAGGCTAACGTTACATGCAAACATTTAATGCAAAATAATGCATCGGTTTATCTGTGCATTACTCCACAAATAATGATCAGTTAAGTCCTATTCACGGATAAACATTGATAGATCTTGCGATTTAGGGATCGAGATCGTTCAGATGAAGATCGTGTCGGGAAATAATGATTTTTACTCACCAACTCAGTCGATCACAGCCCAGACACAAGTTTGCGTTCATAGCCTCCTTCTTCTTTTACTTTTGTGGTGCGTGACAAATCAACTCGCGGTGTATTTTCGCCCCCGACTGGACTGGAGTGTGGAGAAAATTGTAGTTCAATACTGGAGTTTTAAAATCAAATAGTGCTGAGTTCCGTAAGAGAGGTAAATAAACTTAGGTCTATATGAATGTAAAAAAATATATTTTTAGGTATTTTAAATAGGACAAATACGTATTTATAAATTAGAAAGCATGTGGTGTAATTAAGTGAATAAAAGCTTATTTATTTACAAAATGTTATTGCAAAATGTGTACATCAAAATAGAGCTACTTTTAAGAAAGGCCTGATCTTCCTGATGTTGTGCAGTGTCAACGGCATGATCGAGCTGTCTTTGTAATTTGGTCTTTAAAGGTCAGCTGGTCATCAAATGTTACTCAAAGATTTCTGACCGACCTTGATGGGGTGATTGATGAATCTAGCTGGATAGTGAAGTCGTGTTGTAGAGACGGATTGGCAGGGAGGACGATATATATCTATCTAGAGAAGTAACTTTTAAGTAAATTAATGGAAAAGTGCCAACCACATACTTTATTCCTACATTTATCTCACCTCTCATTAACATATTGGCAAAGAATTTAATAAAAAAAATAATAAAGAAGTACAACAATTAACAGACACCAAATATATGTACGAATAAAGATGAAAGAATCAAACTTAGAAAAATACATTTACAGATTTGCAAGAAACAAATAAAGCAACAAGTGAGTTTTTTCTTGATTTTTTGTTTACATTTTAAATGAAACGTGTTTAAATCTAGATTATCGAAATAAACAATGTTCTGAAACTTACCTATATCTTGCAGATGTCACAATAGCTGATCGTGTCGTTTGCTCAAATCTGTTGACAATAAAATGAGCTTAATGTGTCAATTTACAGATCTGAAGACATCAGCATAATGAATGAGGAGAAAACAGGATCTATTGACATGAAATAAAGAGGCTTTTCAGCTGCTCTGATAATAGTGATGAGCCATAGACTATCAATACTCATTCAACAAGCCATTCAGGATCAGCAGTTTAACTCACTTTATTATAAGTGAATAAAAACGGATTGTTTGAGTCAGAAATGACAGAAAAAATAGTAATAATATAAAGACAGACACTATGACACCCATCTTTATCAACCATTGTAATTTGTCTATCCATCCATCCATCCATCTATCTTCTTCTGCTTATCCGGGGCCGGGTCGTGGGGGCAGCAGTCTAAGCAGAGATGCCCAGACCTCCATCTCCCTGGACACTTCCTCCAGCTCTTCCGGGGGGACACAGAGGCATTTCCAGGCCAGCCGGGATACATAGTCCCTCCAGTGTGTCCGAGGTCTTCCCCGGGGCCTCCTCCCGGTGGGACATGCCCGGAACACCTTCCCGGGAAGGCGACCAAGAGGCATCCAGAAAAGATGCCCGAGCCACCTCAGCTGACCCCTCTCAATGTGGAGGAGCAGCGGCTCTACTCTGAGCAATGTTTGTCCCACAACTGCATGCACAACCATTATTAGATCCACGCTTCAAGAACGAGTGGATTGCAAGAGATGAAAAGGCAAGTAATTAATTACACAAAGGCATGGCATTCAGAAATTAACCATGGTTTATTAAAATAAAATAAAAAAAATGTATGCTAACTAACAATAATGCTAAAAATAATACAGTAGGCCTACATGTATGAAAACTCATTATTATTATTCTAAATTATCATAGCTAATTGTATTGTTCTTGAAGGCAAACAGATTGAGATCCGGGAGTTGTTAGTTCATCAAACAGAACTTCTCTGCAGTGTAAATAAAAAAGTAACATCCCTTTCCCTTGTCGCTGACCCTGTGACTGTCCCTGACCCTGTCCCTGAGCCATCGAGAGCAAAAAAAAAGTCAAGTCAATGTTCCAGTCATACGCAACTGTGACCTGTTCGTCTTCTACAACACTAGACGTAAAAGGAGAAGTCGAGCAATACCTTGGAATGCCAAGATTGCTTCTGGAAAGAAAATTCTAATGTACTGCCACAACTTTCACAAATTGCAAGACGCATATTTAGCATTCCCAGCAGCTCGGCCAGCGTGGAAAGGGTGTTTCTATTGCTGGTCTGATGTCCAGCAATAGTCACATGTGCTTGGCACCTGCCACTCTGCAAAAGCTCGTTTTCCTAAAAGTTAACGCAGCACTGGAGATATAGCTTCGCGCCAGCATTTTTTTCTGTTCATAGTAGGCCTATTTCTCAATATTAATATAGGCTAAAAGTTGTCTAAAAGAGATCTTTATTTTTTTTGTTTGGCAATTTGTTTAACTTCATATTTTAGTTTGTGATTTATTTATTTTATTTAATGTAATGTTTTTCCTTAGATAATTTCATATAATGTTTTTCATTTGATAATTTATTTTAAAAAATAGCCTATGTTTAACCAGCCAGCATTTTTTCTGTTCATAGTAGGCCTATTTCTCAATATTAATATAGGCTAAAAGTTGGCTAAAAGAGATCTATATTTTTTCGTTTGGCAATTTGTTTAACTTCATATTCTTGTTTGTGATTTATTTATTTTATTTAAATGTTTTTCGTTTGATAATTTAATATAATGTTTTTCAATTGATAATTTATTTAATTTAGCCTCATTCAACAGTTTTTTTATTTTGCTTTGTTTAAAAGTGAGCTATTGGTTTGGGGCTGTTCAGTGTTCAAAATTCCAATAAAGTATGGATGTTCTTCTCTTAGTACTGCGTATTCGTTTTACACTACATGCATCTTCTGATCAGAGATTGGTGTTATAAAAAAGAAAAAGAAAAAATTACCGTGGAGCGAAAACGGAGCGAGACGTATAAGGGCGGAGTGGGGGAGGGAGCGAGGAGCGGAAAATTGTACACCCAGAGCGGAGCTTGAGCAGAGTAATTATGAAATGCTTTGAGCGTGGAGCGCAAATTCTTCCCGCTCAGCTCCGCTCACATACTTTGGTCAGGACAGCCCCACAACATCCAGAGACTTGAGGTACTCAGGGCGGATCTCATCCACCCCCGGTGCCTTGCCACAGAGGAGTTTCTTGACTACCTCTGTGACTTCAGCTTGGGTGATGGACGAGTCCACCTCTGAGCCCTCGGACTCTGCTTCCTCAATGGAAGACATGACGGCGGGATTGAGGAGATCCTCGAAGTATTCCTTCCACTGTCCAACGACATCCCCAGTCGAGGTCAACAGCTGCCCACCTCCACTGTAAACAGCATTGGTAGGGCACTGCTTCCCCCTCCTGAGGCGCCGGACGGTTTGCCAGAATCTCTTCAAGGCCGACCAGTAGTCCTTCTCCATGGCCTCACCGAACTCCTCCCAGGCCCGATTTTTTGCCTCCACAACCACCCAGGCTGCAGTCCGCTTGGCCTGTCGGTACCTGTCAGCTGCCTCAGGAGTCCCACAAGCCGGCCAGGCCCGATAGGACTCCTCCTTTAGCTTTACGGCATCCCTTACTTCTGGTGTCCACCACCGGGTTAGGGGATTGCCACCTCGACAGGCACCGGAGACCTTACGGCCACAGCTCCGAGCGGCCGCTTCGACAATGGAGGTGGAGAACATGGTCCACTCGGACTCCAAATCTCCAGTCTCCCTCGGGATCCGGTCGAACCTCTGCCGGAGGTAGTTAAAGATCTTTCTGACAGGAGACTCGGCCAAACGTTCCCAACAGACCCTCACAGTACGTATGGGTCTGCCGAGTCTGTCCAGCTTCATCCCCCGCCATCGAATCCAACTCACCACCAGGTGGTGATCAGCTCCGCCCCTGTCTTCACCCGAGTGTCCAAGACATACGGCCGGAGGTCAGATGAAATGACCACAAAGTTGATCATCAACCTACGGCCTAGGGTGTCCTGGTGCCACGTGCACTGATAGACACCCTTATGCCTGAACATGGTGTTCGTTATGGACAAGCTGTAACTAGCACAGAAGTCCAATAACAGAACTGGGGCTGGGTTTCGATTCAAATTTCAAGAATCGATTCGATTCCGATTCTCAAGATCTTGAATCGATTATCATTATTCGATATGATTCGATCCGATCTTCGAGATTTAGATAATGGTTTTTGAAAAAAGCATTTTTTTCCAGCTGTTACCTGAATTACAGGACTGTAGTTATGCAACATATTGATACTATTATTATAGACATTCAACTGCAAATTAATGGAGTATTGGTGGTTGTAAAGAACAATCCCCCTTCCAGAGTGTTGATACAACTGCTTTCAAAAACTTGCACTGGTGTAGACGACAGAGGACGCAGAGGTATATCAGCAGCAGTAGACCGATTATTTAGACGCGGACCTGATGTAGGCCTATTATTAAAAATGACATTAAGAATTTTCCAAAAAGCTGCTACAGTTCAGATGCAAATGCACCTTTATTTTTTATTTTAATGATCAACATTTAGAACACATATTTGTTCAAAGCCAGTGCAAATGTAAACAGATTGTTGGTTACTGGCTTCACAGTAAACAGACAACGAGATGCGCGGATAGGCTATTATTTCAACCGCATCACAAAACTCATCCGTCCGCACCAACGTTTTTGACCAATTTTCAAAACAGCACCAGTTTCGTCACGAAAACCAAAACAGTTTCGTCACGTCATCCGCCCGATCCACGGTTTATCCGCGGAGTCCGCGGCTGTAACCGCCAACCGCGCATCTCTATCAGAATGTAAATAAAATTTGAACTTACAAAACCTTTAGCTCGTTCTCTGCATTGCTTCTGAACCCGAAATGGTGCCAGATCGCAGCTTTGAGCGTTTCTGGAGTTTTCAAAGCAACCGCTTGCTTAACGTAACTGACGTTGTTTTAATGTCCTTCCACCTCGCGCGCATGCGTGAATTCAATGACGCGGAAAGTTAAAGTTCACGGGGAAAATCGACCCTCTGAGTTACGGATCGATCTTTAGAAATTAATATGAAAATCGATTCAGAATCGGTGAATCGATTTTTTCAACACAGCCCTAAACAGAACACCACTCGGGTTCAGATCAGGGAGGCCGTTCCTCCCAATCACGCCCCTCCAGGTGTCACTGTCGCTGCCCATGTGGGCGTTGAAGTCCCCCAGTATAACGACGGAGTCCCCAGTCGGAGCACTTTCCAGCACCCCTCCCAGAGACCCCAAGAAGGCCGGGTACTCTACACTGCTGTTTGGCCCATAGGCACACACGACAGTGAGAGACCTATCCCCGACCCAAAGACGCAGGGAAACGACCCTCTCGTTTACCGGGGTGAACTCCAACACATGGCGGCTGAGCTGGGGGCTATAAGCAAACCCACACCAGCCCGCTGCCTCTCACCATGGGCAACTCCAGAGTGGTGAAGAGTCCATCCTCTCTCGAGGAGTGTAGTTTCAGAGCCCAAGCCGTGCATGGAGGTGATCCCGACTATCTCTAGTCGGTACCTCTCATCCTCCCGCACAATCTCAGGCTCCTTCCCTGCCAGAGAGGTAACGTTCCACGTCCCTAGATCTAGATTCCGCGTCCAGGGATCAGGTTGTCGAGGCCCCCGCCTTCGACCACCGCCCGATCCACTACGCACCGACCCCTTACGGTCCCTCGTGTAGGTGGTGAGCCTGCGGAAGGGCGGCCCCACGTCGCTCTTTCGGGCTGAGCCCGGCCGGACCCCGTGGGGGGAGGCCCGGCAACCAGGTGTTCGCATACAAGCCCCAACCCCGGGCCTGGCTCCAGGCTGTGCCATGCCGGGCGACGTCACGGTCCTTTGATCTAACTTCTTCATAAGGGGTTTCTGAACCGCTCTTAGTCTGACCCGTCACCTAGGACCTGTTTGCCTTGGGAGATTTGAGCAAATGACACGACCCATATACCCCCAGACAACATAGCTCCTAGGGTCCTTAAACCCCTCCACCACGGTAAGGTAGCAGTTCAAGGAGGGGTATTTTGTCTATATGAATCTAAATATAGTTTGATTTCCTAATAACAACAAAGTAGTTCGCTAACATCTTACCGTTTTGTATGTGAAGAGAAACCAATTCATGAAGACTGTATTTTAGTTAGCAGACACACGAATTGCACAATGTTTTACTCTTCAGTTAATTCTTAGCAGTGTTCTTGTGAGTAATTCTCAGAGGCTTGATAAATATGGGCCCAGACCTTTATCACTATCAGCACTTATACCTTTACCCAGGGCTCGACATTAACGCTTGTCCGGGACAAGTGGATCTTTTGAAGGAACAAGTAAAAGAGAATTTTACTTGCCCGACCTGACAAGTAGCCTGATTAAAACGTCAATGACAACACCAAAACTAACTAACTAAGGAATCACTAAACGAGAGAGTTCTGATTTTGTTACATTTATTGTAAGTTGTGATCGATAGTGGTCGGATAATAAATGTATTACTGACGGTAACAATGTTGTGCTGTTGAGGTTCGCAGCCTCTCGAGGAGAAATCTGAACAAATGAGCGCAGCTCGCACAAAGAAACTCAGTGAACAACACACTGCCTATAAAAATTCAAAATGTGGAGTTTTTATATATTTAACATATGATACAGTTAAGCAACCTCACACGCCGAGTGCTGTTTCCCGAATACCATCAAGATTGAAAATGTGACATTGATTTCATACAACAGTTCAATAAACAGTTAAAATTAAGTCACTTAGTGGAACCATTCCCCTTGGCAACAAGTTCTCCCTTCTTATAACACCAGTGACATCCATGCTCCCCATTAAATTGTTTTATAATTTGGACACTGCAGTGAGCAACACACAGACAAGATTAAACACACGAACATTCAAGCTTTGTGCATTACTGTTAGACATTCCTGCTCCAGCTGAATGCATTTATCGACAAATGGCTGCATAAAATAATTCATTTTCTCCCCTCAAACAAATCTGGACAGAAGTGGTTGAAAGTGGACAAAAGAGAAAAACCAGGAGTAAACAGGAATGGGCCCTTGTATACTTGTGATCCAATTGACCAAAACGCATCTTAACACCAGCTGTAGACAAAGCCTCACAATCTTCTTTAATCCTTTTGAACATGTGATTGAAACCAAATGCGAGACATTTAAACTGACCAATCAGCAGATTACAGCTTCCCACATCATACTTTAGGTGTGACATTAGAGGCTTTCGCACCAGAGGAACCTCTTAATCTAGATAATAAAGCATCTCAATCAGCCTCTTCTTCAGCTTCCTGAGCAAGAACAGTTAGTAAAAAATATAAAGAAAAAACACTTTAAACATAAATTATATTAAGCAAACTGATATATGCGATATTGCTCTTTGGGAAGGAACTGCATCTTCGAGTTGATATGAATATGCAATATCCTTGCAGCACTAAAGTAGAGTTAATACTATATTACAGAATTATTTCACAACCTTTATTATATACACCTCAGAAATATACTGAAGTCTGGACCTCGGTGAATTCATAACTGGATACAGCCGTGGTTGTGGCTGGTTAAAGAGCATCTTGCAGGTAAAAAAAAAATCTGAATGAATATATAACCGTGTATGAAAATACCATATGAAAAGATAATGCAGGATTTAAAATGTTTTAAAACGACATAATGACACCAATTTAGTAGATAAAGTGAGCGTTTCTTTGACTGCTCGTACAAACCGCTTTTTTTCAACATCGCGTAATTTTACGTCACAAGAGGGAGATATGTGTGCTGTGCTCTGCCGCAGCTCAGTGCAGTGTAGGCTGGTATTCAGTAAGAGCGGTCGTGAGTCAGTGTGTTTTCAGTAGTTTTTGTATTTCAATTTATCATCGTCATGGTACATTTTTGTGTTTGTGGAGCTTGCAAAAACTCCAGCCTGTCAGGACATCGAGTCCACCGGTTTCCTAACAAGAAAAAGGCCGGTACTATCTTTCGTGCACCAACATCAACTGGCAAACGCAATGTAAGCGGAACGAAACTGAGCTACTCGTTATAGTGTTTGTGTGGACCGTTTATCAGTTTGGACCAGTGCAGCGCGAGCCTGATCAAGCAACACTGTAACTGCGAGATCCAGTAAATAAAGCATTTGAATTCGCCACTGAAGTAATAACATCGCTGCGAGATCTAGTGAGAAATATCCACATTTCTCCGTTATTAACGGATCAAACAGCGCTGACGTGGAAACCTGGAATAAACATTGTGCAATGAATGAACGAACTATCCAGTGTCCACAGATCAGCAACATTCACCATGGCTTTACTGTAGTAACACTAACTGCAACCATGGAAGTTTGGCATTTTCCACTAAGGCCCAGTATGCATCCACCTCCCTGCAACACTGACTTTCCTCAGCTGTAAACATTGCCTCGCATTTCCCACACAAGCACCTATGGAACAAAACATGTATCATGAATAAATATCTCTGTCTCTCGATGAGAAACCACTAAGTTATATCACGTAACGTTAGTCTGGGCGGATATTAATGAGCATGACAAACGCCTGATCAAAGCTTAGTTTCTGTTATTGTAAGTTCCAATATGTTCTGTCTAACATTGATCCTGGCCTGTCCCTGCTCTCTTGGCAGCCTAGCAGACTCATAAATGTATGGCTGTGGTCTGTCAACAATTTCCTCAGCGTCCGAAATGTCATTGCGATCCATTTTTCCCTGTTGTTTAAATCGACCGCTCTCCCTCGTGCTACGTCACGCCCATTTTCAGATGCGGAAGTAAAATTTTCTCACAAAAACGACTCCAGAAGCCACTGTAGCGCATTTATAAGTTTTTTTAAAAGAAAATCTAGTTCCTACATTATTTTTCTATACATTGACTTGTTGGGTCTTCTAACCTGCATGATGCTCTTTAAGTCAAACTAATAGGAAAGAGAGGTGGCATCGCACTTGAAAGTGCTGGAACTGAAGATAAGCTACTTAATGTGAGTTTTTGTATGTCTGTGTAGATTAGATGAATGAGTGAAGCTCTTCCCACATGCAGTGCAGTGATACGGCTTCTCTCCAGTGTGGATCCTCTCGTGTGTCTTCAGGGATCCTGACTCACTGAATCCCTTGTCGCAGTGTGAACACTTGTAAGGTTTCTCTCCAGTGTGGATCCTCTGGTGCTTTTTCCGGGATCCTGAGTTACTGAATCTCTTGTCGCAGTGTGAACACTTGTAAGGTTTCTCTCCAGTGTGGATCCTCTGGTGCAGTTTTAAATGTTCAGCTTTACTAAAAGTCTTCTCACACTCAAAGCACATATGATTTCTTACACCAGTGTGTATTTTCTGATGAACTTGTAAATTCTGCAGACGTGAAAAACTCTTTCCACACAAAGAACATGAATGTGGTTTCTCCTGTGAATGAACTGTCATGTGTCTCTTCAGGTTTGAAGCCCACAAAAACGTTTGGCCACATTGATCACATTCATGCAGTTTCTCTCCAGTGTGAATGATCATGTGAGACTTAAGGGTTCCTTCTTGTGTAAAACTCTTCTCACACTGATCACATGTGAACGGTTTCTCTCCAGTGTGAATCCTCATGTGTTTCTGAAGGTGTCCTTTATCTCTAAAACTATTCCCACACTGATCACATGTGCACGGTTTCTCTCCAGTGTGGATCCTCATGTGAACCTTGAGACTCTGTTTGTGTGTGAAACTCTTTCCGCACTGACGGCAAGTGAAACATTTCTTGTCTCTTCTTTTCAGTAAAGAAATACTTTCAGTCTGTGAGCGAGTTTTAGCTCCAGTTTTGACATGATGATGTTTCTCCTCCTCTTCACTCTCCTCATTCTCCAGCATCACGTCTGAAATGATAGTTAAAAGTATCATGTTTCTGTAGCAAGGACTATTACATATATTAGATCAACTGCACAATTATCTAACATAATATTAACATTTTAAAACTATACAACAGTAATACAGTTCTGACAGTCTCTCAGAGAAATATTACATTTATTTTGTACAATGGCTAATTACTAATTAAAAATTAAAATTCTAATTAAAAATGTACAATGGCTAATTACTTGTTCATATTACAACGTTAATAAAAACGTTGTAATATGAACAAGTAATTAGCCATTGTACATTTTTGGCGAACAAATGGTGACAAACAGGAAGTGACATCATTTGAACTCTTTCTAGAGTATGATGGGAAAATAATCTCAATCATTTGTAGTGTTGACTACATTCATCAACCCTGTTACCAAAGTTACAAGATAAATAACTTTTTATTATGAAATACAACTAGACTAACTTTGGCCTTGACATTCATAGGGAATTTGAAAGTTTAAACTCTAGCCATAGTCATTTGTGCACGGGCTATATGTATTTATATATACGATATATATATCATTTCCATCTCTTCTCGTTCTATGTAAAAGAACAAAATCATCACTTCCCGGGATTTCTACCAATGACTTTAATATTAATAAGATATTAACAGTCAAAACATGATAAAAACATGTCCAAATATAGTTGCAAGCAGCAATTATCAGGGCCAAGCAGAATAATATGACAAGACATGGCTGAAAGTTTCAGACCAACAACAATGAGCAATTAAAGACATTTATAGAGGATTTGAGGCGAAATGGCTGAAAAATCATATAAACAGTAATTAAAAATATGATTTAATTGATTATCACTTTCGACCAAAAGGTGGCGCAGTTACAAAACTGATGTGATGTGGTCAGAGTGAAGTGAAAATGACACATACAAAGTTTGGGATAAAGCCTGAATAGTCCTTTCGGCATCATGCCTCAACTTTGCTGCTGCGCTATACGAAAACGGTTTAGTTTATCGACACGAAATCCATAACTTTTAGTCGGCATAGTCTGGAGATGATACGATTCGATTCGATCGAGAAAATCGGACAAACGGTCTAGGAGGAGTTAGAAAAAGTAGGTTTTGAAGGAAAATCAAGATGGCGGACAGGAATATCGGCCAAATAAAGTAGACAATAGCCAGATTTATTCAAAAGTTATTAGCCCTTTTGGAAATTTTGTTATAACTTTTGACCACTAGGTGGTGCTGTCTCTAATATTTTGAGTACCTTCAGGGGATGGTGTTGATGGCACATTCTGAGTTTTGTAATATTACACCAATGCATTTGTTTAGTATAGCATTTTATTTCACAAAACTGTATTGAAGTCAATGGGAATTTCATGTTTTGTTCTATTATAGCGCCACTAAGAGGCTCAGTCCCACCATTTTTTTATGTGTCCTCAGCGTGAGCTCATTCATATGTGTGTAAATTTTGGTGAAAATATCTCAATTCGCTTCGGAGTTATAGACATTTATATGAAAAAACATGTAAAAAATGACTGACACATGACACCTTCGGACTGGGAGGGGCTAGTGATCTCAAACTAAATTCCTGGAGGGCCACAGCTCTGCACAGTTTTGCTCCAACCCTAATCAAACACACCTGATCCAGCTAATCAAGGTCTTCAGGATTACTAGAAACTTCCTTGAAGGTGTGAGTTGGAGCTGGTTGGAGCTAAACTGTGCAGAGCTGTGGCCCTCCAGGAATTGAGTTTGAGACCACATATTTAGTTGGTAGTCATATACAATTTCACCGCTAGATGGGAGTAAATCCTACACAGTGTAGCTTTAAGCATTTGGGCATTGGCATTTAACTATCGACCTATGTTTCCAAACTTCTGACGGTGGATTCGTCTCAATCGGACTAGCGGTTTCGAAGATATCGGCAAATGTTTTTTAAGCGATAAATCACAATGCTACATAAATCGTAAGACGAAACCTAGCATGTTTGGTATCGTTGAACTCGGCAAGGATTTAGGAGTCTAATGAGATGACTCTCGTGAATACAAGTCGACCACACCCAAAGTTATAAGCATTAGGGGGGGAAAATCACCACTAGGTGGCGCTGTTTCGAAACTTCTCAGGCTCCTTCAGGACATCGTGCTGATGACCCATACCAAGTTTTGTAACAATCCATTCATGCGTTCTTAAAATACAGCATTTTAGCACAAAATTCAAAATGGCCAACAGCCAAAATGGCTGGATTTTTGGATATCAGTCGACTCGGCATGTTACCCTGAATCTAACAAGACCAACTTTATGACAATATGACAAAAGTTATGGTCCAAAAGTTATTAGCATAAACGTGTGCAACTTTGGACAGTTGGTGGCACTAGAGGAATTGGTTTGGAGACTCCAAATTTGCTATGGTGACTGTTCAGACTGTCCTCTATCACTGTGCCAAATTGCACAACTTTCCCGCAAGCGGTTCTGTGGGCTGCCATAGAAGCCCAGTCAGAAGAAAAAGAAGAATTATTTTTGGTACGCCAACAGATACAATAGGTGCCTACGCACATTCGGTGCTTGACCCCTAATTTCTGGGAATGACAGCATAGCATGTCACCTGGAGCACTATATGCGTTCATCCATCATTATGAATTTGCAGGGCAAATCTAAGATTTATAAAGTGTCAAAAAGATTACTCTTCAACAGTTTAAGTTTGTATTCGACAGATTCGACTCAACTATCTGGCTTTGGAATTTTAGAACACCAAATTTCAGAATGATTTTACATTTTATGATTTTATCAATGTTTCAGAATTTGTCCGATTATTCCAATTATGAATTAATTATTCAGACACACTTTATAAATGCACATCTTACATTCCTAAAAATATCACTAGGAGTTTCTTCTGTAAATATGTTTACATCACAGTTTATGTTGTATAATAGGCTAAATGATCAAATGATTTTGTTCACGTCTTCTGGCAATAACCAAAACATATCGTAAAGTTTTTCAGAGAACCATTAAAGATGCGTATTATGCGACCTCATTATCTTGCAACTTACATTACCCCAACAGTCAAAATAAGCCAATTATGCCACGGATAAGGTGCAGAAAACCGCTTCACAAATAACAGAAGTGCATCTAAGTTTATATAGCCTATTATATAAGAAACACGAAACACGAATAGCAGTCTAATATCCAATGGATGAACTCCAAAACATGACATATAGTGCACTTTGTAGAGACATTTCTTCCACTTAATAGATTTTTTTTTATACATTTAACATGAAAATAGCAAGTTATTTATATAATTATCATTATACTTAATTTTCCTGAACATAGGTCATAACAAAAACATCTTTCAGTGTTTGAGATGGTGGTGTCAGGGTTCTGTCACTTCTATCTAGTTTATATCTTGGTTTGGTGACAGAGCTCTGACACTCCCGAGGGCTGTTCCATAAAAGACGCTTAGAAAAGCGGGGATTAAACTCCAAAACCGGACTTGAATGAGCCTAACAAATAAGTTGGGGCTAAAGTGGTTCCATAAAAGGTAATTGAAGTTCACGCAATCTCACTAATTTGATCCAGGTTTATCTAGTCTAGATAATTGCGTGTGCACGCGTTTCTTAAGCAGCCCTAGAGGTCGATCATGGATCAAATCGATCCACCATCAAACAGCGTATATTTTGTGCTGTTTTATGCATTTGTGATGTGTTTTTTTTCCCCCTCAGTGCAAAACTTACATTTTACAGTTATATTCTCCATCTGTAAATGTTAGAAAGTCATGCAAATATATCCATTTTGCTGCTAATCTTCATATTGAACAAGCGCTGCTGCACGCATGCGCGCCAAATAGGAGCGCAATAATTCTGACTAAAATATACATTTTGCTTGGAAAATTTATATGCGATATTTTATAACACCAGAAATATCTTCTAATTATAATAATTTATCTTTAGGATGTTGGATAAGTTTCAGTGAACTTCTAGCTCATTACACTCATATATTTTATACTTCTAATCAAAAAAATTGAACAGAAGTAGCCTAATTCAGGGAAGATTTTTTTTAAAGAAATTAAATATATAAAGATACAAAATATAGTTTTGGGTATAGGACCTATGCTACTTAATAAAGATGACGTATACTTATTTAGAATGCTGAGAATTACAGCTTTTAATGCAATACTTTTTTGGAGAAAGCAAGAATCCCCAGTTTTAAATGAGTAGATTTAGTTTCTAAAGTACACTATGGAGAGGATAACATGAAATTAAGAGCACATGTATACATTTTGAAAAGATATGTGCAACTCTAAAATCAAAGAATATTCCATAAAATAAATAAATCTATATTAGCCTACATTAACTACATTTTTATATAACCCTCCCTTTTATTTATAGTTATTTATTTTATTTATTTACTTATTTAATATTGAATATTTAATATTTAAATAATATTACTTGAATAACTATTAGGAATTATGTGTCATTATAAGAGTTTGATATAAATGTGTGAATGTTACATTTTTATTAATATTTATTTATTGTTTTTTGTCTTTTTCCCCTTAAATCATATGTAAAAGTGTCTAACTATGTACTTTTTGGTTATTGTTCTAATTATGTGTTTTTTAGGCTATGTGTTGGTGGGTATTATCACAAAAGAAAAAAAGTAGAAGGAAAAATAAGGAATATTTATTGGGGGAAAATATGATGTCTTTAAAGGAACTGTCCATTTGTATAATTGTGTTAAATGTGTTTGAATTGAAAGACTCAATAAAGTACAATATATATATATATATGCTAAAATATTTGTTATTTGGACATTAGATGTGCCTTATTTAGAATTTTAAACCTACAAGTGTATTTTTATGATAGCAATAACTGTAAAGGGACTATTGTAATGGGGTAAATCAAATGTAGGCTAATATACTGCCAATTACTAAGCTCAGATTCATCTCTGTGCTTTTGTAATCATTTATTTTTAATTTTGTGATTTTAACTTCTGCTTTAAAAAGCTTTTTATTAGATGTGTTCTAATGTTCTTCTAATAATCATAAACATGTACTACAGCTGCCAAACAAAACCAGAGAGAAATGTATTCATAAATCTTTAAAACAATCTAATTCAATCTTGGGCACAAAACATTCAGCCAGTAAAAAAAGAAAACCTGTAGTCTGTCTGTCTGTCTGTCTGTCTGTCTGTCTATCTAATCTCATTGTAGCCTTGTTTAAGTTGATTTTCTGTATACTGTGTATTTATTTTTGGACTAATAGTTAGTGTTGCAAAGGATCATCATTGATCTGTGATCCGTTCGGATCAATATCTTCGGTTCGGCACACACGTGATCCGTGGATTGATTTATGAAAATAAAAGCACTCCATTTGCTTATATTTGTTGTTCATTTAAACCGTTATGAACCGCAGAGAACGTGACGTCTTATTCGCGCCCCAAGATCTCCAGATGCACATAAACGCATCTTTACATTGACTTAACATTGAAATTACTCGCGCCATACGCTCTATTCGCGATTGGTGTGAACGCAGCACGAGGGCGAGAGAGAGAAAGAGTGCCTACGAGTGCGAGTGAGTGAGCGAGCAAGAGTGAGGTCTGCTGTCTTTCTTGGCCATTAGTTGATTTATTTGTTTTTGTGTAGGTAATACGTTGTCAAATATGTTTAAACTTAAATAAACTACCTATACAAGTAGATATGTCTCTTTGTATTAATTTGTCCTGTTATTGACGTAATGCGCGTCATTGACAAAATGCGCAACCAGATGTTCGAATATGTGTGTTTTTTAGAGGGAATATTCGAACGTCATTTTTGAGCAATTTTGACAGCCCTATATGACAGTGGAAACACATCAAGCATTGGTCCATGTTTAAAGGAAGTCCATATGCCTTTTTATGTTGCACTTTAAGCTGTTTTTCATTAATTATGTTAAAAATAAGATATTATGCCTTGCGCACTTTAAGTTGATTTTATATATTTTAATTTAATAATTTAAAAGTGTTAATAAAAAATTTTTTTTTTTTTTTGCTGATCCGAAAAATGATCCGATCCGTGACTCTGATCCGAGAAACGATCCGAACCGTGAGTTTTTTGATCCGTTGCACCCCTACTAATAGTGGTTAATAAAGTCCAATAATGGTATGAGAGAGTGTCAGTCATCGTGTTCCTATTGGTCCGTGTTAGAGGATCTGTGTAACAGCTGAGGCTTAGCCTGACAGTTAGCCTGCCCTGGACCAGGCAAGTTTCCCAGCATAAGTTGCCAGGGTAACTGAGTTTGAACTATTTTAAGTTTTCTTTATGAAACAGAATCCACCAACAATAAGTCTGAATAACCAAAATAAGCCTGGCTTGTATTCTAATCTTGTTTTATGGAACAACCCTCCGGTTTGTCATGTGCTTGTGGTATAGTCCTGTATGTTGTGAGCACATGGCTTGTCATGTGTTTCTTTGTGCCATGTGCTCTCCTGTCGATTGTCTAGCCCCTCCCATCTTGTTACTGATTACTGATTAATTTACCCCACCTGCCTTCCCTCGTTGCCCTCTTTTATTTGCTTCCCTATTTATTCTCCCTGTTTGCAGTCCTGTGCTGGTTCGTCATCTATGTATCCTTGTGTTCCTGTTTCCTGACATAGTTCGGTTGTATCTTGATGCCTGTCCTGTTTTCCCCAACGAGGAGTTTTTGTTTCATTTTTATTATTAAAGACCCTCCATTCCTGCACTTAAATCCTCGCTTCACTATTACTTCCACCCAGGTGACAGGTGGATCCCCCAAATGAGGTGCCGGATCGGATTTGAGTTTCAGCTTCTGCAAGAACCAATGCGGTTCATTCTCGTGTTACTCAGCACGTTTGAGCTTCAGCAAGAACCAATGAGGTTCATTCTCGTGTTACGCAGCACGTTTGAGCTTCAGCAAGAACCAATGAGGTTCATTCTCGTGTTACGCAGCACGTTTGAGCTTCAGCAAGAACCAATGAGGTTCATTCTCGTGTTACGCAGCACGTTTGAGCTTCAGCAAGAACCAATGAGGTTCATTCTCGTGTTACGCAGCACGTTTGAGCTTCAGCAAGAACCAATGAGGTTCATTCTCGTGTTACGCAGCACGTTTGAGCTTCAGCAAGAACCAATGAGGTTCATTCTCGTGTTACGCAGCACGTTTGAGCTTCTGCAAGAACCAATGAGGTTCATTCTCGTGTTACTCAGCACGTTTGAGCTTCTGCAAGAACCAATGAGGTTCATTCTCGTGTTACGCAGCACGTTTGAGCTTCAGCAAGAACCAATGAGGTTCATTCTCGTGTTACGCAGCACGTTTGAGCTTCAGCAAGAACCAATGAGGTTCATTCTCGTGTTACGCAGCACGTTTGAGCTTCAGCAAGAACCAATGAGGTTCATTCTCGTGTTACGCAGCACGTTTGAGCTTCAGCAAGAACCAATGAGGTTCATTCTTGTGTTACTCAGCACGTTTGAGCTTCAGCAAGAACCAATGAGGTTCATTCTTGTGTTACGCAGCACGTTTGAGCTTCAGCAAGAACCAATGAGGTTCATTCTCGTGTTACTCAGCACGTTTGAGCTTCAGCAAGAACCAATGAGGTTCATTCTCGTGTTACGCAGCACGTTTGAGCTTCTGCAAGAACCAATGAGGTTCATTCTCGTGTTTCGCAGCACGTTTGAGCTTCAGCAAGAACCAATGAGGTTCATTCTCGTGTTACGCAGCACGTTTGAGCTTCAGCAAGAACCAATGAGGTTCATTCTCGTGTTACGCAGCTGCAAGAACCAATGAGGTTCATTCTCGTGTTACGCAGCACGTTTGAGCTTCAGCAAGAACCAATGAGGTTCATTCTCGTGTTACGCAGCACGTTTGAGCTTCTGTAGGAACCAATGAGGTTCATTCTCGTGTTACGCAGCACGTTTGAGCTTCTGCAAGAACCAATGAGGTTCATTCTCGTGTTACGCAGCACGTTTGAGCTTCGGCAAGAACCAATGAGGTTCATTCTCAAGAACCAATGAGGTTCATTCTCGTGTTACGCAGCACGTTTGAGCTTCTGCAAGAACCAATGAGGTTCATTCTCGTGTTTCGCAGCACGTTTGAGCTTCAGCAAGAACCAATGAGGTTCATTCTCGTGTTACGCAGCACGTTTGAGCTTCAGCAAGAACCAATGAGGTTCATTCTCGTGTTTCGCAGCACGTTTGAGCTTCCGCAAGAACCAATGAGGTTCATTCTCGTGTTACGCATCACGTTTGAGCTTCTGCAAGAACCAATGAGGTTCATTCTCGTGTTACTCAGCACGTTTGAGCTTCAGCAAGAACCAATGAGGTTCATTCTCGTGTTACGCAGCACGTTTGAGCTTCCGCAAGAACCAATGAGGTTCATTCTCGTGTTACGCAGCACGTTTGAGCTTCAGCAAGAACCAATGAGGTTCATTCTCGTGTTACGCAGCACGTTTGAGCTTCTGCAAGAACCAATGAGGTTCATTCTCGTGTTACGCAGCACGTTTGAGCTTCCGCAAGAACCAATGAGATTCATTCTCGTGTTACGCAGCACGTTTGAGCTTCCGCAAGAACCAATGAGGTTCATTCTCGTGTTACGCATCACGTTTGAGCTTCTGCAAGAACCAATGAGGTTCATTCTCGTGTTACGCATCACGTTTGAGCTTCAGCAAGAACCAATGAGGTTCATTCTCGTGTTACGCAGCACGTTTGAGCTTCAGCAAGAACCAATGAGGTTCATTCTCGTGTTACGCAGCACGTTTGAGCTTCTGCAAGAACCAATGAGATTCATTCTCGTGTTACGCAGCACGTTTGAGCTTCCGCAAGAACCAATGAGGTTCATTCTCGTGTTACGCATCACGTTTGAGCTTCTGCAAGAACCAATGAGGTTCATTCTCGTGTTACGCATCACGTTTGAGCTTCAGCAAGAACCAATGAGGTTCATTCTCGTGTTACGCAGCACGTTTGAGCTTCAGCAAGAACCAATGAGGTTCATTCTCGTGTTACGCAGCACGTTTGAGCTTCCGCAAGAACCAATGAGGTTCATTCTCGTGTTACGCATCACGTTTGAGCTTCTGCAAGAACCAATGAGGTTCATTCTCGTGTTACTCAGCACGTTTGAGCTTCAGCAAGAACCAATGAGGTTCATTCTCGTGTTACGCAGCACGTTTGAGCTTCCGCAAGAACCAATGAGGTTCATTCTCGTGTTACGCAGCACGTTTGAGCTTCTGCAAGAACCAATGAGGTTCATTCTCGTGTTACGCAGCACGTTTGAGCTTCCGCAAGAACCAATGAGGTTCATTCTCGTGTTACGCAGCACGTTTGAGCTTCCGCAAGAACCAATGAGGTTCATTCTCGTGTTACGCATCACGTTTGAGCTTCTGCAAGAACCAATGAGGTTCATTCTCGTGTTACGCAGCACGTTTGAGCTTCAGCAAGAACCAATGAGGTTCATTCTCGTGTTACGCAGCACGTTTGAGCTTCCGCAAGAACCAATGAGGTTCATTCTCGTGTTACGCAGCACGTTTGAGCTTCAGCAAGAACCAATGAGGTTCATTCTCGTGTTACGCAGCACGTTTGAGCTTCTGCAAGAACCAATGAGGTGCATTCTCGTGTTTCGCAGCACGTTTGAGCTTCAGCAAGAACCAATGAGGTTCATTCTCGTGTTACGCAGCACGTTTGAGCTTCCGCAAGAACCAATGAGGTTCATTCTCGTGTTACGCATCACGTTTGAGCTTCTGCAAGAACCAATGAGGTTCATTCTCGTGTTACTCAGCACGTTTGAGCTTCAGCAAGAACCAATGAGGTTCATTCTCGTGTTACGCATCACGTTTGAGCTTCTGCAAGAACCAATGAGGTTCATTCTCGTGTTACTCAGCACGTTTGAGCTTCAGCAAGAACCAATGAGGTTCATTCTCGTGTTACGCAGCACGTTTGAGCTTCAGCAAGAACCAATGAGGTTCATTCTCGTGTTTTGCATCACGTTTGAGCTTCTGCAAGAACCAATGAGGTTCATTCTTGTGTTTTGCATCACGTTTGAGCTTCTGCAAGAACCAATGAGGTTCAGTCTCGTGTTACGCAGCACGTTTGAGCTTCAGCAAGAACCAATGAGGTTCATTCTCGTGTTACGCATCACGTTTGAGCTTCTGCAAGAACCAATGAGGTTCATTCTCGTGTTTCACAGCACGTTTGAGCTTCAGCAAGAACCAATGAGGTTCATTCTCGTGTTACGCATCACGTTTGAGCTTCTGCAAGAACCAATGAGGTTCATTCTCGTGTTTTGCATCACGTTTGAGCTTCTGCAAGAACCAATGAGGTTCATTCTCGTGTTACGCATCACGTTTGAGCTTCTGCAAGAACCAATGAGGTTCATTCTCGTGTTTCACAGCACGTTTGAGCTTCAGCAAGAACCAATGAGGTTCATTCCTGTGTTACGCATCACGTTTGAGATTCTGCAAGAACCAATGAGGTTCATTCTCGTGTTACGCATCACGTTTGAGCTTCTGCAAGAACCAATGAGGTTCATTCTCGTGTTACGCATCACGTTTGAGCTTCTGCAAGAACCAATGAGGTTCATTCTCGTGTTACACATCACGTTTGAGCTTCTGCAAGAACCAATGAGGTTCATTCCTGTGTTTCGCAGCACGTTTGAGCTTCTGCAAGAACCAATGAGGTTCATTCTCGTGTTACGCATCACGTTTGAGCTTCTGCAAGAACCAATGAGGTTCATTCTCGTGTTTCACAGCACGTTTGAGCTTCAGCAAGAACCAATGAGGTTCATTCCTGTGTTACGCATCACGTTTGAGCTTCTGCAAGAACCAATGAGGTTCATTCTCGTGTTACGCATCACGTTTGAGCTTCTGCAAGAACCAATGAGGTTCATTCTCGTGTTACGCATCACGTTTGAGCTTCTGCAAGAACCAATGAGGTTCATTCTCGTGTTACGCAGCACGTTTGAGCTTCTGCAAGAACCAATGAGGTTCATTCTCGTGTTACGCAGCACGTTTGAGATTCAGCAAGAACCAATGAGGTTCATTCTCGTGTTACGCAGCACGTTTGAGCTTCTGCAAGAACCAATGAGGTTCATTCCTGTGTTACGCATCACGTTTGAGCTTCTGCAAGAACCAATGAGGTTCATTCTTGTGTTACGCAGCACGTTTGAGCTTCTGCAAGAACCAATGAGGTTCATTCTCGTGTTATGCAGCACGTTTGAGTTTCAGCAAGAACCAATGAGGTTCATTCTCGTGTTACGCAGCACGTCTGAGCTTCTGCAAGAACCAATGAGGTTCATTCTCGTGTTACGCATCACGTTTGAGCTTCTGCAAGAACCAATGAGGTTCATTCTCGTGTTACGCAGCACGTTTGAGATTCAGCAAGAACCAATGAGGTTCATTCTCGTGTTTCGCAGCACGTTTGAGCTTCTGCAAGAACCAATGAGGTTCATTCTCGTGTTATGCAGCACGTTTGAGTTTCAGCAAGAACCAATGAGGTTCATTCTCGTGTTACGCAGCACGTTTGAGCTTCAGCAAGAACCAATGAGGTTCATTCTCGTGTTACGCAGCACGTTTGAGCTTCTGCAAGAACCAATGAGGTTCATTCTCGTGTTACGCATCACGTTTGAGCTTCTGCAAGAACCAATGAGGTTCATTCTCGTGTTTCACAGCACGTTTGAGCTTCAGCAAGAACCAATGAGGTTCATTCCTGTGTTACGCATCACGTTTGAGCTTCTGCAAGAACCAATGAGGTTCATTCTCGTGTTACGCAGCACGTTTGAGCTTCAGCAAGAACCAATGAGGTTCATTCTCGTGTTACGCAGCACGTTTGAGCTTCGGCAAGAACCAATGAGGTTCATTCTCGTGTTACGCAGCACGTTTGAGCTTCTGCAAGAACCAATGAGGTTCATTCTCGTGTTACGCATCACGTTTGAGCTTCTGCAAGAACCAATGAGGTTCATTCTCGTGTTTCACAGCACGTTTGAGCTTCAGCAAGAACCAATGAGGTTCATTCCTGTGTTACGCATCACGTTTGAGCTTCTGCAAGAACCAATGAGGTTCATTCTCGTGTTACGCAGCACGTTTGAGCTTCAGCAAGAACCAATGAGGTTCATTCTCGTGTTACGCAGCACGTTTGAGCTTCTGCAAGAACCAATGAGGTTCATTCTCGTGTTATGCAGCACGTTTGAGTTTCAGCAAGAACCAATGAGGTTCATTCTCGTGTTACGCAGCACGTTTGAGCTTCAGCAAGAACCAATGAGGTTCATTCTCGTGTTACGCAGCACGTTTGAGCTTCTGCAAGAACCAATGAGGTTCATTCCTGTGTTTCGCAGCACGTTTGAGCTTCTGCAAGAACCAATGAGGTTCATTCTCGTGTTACGCATCACGTTTGAGCTTCAGCAAGAACCAATGAGGTTCATTCTCGTGTTACGCAGCACGTTTGAGCTTCTGCAAGAACCAATGAGGTTCATTCCTGTGTTTCGCAGCACGTTTGAGCTTCTGCAAGAACCAATGAGGTTCATTCTCGTGTTATGCAGCACGTTTTGAGTTTCAGCAAGAACCAATGAGGTTCATTCTCGTGTTACGCAGCACGTTTGAGCTTCAGCAAGAACCAATGAGGTTCATTCTCGTGTTACGCAGCACGTTTGAGCTTCTGCAAGAACCAATGAGGTTCATTCCTGTGTTTCGCAGCACGTTTGAGCTTCTGCAAGAACCAATGAGGTTCATTCTCGTGTTACGCAGCACGTTTGAGCTTCAGCAAGAACCAATGAGGTTCATTCTCGTGTTACGCAGCACGTTTGAGCTTCTGCAAGAACCAATGAGGTTCATTCCTGTGTTTCGCAGCACGTTTGAGCTTCTGCAAGAACCAATGAGGTTCATTCTCGTGTTACGCATCACGTTTGAGCTTCTGCAAGAACCAATGAGGTTCATTCTCGTGTTTCACAGCACGTTTGAGCTTCAGCAAGAACCAATGAGGTTCATTCCTGTGTTACGCATCACGTTTGAGCTTCTGCAAGAACCAATGAGGTTCATTCTCGTGTTACGCAGCACGTTTGAGCTTCAGCAAGAACCAATGAGGTTCATTCTCGTGTTACGCAGCACGTTTGAGCTTCTGCAAGAACCAATGAGGTTCATTCTCGTGTTATGCAGCACGTTTGAGTTTCAGCAAGAACCAATGAGGTTCATTCTCGTGTTACGCAGCACGTTTGAGCTTCAGCAAGAACCAATGAGGTTCATTCTCGTGTTACGCAGCACGTTTGAGCTTCTGCAAGAACCAATGAGGTTCATTCCTGTGTTTCGCAGCACGTTTGAGCTTCTGCAAGAACCAATGAGGTTCATTCTCGTGTTATGCAGCACGTTTGAGTTTCAGCAAGAACCAATGAGGTTCATTCTCGTGTTACGCAGCACGTTTGAGCTTCAGCAAGAACCAATGAGGTTCATTCTCGTGTTACGCATCACGTTTGAGCTTCTGCAAGAACCAATGAGGTTCATTCTCGTGTTTCGCAGCACGTTTGAGCTTCAGCAAGAACCAATGAGGTTCATTCTCGTGTTACGCAGCACGTTTGAGCTTCTGCAAGAACCAATGAGGTTCATTCTCGTGTTACGCATCACGTTTGAGCTTCTGCAAGAACCAATGAGGTTCATTCTCGTGTTACGCATCACGTTTGAGCTTCAGCAAGAACCAATGAGGTTCATTCTCGTGTTACGCATCACGTTTGAGCTTCTGCAAGAACCAATGAGGTTCATTCTCGTGTTTCACAGCACGTTTGAGCTTCTGCAAGAACCAATGAGGTTCATTCTCGTGTTACGCATCACGTTTGAGCTTCTGCAAGAACCAATGAGGTTCATTCTCGTGTTACGCAGCACGTTTGAGCTTCTGCAAGAACCAATGAGGTTCATTCTCGTGTTACGCATCACGTTTGAGCTTCTGCAAGAACCAATGAGGTTCATTCTCGTGTTACGCATCACGTTTGAGCTTCTGCAAGAACCAATGAGGTTCATTCCTGTGTTTCGCAGCACGTTTGAGCTTCTGCAAGAACCAATGAGGTTCATTCTCGTGTTACGCATCACGTTTGAGCTTCTGCAAGAACCAATGAGGTTCATTCTCGTGTTTCACAGCACGTTTGAGCTTCAGCAAGAACCAATGAGGTTCATTCCTGTGTTACGCATCACGTTTGAGCTTCTGCAAGAACCAATGAGGTTCATTCTCGTGTTACGCATCACGTTTGAGCTTCTGCAAGAACCAATGAGGTTCATTCTCGTGTTACGCATCACGTTTGAGCTTCTGCAAGAACCAATGAGGTTCATTCTCATGTTACGCAGCACGTTTGAGCTTCTGCAAGAACCAATGAGGTTCATTCCTGTGTTACGCAGCACGTTTGAGCTTCTGCAAGAACCAATGAGGTTCATTCTCGTGTTACGCAGCACGTTTGAGCTTCTGCAAGAACCAATGAGGTTCATTCTCGTGTTACGCATCACGTTTGAGCTTCTGCAAGAACCAATGAGGTTCATTCTCGTGTTACGCATCACGTTTGAGCTTCTGCAAGAACCAATGAGGTTCATTCCTGTGTTACGCAGCACGTTTGAGCTTCTGCAAGAACCAATGAGGTTCATTCCTGTGTTTCGCAGCACGTTTGAGCTTCTGCAAGAACCAATGAGGTTCATTCTCGTGTTACGCATCACGTTTGAGCTTCTGCAAGAACCAATGAGGTTCATTCTCGTGTTTCACAGCACGTTTGAGCTTCAGCAAGAACCAATGAGGTTCATTCCTGTGTTACGCATCACGTTTGAGCTTCTGCAAGAACCAATGAGGTTCATTCTCGTGTTACGCATCACGTTTGAGCTTCTGCAAGAACCAATGAGGTTCATTCTCGTGTTACGCATCACGTTTGAGCTTCTGCAAGAACCAATGAGGTTCATTCTCATGTTACGCAGCACGTTTGAGCTTCTGCAAGAACCAATGAGGTTCATTCCTGTGTTACGCAGCACGTTTGAGCTTCTGCAAGAACCAATGAGGTTCATTCTCGTGTTACGCAGCACGTTTGAGCTTCTGCAAGAACCAATGAGGTTCATTCTCGTGTTACGCATCACGTTTGAGCTTCTGCAAGAACCAATGAGGTTCATTCTCGTGTTACGCATCACGTTTGAGCTTCTGCAAGAACCAATGAGGTTCATTCCTGTGTTTCGCAGCACGTTTGAGCTTCTGCAAGAACCAATGAGGTTCATTCTCGTGTTACGCATCACGTTTGAGCTTCTGCAAGAACCAATGAGGTTCATTCTCGTGTTTCACAGCACGTTTGAGCTTCAGCAAGAACCAATGAGGTTCATTCCTGTGTTACGCATCACGTTTGAGCTTCTGCAAGAACCAATGAGGTTCATTCTCGTGTTACGCATCACGTTTGAGCTTCTGCAAGAACCAATGAGGTTCATTCTCGTGTTACGCATCACGTTTGAGCTTCTGCAAGAACCAATGAGGTTCATTCTCATGTTACGCAGCACGTTTGAGCTTCTGCAAGAACCAATGAGGTTCATTCCTGTGTTACGCAGCACGTTTGAGCTTCTGCAAGAACCAATGAGGTTCATTCTCGTGTTACGCAGCACGTTTGAGCTTCTGCAAGAACCAATGAGGTTCATTCTCGTGTTACGCATCACGTTTGAGCTTCTGCAAGAACCAATGAGGTTCATTCTCGTGTTACGCATCACGTTTGAGCTTCTGCAAGAACCAATGAGGTTCATTCCTGTGTTACGCAGCACGTTTGAGCTTCTGCAAGAACCAATGAGGTTCATTCCTGTGTTTCGCAGCACGTTTGAGCTTCTGCAAGAACCAATGAGGTTCATTCTCGTGTTACGCATCACGTTTGAGCTTCTGCAAGAACCAATGAGGTTCATTCTCGTGTTTCACAGCACGTTTGAGCTTCAGCAAGAACCAATGAGGTTCATTCCTGTGTTACGCATCACGTTTGAGCTTCTGCAAGAACCAATGAGGTTCATTCTCGTGTTACGCATCACGTTTGAGCTTCTGCAAGAACCAATGAGGTTCATTCTCGTGTTACGCATCACGTTTGAGCTTCTGCAAGAACCAATGAGGTTCATTCTCGTGTTACGCAGCACGTTTGAGCTTCGGCAAGAACCAATGAGGTTCATTCTCGTGTTACGCATCACGTTTGAGCTTCTGCAAGAACCAATGAGGTTCATTCTCGTGTTACGCATCACGTTTGAGCTTCTGCAAGAACCAATGAGGTTCATTCTCGTGTTTCGCAGCACGTTTGAGCTTCAGCAAGAACCAATGAGGTTCATTCTCGTGTTACGCAGCACGTTTGAGCTTCTGCAAGAACCAATGAGGTTCATTCTCGTGTTACGCATCACGTTTGAGCTTCTGCAAGAACCAATGAGGTTCATTCTCGTGTTACGCATCACGTTTGAGCTTCAGCAAGAACCAATGAGGTTCATTCTCGTGTTACGCATCACGTTTGAGCTTCTGCAAGAACCAATGAGGTTCATTCTCGTGTTTCACAGCACGTTTGAGCTTCTGCAAGAACCAATGAGGTTCATTCTCGTGTTACGCATCACGTTTGAGCTTCTGCAAGAACCAATGAGGTTCATTCTCGTGTTACGCATCACGTTTGAGCTTCTGCAAGAACCAATGAGGTTCATTCTCGTGTTACGCATCACGTTTGAGCTTCAGCAAG
The DNA here is from genome assembly GCF_964197995.2 of Scardinius erythrophthalmus. Classification (NCBI taxonomy): domain Eukaryota; kingdom Metazoa; phylum Chordata; class Actinopteri; order Cypriniformes; family Leuciscidae; genus Scardinius; species Scardinius erythrophthalmus. Next base: position 3,792,028 of record NC_138234.1, on the reverse strand, counting down.
AACCAATGAGGTTCATTCTCGTGTTACGCATCACGTTTGAGCTTCTGCAAGAACCAATGAGGTTCATTCCTGTGTTTCGCAGCACGTTTGAGCTTCTGCAAGAACCAATGAGGTTCATTCTCGTGTTACGCATCACGTTTGAGCTTCTGCAAGAACCAATGAGGTTCATTCTCGTGTTTCACAGCACGTTTGAGCTTCAGCAAGAACCAATGAGGTTCATTCCTGTGTTACGCATCACGTTTGAGCTTCTGCAAGAACCAATGAGGTTCATTCTCGTGTTACGCATCACGTTTGAGCTTCTGCAAGAACCAATGAGGTTCATTCTCGTGTTACGCATCACGTTTGAGCTTCTGCAAGAACCAATGAGGTTCATTCTCATGTTACGCAGCACGTTTGAGCTTCTGCAAGAACCAATGAGGTTCATTCCTGTGTTACGCAGCACGTTTGAGCTTCTGCAAGAACCAATGAGGTTCATTCTCGTGTTACGCAGCACGTTTGAGCTTCTGCAAGAACCAATGAGGTTCATTCTCGTGTTACGCATCACGTTTGAGCTTCTGCAAGAACCAATGAGGTTCATTCTCGTGTTACGCATCACGTTTGAGCTTCTGCAAGAACCAATGAGGTTCATTCCTGTGTTACGCAGCACGTTTGAGCTTCTGCAAGAACCAATGAGGTTCATTCCTGTGTTTCGCAGCACGTTTGAGCTTCTGCAAGAACCAATGAGGTTCATTCTCGTGTTACGCATCACGTTTGAGCTTCTGCAAGAACCAATGAGGTTCATTCTCGTGTTTCACAGCACGTTTGAGCTTCAGCAAGAACCAATGAGGTTCATTCCTGTGTTACGCATCACGTTTGAGCTTCTGCAAGAACCAATGAGGTTCATTCTCGTGTTACGCATCACGTTTGAGCTTCTGCAAGAACCAATGAGGTTCATTCTCGTGTTACGCATCACGTTTGAGCTTCTGCAAGAACCAATGAGGTTCATTCTCGTGTTACGCAGCACGTTTGAGCTTCGGCAAGAACCAATGAGGTTCATTCTCGTGTTACGCATCACGTTTGAGCTTCTGCAAGAACCAATGAGGTTCATTCTCGTGTTACGCATCACGTTTGAGCTTCTGCAAGAACCAATGAGGTTCATTCTCGTGTTACGCAGCACGTTTGAGCTTCAGCAAGAACCAATGAGGTTCATTCTCGTGTTACGCAGCACGTTTGAGCTTCAGCAAGAACCAATGAGGTTCATTCTCGTGTTACGCAGCACGTTTGAGTTTCAGCAAGAACCAGTGAGGTTCATTCTCGTGTTACGCAGCACGTTTGAGCTTCAGCAAGAACCAATGAGATTCATTCTCGTGTTACGCAGCACGTTTGAGCTTCAGCAAGAACCAATGAGGTTCATTCTCGTGTTACGCAGCACGTTTGAGCTTCAGCAAGAACCAATGAGATTCATTCTCGTGTTACGCAGCACGTTTGAGCTTCAGCAAGAACCAATGAGGTTCATTCTCGTGTTACTCAGCACGTTTGAGCTTCAGCAAGAACCAATGAGATTCATTCTCGTGTTACGCAGCACGTTTGAGCTTCAGCAAGAACCAATGAGATTCATTCTCGTGTTACGCAGCACGTTTGAGCTTCAGCAAGAACCAATGAGATTCATTCTCGTGTTACGCAGCACGTTTGAGCTTCAGCAAGAACCAATGAGATTCATTCTCGTGTTACGCAGCACGTTTGAGCTTCAGCAAGAACCAATGAGGTTCATTCTCGTGTTACGCAGCACGTTTGAGCTTCAGCAAGAACCAATGAGATTCATTCTCGTGTTACGCAGCACGTTTGAGCTTCAGCAAGAACCAATGAGGTTCATTCTCGTGTTACTCAGCACGTTTGAGCTTCAGCAAGAACCAATGAGATTCATTCTCGTGTTACGCAGCACGTTTGAGCTTCTGCAAGAACCAATGAGGTTCATTCTCGTGTTACGCATCACGTTTGAGCTTCTGCAAGAACCAATGAGGTTCATTCTCGTGTTACGCAGCACGTTTGAGCTTCAGCAAGAACCAATGAGGTTCATTCTCGTGTTACGCAGCACGTTTGAGCTTCTGCAAGAACCAATGAGGTTCATTCTCGTGTTACGCAGCACGTTTGAGTTTCAGCAAGAACCAATGAGGTTCATTCTCGTGTTACGCAGCACGTTTGAGTTTCAGCAAGAACCAATGAGGTTCATTCTCGTGTTACGCAGCACGTTTGAGTTTCAGCAAGAACCAATGAGGTTCATTCTCGTGTTACGCAGCACGTTTGAGCTTCAGCAAGAACCAATGAGGTTCATTCTCGTGTTACGCATCACGTTTGAGCTTCTGCAAGAACCAATGAGGTTCATTCTCGTGTTACGCAGCACGTTTGAGCTTCAGCAAGAACCAATGAGGTTCATTCTCGTGTTACGCAGCACGTTTGAGCTTCTGCAAGAACCAATGAGGTTCATTCTCGTGTTACGCAGCACGTTTGAGTTTCAGCAAGAACCAATGAGGTTCATTCTCGTGTTACGCAGCACGTTTGAGTTTCAGCAAGAACCAATGAGGTTCATTCTCGTGTTACGCAGCACGTTTGAGTTTCAGCAAGAACCAATGAGGTTCATTCTCGTGTTACGCAGCACGTTTGAGCTTCTGCAAGAACCAATGAGGTTCATTCTCGTGTTACGCATCACGTTTGAGCTTCAGCAAGAACCAATGAGGTTCATTCTCGTGTTACGCAGCACGTTTGAGTTTCAGCAAGAACCAATGAGGTTCATTCTCGTGTTACGCAGCACGTTTGAGCTTCAGCAAGAACCAATGAGGTTCATTCTCGTGTTACTCAGCACGTTTGAGCTTCAGCAAGAACCAATGAGATTCATTCTCGTGTTACGCAGCACGTTTGAGCTTCGGCAAGAACCAATGAGGTTCATTCCTGTGTTACGCAGCACGTTTGAGCTTCTGCAAGAACCAATGAGGTTCATTCTCGCGTTACAGGATTACAATTTTTGGATGAACTAACCCTTTTAATACTTAAAGACTTAATCAAACTTAAATATTTTTATATTTTAATCTGGACTACAACATGTCCTAGATATTGATTGAAAATGTTGCAAAAAAAATGATTTTTTTATTATTGTTCAGTAACACTTTACAATAATTCATTAGTTAACAAACTGGCAATTAAATACTTCTAAAGCATTTAATAACCTTAGTTAATGTTAATTTCAACATTTAATAATACTAACATGAACTTACTATTTAACTACGATCAGTTGTATTTTTATAACTAACATTAATAAAGAATAATAACTTCTGTAACAAATGTAGCTATTGATCATTGTTCATGTTAAGGCACTAACTAACATTAATAAGATCTTATTGTAAAGTGATACCTATTGTTCTTTCTATTTCTTTTGTACTTTAATCTGTTTGAAGCATTTGTTTACTTTATATTTTTGGTGTACTGCTTTATTATATTTATATGTTCAGGGTTCTTTTTGTTATAAGAAAAAAAGTTATTAAACCTGTTATAGTATAAAAAAATTGTAACATTTCAGTATCGAGAAAATACTGTATATCGTGATAAAAGTTTCAGCAATTGTCGCAACATGAAAATTTTATACCGTCACATGCCTACATACAACTTTATCAGAAATTATAAACAGGTTTTGTTTAATTTACACCATTATGAAAATTGTTTGATTTTTGTATGTTTAATATTTATTACTAATTAATACTAATTCTTTTTCTCTACTACAAACACTAAATCTGATGAACTGCTTTATAACCTTAATGTTCTTCAGCCTCACTAATGAAGAATCAGGAATAAACACCAACCTCTTTGTTCTTCAGTGTGTTTCATTCTGCAGTGTTCTGGATCTCTCATGTTCTCACTGTCCTTCAATAAACTCTGTCTTTGCAGATTTCAGCTCTTCCTGATGGTTTGATGCTCGTCTGCACTTGTAGCTGATGGGAATATTCCAGCATTTATTGGTGAATTGCAGAGGGAGGAGCTTCACTGAAGGAGGAGGGGCTTTACTGAAGGAGGAGGAGCTTCATTGAAGGAGGAGGAACAGATCTGACAAAAATACATTTAAAAGATTAGTTAATGACTTTATTTCAATACTAATTCAAGCATTACTGTTGTGTGTATATTAGAGCTGCATGATTCTAGATAAATGGTTATTTAAAAAAAAAAACATGTAAATGAATCTGCACTATTGGGAGGAGTAAGAGTTTTTATTGTAGTGACTTTACTTTAGTTCAAGGATTCAATCAAAAACAGTAATACTGAAAAAAGTGATTACAGTCTTCTGTTTTACATTGTAAAGTGTAATTTATTCCTGTGATCAAAGCTGAATTTTCAGCATCATTACTCCAGTCTTCAGTGTCACATGATCCTTCAGAAATCATTAAGAAACCATTTTAATATCACTTCCCTTCAAGAAAAAAATACTGACCTCAAACTTTTGAACAATGCACACACACTTACACACACACACACACACACACACACACACACACACACACACACAGTGGCCCGAGTGGTAATGTGTATGCATCATCTCACACATGCTTCCACACGAACACTATACATTTATACGAAGGACATGTATTCATTTAAGAATAACGTTTATTTCAACTTTTCTCTTTTGTCATTCACATTCATTTGTTTCAGTATAATGATAGATCATAATAGCCACACGAAACAATATTCATTAAATCATTATTGTTACATTCGCATATGTTTACATTTACAACATATTTTTATATACATCTTTACTGATTTGAAGTGCACACAAATTAGTTAGTTTGTATCTGTTTCTTATATTTGTTTCTATTTTGAGTTTAAAAAGTTTACCGGTGATTTTCGGCGATGGTCCGCTGCAGCCGCATCCTGGCGTGACGAGGATTAGAGTCCGGGCAGGAACAGAGAACTGAAGCATTATTGGTTCCGCCCGGACATACCATTCGCTGGGAGTTGCCCGGGGGAGGAAGAAAAGTTTATGTCTTTATTAATTGATTCCTTTAGTTGTACATTTATGTTTTTTAATTACAATTTGATTTCCCTTATCTGTATTTAATATATATATATATATATATATATATATATATATATATATATATATATATATATATATATATATATATATATTAGCTTTCCTCAAAACAAAACTTAAACTTAAAACTAAATATGCTTATTCAATGGCTAAAACACGTAGGCTACTACAGACTCTCTTTTTGAACAAATTGCAGCACATTAATTTAAAGGGGGGGTACAATGGTGTTTCATGTATTCAGCGTTGTTTTCAACTGTTAAAGAGATGGATTCTCATGCTAAACATGGGCAAAGTTAAAAATATATATTTTGGACGAATAACGGAGAATTTCTGTGCCGAAAATCTTACTTCCGGGTTGGTACAAGTTTCGGCTGTTTTTTTTTTTATCGTGGATCTAATGACGTAGATAAGAGTGGAACTCCTTATATGAGCATTTCTCCCGGAAAAGCTTGCCCGCGCACACGTCGACCAGAGGAGAGCGAGACCGCGCACATCAACGCGCTTCAACAGGAAATCATCGGCAGCGCTGCATAGGATTTGTTCAAGAATGTCTCCAACAAAGTGTGCTTTTGGATGTGAGGGAAAGCTTACCGTGTTCAGTTTTCTAAAGAACCCAGTGTTACAGGAACAGTGGATGCCGTTTGTTTTTCCGGGGCAGCAACGGAGTGTAGCAAGTGCGGTTGTGTTCTGGTCATTTCAGTGACGAATGTTTTATTAACAAGGCACAGGTCGACGCTGGATTTGCAAATCGTTTGCTATTAAAACGTGGAGCGGTCCCAGTGATAAAAGACCCCATTCATGTAAGTACAACTGGATCAGATTTCTGTCTTTTGCTGGAAATCAAGCACTACCGCTTGACTCTATAGCTCCGCCTCCAGGAGCTCGGCTTTTTCCGGAGAGAATCGGAAAGCTGTATTTTTCTATTATAAATATAATAAAACTAAACACTTTTTGGAGATATTAATATAAGGATGCTCTACTACTCTATAGGTACTCAAGATTAACATGAGATTAGGTGAAACTGTGCATGTTATGTACCCTTTAATTCTGAATTTTGCACATATTGAAAGGCATTTGTTTGTGCATAGTAAAACATATCTGTAACATTTATCACATTCATAACTGTGCGTGCATTTATTAATTATTATCTTAATGAATAATGCGACAAGGAAGAAGCATGTAAATTGCGTTGTTTGTTTATTCAGAAATAATTGAATGGATCGGAAAAGTAACAAAAGAGGACATCGAGGGCTGAGGCTGACTATCATCATTTCTGTCAAGGCAAGACACACTTCATGTGTCTGTTCATCGTCGAAGTCCCCGTTTTTTTTGTTTTTTTTTGTTTTTTTTTTCTGTCATGGGCGAGCAGCGTGCCGCATTTACTGCACGAGACAAAGCCAACACATATGTTGTCACTCCTCACGACTAATGTTTCCATACCTCCGATTTTCCTCCAAACTTGCTCAAAGTTAATTCTCCTGTTTTCATTTTTTTTCTTTGCTTCTTCAAGCACTTAAAGGTCCCGTTGCATGCGATTCCATGTTTCAAACTTTAGTTAGTGTGTAATGTTGCTGTTAGAGCATAAATAATATCTGTGAAATTATCAAGCTCAAAGTTCAATGCCAAGCGAGATATTTTATTTAACAGAAGTTGACTACAAAAAACGGCTCGATTGGACTACACCCCTCTACTTCCTTCTTTAGTGACATCACCAGAACCGTTTCTTGACTAACCTCCGCCCACAGGAATGCTCCCTCAACTCTACTGGCTACTTGCGCACTTCTTATAACTTAGGCTACTGTGTTTACTCAGCTCTTACGGTGATTTTCTGAAGTAAAACTGACGCTTCATCTTTTGTGTGATGTACAATGATGAACTTTATTAAACTCATCAGTATATGTTTGATCATCATTCAGACAGCAGACTTGTAGGCTATTAATAAATAATGGATACATAGCCTACAAGCAGATGACAAATACGTTATAATAACCGTAATTAAACTACTAAACCATACCTGTTTCATCTCTATACAGCACTCTGACTCTGTAGACATTATTGTCCGACTCGAAATGAACACCGTTACTGAGAGTTTCTGATATTATCATCATTCCGTGAGATGAATTTTTCCTGACAGACTGAGCGCGAACTCATGAAGCTCCGCCCCCTGTGTCGTCCAGCAGCAGCTCATTTGCATTTAAAGGGCACACACTGAAACAGCTCGTTTTTCTGAGCACCAAAAAATGTCAATTTAAACATGCTGTAAAAAATGATCTGTTGGGTATTTTGAGCTCAAACTTCACATACACACTCTGGGGACATCAGAGACTTATTTTACATCTTGTGAAAAGGGGCATATAACGGGACCTTTAAGCTACAGAATAGTAGGCTACAGCACGCACAGCAGGTGTGATGCGTCACGCATGCAAGACTGCGAGTGCGAGTGGACGAGACGCTGCGCATGACACGTGACGTGCTTTATCAAGGGCCCGACCCGACCCGACCCGGCCCGAGGACAGTGGCGGGAAATATCGGCTCGGCCCGGCCCGGCCCGCGGGTCGGGTCGAGTCCGGGCTCGGGCTCGGGCAGAGAATCTAAGCTCTATGTTGCCTACACCGAGTTATCCTCTTTTTCAAATTTACACCGTTGACTTCAATGGGGCAAGTTTTAAAGCTGCTTTTAGCCTCTTAACATCCTTGATGTGTCATTACAAGTGCACAGCCAATGTGAGTGATTCCTTCAGAGTGAACACGAGTGAATCTGACTGCAGTAGATGTGAAAGATATGAATAAAAATGATGTTATTTCAGCCAGCGCTCATACCTGTATTTACTTCCTGTTTTCGGTCGAAGTCCACAGTAGTCGATTGTTGAGTTCACGCGCATAGGTTTAGTTACCTTTGATCATGCGCATGAACTCGATTACTATCATAGACAGTAAAAGAAATGGACACAGCGACCCCATTGGAACTCAATTGAGACAAGTGAAGCCCATTTTTAGCGATTTCTTAGCACTTCCTTTCCTGACGCGCAGACTCAAACCGAACAAAGTGTTACACGGACCACGTGAGCAACCCGTCTGTCTTCTAGTAGCTGTGCCAAGAGAAATCTGAATCATTCCCTTCCGAATCTTGCAGAGACGGAGAGTGTGAGTAGGAGGTGTCCATGAGCTTGGAGCAGGAGCAACTTTTGCTAGGTATTCTGATTAATTATATTGGCATTTTGCCTCCACGTCCCCCCGATTGCCCGCGAGCTTCTCCTCCCGTCCATACGGTAATCTCTCTACTGTGCGACAGAGAGTCGCGTGGTTATGACGCAATCGTTAGCCTATTTTTACAAAAACTGCTTCTACGGGGCCATAATATAAGCTACAAGGTAATGGAGCATTTTATACATTGTCGTGTTTCTTTAGAAATAAATAATGGACAAATGGAGTCTTCAAACGCCTCAGATGTAAAGTTATTCGCTGTCAAAGTGACGCCAAAATGAATGGGAGTCAATGGGATGCTAACTGCAGGTGAAGTTCTGCTACAAGATGGTGGCACGCGGTCGGCTTCAACTTCCGGTCGACTTCCTTCCCGCCTGATTACTATGGACTTCATTCGAAAACAGGATGTAAATACAGGTATGAGCGCTGGCTGAATAAACATCATTTTTATTCATATCTTTCACATCTACTGCAGTCAGATTCACCCGTGTTAACTCTGAAGGAATCACTCACATGGCATAATTATAATTGCATTACGAATTGCTGTGAATACGGTAAGGCAGTATAAGCTCAGCTAGCACGATCATCAGATAATGTTAGCTGTATGCTATGCTACTATCTTAGCTAACTAAAAAACACACTAACAACGAGAAATGTTTAATGTCACAATCTATAGCTTTGGTTAAATACTAGTTTATGAAACGTGTAAGTTAAAATACATTAATGACTTGTTATAACGTAGGTCAAACGTCTTCTATAATAAAGTGATTTTGTATGATTTGTAACCAGGCACTAAAGCGATTACCCATAAAACGTGCTTTGAACCAATCGGATTGCTTGGGTCCTAAGCTCGGACTCATCTCTTCAGTGGGACTCATTTGTTCACCACACCGGCCCAGAAAGTGAGTAAAGACATTGTTAAAATAGTCCAAGTATCTACAGTGGCTCAACCTTAAGTTTATCAAGTGACGAGAATACTTTTTGTGTGCAGAAAAAAACAAAAATAACAACTTTGTTCAACTCTTTATGTTCTTCTGTGTGTTTCTGAGTGAGTTCTTGTAGAGGAACAGCGCAGCGCTTCTGGGTCGTACGTCAGAACGGAGGCTCACTATTGGCTGATGCTGGTCATGTGTGTGATGATGCGTGTGATGCTAGCCAATAGTGAGCCTCCGTTCTGAGATGTACAATTGTGATATAAGTATTTGAAATGAACATGCTTTCTTAATGTCTAGTGACACATCAGGGCCATTTTATGATTAATTGAAATAGATTTCTTACATACAGCTCCTTTAAATTTTCACACCGTCCCATCCCTACTCCAAGATTTCTGACCGACCTTGATGGGGTGATTGATGAATCTAGCTGGATAGTGAAGTCGTGCTGTAGAGACGGATTGGCAGGCAGGACGATATCTATCTATCTAGAGAATTAACTTAAGTAAAAAAATGGAAAAGTGTCAACCACATACTTTATTCCTACATTTATCTCACATCTCATTAACATATTGGCAAAGAATTGTATAGATTTTTTTTTAAAAAGAAGTACAACAATTAACAGACACCAAATATATGTAAGAATAAAGATGAAAGAATCAAAAACTTAGAAAAATACATTTACAGATTTGCAAGAAAAAGCAACAAGTGAGTTTTTTCTTGATTTTTTGTTTATCATATTTGATATGAAACGTGTTTAAATCTAGATTATTGAAATAAACAATGTTATGAAACTTGCCTATTTGTTTGTTTTGATTGTGTCGTTTGCTCAAATCTGTTGACAATAAAATGAGCTTAATGTGTCAATTTACAGATCTGAAGACATCAGCATAATGAATGAGGAGAAAACAGGATCTATTGACATGAAATAAAGAGGCTTTTCAGCTGCTCTGATTATAGTGATGTACGACAATGGAGGTGGAGAACATGGTCCATTCGGACTCAATATCTTTATACTTTATTTTTGATAAAACATCCTATATTTAACATATGAGCAAAAATTGGCAAACAAAAGCTTATTTGAGATGGCAGATATTTTACAGTAAAAATGTATAATCGATCAAAAACTAGTCATCGAAATGTTGTCTTTCATGTCTGTAACATAGGTCTTTCGTTTTTATTATAAGGAATATAAATGTTAATTTGCAGTTTAATACGTTGCTTATACAAATACATTTTATTTCGACATATTTCAGTTGATTTTTACTCATCTCAGTACAGCAATACAGTTTGCTAAAAGCGGATCATTCATTCACGCACAGAAACGCGATTCGAATTTAAACCGTCTTTTTGCGAGCTGTGGTAAACAGCGCATCTCTGCCGTTCATTCATTCACACACAGAAACGATTCACTTGAGAATGAAAAAAACGTACTACAGTATTCCATCCGTTGCTTCTCGAAATACCAGCACTTCTGAGGTACATTTTCCATTATTATTATTACGACAGTATTATTCCTCACAGCGCTGTGAGACGGTGTAAACAAGTACAATGATCTGAATAAACTTGATGTGTTTTCTCGAGCTGATATGGGGGCGTTCACAGTTTGCATGGATTGCCTCAGTCATTTGCGTTTGAATAGTGCGCGCTCTCCGTGGGCGGGGTCACATTAAAAATAATGAGCTGAGATGAGAACGACTGACATCTCTCTCTTTTCATACAGATTACATAAACAGAGAATATTTGTTTTTTATAAAAATTACTTAATTTAAAAGAAGAGAATTCAAGGGAGAAAATCCAATGCAACTTTGAAGGGACCAAGAGAAACATGAGTATGTATTTCTACTCAGCATGACTTTTAGATGTAACTAAAGTAAAATTATAAAATTATATATTCTTGATGCAAGAAGAAGCAGACAATAAAAATGGACAATAAAAGTTTAATACTTGGTGCAGAGAATACAAAAAGAAAGTAAAACTGTAAACAAATAAGACAGATCTCTCTTTTTTTAAAAGATATCAATCAGCCTCTTCTTCAGCTTCCTGAGCAAGAACAGCTAGTAAAAAAAAAAAAAAAAAAAAAAAAAACACTTTCTCAAAAAACACTTTCACTTGCTCTTTGGGAAGGAACTTTATCTTTGAGTTGATGTGAATCTAACAGTAGAAACTGCTGTTCTTAAAGATAAACTATTTAATGTGACAAATTTTGACAATGTTTATTTTATACTTTCGATCGTTGTGGCCAGGGCTGTAGAGTTCTAGAGTCGCTCCCCCGAGAAAATTTAGATTTCTCTGATTTACATTTGTGCATTTCAAGACATATGAATGCTAAAATCTCCATCACTCTTTCTTTTTCTCTCAGTCTCTCTACTAAGGTCTGTCTCTTCCCCTCCTAAAGCTGAGCTTTCTCTGATATTCTTTTGATTTTTGTCTGTGTCAATGAAGAAAGTAAACATAGGTTCAACTGATATTTATATACGTCAGTTTTATGTAAGATTTTCTGCACAGAAATGCTCCGTTATTCGTCCAAAATATTTTTTTTAAACTTTGGCCATGTTTAGCATGATAATCCATCTCTTTAACACTATAAACAACTCTGAATACATGAAACACCATTGTACCCCCCCTTTAAGTCTGGACCTCGGTGAGTTCATAACTGGCTACAGCCGTGGTTGAGGCTGGTTTAGACTGGTTTAGACAAACTAATAGGAAAGAGAGGTGGCATCGCACTTGAAAGTGCTGGAACTGAAGATAAGCTACTTAATGTGAGTTTTTGTGTGACTGTGTAGAGAAGATGATTGAGTGAAGCTCTTCCCACATGCAGTGCAGTGATACGGTTTCTCTCCAGTGTGGATCCTCTCGTGTTTTTTCAGGGATTCTGGCCGGTTGAATCTCTTGTCGCAGTGTGAACACTTGTAAGGTTTCTCTCCAGTGTGCATTCTCTGGTGCCGTTTCAAATCCTCAGCTCTAATAAAAGTCTTCTCACACTCAAAGCACATATGATTTCTTACACCAGTGTGTATTTTCTCATGAAATTTTAAACTCTGCAGATGTGAAAAACTCTTTCCACACAAAGAACATGAATGTGGTTTCTCCTGTGAATGAACTGTCATGTGGCTCTTCAGGTCTGAAGCCCTCAAAAACGTTTGGCCACATTGATCACATTCATGCAGTTTCTCTCCAGTGTGGATGATCATGTGAGACTTAAGGGTTCCTTTATGTGTAAAACTCTTCTCACACTGATCACATGTGAACGGTTTCTCTCCAGTGTGGATCCTCATGTGTTCCTGAAGGTTTCCATGTTGTCTAAAACTCTTTCCACACTGCTCACATGTGAACGGTTTCTCTCCAGTGTGGATTCTCATGTGAGTCTCAAGGGTTCCTTGACGTCTAAAACTCTTCCCACACTGATCACATGAGAACGGTTTCTCTCCAGTGTGGATCCTCATGTGTATCTTAAGGTGACCATTTTGGTTAAATCTTTTCCGCACTGATCACATGTGAACGGTTTCTCTCCAGTGTGGATCCTCATGTGTATCTTAAGGTGACCATTTTGGTTAAAATCTTTTCCGCACTGATCACATGTGAACGGTTTCTCTCCAGTGTGGATCCTCATGTGAACCTTGAGACTCTGTTTGCATGTGAAACTCTTTCCACACTGAGTGCAAGTGAAACATTTCTTGTCTCTTCTTTTCAGTAAAGAAATACTTTCAGTCTGTGAGTGAGTTTTAGCTCCAGTTTTGACATGATGTTTCTCCTCCTCTTCACTCTCCTCATTCTCCAGCATCACGTCTGAAATGATATGTCACGTCATGTTTCTGTAGCAAGGACTATTACATCTATTAGATCAACTGCACAATTATCTAACATAATATTAACATTTTAAAACTATACAACAGTAATACAGTTCTGACAGTCTCTCAGAGAAATATTACATTTATTTTAATAAAAATGTTATGAACAAGTAATTAGCCATTGTACATTTTTGGCAAACACATGGCGACAACCAGGAAGTGACATCATTTGAACTCTTTCTTGAGTATGATGGGAAAATAATCTCAATCATTTGTAGTGTTGACTACATTCATCAACCCTGTTACCAAAGTTACAAGATAAATACATTTTTATTATGAAATACAACTAGACTAACTTTGGCCTTGACATTCATAGGGAATTTGAAAGTTTAAACTCTAGCCATAGTCATTTGTGTGTGGGCTATATGCATGCATATATATATATATATATATATATATATATATATATATATATATATATATATATATATATATATATATACAGGGTGCGATTTGTGAAAAAAAAAACAGAGGGGGGGGGGGATGTTTGGAAACAATTTTATTCATAAAAATAAATCATGAGAACATGAACTTCATTCACTGCATTTGCTGCTCTGGACCCTTTTCATTATTCCCAGCTAGCTAGCAAGAGTTTTCGTGCTGAAAAATTATTACAAATATTTGTACTTGGTGACATTCTGAAAAGCCGTACATGGATCAAAGCTAATGGACAGGATCAGATAAATCAGAGCTTAGATTCTCTGCCCGAGCCGAACTTGACCCGACCCGGGCCGGGCCCTTGATCCAGCACTTGTGTTACAAAATGCAACACGTCACGTGTCATGCTCAGCGTCTCCTCCACTCGCACGCATCACACCGACCCGGGATAATAATCTTTAAAAATATTTATTTTGTTTAAAAAATATTCTATATTCTAAAACCTTGTTGAATTAAATTAGAGTTGTAGCCTACTAGGCCTACTCCTTTTAGGCCATCCAAAGTTCATTCTTGTTCATTTTCTGTGTTCATCATTTTTCACGTTTTATTTTTATTTTATTTTATTTATTTTTTTACGTTTCTTCTTTCAGATCCATTTGCGATCCATTTCATTCTGAATAAACAAACAAGGCAGTTTACATGATTTGTCCTTGTTGCATTATTCATTATGATAATAATTAATAAACTTGATAAATGTTGCAGATATGTTTTACTATGCACAAACACATGCCTTTCAACTTATGTGTGCAAAATTCAGAAGCAGTAAATGAATGTGCAGAAATCTGTACAAATAGAGTGTCTGTAGGCCTACTATATGTGTTGTAGCCATTAAATAAGCTCATTTAGTTTTATATTTGTTAAAATATTATTGTTATTTTTTTCCATCAATGTTGATTTATGAAAAGTGAACAGCACAAGTAAGATAGGATGTGCAGTATATCGGGAGACTTGGAGTGGGTTAGACATGATTTTGACCATTTCATTAAGTTTTGTTTTGTAGAAAGCCTTTCTTTAAAGTGAATTTCGTTTTGTATAAATTGTATCTTAATTTTAATACATTTTTCATCAACGAATAAGAATAAGCAAATAAATAAGAAGCAAATATAGCAGACATATAGGCTATAATCAGAGGCGCCGCCGCGGTCACTTGCACTGCACGAAAACTGGAGCGGATCTCATCATAAATTAACCGAAACTAAGTGTATGCCTCAAAGAGAATATTAAGAAATATATCTAAAGAACGCTTGAAATGTCTTTAAACGAAACAATTCAAAACGAAAAGAAATAGGCAACACTCTGATATAATCTATGCATTTCTCCATATATGCACATTCACTATGGAGATGGCGATCGTCAACTTCATCTTTGCTTCATCTCAACTTCCCTGGCGCCACCCCTGGGTTTAAATCGGGCTCGGGCTCATAACATACAGTTAATGTGTCGGGCCGGGCCGACAAAGTCAATTCGCCTCATTCGGGCTTCGCGTCTACCGCGCCGCGTGAAACGCATCGCGCCACAGGACCTCTAGACGCGCGTAAACGCGTCTTTACATTGACTTAACATTGAAATCACTCGCGTCAGACACTCAAGAGTGAGTGAGTAATCAAAAAACCTTTGCGTTTAGCCTCAATTGAGTAAAACGTATGTGCAACTTCAGCACTAACTATTGTCATCATAGAAACAGATAATCAGATTGTGATGTTTATTCCCGCTTCAGTAATGTGCTGCATATGCGGCGTAAAAAAAGACCTGCAACCGTCTCGCAAGTGTTGATAGGCTATTACTTTTGAGGTGTAACCAATCATATAGCGCCGTGGGCGGGACATTGAGCAAGTCTGCAGAGTGGTGGTTACAGAGAGGCTGCGGAGCCAGTCAAAGTAGCGCATTTTAAAATAAAAAGGATTTTAATCAAACCACGGATCCGTGATAAGTTTTGTGATCCGCCTCGCCACTAGTGTAGTAGCACTGATCACTTTGAGGGGGGGATAAATTTATCCCCACCGGGGATAAAAATAATTAAGCAGAGGCAGGGATACATTGACCAGAAAGGGGGAAATCCCACGGATCCCCCCCGGCAAATCGCACCCTGTATATATATATATAGTTGTATAATATCAAGAAAATGCAATTACCTGCCTCCTTGTTTATTATAGATTCCTTTTTGATACACAAGTTTAGCCAATGTATTGGATATAATGCATTGCATTCAATGTTGTTATTTATTTTGGTTGTAAAAGATGGCTTATATTGTTTTGACATAGATGTACAGTAATTGGTTATGCATGTATATGTGACTGTGCCAACTCATGTTAAGAGGAGCAGAAAAGTGCGATTATGTGTGTGCGCTAGAGGACTCCTAGAACTTTAAATGAACTCAGCCATCTTAGTTGAGTTTACTGTAGTTCAAGGACATGAAGAGGTGGACCGCTTGCATCTGCCTGGAGAAGGATCTGGGAAACTTTGGAGGAGTATCAACCTAACGCCTGTTGTAAACAACAGAAGTATAAAAGACTGATGAACTGACTGCCTCTTGGGATACTGATACGCCAGCGCCCCCGACGCCTAGAAGCCCAGAGCTGAGGACAAGAAACCCCAAGCAGAAGATAAGAAGCCCAGAGCTTACCTTTGATTCAAAACGTGATTATTGTATTGTATACTTACACGATGATGTTGTATTTGCCTTTATATTTTTGTTTATTATAAAAAGAAAAGTAACCAATTAAAAGAAATTTACAAGATTACAAAATCTGCCTACTGAGACTTAGATTCATGATGCTGGAATACTTATGAGAACATACCACAAGGGAGTCTTCTGACCAAATTGTAAGTACCTTTTGAATGCTTATGGTTTAGGTCAGATTTGACTTTCTTTACCTTACCTGAGACTAATAAATAAATAAATAGGTAAAAGGTGGTAAGAGTAAAGTACACACCATAAAACAATATGTATATATATATATATATATATATATATATATATATTAGTGGTGGGCCGTTATCGGCGTTAACGTGACACTCTTATCGCGCGATAAAAAAAATATCGCCGTTAATCTATTCTCCAAGTTGGGTTGGGAGCTGGCTAATACTACACAAGCTATGATGATGCAATCTACCCGAGGCCGCGAGGAACACCCGCCTGCAACGCATCATATTCGTCGTCATCTTAAGTAAACACGGCTGAAAGTGAAAGCTGGTGAAAAAGATCGGTGCAACGAGCAGCAGCAAACTATATAGACAGAGTGTGTGAGGTAACAGTTCGGTAAGTTAAAACCTGACTAATCCGTTCTACCACCTCAAATTCAAAACGAAACATATCACTGAATGTAGTGGTGTAGCACATAATCCCTGTCTGCGCCCGATTTTAAGAATCGTTGTTGTGTTTCTTTTTAACTGAAAATACATCAGTTAGACAATATTCTAATTTTAAATTTGGGGTTTCATAAGCTCCAAGCCATAATAAACATTAGACCTACTTAAGTCTCTGCAGCTAGTGTACTTAACACACTCCTGATACAGACTCCTGAAACACACTCGTGAGAGTGGTGACTGCTTTGAGGCTCTCCACAATCCAACCTAAATCCACCCTAAATCACCAGGATTTGACATAATCCACTGGAAATAATGCATCAGAGTAAATGAAGCAACACATGGTGATCGGTATTGTGGATTATTTTTGAAAAACAGTTGGATATTGGGACCTATATTGTAAGTGAAGCAAAGGCCCATATAGGCCCACAGGCCTATTAAGCACACTGTGACTGTGATGTCAGCAGTATAACTAATCTACCCAGACATTTGTATCTTTGAGAACATATGTGCACAAAAAGTCAATGGCAACAAGAAAAGCAGCCGAGATGGAAGAAATAAAGGCATCCTTAAAGTTTATGGCAGATGAGATCAGCAAAGTAGCTACTCAACAACAAAGTATCCTGGCCCTCATGGAGGAGATACGTAACCTAAGAGAAATAGTAAATCTGAGAGACAAAAAGATTGACGAACTTGAACAAAGGATTGATGTATTGGAACAACAAACTTGGAGTAAAGATGTCATCATTACTGGACTAGAGACAAAGCATCGCAGCTATGCTAGAGCGGCAGCTGGAGCAAATGAAGGTGAGGATGCTCCCCCAGAAGAATTGCAGACATTGGAACAACAGGATTTGCTGTACCTAAGCACCAAACATATCTCTCTGGATGATAGTAATATCTCTAGCTGCTATGCAATCCCAAACAAGAATCGTAAAGAGAAGCCATCCATAGTTGTACAGTTCGTTTCACAAAAGCACAAGATTGCGCTACTGCGACAGACCAGAAAATTAAAAGGCACTGGAGTCTACATAAACGAGCATTTAACAAAGAAAAACGCTGAAATAGCAAAATGGAGCCGTATACCCAGGAAGCAAGACAAAATACAAGCAACATGGACAAGGAATGGGAAGGTGTACATCCGACCAAATGGAGAAGATCAAAACAGGCCAACTATAATAAGAAAACTGCAAGAATTGGACAGCTACAAGTGATGGTCCACTTCAGCAGGTATGTGGAAACCAAAGCTGAAATGCTTGGGCTAAATTGGAGAGAGACAGATAAATGTGTGCTATGTCATTGGAAATTGCAACAAAAGATGTGTACATGGCGGCACAAGGATCTGATGTGAACACTGTTACTCCTTATACAAAGGAAAAAGGACCTTGTATTGTTATGGATGAACATGTGAAGAAATTGGGGAATTTAACCATAGATGATATGTCGGACCGGGATGAACTTAAGAGGTATGATTTTGATAATGAAATTGATTCGGATATGTATTATTAAAGCAATCTTGACATAAATTGTAATTATTACACAGAACAAGAATTTATCACGACTCACGAGTGTGGAAATGTATGGTGCTCTCTGTCCGTCATACATTTCAATAGCAGAAGCCTATGCAAAAATTACTCCGCTATCAAAGAATTTCTTAAGTCCTTTAAAAAATTTACTATAATAGCTATATCAGAGACTTGGCTTGATGATGGCAAAGTGGGTGACGTGGGTCTTGAGGGATATGAGTTGTATACCACCAATAGGAACAACAAAAAGGGCGGAGGAGTTGCTTTGTATATAGATCAATCATTAAGAAGTAAAATTGTACAAAATGTTTCATACTGGACTGTGTAACAGTGGAAATTGAAGTAGAATACTTCAGAAACATAATTATTAGCTGTGTGTATAGACCGCCAGGAACAAGTTTGTCAACATTTAATGAAAAAATTGCAGATTTGCTTAACAACATGACCACTGACAAAGTACAAATTTTGTGTGGTGACTTTAACATTGATATACTTAATCAACGTGTCTTCAAAGGTACTTCTGAGTAAATATAATGTACAGCAATCATTTATGTCCACTCATAGACAAGCCAAGCAGAATTACAACAGAAACAGCAACACTAATAGACCATATTTTTACTAACAGATTTGAGGAAAAAGTTGTTGGGGGCTTATTTATTAGGGATGTTAGTGATCATTTGCCAGTGTTTGCAATATTTCCAAAAAAAATTTACACAAAAAAACAAAGCCCAGACCATTAATAAATTCATAAGAAGCTGTACGGCAAAAAATATTGAAGAATTCCAAAAGGAACTTAGTAATCAAAACTGGTGTGATGTTTACGCAGAAAGTGATGCAAATGTGGCATATGATACTTTCCTGTATTGAGCTGTATAATATCAATTGCCCCATGAAGATGATTCAAAACCAAGAAAATAAATCAGCAAAAAAGCCATGGATAACTAAAGGCATTGAAAATGCATGCAAAAAGAAGAATACACTATATGCGAAATTTGTAAAAAACAGGACTATTGAGTCAGAAGAAAAATACAAAAAATATAAAAATAAATTGGTAAGTATTATCCGAAATAGTAAAAAACAATATTTTTACACCCTCTTAGAACAACAAAAGCAAAATATGCAAGGAACTTGGAAAGTACTAAACAAAATTATTAAAAAAACAAATAACAAACGAGAGTGTCCAAGTTATTTCATAAATGACAATGAAGTCCCTATTAGAAATCCAAAGGAGATAGTAAACGAATTCAATGATTATTTTGTTAATGTTGGTTTCAATCAGGCAAAAGGAATTACTGATTCAAAAAGTAAAAACATAAAGAGTTGTGAATATATCAGTAGGAACTCTTCCTCCATGTATGTGTCTGACATTACCAAAAATGAAATACTGGAGATTGTGAATGGTTTTAAAAATTAAAGGTCAACCGATTGGACAGATATTGATATGAAACTAGTTAAAAGTATAATCCATTTAATATTAGAACCCTTGACTTATATCTTCAATTTGTCCTTTAATTCTGGCGTGTTTCCAGATCAGATGAAAATTATTCCAATTTATAAGAGTGGTGATAGTCATGTTTACTCAAATTATAGACCAATTTCATTATTATCCCAATTTTCAAAAATACTGGAAAAACTTTTTCTGAAGAGGCTTGATAGTTTTATAGAAAAATGCATGATATTAAGTGACGATCAATATGAATTCAGGAGCGGTCGATCGACTTCAATGGCAGTTATTAAATTAGTTGATTATATAGCATCTGCATTAGACAAAAAGTATTTTACTTTGGGTGTTTTTGTCGACCTCAAAAAAGCCTTCGATACCATAGATCATAAATTGTTAATGAATAAATTAGAGCAGTATGGTTTTAGAGGCTGTGCTTACTCATGGTTAGAAAGCTATCTTGACAATAGATACCAGTATGTACATTTTAATGATCATCAATCAGAAATGCATAAAGTAACTTGTGGGGTGCCCCAGGGTTCTTTAATTGGTCCTAAGTTGTTTATTTTATATATTAATGACATCTGTAAGGTTTCCGATTTGTTAAAATGTGTTCTATTTGCAGATGCCACAACACTGTATGTATCTGGGGATAATCTTCACCAACTAATTACTGATGTGACTGGAGAACTATCCAGAATTAAGCAATGGTTTGACCTAAATAAATTATCCTTTAATTTAAGTAAAACCAAATATATTATATTCAGTAATCAACAAATTAAAACCAGCATGAGCTTAAAGATTGATGATGTGGTACTAGAAAGGGT
Organism: Scardinius erythrophthalmus; assembly: GCF_964197995.2. NCBI lineage: Eukaryota > Metazoa > Chordata > Actinopteri > Cypriniformes > Leuciscidae > Scardinius > Scardinius erythrophthalmus. The sequence continues at coordinate 3,771,448 of NC_138234.1, read as the reverse complement.
GAATGAAAACACATTTCTTGGAATAATATTAGACCATAAATTATCCTGGAAACCACACATCGCTCATGTTCAATCAAAACTGTCCAAAACAATAGCTATATTACATAAAACCAAGTATTTTCTAAATACGCCCTCTCTGTATATTCTGTATTGTTCTCTTATTGTTCCATACTTTTCTTACTGTGTTGAAATATGGGGGCATGCTTACACCACAAACACAAAACCTATTTTTATTTTACAAAAAAAAAGCCATAAGGATAGTCATTCATTCACCGTATAATGAACCGACAAACTCAATATTCTCCAAATTTAAAGCAATAAAATTTCCTGATCTAGTCAGTCTGAATACTCTTGTCTTTATGTTCAAAGTTAATAGGAAAATATTGCCTGAAAATATATTATGTTTGTTTGAAAATAGGGAACAGAAATATAACTTAAGAGGAGAGAACATGTTTAAAAAACAAATGATCAGAACAAACTTTAAAATGAACACCATTTCGTTAAAAGGGGTCGACTTGTGGAATGGTCTCACCGATGATCTTAAGAGGAGCAATTCCATTCATTATTTTAAAAAACAGTTTAAAACCTTAATTCTTGATAAATATATTTTATGTATAAAAGTTTATGTATAATTGTTGTGCATAAATTCAAACAATGACACAAGCAATAAATATGTATATATGTATGTATATATGTATATATGTTTATGTGTGTATGTATGTATTATACATGTATATTGTTTATGCTTAAATTTTGATGGGTAGATGTTGTTTTGTAAATAGGGTTGGCGTAATAAGCCATGGCTTCAGCCTACACCTTTTCGGTTACCATCCTTTTTTGTAATGAATTTTCGGTACATATATTTTGTCCTATGTTTTAGTAACCGAATAAACCTTCATTCATTCATACTTACATTTTATTTATCTGCAAAATTATGTTGTATACTTACAGTTTTGCACAATATATGTTCTCAATCTCAAAACTACATACACCCTTAAAAAAAAAAAAGAAATACATTTAGCAGTTGTTTAACAGGGTCTGTGTAACCTTGTCTGAAATGGTTTTATTATAATCGTTATCGCAAGAGGCTGCACTGTATATCACAATATAGATTTTAGGCATTTAATATATATATCTGGTTGATTCGATTTTGAATGTAAGGCTGAATTGTTTTCCCTCTTAATTTGTAATGGGTCCATCCTTTCCTTTATAAGCCGTTGCTTTTCTCATTTGAGGAGGTCAGTTTTAGTTTGTTTGGTTTTTGGCTAACTGTTTTTTGTTTGTAAGAAATGTATTAGTTTGTAAAGCTGTTTTTTAGGGATTCAAGCATGAAATGTTGAAAACCTATCGTAATTGTAAGGATAGTAGTGTTTTTGCGTAGCGCGTCTGTGTTGTACGTCACGCATCACACATGACCAGCGTCGGCCAATAGTGAGCCTACGTGGTGACTTGCAACACAGACGCGCTACGCTATTACACTACGTGAACTCACTCGAGGCCCAGAGAGAAGGAAATGAATAGTGGAATAAAGTCGTTATTTTTGTTTACTTTTTGCGCACACAAAGTATTCTCGTCGCTTGATAAACTTAAGATTGAGCCACTGATGTCACATGGACTACTTTGATGATGTCTTAATTGCCTTTCTGGACATGGACAGTATGCCGTCCATTGACTTTCAATGGAGGAACAGAAAGCTCTCGGACTAAATCTAAAATATCTTAAACTGTGTTCCGAAGATGAACGGAGGTCTTACGGGCTAGGAACAACATGAGGGTGAGTCATTAAAGGAGAACTCCGGTCAATTTTAACATTGAGCTCATTTTTTGTACATTTGGAGTGCTATCAATACAGAGAACAACGACAAAAATCGGTGTTGCCTACACAGAGTTATTCTATTTTTAAAATTTGCACCCTGTTGACTTCAATGGGGCAAGTACTAAACCTGCTTTTAGCCTCTTAACATCCTTGATGTGTCATTACAAGTGCACAGGTCATGTGAGTGATTCCTTCAGAGTGAACACGAGTGAATCTGACTGCAGTAGATGTGAAAGAAATGTATAAAAATTATGTTAAGCCAGCGCAAATACCTGTTTACATCCTGTTTTTCGGTTGAAGTCCAAAGTAGTCGATTGCCGAGTTCACGCGCATTGGTTCACACGCGTGAACTTGGCAATCGACTACTGAACTGAAGACTTAATGTGAGTTTTTGTGTGACTGTGTAGATTAGATGAATGAGTGAAGCTCTTCCCACATGCAGTGCAGTGATACAGTTTCTCTCCAGTGTGGATCCTCTCGTGTCTTTTCAGGGTTCCTGACAGACTGAATCTCTTGTCGCAGTGTGAACACATGTAAGGTTTCTCTCCAGTGTGAATTCTCTGGTGCCGTTTCAAATCTACAGCTGTGATAAAAGTCTTCTCACACTCAAAGCACATATGATTTCTTACACCAGTGTGTATTTTCTGATGTTCTTTTAAATCCTGCAGACGTGAAAAACTCTTTCCACACAAAGAACATGAATGTGGTTTCTCCTGTGAATGAACTGTCATGTGGCTCTTCAGGCCTGAAGCCCACAAAAATGTTTTACCACATTGATCACATTCGTGCAGTTTCTCTCCAGTGTGGATGATCATGTGTTTCTGAAGGTGTCCTTGTTGTCTAAAACTCTTTCCACACTGATCACATGTGAACGGTTTCTCTCCAGTGTGGATCCTCATGTGTCTTTTCAGATGTCCTGACTCACTGAATCCCTTGTCACAGTGTGAACACTTGTAAGGTTTCTCTCCAGTGTGGATCCTCTCATGTTTTTTCAGGGTTCCTGACAGACTGAATCTCTTGTCGCAGTGTGAACACTTGTAAGGTTTCTCTCCAGTGTGAATTCTCTGGTGCCGTTTCAAATCTGCAGCTGTGATAAAAGTCTTCTCACACTCAAAGCACATATGATTTCTTACACCAGTGTGTATTTTCTGATGTTCTTTTAAATCCTGCAGACGTGAAAAACTCTTTCCACACAAAGAACATGAATGTGGTTTCTCCTGAGAATGAACTGTCATGTGTCTCCTCAGGACTGAAGCCCACAAAAATGTTTTACCACATTGATCACATTCGTGCAGTTTCTCTCCAGTGTGGATGATCATGTGTTTCTGAAGGTGTCCTTGTTGTCTAAAACTCTTTCCACACTGATCACATGTGAACGGTTTCTCTCCAGTGTGGATCCTCATGTGTTTCTGAAGGTGTCCTTGTTGTCTAAAACTCTTTCCACACTGATCACATGTGAACGGTTTCTCTCCAGTGTGGATCCTCATGTGTTTCTGAAGGTGTCCTTGTTGTCTAAAACTCTTCCCACACTGATCACATGTGAACGGTTTCTCTCCAGTGTGGATCCTCATGTGTTTCTGAAGGTGTCCTTGTCGTTTAAAATCTTTTCCGCACTGATCACATGAGAACGGTTTCTCTCCAGTGTGGATCCTCATGTGAATCCTGAGACTCTGTTTGCCTGTGAAACTCTTTCCACACTGACGGCAAGTGAAACATTTCTTGTTTCTTCTTTTCAGTAAAGAAATACTTTCAGTCTGTGAGCGAGTTTTAGCTCCAGTTTGGACATGATGATGTTTCTCCTCCTCTTCACTCTCCTCATTCTCCAGCATCACGTCTGAAATGATAGTTAAAAGTATCATGTTTCTGTAGCAAGGACTATTACATATATTAGATCAACTGCACAATTATCTAACATAATATTAAAGCAGCACTAGGTAACTTTTCAACCTTCATAATATATTTCCAAGACTCTTTTGATGGTAAATCGACTTACAATAGGTTGAATGACACGTCTGCCATAGCCTGACGGGGTCTGTATCGTTTTTAATCATACTTTTAAACTCCGGGGTTCGGGTAGTAACCCCCGCGCACAAAAAGAACTACAAAATTCGACTGCTTTACGGCATAGGCTACCTCACTTCCCCCAACACGTCCTCACATGCTGTTGGACTTGTAAATATATTGCTTATATTGTATATCACTCGGACAAGCTTTCACTTGTTGGTGTGAGCTAAAAAAGCACCTGGCGTTCTTGTTGATGGATTAGTAACTTAGACATCTTTGGAGGCTAGCTCGATGTCTGACGATTTGAAGCGCGTTGTGTTTATTACTTAATCGAACTCGTGTAACTGTCTGTCACACGTTTTACCGTCCACAGCATTACTTGATAGACAAAAACAGGACAATAATGAGCATCAAACAGAAACAATCCGCTTACGGAATGTTCGAGGCGCACATACAATACAGATTGGCGAAAGTTAAACAGGGCGCGCGCAGCTCTTAAAGGGGACACACCTTATTTCCACTAGTTACAGCTTCCATCCGACTGAACAGGGACCGGTATACAGGGGGGAGGGTATCAGGCCGTGAGTGAAGAGACTGCTCTGCGTGAGAGGTATTTATAGGGCCCTATAATTTCCGCAATCACGGAATCGTGGACGGAATCGCGGAATTGGCAAATTAATGCGGAACCTAGTGTCAACGCGGAATTTTACATATTTGGAATAAAATTCAGTTTTTGTGTGGGAGAAAAACGTATGTCTGAGGAAAATCGCATATTACTGAAAGAACGAGCAGAGAGAGAGGCCCGGTCGCGCGCGCGTCTTCAAACTGTCTTGCTCTCTCTCACTCCCTCGCGCTTATTAATCTAAATCAATTGAGAATTGACACAATGGTAAAAGATCAGAAGAACGAGGTTTCACGTGGAGCATTCGGATATTTTTTTTCCTGAATTAGGCTACCGCTGGGTGTGCAAAAAAAAAACCTTTTTTTACCTTTCCTTCTTCTCTGAAAAGAACGGAACGCCCATTCAGCAGACATAAAAAACACTTACAATAAACTAAACAAAACCTATCCAGTGATTAAATGTTTTCTGTGTTGACAAATCTTGTGCGATGTCCTAAAACTGCCGGGATAAGCACACAACGCGTACAAGTCTGCTAATGATACATCCGATTCGCGAACTAATGACTCCTTTAGAGGTCGACCGATAGTGGATTTTACCGATAACGATAGCTAGGTTGGGCCATACTTGCCGATAACCGATTAATCAACCGATAGTTTTTAAAATTGATACTGGATAAAAACAAATTGCACCTTGATCATTCATGTTAGTTTGATGGTTAACAAATGGTAAACAAACATGTTAGTTTGATGGTTAACTATGGTTAACAAATAAAAACCTTAATTTAAAAATGTATTAGTACATTGTCACGATCCACACAGGGAAACAGAGAGATCCAATATGCAGTAAGTATATTATTTATTAAGGGTAAATCCAAAATCAGTGGTCAAGTCCAGGCATAGGTCAATATCCAATAGAGCAATCCAACATAAACAGGAACAAGACAACCGGCAAGAACAGAACTTGGAAGTGGTGTGAAACAAACAAGGACTCCGTGACAAACACTGAAACAACCAGGATATATATACACACAGAACTAACAATGAAACAGGGAGGGAACAATGATGACTGGGAACAGCTGAGTGCAATGACAGTGATTAGTACAGACAAGGATAGTGGGGAAATAAGGACATCTAGTGGTAACCAGGGAACACAAACCAGACACTGTGACATACGTTAATTAACAAACAAACAATGAACAATCCTTATACAGCAGGTATTTACCGTAGTTAATGTTAGATATGGAATTTTATTGTAAGTATTATCATTTCATATAAATCCAAACAGTCATGCTTAAAGATGGCCAACTTTAAATATATACAATGCCAGAGCATTGCAGAGTTCACGCGCGTTATCATAGGTAACTAAACCTATGCGCGTGAACTCGGCAATCGACTACTTTGGACTTCAACCGAAAAACAGGATGTAAACAGGTATTTGCGCTGGCTTAAATAACATAATTTTTATACATTTCTTTCACATCTACTGCAGTCAGATTCACTCGTGTTCACTCTGAAGGAATCACTCACATTTTCTGTGCACTTGTAATGACACATCAAGGATGTTAAGAGGCTAAAAGCAGGTTTAGTACTTGCCCCATTGAAGTCAACAGGGTGCAAATTTTAAAAATAGAATAACTCTGTGTAGGCAACACTGATTTTTGTCGTTGTTCTCGTTATTTACAGTACTCGAAATGTACAAAAAAATGAGCTCAATGTTAAAATTGACCGGAGTTCTCCTTTAAGCATTTGGGCATTGGCTTATAGCTAGCGACCTATGTTTCCAAACTTCTGACGGTGGTTTCGTCTCGATCGTACTAGCGGTTCCGAAGATATCGGCAAATGTTTTTTAAGCGCTAAATCACACCGCTACACAAACCGTAAGGCTTTTATGTCATATTCTAACATTCAAATTAAATTATATTAGAATAACACAGTACCAATGTCAAAATAAATCATTAAATTAAAATCCATCTTTGCAGTGCAGAGGTGACACAGAAGCGGCATCAAAACTGGCGTTAGCTACTATATTTACACTTCTTTTACAATTGCATAAATAAAGCTATTCAATATTTAAATATGAAATGATTTATAATTTTAACATTTTAATTAAAGGATACTTTAAATATGAAACTGAAACCACCAGTAGGTGGCGGCAAGTCACTGTCTTAATAAGCGAGTTGTTCAAACGGCTGATTCATTCAGAAAAACAAGTGATTGTTCATTGAATCGTTAAAATGATTCGTTCAAAACGCGGATTTCAGTAAAAAAATAAAAATAAATAAATAAATCCTCGCTGTCTGTTGGACTACGCGGCTTCATTATAAAATTCTCGTTGGCGATATAAAGTGAAAATTGACAATATTGTGTCCAAAAAGTAACTCACAATGTTAACTTTATTGTTAATTTAACTGTTGTATAAAATAAATAGCACATTTGCAATTGTGCACAGGAAAACGGCACTCTTGCTCATGTGATATTCTAATATAACAACATATAATATAAATATAAGACAAAAACCCATTTGGGGACATCTATAAACTGACACATCACGCAGTGAAAGCGAGCATGAGAGAAACGCGATGTCAGCTCGCACTCGCAGTGCCTCGTACAGAGTTAAAACAATGATTACAATAGCATCATAGTTCATAGACAACATCGAACACTCCTAAGCACATAAAGAATAAACTTACAACTGAACTGACATTTACTCGTTTTCTTCTCTCCTCTCGCGTGCAGGAGACAGACGTAGGCGAATATGCTGCCGTAAGTGACGCGAATTGTCACGTAAACAAGCAAATCCACAAAGATATATTTAAAAAAAATAATACGTAGGCCTACGCTAATTAGATCGTTTTAATTTCGGAAGCATTCAGATAAGTCTAAGTCAAAGTGTCATCTAAAATTTAAGACCTATCATAAGTAAAAATAAGACATTTTATTTATTTTCTTGATTTTTAAGACTTTTTATGGCCTTAAATTTGAAAAATCTAATTTAAGGCCTTTTAAGACTTTTTAAGGATCCGCGGGGACCCTGGGTCTCCCTGCTGCATTTCATTAAATAGCCAGACCTCTTTCACATGGAAACATGTGCTAACAAAAGAAATTTGCATTCAGAGGTAGCACCCCTTGGGGGTGAGTGACCATTTGTCTTGAGAGACCACCTTCCTTTGTAAGTCAGTTATCCATAAAGTCTTAAACCCTTTTTACCTTTTGTTTTACTTATTCTGAAATGAGACATTTGTTCCAGTCGCACTGTGACATTTTAAACGATACCAAACATGAAAATACTCTGTGATAATCATTCACATTAAACTATACATTTTCTTGGGTGATCTTCAGGTGATCATCTGAGCATGAGAGAGAGGGGGTGAGGGGAGAGGGAAAGAGATGTAGATGAAGTTGATTCGGAGGTGAGACTTTCGTCTCGATGGTGCACGAGAGCCAGTTCAAGTGGTAATCTCCAGAGAGGTCCTCTTGTCCTCTCAGGGTCTGGTCACCCCCGAAACAGACTGTCCAGAATTTACTAATTTATCAATTCTTACAACCATTAAAGATGCGTATCATGCGACCTCATTATCTTGCAACTTACATTACCCCAACAGTCAAAATAAGCCAATTATGCCATGGATAAGATTCAGAAAACCGCTTCACAAATAACAGAAAATATTATATATTTTTACTTATTTCAGTATCGAGAAATTACTGTATATCGTGATAAAAGTTTCAGCAATTGTCGCAACATGAAAATTTTATACCGTCACATGCCTACATACAACTTTATCAGAAATTATAAACAGGTTTTGTTTCATTTACACCATTATGAAAATTGTTTGATTTTTGTATGTTTAATATTTATTACTAATTAATACTAATTACTTTTTCTCTACTACAAACACTAAATCTGATGAACTGCTTCATAACCTTAATGTTCTTCAGCCTCACTAATGAAGAATCAGGAATAAACACCAACCTCTTTGTTCTTCAGTGTGTTTCATTCTGCAGTGTTCTGGATCTCGCTTGTTCTCACCGTCCTTCAATAAACTCTGTCTTTGCAGATTTCAGCTCTTCCTGATGGTTTGATGCTCGTCTTCACTTGTAGCTGATGGGAATATTCCAGCATTTATTGGTGAATTGCAGTGGGAGGAGCTTAACTGAAGGAGGAGGAGCTTCACTGGAGGAGGAGGAGCTTCACTGAAGGAGGAGGAGCTTCACTGAAGGAGGAGGAGCAGATCTGATAAAAACACATTTAAAAGATTAGTTAATGAATTTATATATTTCAATACTAATTCAAGCATTACTGTTGTGTGTATATTATAGCTGCATGATTATAGATAAATGGTTATAAAAAAAATGAATCTGCACTATTGGGATCAGAGTTTTTATTGTAGTGAAAGAATATTATTTTGTTCAAGGATTCAATCAAAAACAATAATACTGAAAAAAGTTATTACAGTCTTCTGTTTTACATTGCAAAATGTAATTTATTCCTGTGATCAAAGCTGAATTATCAGCATCATTACTCCAGTCTTCAGTGTCACATGATCCTTCAGAAATCATTAAAGTCCCTGAACTTTTTTTTTTAATTGCCTTTACAGGGACTTTAAGAAACCATTTTAATATCACTATTCACTTCCCTTCAAGAGAAAATACTGACCGCAAACTTTTGAACAATTCACACACACACACACACACACGCACGCACGCACACATACACACGCAGTGGCCCGAGTGGTAACGTGCATCATCTCACACATGCTTCCACACGCACACTATACAAATATACGAAGGACATGCATTCATTTAAGAATAATCTTTATTTAAACTTTTCTCTTTTGTCATTCACATTCATTTGTTTCAGTATAATGATAAATCATAATAGCCACACGAAACAAACAATATTCATCAATTCTTTATTGTTAGATTTGCATATGTTTACATTTACAACGCATTTTTATATACATTTTTACTGATTTGAAGTGCACACAAATTAGTTAGTTTGTATCTGTTACTTATAGTTGTTTCTATTTTGAGTTTAAAGTTTACCGGTGATGTTCGGCGATGGTCCGCTGCAGCCGCAACCTGGCGTGACGAGGATTAGCGGCCGGGCAGAAACAGAGAACTGAAGCATTATTGGTTCCGCCTGGCTGGACCATCATAGACAGTATGCATACCGTTCGCTGCGAGTTGCCCGGGGGAGGAAAAAAAGTTGATGTCTTTATTAATTGATTCCTTTAGTTGTGCATTTATGGTATTTAATTACATTTTGATTTCTCTTATCTTTATTTAATATATATATCGGGTTGATACGATTTTGAATGTAAGGCTGAATTGTCAAATGATACAATAAATATACCCATTGGAAAAGGAGAGGCTAAGGCAATAATCAAAAAAGAAATGATGAAAAAATGGCAGGACAGGTGGGATGTGGATAAAAGTGGAAGGAAATATTACAGATTGCAAAAATCTATTAATGCACAGGGGGTGAATAGAAGTAACAGAAGAGATGAGAGTGTTTTAACCAGGCTAAGGTTTGATCACACAGGATTAAATAAAACATTGTTTTTAATGGGCAAAAGTCAATCTGATGAATGTATAGAATGTAGATCCAAGGAAGATGTTGAACACGTATTATTGCATTTTAAGAAATATAGGGATGAGAGGATGAGACTAAATCAAAAGATAAGTCATGTAGGAAGAAAGTGGAATATTGAAGGTTTGTTAGGCACAACAGGAGATGGGGTAAAGGATGCACAGAAAGCAGTTGTACAATATTTGAAAAATATAGGAATATATAATAGGATTTACGTAGTATATAATTCTTTTTTTATTTATTTTTTATTTGATGATATAGTCATGATAATATTTTCTCATGTTACATACTCCTATACAGTAGGTGGCGGTATGCACCTTTATAGTCATGGTTGCAATCTGCCATAAAACGAAAAGAAGAAGAAGGGTGAATTGTTTTCCCTCTTAATTTGTAATGGGTCCATCCTTTCCTTTATAAGCTGTTGCTTTGTTCATTTGAGGAGGTCAGTTTTAGTTTGGTTTTTGGCTAACTGTTTTTTTTTTATCTCATTTTTTGTTTATTTGTAAGAAATGTATGAGTTTGTAAAGCTGTTTTTTAGGGGTTCACGCATGAAATGCTGAAACCCTATTGTAATTGTAAGGATAATAGTGTTTTTGCGTAGCGCGTCTGTGTTGTACGTCACGCATCACACATGACCAGCGTCGGCCAATAGTGAGCCTACGTGGTGACGTGCAACACAGACACGCTACGCTGAAACACTACGTGAACTCACTCGAGGCCCAGAGAGAAGGACATGAATAGTGGAATAAAGTCGTTATTTTTGTTTACTTTTTGCGCACACAAAGTATTCTCGTCGCTTGATAAACTTAAGATTGAGCCACTGATGTCACATGGACTACTTTGATGATGTCTGTATTGCCTTTCTGGACATGGACAGTATGCCGTCCATTGACTTTCAATGGAGGAACAGAAAGCTCTCGGACTAAATCTAAAATATCTTAAACTGTGTTCCGAAGATGAACGGAGGTTACGGGCTTGGAACGACATGAGGGTGAGTCATTAATGACATAATTTTCATTTTTAGGTGAACTAACCCTTGAACAGAGGAGTGACGTGGGCCCTCTAGGGCTCGTTGAAGACAAGACGAGCTGCAGCGTTCTGGATCATCTGTAGGGGTTTAGTTGCACATGATGGAAGTCCGGCCAGAAGAGCATTGCAGTAGTCAAGCCTAGAGATGACCAGGGCCTGGACGAGAAGTTGTGTTGCATGCTCAGTTAGGAAAGGCCTGATCTTCCTGATGTTGTGCAGTGCAAACCTGCATGATCGAGCTGTCCTTGTAATGTGGTCTGTGAAGGTCAGCTGGTCATCAAATGTTACTCAGATTTCTGACCGACCTTGATGGGGTGACCTCCTGAATCTAGCTGGATAGTGAAGTCGTGCTGTAGAGACGGATTGGCAGGGAGGACGATATCTATCTATCTAGAGAAGTAACTTTTAAGTAAATTAATGGAAAAGTGCCAACCACATACTTTATTCCTAGATTTATCTCACCTCTCATTAACATATTGGCAAAGAATTTTATAAAGAATTAAAAAAAGAAGTACAACAGACACCAAATATATGTAAGAATAAAGATGAAAGAATCAAACTTAGAAAAATACATTTACAGATTTGCAAGAAACAAATAAAGCACCAAGTGAGTTTTTTGTTGATTTTTTGTTTATCATATTTTATATGAAACGTGTTTAAATCCAGATTATTGAAATAAACAGTGTTATGAAACTTACCTATATCCTGCAGATGTCACAATAGCTGATCGTGTCGTTTGCTCAAATCTGTGGACAATAAAATGAGCTTAATGTGTGAATTTACAGATCTGAAGACATCAGCATAATGAATGAGAAACAGGATCTATTGACATGAAATAAAGAGGCTTTTCAGCTGCTCTGATAATAGTGATGAGCCATAGACTATCAATACTCATTCCACAAGCCATTCAGGATCAGCAGATCATCTCACTTTATTATAAGTATTTGCTGCTAGAAACAGATTGTTTGAGTCAGAATATCTGATGAAAGACTATTAAAATGCTTTAAAATTACTATTATTTCTCAAATGACACAGAAAACATAGTCATAATATAAAGACAGACACTATGACGCCCATCTTTATCAACCATTGTAATTTGTCTATATGAATCTAAATATAGTTTGATTTCCTAATAACAACATAGTAGTTCGCTAACATCTTACTGTTCTGTATGTGAAGAGAAACCAAATCATGAAGACTGTATTTTAGTTAGCAGACACACGAATCGCGCCGAACATGATGGAAACTATTCAGAAACTAAAAATGTTGCTTAAACAAATGAAATATCGTGAATGATAACCTTGTATACTTGTATATCCAATCGACCAGAACACACCTTAATACCAGGTGTAAACAGAGCCTTACAATCTTCTTTAATCCCTTCCTCGACCATGTGACTGAATCCAAATGTGAGACATTTAAACTGACCAATCAGCAGATTACAGCTTCCCGAATCATACTAAAGGTGTGACATTTAGCAAACCTCAGATGTACACACACACACATCTTGGCCAACAGGGCCCGTATTTATCAAGCTTCTCAAAGTGACATTTTAGTCTTAAGTGCTGAGAATTCATTAAATTTACTCCTACTTTCAAATTTAAGTATAAAAGGAAGTTATCAAATTTCTTAAAGCTAAGAATAACTCTTACTCTCCCAGTTAAGACAGTTTGAGAAGTCTCTCAAGTGGTTAAGAGTTGCCGGTCGGCCTTGTGATGCGACAGAGACAGAGACGTGCGCCAATCTTTCAGGCGAGGAAGAATGTTTTAAATGTTTGACGACGAGCAGTTAATCAAACTATATCGTTTATATATCATGCAATTTATACGCGAAAATGTGACACGTACTTTATGGCGTGTAATACGCACATACCCCACACCACTAATCCTACCCAAGGGGTTTACAGTACGTATCATATGAATATAATGCGTATAAATTGCATGATAAACAATGCGTGCTATAGAGAAGCATTTCATGAGATTGGGTTGCTATATCATAATGTATTCTCTTGAAAATGATCTATTGTCAAATGTGTGTAAACTCCTCTTAGGAATTTCACCATTCAATGTGAATTGGTCCCGTTTGTGGCACAGCAAAGTGTCGTGAATCATCTCTAAGACTGACACTGAAGATTTAGTCCTACACTTTACTCAAATAACGAGTGAGATGTTTGCTTACTCCTCCTTGAACTGCCACCTTAACGTGGTGGAGGGGTTTGAGTACCCGAATGACCCTAGGAGCTGTGTTGTCCGGGGCTATATGCCCCTGGTAGGGTCTTCCAAGGCAAACAGGTCCTAGGTGATGGATCAGACAGGTCAAGTCAAGTCAAGTCATCTTCATTTATATAGCGCTTTTAACAATGTAGATTGTCTCAAAGCAGCTTCACAGAGATAAGCGTATAATTTAAGGTAACAGAGATTGTTTCGGCTGTACAGCAGAGTTAAGTTATTTCCATCTAAAGTTAGTTTTAATTGATTTGGTTCCGTCGCAATGATCATTTGTTATTAAATTAGGGGCCGCTAAGACGACACCATTCTCTCTACACAGACTTTAAACGCGAACCTGTGAGAAACGCTGATGGCGTTCACATGCGCATTTAGAATGGGTTCTATAGTTATGTGTGTTTGAATATACGCAGGTTTGGAATTCCCTACAAGCCAAGCCTAAACAAAATACTTGTCTTTCCTTATAAATTTTGATAAGGAATTTTATTTTATTTGTTGCTTTGGGGTAGGACCGCGAGACGAAATTTCCCCGACAACGCCTTATCTGTAGAGTGGTAGTGGGATCCTCCATAGGGAGAGACTAGTTGGCACTTCAGCACTGCGTTGTCATCGGTCCAGGCGAAGGCCCTTCGTCAGATCTGGATACGGCCTGGATCCGGCAGGCTGCAGGAAAACCTCGGGATAAACACAGACACTAAAATTAGCGTAGATGCCATTCTTCTCATGATGTAACGAGTACATCAGGATTTTTGGGAAGTGTTCCCGGTTCCGGCTGACCTACTATATGCACCCTAACATTAAATTATAGAAGTCTATAATGTATTATGTGAAAGCTAGGTCAAAGAGATGTGTCTTTAATCTGGCTTTGAACTGACAGAGTGTGTCTGCTTCCCGGACAATGGTAGGAAGACTGTTCCAGAGTTTTGGTGCTAAATAGGAAAAGGATCTACCGCCAGCAGTCGATTTTGATATTCTAGGTATTATCAACTGGCCGGAATTTTGAGATCGTAATAGACGCGAAGGACTATAATGCGTTAAGAGCTCGCTCAAGTACTGCGGAGCTAAACCATTCAGTGCTTTGTAAGTAATCAGCAATATTTTAAAATTGATGCGATGTTTAATAGGGAGCCAATGCAGTTTTGACAGAACTGGGCTAATATGGTCATACTTCCTGGTTCTGGTAAGAACTCGAGCTGCTGCGTTTTGAACCAGCTGTAGTTTGTTTATTAAGCGTGCAGGGCAACCACCCAGTAGAGCAGGGAACGGCAACTGGCGGCCCGCGGGCCAAAACTGGCCCGTCAGCAATATTTTCTGGCCCGCCGGATTATTTTGGCAGTCCTAAATGCTGTACAAAACTCTTCCACTACTTGAGAAAGCCGTAGTCGCGCGGCGATTTCACCGCCGCATACTGTGTGAAACGCCCATAGGGAATCATGCGGTGCAGGATTACATTTTAAAGTATAACTGTGCGTTCACAACGGACGTGAATAGCGCGTCAAATTCGCGCCTGCCGCGTCTAGTTATACGCTTGACCACTTTGTGTCCATTCGCGCGTCAAAAGACGGTAGCGGTCAGAACTCTGGTGTACTTTGGACGGAGCGTGCGGTCTGACTGACAATAGCCCACTCCCAACATCTTTTGACAGCGTATCCGCACTTAATTCTGACCGCCTGTACACCTATCTCTGAGGAGCTGTTTGGTACTGAAACCATTGTCAGTCAACAACATTCTTTTTTTGCAAGGATGTTTGAAATAGTTCGACAGAAAATAGCCTACTTCATTTCGTCAGTAGGGCAATATGATTTTCGTTTATGTTGCTTAGAAACTTGAGTGATAGGCTTTGTCCTATTTAATTCATGTTATTTATATTTCATATTTTTTTTCTGTGACATTTTTTTTCTCTGCTGACAGTACAATGTTAAAATAGCCTAATATTTATACTGACACGAACACAATTTTTGTATAGCATTTATAATTATTATAGGCTACTCCACACTCAAAAAAATGATTTTAGCTCTTTGTTCAATTTCATTAATTAAAATGAGCATATACAACACAACCCTTCATAGAAATGAGTCCAGCTTAATTTCATTAAATGCAATCAATGTAATTTGTAAAAAATTTGGTTTACCAAATTTTTTTTACTTGAGTCAACATGAATATTTTTCGTTCGTCTTAACCGGATGTCACTCAAAAAAAGAATTTTGGCCTCTTGTTAAAATAATTAATTACAATAAGCAAAAGTAACACGATTGTTTAATATTGTCACAACTTAATTTAATTGTGTTCAATCAACCTAATTCATTTGTGTGAAAACTACATGAATCATTGTTGTTGACATCTAACTGAGCAGTGGATCTGTAGTTCCCAGCATGCTTTGCAAGGGACTGCATTAAGAGGGTCAATTTAGGGAAAAAGTGTTATTTTATGTGTTTTTCAGTAAATGGAAAGATGTTGTTAGTTAATGTTAGTGTTTAATGTTCAGTTATGTTATAAACTTAGAGGACTTTCTGTAATGTTTTTGAATTTTGTGGTTACCATTTTGCAGAAGAGTGGCGACTGTGTTTAGGCTGTGGGCTCAGTAATACACTATATGTGCATTAAACCTCGTGTCCAGGCTGTGGGCACTCAGTATACACTGTGTAAACCCCGCTCACAGACCTGCACAAGTAATAATTAAATTGAGCACTAGTAGTGTCTATCATTAGAAGTGACATAGAGTCAAATTAACTAAAATTATAATGTTGGTTATTTAAGGCGGGACAAAAACTAAATGTAGTTAACCTGACAAAACTTTATCTAGCAGGAATGACTAAATTAATTTAAATTCATACAACAAGATTACAACAAATTATTTCAAACTATTTCGATTTTGTTGGAAAAATGTAATTCAATTTCGTGGAAAACCTTTCCTTAATTTAATTAAGTTCGTTCAACAGCTTATTTTTTTGAGTGCAATCTCCTTCTTTCCATTAGAGACATTTGAATGTGAGATTATGGAAACGAGATCTAAATTTTGTGGACCCGTCAGGTCGGGAAATAAAGCGGGTGAACACCGAGTGTATTTTAAGCGGTTGCTGAATAGAACCTTGTGGGAGCGGGACGAAAAAAAACAGTCCCACGCAGACCTCCTTAAACCTTAGGTGTGTATGTGTGTGTCCCCGAATAAATAATAATAATAAAAAAGGAATAAAGTTCAAAAGTCGGACTGTACGGAATGAGGCATGATTGCTATTCACACCTTTATTAAAATGGCTGTAATATGTTACCACAATAGTAGCCTACTTGATCTGTTTAAAATGGTTTCCTTGATATATGCATAAGGTGTTAAATTAAAACTTAAAAATCAAAATTTAAATTTGTCTAATCCAGTAATTCATTTTTTCTATTTTTGATCTGAGCACAATCAGAAAATCAGAAAACCCGTCCTTATTTTTTTTTTTTTTTTCATTTCAGTTTAGGAAATAAATAATGGAAAAACAAGTCGTTTTTCATCTTTTTATTTTTGGTTTTAATTTGAAAAAAAAAAAAAACGATTGAATGAATGATCCACGGACGGTGACGGACCCATCATATTCCGCAATTATAGGCCTATATAAGAGTATTTAATTTGTATCCATAGGCCTACTCTGTGTAGCTGGCCCGCCATCTACTGGCTAAAAAAAATATTGGCCCGCGGCCAAAGTTACTTGCCGACCCCTGCAGTAGAGCATTACATTAATCTAGCCTTGAGGTCATGAACGCATGAACTAATTGTTCCGCATTTGTCACTGAGAGCATATGGCGTAATTTAGATATATTTTTAAGATGAAAAAATGCGGTTTTACAGATACTAGACACGTGACTTTCAAATGAAAGATTGGTATCAAAGAGCACACCCAGGTTCCTAACCGACGACGAAGACTTAACAGAGCAGCCATCAAGTGTTAGACAGTATTCTAGATTATTACGTGAGGAAGTTTTTTGTCCAATAATTAGAAACTCTGTTTTTTCAGAATTTAGAAGTAGGAAATTACAAGTCATCCAATTTTTTATATCCGCTATGCATTCCGTTAATTTTGTGAATTGATAAGTTTCGTTAGGTTTTGAAGAAATATAGAGCTGAGTATCATCGGCATAACAGTGAAAGCTAATGCCATGTTTCCTAATGATATCTCCTAAGGGTAGCATGTACAGAGTGAACAGCAGCGGTCCTAGTACTGAGCCTTGTGGTACGCCATACTGAACTTGTGATCGATGAGACATCTCATCATTTACTGCTACAAATTGATAACCGTCAGATAAGTATGATTTAAACCATGCTAGTGCATTTCCCGTAATGCCAACATAATGTTCTAATCTATTTAAAAGAACGTTGTGGTCGATGGTGTCAAATGCAGCACTAAGATCGAGTAACACTAATAGCGAGATACAACCACGATCGGATGATAAGAGCAAATCATTTGTGACTCTAACGAGAGCTGTTTCGGTACTATGGTACAGTCTAAATCCTGACTGGAAATCCTCGCAGATATCAGTTCTTTCAAGAAAGGAACACAGTTGTGAGGATACTGCCTTTTCTAATATCTTTGACAGAAAGGGCAGATTCGAGATCGGCCTGTAATTGACTAATTCTGAAGGATCAAGTTGCGTTTTTTTAACAAGCGGTTTAATCATAGCCAGCTTAAAGTTTTTTGGTACGTATCCTAATGACAAAGACGAATTAATGATATTAAGAAGAGGATCTATGACCTCTGGAAGTATTTCTTTCAGTAGCTTAGTCGGTATAGGGTCTAACATACATGTTGTAGATTTAGATGATTTAATGAGTTTAGTAAATTCTTCCTCTCCTATAGCAACGAATGAATCAAATTTTTCCTCAGGGAGACTACAATGCACTGCCTGATGTGATACTGTAGTAGACGGTTGCATAGTTATAATTTTGTCCCTGATATTATCAATCTTATAAGTGAAGAAGTTCATAAAGTCATTACTGCTGTGTTGCTTGGAAACTTCGGTGCTTGAAGCTTTATTTTTCGTTAGTTTAGCCACCGTTTCAAATAAATACCTAGGATTATGTTTATTTTCTTCTAATAGGGTTGAAAAATAAGCAGATCTAGCAGCTTTTAAAGCCTCTCTGTAAGTAATCGAGCTCTCCTTCCATGAAATGCGAAATACCTCTAGTTTTGTTTTCTTCCAGTTGCGCTCCATTTTTCTGGCTGCTCTCTTAAGGGCCCGAGTGTGCTCGTTGTACCACGGCGTTGGACTATTTTCTTTAATCTTCTTTAAGCGCAACGGAGCAACTGTGTCTAAAGTGCTGGAAAAGAGAGAGTTAAACGTTTCTGTTGTAATGTCTAGTTCTTCTAAGCTATCTGAGATGCTGAGATGATGAAATTGATTAGGAAGATTATTAATAAAGCAATCTTTAGTAGCAGAAGTGATAGGTCTCACATATTTGTAACATGGAGTCGGCTTTGCAGCCTTGGCTAAATGCAAATTACACGAGACTAGATAATGATCTGAGATGTCATCGCTCTGCTGCAGAATTTCAACGGCATCAACATCTATTCCATGTGATAATATTAGATCTAGAGTATGATTACGACGATGAGTAGGTCCTGACACGTGTTGTCTAACTCCAATTGAATTTACAATGTCTTTAAATGCCAATCCCAATGCATCTTTTTCATTATCGATGTGTATATTAAAATCACCAACAATTAGTACTTTATCTGCAGTCAATATTAATTCTGATAGAAAGTCCGCAAATTCTTTGATAAAGTCTGTATGGTGCCCTGGTGGCCTGTATACAGTAGCCAGCACAAATCTCAAACGTGATTCATCGTTTACACTATATATTTTTACATTAAGCACCAATGCTTCAAAAGAATTATATTTAAAACTTGATTTCTTAGTGGTTTTGAAACTATTACTATAGATTACAGCAACACCACCCCCTTTGCGTTTCAGACGAGGCTCATGTTTATAACTGTAATCTTGCGGGGTTGATTCATTTAAAGTAATGTAATCGTTTGGTTTTAGCCAGGTTTCTGTCAAACACAGCACATCTAGGTTATTATCTGAAATCATATCGTTAACAACGAGTGCTTTTGAAGTAAGCGATCGAATATTCAGCAACCCAAGCTTTAGCATTTGCTCATCTGTATTATAGCTGTTTTTTATTTGTTGAACATCAATTAAATTTTTAACCTTAGATGGGTTTAAACGTTTTTTGGATTTCCAAATTCGGGGAACAGACACAGTCTCTATATGATGATATCTAGGTGAAAGAAGCTCTATGTGATAGGATTTATCTGACCAAGAGTGGTTAAAAAAAAACCTTTATGAGTAACACTAAATCGAGGACCATGACGTCGCCCGGTATGGCGCACCCTGGAGCCAGGCCCGGGGTTTTGGCTCGTATGCGAGCGCCCCCCATGGGGTCCAGGCTCAGCCCGAAGGAGCGACATGGGGCCACCTTCCCGTGGGCTCACCACCTACAGGAGGGACCATAAGGGGCCGGTGCTGAGAGGACCTTGTCTGTGTGCCTCATGGCACGAACGTTCAAGCTTTGTGCATTACTGTTAGACATTCCTGTTATAGCTGAATGCATTTATAGACAAATGGCTGTATAAAATAATTCATTTTCTCCCCTCAAACAAATCTGGACAGAAGTGGTTGAATTGGGTGGGTGTGAAGTGGGTGACCGATTAAAACACCGGGAGTAAACGTGAATGGGCCCTTTTATACTTGTGATCCAATTGACCAAAATGCATCTTAACACCTGCTTAACAAATCTTTACAATCTTATTTCATCCCTTCCTGACCATGTGTCTGAAACCAAATGTGAGACATTTAAACTGACCAATCAGCAGATTACAGCTTCCCACATCATACTTTAGGTGTGACATTAGAGGATTTCGCACCAGAGGAATCTCTTAACCTTTACGCTGAGGAGAAAATCCAATGCAACTTTGAAGGGACCAAGAGAAACATGATTATGTATTTCTACTCAGCGTGACTTTTAGATGTAACTAAAGTAAAATTATCAAATTATTTATTCTTGATGCAAGAAGAAGAAGCAGACAATAAAAATGGACAATAAAAGTTTAATACTTGGTGCAGAGAATACAAAAAGAAAGTAAAACTGGACAGATTTTTCTCTTTATTGACTATCAATCAGCTTCCTGAGCAAGAACAGTTAGTAAAAAATGTTTAAAAAAAACACTTGTACTTTTAAACATATAGATTATATTAAGCAACATTATATATGCGATATTGCTCTTTGGGAAGGAACTTCATCTTTGAGTTGATGTGAATCTCACAGTTAAAACTGCTGTTCTTAAAGATAAACTATTTAGTGTGACAAATTTTGACAATGTTTATTTTATACTTTCGATCGTTGTGGCCAGGGCTGTAGAGTTCTAGAGTCGCTCCCCCGAGAAAATTTAGATTTCTCTGATTTACATATGTGCATTTCAAGTCATTTGAAGGCTAAAATCTCCATCACTCTTTCTTTTTCTCTCAGTCTCTCTACTATGGTCTGTCTCTTCCCCTCCTGAAGCGGAGCTTTCTCTGATATTCTTTTGATTTTTGTCTGTGTCAGTGAAGAAAGTAAACATAGGCTCAACTGATATTTATATACATCAGTTTTCCTGATTATTTTTGTCTGTTGTTTGAAGGTTGTATCAGTGATTTCAGGCCCAAACATAAATGATCACATTCATCTAATCTTTCCTAGCGATCCGCTAGCTGCCCGCCCCATAAGCATGTCGTCAAAAAACGCGTCTCTGTTGTGAGGTTTTCGCGTGCAGTCGTCATAGGCAGCCGTGCACGAGCGCAAAACCTCACAACACCCACCCCTGTCGGTGATTGGTTGGAACACTATTTATTTTGGTTTTGAGTGGTTGGTGAAACCCATTGTTTTTGTGTGCAGATCTCAGAGCCTAGGCTGCCTACAGAGACGCGTTTTTTTGACGGCATGCTTATGGGGCGGGCAGCTAGCGGATCGTTAGAAAAGATTAGAGGATCTCTGGTACAACCTTTAACATTTCTATCCTAAAACAGCTGTCAAATATGAAATGTTTAGTTTAGCTATATTTTATCTCACACTTCATGACCGTTAACTGAAGCGCTAGATCATGCGCTCAGCAGCTTCTGTGAACATAAAGCCTGTCTACTTTAATTTGATTGGTCATCTCAATATTCTGATGTTGATGAACGGCGACAGACCGCAGAGCTCAGCCGAGAAGATCTTGGAGCTGTGCAATATCCTTGCAGCACTAAAGTAGAGTTAATACTATATTAGCGAATTATTTCACAACCTTTGTTATATACACCTCGGAAATATACTTAAAGGGTACATAACATACACAGTTTCACCTAATCTCATGTTAATCTTGAGTACCTATAGAGTAGTAGTGCGTCCTTCATATCTCCAAAAAGTCTTTAGTTTTATCATATTTCTAAAAGAAAAATACAGCTTCCCGATTCTCTCCGAAAAAAGCCGAGCTCCTGGAGGCGTGCCGTGGGCGGAGCTATAGAGCATGTCTTTTTCCAGCAAAAGACAGAAATCTGATCCAGTTGTACTTAATGAATGGGGTCTTTTATCACTGGGACCACTCCACGTTTTAATAGCAAACGATTTGCAAATCCAGCGTCGACCTGTGCCTTGTTAATAAAACGTTCGTCACTGAAATGACCAGAACACAACCGCACTTGCTACACTCCGTTGCTGCCCCGGAAAAACAAACAGCATCCACTGTTCCTGTAACGCTGGGTTCTTTGGAAAGCTGAACACGGTAAGCTTTCCCTCACATCCAAAAGCACACTTTTTTGGAGACATTCTTGAACAAATCCTATGCAGCGCTGGCTGCCGATGATTTCCTGTTGAAGCGCGTTGATGTGTGCGGTCGACGTGTGCGCGGGCGTGCTTTCCCGAGAGAAATGCTCATATAAGGAGTTCCACTCTCGTCTACGTCATTAGATCCACGATCAAAAAAAAAACAGCCCAAAACTTGTACCAACCTGGAAGTAAGATTTTCGGCACAGAAATTCTCCGTTATTCGTCAAAAATATATTTTTTAAACTTTGGCCATGTTTAGCATGATAATCCATCTCTTTAACACTGTAAACAACTCTGAATACATGAAACACCATTGTACCCCCCCTTTAAGTCTGGACCTCAGTGACTTCATAACTGGCTACAGCCGTGGTTGTGGCTGGTTTAGACAAACTAATAGGAAAGAGAGGTGGCATCGCACTTGTAAGTGCTGGAACTGAAGATAAGCTACTTAATGTGAGTTTTTGTATGTCTGTGTAGAGCAGATGATTGAGTGAAGCTCTTTCCACATGCAGTGCAGTGATACGGTTTCTCTCCAGTGTGGATCCTCTCATGTTTTTTCAGATGTCCTGAATGACTGAATCTCTTTTCGCAGTGTGAACACTTGTAAGGTTTCTCTCCAGTGTGGATCCTTTCGTGTGTTTTCAGGGATCCTGAATGACTGAATCTCTTGTCGCAGTGTGAACACTTGTAAGGTTTCTCTCCAGTGTGAATTCTCTGGTGCTTTTTCAACTCTTCAGCTCTAATAAAAGTCTTCTCACATTCAAAGCACATATAATTTCTTACACCAGTGTGTATTTTCTGATGAAATTTTAAACTCTGCAGATGTGAAAATCTCTTTCCACACAAAGAACATGAATGTGGTTTCTCCTGTGAATGAACTGTCAGGTGTTTCTTCAGGTTTGAAGCCCTCAAGAATGTTTTACCACATTGATCACATTCATGCAGTTTCTCTCCAGTGTGGATGATCATGTGAGACTTAAGGGTTCCTTGTTGTGAAAAACTCTTCCCACACTGGTCACATGTGAACGGTTTCTCTCCAGTGTGAATCCTCATGTGTTCCTGAAGGTTTCCATGTTGTCTAAAACTCTTTCCACACTGATCACATGTGAACGGTTTCTCTCCAGTGTGGATTCTCATGTGAGTCTCAAGGGTTCCTTGACGTCTAAAACTCTTCCCACACTGATCACATGAGAACGGTTTCTCTCCAGTGTGGATCCTCATGTGAATCTTAAGGTGACCATTTTGGTTAAAATCTTTTCCACACTGATCACATGTGAACGGTTTCTCTCCAGTGTGGATCCTCATGTGAATCTCGAGACTCTGTTTGTGTGTGAAACTCTTTCCACACTGACGGCAAGTGAAACATTTCTTGTCTCTTCTTTTCAGTAAAGAAATACTTTCAGTCTGTGAGCGAGTTTTAGCTCCAGTTTTGACATGATGTTTCTCCTCCTCTTCACTCTCCTCATTCTCCAGCATCACGTCTGAAATGATAGTTAAAAGCATCATGTTTCTGTAGCAAGGACTATTACATATATTAGACCAACTGCACAATTATCTAACATAATATTAACATTTTAAAACTATACAACAGTAATACAGTTCTGACAGTCTCTCAGAGAAATATTACATTTATTTTAATAAAAATGTTATGAACAAGTAATTAGCCATTGTACATTTTTGGCAAACAAATGGCGACAACCAGGAAGTGACATCATTTGAACTCTTTCTCGAGTATGATGGGAAAATAATCTCAATCATTTGTAGTGTTGACTACATTCATCAACCCTGTTACCAAAGTTACAAGATAAATACATTTTTATTATGAAATACAACTAGACTAACTTTGGCCTTGACATTCATAGGGAATTTGAAAGTTTAAACTCTAGCCAAAGTCATTTGTGCGCGGGCTATATGAATGCATATATATATATAGTTGTATAATATCAAGAAAATGCAATTACCTGCCTCCTTGTTTATTGTAGATTCCTTTTTGATACACGTGTTTAGCCATTCAATGTTGTTATTTATTTTGGTTGTAAAATATGGCTTATATTGTTTTGACATAGATGTACAGTAATTGGTTATGCATGTATATGTGACTGTGCCAACTCATGTTAAGAGGAGCAGAAAAGTGCGATTATGTGTGTGCGCTAGAGAACTCTTAGAACTTTAAATGAACTCAGCCATCTTAGTTGAGTTTACTGTAGTTCAAGGACATGAAGAGGTGGACCGCTTGCATCTGCCATGGAGAAGGATCTGGGAAACTTTGGAGGAGTATCAACCTAACGCCTGTTGTAAACAACAGAAGTATAAAAGACTGATGAACTGACTGCCTCTTGGGATACTGATACGCCAGCGCCCCCGACGCCTAGAAGCCCAGAGCTGAGGACAAGAAACCCCAAGCAGAAGATAAGAAGCCCAGAGCTTACCTTTGATTCAAAACGTGATTATTGTATTGTATACTTAAACGATGATGTTGTATTTGCCTTTATATTTTTGTTTATTATAAAAAGAAAAGTAACCAATTAAAAGAAATTTACAAGATTACAAAATCTGCCTACTGAGACTTAGATTCATGATGCTGGAATACTTATGAGAACATACCACAAGGGAGTCTTCTGACCAAATTGTAAGTTGCTTATGGTTTAGGTCAGATTTGACTTTCTTTACCTTACCTGAGAATAATAAATAGATAAATAAATAGGTAAAAGGTGTTAAGAGTAAAGTACACACCATAAAACTATATATATATATATATATATATATATATATATATATATATATATATATATATATATATATTAGTGGTGGGCCGTTATCGGTGTTAACGCAGTGAGACTCTTATCGCGCGATAAAAAAAAATATCGCCGTTAATCTATTCTCCAAGTTGGGTTGGGAGCTGGCTATTGGTGCGTTCAAGTCAGCTCGTATAGATCGTATTTACGAGTTGAACGCCACCACAATGTCGTAAATACCAGTGGGGAGCTCGGGATTTTCTCTAAGCTCTGATCTTTACGAGTTGGGGGCGTGTCAGTGATTAACATGGCGGAATACACGATACGTAAAGGTATTTAGCTGTGATATTGTCAGGCTTTTCTATTTATAGATTTTCACAATATAGATTTTAGGCCATATCGCCCATCCCTAATTGATAGCCTATAGTAGTTGATAATAATATAGGCCTACCTAATGTTGCCTACGGACGGTAACAGTACAGTAGTAACCTTTACAGTCTATGAGTAGAACAGCTTTCTCAAGCAGTTTGTGATGCATTTTGGAAACAGGAGATGAGCCCCTGGTCTAATGCGCCACCTGGCTTAAGAAACCCGTTCTCAAAGACTTACTTTTATAGTCATTATTTGGGTAGCACACATATTCTGAATGAGCCATTTTAATCTAGATTAATCTAGATTAAAAAAATGAATCTATGCCCACCTCTAATATATATATATATATATATATATATATATATATATATATATATATATATATATATATATACAGTGCTATGCATAAGTTTAGACACCCATGCTAAAGTTGACTAAAAAGAGGAATAAAAAATCATCTTTTGGAAACTGAACTTAATGCCTTAATTTAAAAAAATTAGGAAAAATCCAACCTTTAAGGACACCAATTTTCTTTGTGAATGATTAATGTATCGTAAATAAATAAATGTTCTTCCTTAAAATACAGGGTGCATAAGTTTGGACACCCCTATGTTAAATTCCCATAGAGGCAGGCAGATTTTTATTTTTAATGAAATTTTGTTGGAGAATGGCCATAGCAGATGTTTAAGCCAAATTCAATTCTTCTTCGTCATCAAGGTTCCCTCAATGCTCACAGCAGACCTTTTTTTGTCAAATATTCAGAAAAGAGTATACAAAATGCAAAACATTTTGGATGGAAACCCAGCCTGGCGAATTCAATTTATAATTGATTTTGACTGTTTTGACTGAAAATCAAGATGGCGGACAGGAAGTTCAGCCAAATAAAGAAAACTTGGTATCTATGTTCTCGGCTTGACCCAAAGAATCTATTAAGACCAGTGGCATTTCAATAGCAAGATTTATTCAAAAGTTATTAGCCTTTTTGGAAATTTGGTTATAACTTTTGACCACTAGGTGGCGCTATCTCGAAATATTTAGGGCACCTTCAGGGGATGGTGCTGATGGCACATTCTGAGTTTCGTAATATTACACCAATGCATTTGTTTAGTATAGCATTTTATTTCACAAAACTGCACTGAAGTCAATGGGAATTTCATGTTTCGTTCTATTATAGCGCCACCAAGAGACTCAGTCCCACCATTTTTTTTATGTGTCCTCAGAGTGAGCCCATACAGATGTGTGTCAATTTTGGTGAAAATATCTCAATTCGCTTCGGAGTTATAGACATTTATATGAAAAAACACGTAAAAAATGACTGATACATTACTTTGATTGGATTTTACTACCCCTTACTAGGGGTGGGAATCTTTTACCATCTCACGATTCGATTCGATTCCGATTCTTGAGGCCACGATTCGATTCAAAATCGATTTTCGATTCAAAAAGATTTTCGATTCAAAACAATTCGATTTTATTCATAATGATTTCTAATCAGGTTTCTGATCATGATCTACTCTCATCTGCTTTGCAATACAGAATGACAAACGGAGACATTTAAGTTTCTTTTTCACATTTATTAAGTTCAATTCTCAGGGAAGTGCCTTTTATCAAAAACATTGAAAAAATATTTTTACTTGGTACTTTTAAAGCAAAGTATTTATGATGACCCATAACGAACTTACTTCCAATACTTCCTATATTAATTGTATTAGTAAAACAAATGAAAGTGATTTGGCAAGTCAACTGTAAGGTTACATTTGCCAGCATATGTCCCAACATTGCTGAGAACCAACAGGAAAATAAATGTGTGCCTGTACTAGCAGCGTACTTGTAGTAAATGAATACAAACTTCAGCATATTCTGAATTCTGAATCTCTAGCATTTAATAATAGACTTCTAACCAACATCCTCTTGTTATTTCCAATGAGCAATATAATCCTTCAGACAAAAAAAAACATTTTGCTGTAGCAAATTCACAAACAGTTTTCGTTCAAAAATATAGAATTATGTAACTTACCAGAAGCTATCATAACGTATACTGCTTGTGGACTTATGCATATTCTGAATAATAAGTAACATACAAAGTCGCTCTTGACTTATACACAACTAAATAATAAAGAGTTATGACTTGAAATGTTTGCTGTATACCACAATCAAAAATAGCAAAGAAAGTGAATGAACATTCTGCAGAGAGTAACTTACAGTCAAAATGTAACTTTTTGTGACTGGCATTGCACATATTGCATACAGATCAGATCGGTTTACACAGCATATTGATGTGAAAACTAAACAATACAGAAATTAGCTCTCATACAAAAAAACACTAAATAGATCACAATGAAATTGCCAATGTTCCATACGTTAGCTTTAAACGAAGACATTCTCTGGTGCGCTCAGGCATCATGCGTCTGTTATGTGCGCGTCTCTGTTATGTGCACGCCACAGACTGTCCGCGCACTGCATGTCCGCTTCATAGTTCCGCCTTTTGCGTTCCTTCAATGTTACGTTATTAGAATTTTTATTTTATTTTATTTTTTTAGAAAATCGATTTTTGACATTTGTGAATCGATTCAGAATCGTCCACGTCCCGAATCGCGATTCATCTAAGAATCGATTTTTTTCCCCACCCCTACCCCTTACTATCAATATTTTCGCATTTGGGCATTGGCATATAGCTAGCGACCTATGTTTCCAAACTTCTGACGGTGGTTTCATCTCGATCGTACTAGCGGTTTCGAAGATATCGGCAAATGTTTTTTAAGCGCTAAATCACAACGCTACACAAACCGTAAGGCGAAACTTAGCATGTTTGGTATCGTTGGACTCGGCAAGGATTCAGGAGTCTAAAGAGATGAGTCTTGTGAAAATAAGTCACCCACACACAAAGTTATAAGCATTTGGGGAAAAAAAATCACCACTTGGTGGCGCTGTTTCGAAACTTCTCAGGCTCCTTCAGGGCATCATGCTGATGACCCATACCAAGTTCCGTAACAATCCGTTCATGCATTCTTAAAATACAGCATTTTAGCACAAAATTCAAAATGGCCGACAGCCAAAATGGCCGATATGGTAAAATTGGATATCAGTCGACTCAGCATGTTGCCCTGAATCTAACGAGACCAATTTTATGATTTTTGGACAAACTGTTCAGAAGTTATTAGCAAAAATAGTAAATGGGAGAGATCTCTCTCAGCCTCACGGGACAATGTGAAGTACAGAAAGGGCCTCGATCGTCCTGCTGCATTTCATTAAATAGCCAGACCTCTTTCACATGGAAACATGTGCTAACAAAAGAAATTTGCATTCAGAGGTAGCACCCCTTGGGGGTGAGTGACCATTTGTCTTGAGAGACCACCTTCCTTTGTAAGTCAGTTATCCATAAAGTCTTAAACCCTTATTACCTTTTGTTTTACTTATTCTGAAATGAGACATTTGTTCCAGTCGCACTGTGACATTTTAAACGATACCAAACATGAAAATACTCTGTGATAATCATTCACATTAAACTATACATTTTCTTGGGTGATCTTCAGGTGATCATCTGAGCATGAGAGAGAGGGGGTGAGGAGAGAGGGAAAGAGATGTAGATGAAGTTGATTCGGAGGTGAGACTTTCGTCTCGATGGTGCACGAGAGCCAGTTCAAGTGGTAATCTCCAGAGAGGTCCTCTTGTCCTCTCAGGGTCTGGTCACTAATTGATCAATTCTTACAACCATTAAAGATGCGTATCATGCGACCTCATTATCTTGCAACTTACATTACCCCAACAGTCAAAATAAGCCAATTATGCCATAGATAAGATTCAGAAAACCGCTTCACAAATAACAGAAAATATTATATATTTTTACTTATTTCAGTATCGAGAAATTACTGTATATCGTGATAAAAGTTTCAGCAATTGTCGCAACATGAAAATTTTATACCGTCACATGCCTACATACAACTTTATCAGAAATTATACAACAGGTTTTGTTTAATTTACACCATTATGAAAATTGTTTGATTTTGGTATGTTTAATATTTATTACTAATTAATACTAATTACTTTTTTTCCAACTACAAACACTAAATCTGATGAACTGCTTTATAACCTTAATGTTCTTCTGCCTCACTAATGAAGAATCAGGAATAAACACCAACCTCTTTGTTCTTCAGTGTGTTTCATTCTGCAGTGTTCTGGATCTCGCTTGTTCTCACTGTCCTTCAATAAACTCTGTCTTTGCAGATTTCAGCTCTTCCTGATGGTTTGATGCTCGTCTTCACTTGTAGCTGATGGGAATATTCCAGCATTTATTGGGGAATTGCAGTGGGAGGAGCTTCACTGAAGGAGGAGGAGCAGATCTGATAAAAACACATTTAAAAGATTAGTTAATGAATTTATATATTTCAATACTAATTCAAGCATTACTGTTGTGTGTATATTAGAGCTGCATGATTCTAGATAAATGGTTATAAAAAAATGAATCTGCACTATTGGGATCAGTAAGAGTTTTTATTGTAGTGAAAGAATATTATTTTGTTCAAGGATTCAATCAAAAACAATAATACTGAAAAAAGTGATTACAGTCTTCTGTTTTACATTGCAAAATGTAATTTATTCCTGTGACCAAAGCTGAATTATCAGCATCATTACTCCAGTCTTCAGTGTCACATGATCCTTCAGAAATCATTAAGAAACCATTTTAATATCACTATTCACTTCCCTTCAAGAGAAAATACTGACCGCAAACTTTTGAACAATTCACACACACTTACAGACGCGCGCGCACACACGCACACGAACGAACACACACACACACACACGCACGCACACATACACACACAGTGGCCCGAGTGGTAATGTGCATCATCTCCCACATGCTTCCACACGCATACTATACGAATATACGAAGGACATGCATTCATTTAAGAATAATCTTCATTTAAACTTTTCTCTTTTGTCACTCACATTCATTTGTTTCAGTATAATGATAAATCATAATAGCCACACGAAACAAACAATATTCATCAATTCTTTATTGTTAGATTTGCAAATGTTTACATTTACAACGCATTTTTATATACATTTTTACTGATTTGAAGTGCACACAAATTAGTTAGTTTGTATCTGTTACTTATAGTTGTTTCTATTTTGAGTTTAAAGTTTACCGGTGATGTTCGGTGACGGTCCGCTGCAGCCGCATCCTGGCGTGACGAGGATTAGCGGCCGGGCAGAAACAGAGAACTGAAGCATTATTGGTTCCGCCTGGCTGGACATACAGTATGCATACCGTTCGCTGCGAGTTGCCCGGGGGAGGAAAAAAAGTTGATGTCTTTATTAATTGATTCCTTTAGTTGTACATTTATGGTATTTAATTACATTTTGATTTCCCTTATCTTTATTTAATATAATATATCGGGTTGATTCGATTTTGAATGTAAGGCTGAATTGTTTTCCCTCTTAATTTGTAATGGGTCCATCCTTTCCTTTATAAGCTGTTGCTTTGCTCATTTGAGGAGGTCAGTTTTAGTTTGTTTGGTTTTTGGCTAACTGTTTTTTGATCTAATTTTTTGTTTGTTTGTAAGAAATGTATGAGTTTGTAAAGCTGTTTTTTAGGGGTTCAAGCATGAAATGCTGATTGTAATTGTAAGGATAGTAGTGTTTTTGCGTAGCGCGTCTGTGTTGTACGTCACGCATCACACATGACCAGCGTCGGCCAATAGTGAGCCTACGTGGTGACGTGCAACACAGACACGCTACGCTGAAACACTACGTGAACTCACTCGAGGCCCAGAGAGAAGTAAATGAATAGTGGAATAAAGTCGTTATTTTTGTTTACTTTTTGCGCACACAAAGTATTCTCGTCGCTTGATAAACTTAAGATTGAGCCACTGATGTCACATGGACTACTTTGATGATGTCTGTATTGCCTTTCTGGACATGGACAGTATGCCGTCCATTGACTTTCAATGGAGGAACAGAAAGCTCTGGGACTAAATCTAAAATATCTTAAACTGTGTTCCGAAGATGAACGGAGGTCTTACGGGCTTGGAACGACATGAGGGTGAGTTATTAATGACATAATTTTCATTTTTAGGTGAACTAACCCTTGAACAGAGGAGTGACGTGGGCCCTCTTGGGCTCGTTGAAGACAAGACGAGCTGCCAGTGTTGGGGAGTAGTTAACTACAAGTAGCGACGCTACTAACTTAACTACATTTTTCAGTAGCTTGGCAGTAGCTCAGTTGCTTTTTAAACAGTGTAGCTTTTCCAGTAGCTAACTACTTTTTGCAGCAAGTAGCAGTGTAGCGCGAGCAAAAGCTACATTGCGTTTTGTCAAGCCTGTGCGAATCAGCGCGATGCAAGGATATTCTTCTTCTTGTTAGATTACAAACTATTTTTTGCCATTACCGCCACCTGTTGTTTAATCACGCATCTTGCGGCTAACGGTTCACTGACGTACAGAAGTGGGTTGACACACCCATATTATCCATGATGGAGCAAGACGTGGCGGCAGATTTGGAGGATGGAGAAACAACTAACGTTAATTACCCATGGCCTTATTTGTCCAAGTTCATGTCTCTCAAAGAAACGACAAGTAAAGGTTACACTTTTGTATGCAATCTTTGCATCAATGTATTTTCTTGCCAAAATGCAACCATCTCACAATCGGCATTTTTGAGAAAATGTATACATGCAATTTACGTTGGATGTATATTTTGTTCTTGCAATGCTGTATTTGTTGCAATTTTGCACTTTTGACAAACAGTCTGTCTGTGATATTTGAGTGTTGTGTGTAATAAAACAATACTCTTTGAAATCATAATTGCATTGCATTGTTTTAAACACTAAATATTTTACTTAAAACATTCCTCAGACACTTATTCAATTATTTATAATATACGTTGTTCAAAAAAAATCAAAAGTAGTTTCAATGTAGCTAGCTACTTTTTGATAGTAACTTGTAGTGTAGCTAACTACTTTTCCAAAAGGGTAGCTTGACTGTAGTTTAACTACTTTAACTTACGAGTAGCTTGTAGCTTGTCAAACTACAGTTTCAGAGTAGCTTCCCCAACACTGCGAGCTGCAGCGTTCTGGATCATCTGTAGAGGTTTAGTTGCACATGATGGAAGTCCGGCCAGAAGAGCATTGCAGTAGTCAAGCCTAGAGATGACCAGGGCCTGGCTGAGAAGTTGTGTTGCATGCTCAGTTAGGAAAGGCCTGATCTTCCTGATGTTGTGCAGTGCAAACCTGCATGATCGAGCTGTCTTTGTAATGTGGTCTGTGAAGGTCAGCTGATCATCAAATATTACTCCAAGATTTCTGACCGACCTTGATGGGGTGACCTCCTGAATCTAGCTGGATAGTGAAGTCGTGCTGTAGAGACGGATTGGCAGGGAGGACGATATCTATCTATCTAGAGAAGTAACTTTTAAGTAAATTAATGGAAAAGTGCCAACCACATACTTTATTCCTACATTTATCGTACCTCTCATTAACATATTGGCAAAGAATTTTATAAAAAATTTAAAAATGAAGTACAACAGACACCAAATATATGTACGAATAAAGATGAAAGAATCAAACTTAGAAAAATACATTTACAGATTTGCAAGAAACAAATAAAGCACCAAGTGAGTTTTTTGTTGATTTTTTGTTTATCATATTTTATATGAAACGTGTTTAAATCTAGATTATTGAAATAAAAGCTGTTATGAAACTTACCTATATCCTGCAGATGTCACAATAGCTGATCGTGTCGTTTGCTCAAATCTGTTGACAATAAAATTAGCTTAATGTGTCAATTTACAGATCTGAAGACATCAGCATAATGAATGAGAAAACAGGATCTATTGACGTGAAATAAAGAGGCTTTTCAGCTGCTCTGATAATAGTGATGAGCCATAGACTATCAATACTCATTCCACAAGCCATTCAGGATCAGAAGATCATCTCACTTTATTATAAGTATTTGCTGCTAGAAACAGATTGTTTGAGTCAGAATATCTGCTGAAAGACTATTAAAATGCTTTAAAATTACTAATATTTCTCAAATGACACAGAAAACAGTAATGATATAAAGACAGACACTATGACGCCCATCTTTATCAACCATTGTAATTTGTCTATATGAATCTAAATATAGTTTGATTTCCTAATAACAACAAAGTAGTTCACTAACATCTTACCGTTTTGTATGTGAAGAGAAACCAAATCATGAAGACTGTATTTTAGTTAGCAGACACACGAATCGCGCCGAACATGATGGAAACTATTCAGAAACTAAAAATGTTGCTTAAACAAATGAAATATCGTGACCTGTTCACCCAAGAAGCCATTTGGGACAGGGCCCGAGACTTTGTTAAAGTGGACGGTATAGTCGGTAGCGTCACTTCCAAATGGGTCCTACAAATGTGGGGACCTTCGTTTCATATGAAAGATGGTCCCAAGTTTGGTT
Source organism: Scardinius erythrophthalmus (assembly GCF_964197995.2). Classification (NCBI taxonomy): domain Eukaryota; kingdom Metazoa; phylum Chordata; class Actinopteri; order Cypriniformes; family Leuciscidae; genus Scardinius; species Scardinius erythrophthalmus. The sequence continues at coordinate 3,737,797 of NC_138234.1, read as the reverse complement.
TGAAGATGAATAAACTGTGTTTGACGTTAACTTGCAGCTATCAGAGCAGAAACGAAAGCTGCTGCTCTCCGTATATTTTTCTGGTCATGTTCACATGCAAATTGCATGAGCTTATTTTGTCCATTAGTTTGAAAGCCCGTATATTTACCTGCCCATAGACCATCCCTTTAAAAAAATCAGAACAAAAGTCGTTGAAAGTGGACAAAAGAGATGGATTTAAAGTGTAAGTTGCAGGTTAAATTTTTCACGAAGATAATGCAATGTGTTTATTAAACATAAAGATAAGAACTGCCCACCATTGTTTTTTATACCAAAATGCTGATATAATATGAAAAGTTGGCACTTTTAACAGTGGTTTTAACCGCTCCCGCTCCCTTCCACTAGATGGAGCGTGACGTCACAAGAGGAACTCACTAGTAGAGTTACCGGCATAGTCATAGCTATAGATGCCTTACATAACTACAGACAAGTTGGTTGTATGTTTTATTTGATAAAAAAATTATGGATAAAATAACTCAACTGTTAACATACTCGTGTGTGCTGACTTCAAGGGGACCGTGATCCTGCCTGAAATGAGAATAAGCTATTCGCAAAACAAACGGGTTCAGGCACGTCAGATCAGCCGGTCGCGGGTCGAGCTGCTCCACTAAACTAAACGCGTTCACCTCACGGCAGCACACACTCTCCACTGCTGATAGCCCACACACACACAGTGATGGGGACATCGATCTCTCTTTTTCTTTTCTGACAATAAACATCGCTAATTAAATCGTGAGAAATTGATAACGCGTGGACTGAGGAAGGGTATTACATGACGTTTGAGGCGTCGATGAGACTAGCGATTGCGCCTGACGTGCATCTCTAACGTGCAGCTCTGATTTGGACTGACTTAACGTTACTGTAAGTAAATAATGTCTTCAGTCGTTGTCCCTCCTTGCTATTCTACATGACGGCAATATTTTGAAAAGACTTGCTTGTTCTGTTATATTATCCGGGTTAAGTTTGCACCAGGCTAGACTTGCTCTAACGTAGCTAACGTTACTCACCGGGACACCTGGCTAACCCTCCACTCATTCTCCTCACACCAAGCATTAATAACTCTTTGAGTGCCATGGCTCCCCTCTCTCACGCCTGACCAGTTAAAAATTGTAGGGCTGTGGTCCATAAAGAATTTGATGGTTTCCCACATCCTCAGTCGTTCTCCAAATAGCCATAATACAGTAGGAATCTAGCAGAGTATGGGTTGCGAGTTCCTCTTGTGACGTCATCACCCAGTAACTGAAAAACACGCTACGTTTGAAGAAACCCTAATAAATGTTATTTTAACGCATTTTAAGACAGAAATAATTAAATATATACATATAGAGCACTTTAATTTACACATTAATTGGCTGTGGTGGTTAACCTGCAACTTACACTTTAAACACCAGGTGTAAACGGGAATGGGAATCGACCAGAACGCACCTTTTAATGTGACAAATTTTGACAATGTTTATTTTATACTGTCGATCGTAGTGGCCAGGGCTGTAGACAGATTTCTAGAGTCGCTCCCCCGAGAAAATTTTGATTTCTCTGATTTACATATGTGCATTTCAAGACATATGAAGGCTAAAATCTCCATCACTCTTTCTTTTTCTCTCAGTCTCTCTACTATGGTCTGTCTCTTCCCCTCCTGAAGCTGAGCTTTCTCTGATATTCTTTTGAATTTTGTCTGTGTCAATGAAGAAAGTAAACATAGGCTCAACTGATATTTATATACATCAGTTTTCCTGATTATTTTTGTCTGTTGTTTAAAAGTTGTATCAGTGATTTCAGGCCCAAACATAAATGATCACATTCATCTAATCTTTCCTAGCGATCCGCTAGCTGCCCGCCCCATAAGCATGTCGTCAAAAAACGCGTCTCTGTTGTGAGGTTTTCGCGTGCAGTCGTCATAGGCAGCCGTGCACGAGCGCAAAACCTCACAACACCCACCCCTGTCGGTGATTGGTTGGAACACTATTTATTTCGGTTTTGAGTGGTTGGTGAAACCCATTGTTTTTGTGTGCAGATCTCAGAGCCTAGGCTGCCTACAGAGACGCGTTTCTTTGACGGCATGCTTATGGGGCGGGCAGCTAGCGGATCGTTAGAAAAGATTAGAGGATCTCTGATACAACCTTTAACATTTCTATCCTAAAATAGCTGTCAAATATGAAATGTTTAGTTTAGCTATATTTTATCTCACACTTCATGACCTTTAACTGAAGGCTAGAACATGCGCTCAGCAGCTTCTGTGAACATAAAGCCTGTCTACTTTAATTTGATTGGTCATCTCAATATTCTGATGTTGATGAACGGCGACAGACCGCAGAGCTCAGCCGAGAAGATCTTGGAGCTGTGCAATATCCTTGCAGCACTAAAGTAGAGTTAATACTATATTAGCGAATTATTTCACAACCTTTATTATATACACCTCGGAAATATACTTAAAGGGTACATAACATACACAGTTTCACCTAATCTCATGTTAGTCTTGAGTACCTATAGAGTAGTAGTGCATCCTTCATATCTCCAAAAAGTCTTTAGTTTTATCATATTTATAAAAGAAAAATACAGCTTCCCGATTCTCTCCGAAAAAAGCCGAGCTCCTGGAGGCGTGCCGTGGGCGGAGCTATAGAGCATGTCTTTTTCCAGCAAAAGACAGAAATCTGATCCAGTTGTACTTAATGAATGAGGTCTTTTATCACTGGGATCGCTCCACGTTTTAATAGCAAACGATTTGCGAATTCAGCGTCGACCTGTGCCTTGTTAATAAAACGTTTGTCACTGAAATGACCAGAACACACAACCGCACTTGCTACACTCCGTTGCTGCCCCGGAAAAACAAACTGCATCCACTGTTCCTGTAATGCTGGGATCTTTGGAAAGCTGAACACGGTTAGCTTTCCCTCTCATCCAAAAGCACACTTTGGAGACATTCTTGAACAAATCCTATGCAGCGCTGCCAATGATTTCCTGTTGAAGCGCGTTGATGTGTGCGGTAGAGATGTGCGGATGGGCTATTATTTCATCCGCAACCGCATCACAAAACTCATCATCCGTCCGCCATCCATCCGCACCAACGTTTTTGACCAATTTTCAAAACCGCACCCGCCCGCCATCCGTTAATTGTATGTATACATATATTTTTCATTTGATTAGTTCAACTGCCCGCCACCCGCCCGAATTTAATTTAAATATTATTTTTCGTCACGTCATCCGCCCGATCCGCGGCTGTAACCGCCAACCGCGCATCTCTAGTGTGCGGTCTCGCTCTCCTCTGGTCGACGTGTGCGCGGGCGTGCTTTCCCGAGAGAAATGCTCATATAAGGAGTTCCACTCTCGTCTACGTCATTAGATCCACGATTAAAAAAAAAAAAAACAGCCCAAAACTTGTACCAACCTGGAAGTAAGATTTTTGGCACAGAAATGCTCCGTTATTCGCCAAAAATATATTTTTAAACTTTGGCCATGTTTAGCATGATAATCCATCTCTTTAACACTGTAAACAACTCTGAATACATGAAACACCATTGTACCCCCCCTTTAAAGCAACAATATGGAACTTTTCCTCTGCGGTCACCCTACAACAGGGAATGACAACTGGCGGCCCGCGGGCCAAAACTGGCCCGCCAGCAATATTTTCTGGCCCGCCGGATTATTTTGGAAGTCCTAAATGCTGCACAAAACTCTTCCAATACTTGAGAAAAGCCGTAGTCGCGCGGCGATTTCACCGTCATGCTGCGCGGGATTACATTTTAAAGTAGGCTATAACTGTGCGTTCAGAACCGGCCGTGAATATCTCGTCAAATTCACGCCTGCCGCGTCTACTTACATGCTTGACCACTCTGTGTGCATTCGCGCGTCAAAAGACATAGCGGTCAGAAATCTGGTGTACTTTGGACGGAGCGGGCGGTCTGACTGACAATAGCCCACTTCCAACATCTTTTGACAGCGTATCCGCGCTTAATTCTGACCACCTGTACACCTCTGAGGAGCTGTTTGGTACTGAAACCATTGTCAGTCAACAACATTCTTTTTTTGCAAGGATGTTTGAAATAGTTCGGCAGAAAATAGCCTACTTCATTTCTCAGTAGGGCAATATGATTTTCGTTTACGTTGCTTTGAAATTTGAGTGGGCTTTGTCCTATTCAATTTATGTTAGGCCTATTTATATTTCATACATTTTTCCTGTGGCATTTTTTTTTCTCTGCTGACAGTAGGCTACAATGTTAAAATAATATTTTATGTTGACACAAACACAATTTTTGTATAGCCATTTATAATTGTTATAGGATACTTAATCTCTCTCTTTCCGTTAGAGACATTTGAATGTGAGATTATGGAAACGAGATCTAAATTTTGCGGGTAGGCCTATATAAATAAAGCGGTAGAACACAGAGTGTATTTTAAGCGGTTGCTGAATAGAACCTTGTGGGAGCGGGACGGAAAAAACAGTCCCGCGCAGACCTTCTCCCGAATAAATAATAATAAAAAAGGAATAAAAGTCGGACTGTAAGCGAATGAGGCATGATTGCTATTTACATGCACCTTTATTAAAATGGCTGTAATCTGTTACCACAATAGTAGGCTACTTGATCTGTTTAAAATGATTTCCTTCGTATATCATGCCTAAGGTGTTAAATTCAAAATTCAAATTTGTCTAATCCAGTAATTAATTTTTTCTATTTTTGATCTGAGCACAATCAGAAAACCCGTCTTTATTCATTTTTTTTTTTTTTTTTTTTTTCATTTTAGTTCAGGAAATAAATAATGGAAAAACAGTTCGTTTTTCATCTTTTTATTTTTGGTTTTAATTTAAAAAAAATTTTGATTGAACGAATGATCCACGGCCGTGACGGACCCATCATTTTCCGCGATTATAGGCCTATATAAGAGTATTTAATTTGTATCCAGGCCTACTCTGTGAAGCTGGCCCGCCATCTACTGGCTAAAAAAAATATTGGCCCGCGACCAAAGTTACTTGCTGACCCCTGCCCTACAGGTTGGAAGCGGAATTGTCCATTACCGCTGTCGTAAATAATTTAGCCTACCGCATCCTGATAGACCAGATAGTTTCCGTAACGTAGCCAGGCAGACAACAGATTAGAAAAACTAAAGATAGTATGCAAGCAATTTACTTACTAGTCCAACAGCATGACGGTCATGTCAGCATCGGTAGGGCAGCCCTCCTCCTCCTTTAGCTCACGCCAGCGAGCAAACGCTCGACCAATATTGATCCTCGTCCAGCCTTTTAGTTTATCACTCTCCCTTTTCCTCTTTCGACTCTCCTCCGACAAAACCTTGGACTTCTTACGTTTCGCTGCTGCTTCAGCCATGGCAAAAACAGACGCACGAAAACAAACGCTGGTTGGCCTCTCACGTCCGAGTTAGATGAAGTGGTGGGGGAAGTGACGTATGCGGTAAAGCAGTTGAGTTTTGTAGTTCTTTTTGTGCTTGGTTACTACCCGCACCCCGAAGTTACATAGTGCCAGTAAAAGCGATACAGACCCTGTCAGGCTATGGCAGACGTGTCATTCAACCTATTGTAAGTCGATGTACCATCACAAGGGTCTTGGAAATATATTATGAAGGTTGAAAAACTACATGTTGTTACTTTAAGTCTGGACCTCAGTGACTTCATAACTGGCTACAGCCGTGGTTGTGGCTGGTTTAGACAAACTAATAGGAAAGAGAGGTGGCATCGCACTTGAAAGTGAACTAAAGATAAGCTACTTAATGTGAGTTTTTGTATGTCTGTGTAGAGCAGATGATTGAGTGAAGCTCTTCCCACATGCAGTGCAGTGATACGGTTTCTCTCCAGTGTGGATCCTCTCGTGTTTTTTCAGATGTCCTGACCGATTAAATCTCTTGTCGCAGTGTGAACACTTGTAAGGTTTCTCTCCAGTGTGGATCCTCTCGTGTGTTTTCAGGGATCCTGAATGACTGAATCTCTTGTCGCAGTGTGAACACTTGTAAGGTTTCTCTCCAGTGTGAATTCTCTGGTGCTTTTTCAAAACTTCAGCTGTGATAAAAGTCTTCTCACACTCAAAGCACATATGATTTTTTACACCAGTGTGTATTTTCTTATGAAATTTTAAACTCTGCAGACGTGAAAAACTCTTTCCACACAAAGAACATGAATGTGGTTTCTCCTGTGAATGAACTGTCATGTGTCTCTTTAGGCCTGAAGCACTCAAAAATGTTTTACCACATTGATCACATTCATGCAGTTTCTCTCCAGTGTGGATGATCATGTGAGTCTTAAGGGTTCCCTGTTGTGTAAAACTCTTTCCACACTGATCACATGTGAACGGTTTCTCTCCAGTGTGGATCCTCATGTGTTCCTGAAGGTTTCCATGTTGTCTAAAACTCTTCCCACACTGATCACATGTGAACGGTTTCTCTCCAGTGTGGATCCTCATGTGTTCCTGAAGGCTTCCATGTTGTCTAAAACTCTTCCCACACTGATCACATGTGAACGGTTTCTCTCCAGTGTGGATCCTCATGTGAACCTTTAGATTCTGTTTGCATGTGAAACTCTTCCCACACTGATCACATGAGAACGATTTGTCTCCAGTGTGGATCCTCATGTGAACCTTTAGATTCTGTTTGCATGTGAAACTCTTCTCACACTGATCACATGAGAACGGTTTCTCTCCAGTGTGGATGTTCATGTGAGACTTAAGGTGTCCTTTACGTGTAAAACTCTTTCCACACTGACTGCAAGTGAAACATTTCTTGTCTCTTCTTTTCAGTAAAGAAATACTTTCAGTCTGTGAGTGAGTTTTAGCTCCAGTTTTGACATGATGATGTTTCTCCTCCTCTTCACTCTCCTCATTCTCCAGCATCACGTCTGAAATGATAGTTAAAAGTATCATGTTTCTGTAGCAAGGACTATTACATATATTAGATCAACTGCACAATTATCTAACATAATATTAACATTTTAAAACTATACAACAGTAATACAGTTCTGACAGTCTCTCAGAGAAATATTACATTTATTTTAATAAAAATGTTATGAACTAATAAGTAATTAGCCATTGTACATTTTTGGCAAACAAATGGCGACATACAGGAAGTGGCATCATTTGAAATCTTTCTCGAGTATGATGGGAAAATAATCTCAATCATTTGTAGTGTTGACTACATTCATCAACCCTGTTACCAAAGTTACAAGATAAATAACTTTTTATTATGAAATACAACTAGACTAACTTTGGCCTTGACATTCATAGGGAATTTGAAAGTTTAAACTCTAGCCATAGTCATTTGTGCACAGGCTATATGCATTATATATATTATAAATATATTATAGTATACAAAGAGTATACAAAATGCAAAACATTTTGGATGGAAACCCAGCCTGGCGAATTCAATTTAATATACATCTATATCATATATCATAAATTGAATCGTTTCCATCTCTTCTCGTTCTGTTTAAAAGAACAAAATCATCACTTCCCAGGATTTCTACCAATGACTTTAATATTAATAAGTTATTAACAGTCAAAACATGATAAAAACATGTCCAAATATAGCTGCAAGCAACTATTATCAGGGCCAAGCAGAATAAGACGACAAGACATGCCAACATGGCTGAAAGTGTCAGACAAACTGCAATAATGAGAAAGAGAAATGTTAAAGACATTTAAAGAGGATTTGATATATAAATAATATAATAAATATTATTTTATTAATATGTAATAAAAAATATGATTTAATGGATTATCACTTTCAGCCAATAGGTGGCGCAGTTACAAAACTGATGTGATGTGGTCAGAGTGAAGTGACAATGACACATACAAAGTTTGGTGTCAATATGTCAAGGCATTGCAGAGATAAAGCCTGAATAGTGCTTTTAGCATCATGTCTCAAATTTGCTGCTACGCTTTATGAAAACAGTTTCGTCTATCGACACGAAATCCATAATCTTTAGTCGGCACGGTCTGGAGATGATCCGATTCAATTTTGGTGAAAATCGGACAAACGGTCTAGGAGGAGTTCGAAAAAGTAGGTTTTAAATGAAAATCAAGCGGACAGGAAGTTCGGCCAAATAAGGAAAACTTGGAACATGTGTTCTCGGCTTGACCCAATGACTCTATTAAGACCAGTGGCATTTCAATAGCCAGATTTATTGAAAAGTTATTAGACTTTTTGGAAATTTTGTTATAACTTTTGACCACTAGGTGGCGCTGTCTCGAAATATTTTGAGTACCTTCAGGGGATGGTGCTGATGGCACATTCTGAGTTTCATAATATTACAGCATTTTATTTCACAAAACTGTATTGAAGTCAATGGGACTTTCATGTTTTGTTCTATTATAGCGCTACCAAGAGGCTCAGTCCCACCATTTTTTTATGTGTCCTCAGAGTGAGCCCATACATATGCGTGTCAATTTTGGTGAAAATATCTCAATTCGCTTCGGAGTTATAGACGCTTATATGAAAAAACACACAAAAAAATAACTGACACATGACTTTGATTGGATTTTACTACCCCTTACTATCAATATTTAAGCATTTGGGCATTGATGTATAGCTATCGACCTATGTTTCCAAACTTCTGACGGTGGTTTCATCTCAATCGGACTAGCGGTTTCAAAGATATCGGCAAATGTTTTTTAAGCGATAAATCACAACGCTACACAAACCATAAGGCAAAACCTAGCATGTTTGGTGTCGTTGGACTCGGCACAACGCTACACAAACCATATGGTGAAACCTAGCATGTTTGGTGTCGTTGGACTCGGCAAGGATTCAGGAGTCTAATGAGATGAGTCTCGTGAAAATGAGTCGACCACACCCAAAGTTATAAGCATTTGAAAAAAAAATCACCACTAGATGGCGCTGTTTCAAAACTTCTCAGGCTCCTTCAGGGCATCGTGCTGATGACCCATACCAAGTTTCGTAACAATCCGTTCATGCATTCTTAAAATACAGCATTTTAGCACAAAATTCAAAATGGCCGACAGCCAAAATGGTCGATATGGTAAAATTGGATATCAGTCGACTCGGCATGTTGCCCTGAATCTAACGAGACCAATTTTATGATTTTTGGACAAACTGTTCAGAAGTTATTAGCAAAAATAGCCTTTTTTTATATATCTCTGGACCAGTAGGTGGCGCTGCGCCAAAACGCAGCATGTAGCCTCAAGTCATGCTTGGGATGACATGTACCAAGTTTGGTCTGATTATGATAAAGTGTTGTGGAGATACAGCCTTACGACTGTTTTCGCAAGTGCTACGTAAAAGTTGTTCTTGGGTTTATTGAAAATGCTTTGACAAATCAATTTGAATTCCATAACTTTTTGTCACGACTGCCTGAAGATGATCTGGTTCAATTTTGGTGAAAATCGGAGCATCGGCCTACGAGGAGTTAGAAAAAGTAGGTTTTTCAGATAATTCAAAATGGCGGACAAATTTACATAACGGAAGATGATGTGCTATGGTCCAATCGAATCATCATGAGCTCAGGAATCAGAGGAAAAAAATAATTTTGTTGATAGGCCTTACGATTCAAAAGTTATTAGCATAAACGTGTGCGCAGCTTTGGACAGTTGGTGCTTGGCCCCTAATTTCTGGGAATGACAGCACAGCACCATGTCACCTGGAGCACTATATGCGTTCATCTATCATTATGAATTTGCAGGGCAAATCTAAGATTTATAAAGTGTCAAAAAGATTACTCTCCAACAGTTTAAGTTTGTATTCGACAGATTTGACTCTACAATATGGCTTTGGAATTTTAGAACACAAAATCTCAGATTTTGCATTTTATGATTTTATCAACGTTTCAGATGTGTTGCTTTGTCCGATTATTCCAATTATGAATTAATTATTCATTCGCACTTTCTAAATGCACATCTTACATTCCTAAAAAAAAATCATTAGGATTTTCTTCGGTAAATATGTTGACATTAGAATTTATGTTGTATAATAGGCTAAATGATCAAATCTCAAGCAAGTGCACAAGTTTCATTTTGGAGATTTTGTTCACGTCTTCTGGCAATAACCATATCATAATAACCAGATATTAACATATCGTTAAAGTTTTTCAGAGAACCATGTAAGCTCGCTCTGAATCGGCCCAAAGTCCGGCGTCCGGCCAGCGCGGAAGGTCTTAATGTGTTACTGTCCTTTTCTCGAGGCAAAGTATTTTGTGATTAAATGCAATATATTAATCATATATTTACTCATTTATTTCATCTGACTCCATAAATGAAAAGGTTTTAATGATATCTGTTGATCATTAATCATGAGTGAATGTTTGACTATTCCGTTTAACTCTTCAATGAAAATAATATCAACGTCAGTTAGAATAATCAAATGTAACAATTTATTATGTCAGGTAAATGTATCATGCCAATTTCAGAATCAATTCAAAGATAATCGATACAAAACATCAAATGCTCTGGAATAGAGAGAAGATGCAAACCCAACTTTAAGAAATACGTGAGGCTAAGAGATCTAGGCTAAGAGTACAGAAAGGGCCTCGATCGTCCTGCTGCATCTCATTAAATAGCCAGACCTCTTTCACATGGAAACATGAGCTAACAAAAGAAATTTGGATTCAGAGGTAGCACCCCTTGGGGGTGAGTGACCATTTGTCTTGAGAGACCATCTTCCTTTGTAAGTCAGTTATCCATAAAGTCTTAAACCCTTATTACCTTTTGTTTTACTTATTCTGAAATGAGACATTTGTTCCAGTCGCACTGTGACATTTTAAACGATACCAAACATGAAAATACTCTGTGATAATCATTCACATTAAACTATACATTTTCTTGGGTGATCTTCAGGTGATCATCTGAGCATGAGAGAGAGGGGGTGAGGGGAGAGGGAAAGAGATGTAGATGAAGTTGATTCGGAGGTGAGACTTTCGTCTCGATGGTGCACGAGAGCCAGTTCAAGTGGTAATCTCCAGAGAGGTCCTCTTGTCCTCTCAGGGTCTGGTCACTAATTGATCAATTCTTACAACCATTAAAGATGCGTATCATGCGACCTCATTATCTTGCAACTTACATTACCCCAACAGTCAAAATAAGCCAATTATGCCATGGATAAGATTCAGAAAACCGCTTCACAAATAACAGAACATATTATATATTTTTACTTATTTCAGTATCGAGAAATTACTGTATATCGTGATAAAAGTTTCAGCAATTGTCGCAACATGAAAATGTTATACCGTCACATGCCTACATACAACTTTATCAGAAATTATACAACAGGTTTTGTTTAATTTACACCATTATGAAAATTGTTTGATTTTGGTATGTTTATTATTTATTACTAATTAATCCTAATTACTTTTTCTCTACTACAAACACTAAATCTGATGAACTGCTTCATAACCTTAATGTTCTTCAGCCTCACTAATGAAGAATCAGGAATAAACACCAACCTCTTTGTTCTTCAGTGTGTTTCATTCTGCAGTGTTCTGGATCTCTCATGTTCTCACTGTCCTTCAATAAACTCTGTCTTTGCAGATTTCAGCTCTTCCTGATGGTTTGATGCTCGTCTTCACTTGTAGCTGATGGGAATATTCCAGCATTTATTGGTGAATTGCAGTGGGAGGAGCTTCACTGAAGGAGGAGGAGCTTCACTGGAGGAGGAGGAGCTTCACTGAAGGAGGAGGGGCAGATCTGACATAAAAACAAATTTAAAAGATTAGTTAATTAATTTATATATTTCAATTCTAATTCAAGCATTACTGTTGAGTGTATATTATAGTAGCATGATTCTAGATAAATGGTTATAACAAATAAAATAATCTGCACTATTGGGATAAGTAAAGAGTTTTTATTGTAGTGAAAGAATATTATTTTGTTCAAGGATTCAATCAAAAACAATAATACTGAAAAAAGTTATTACAGTCTTCTGTTTTACATTGTAAAGTGTAATTTCTTCCTGTGACCAAAGCTGAATTATCAGCATCATTACTCCAGTCTTCAGTGTCACATGATCCTTCAAAAATCATTAAGAAACCATTTTAATATCACTTCCCTTCAAGAGAAAATACTGACCGCAAACTTTTGAACAATTCACACACACACTTACAGACACGCGCGCAAGCGCGCACACACACACACACACACACACACGCGCACACACACACGGCCCGAGTGGTGGCACAAGAGTGGTAATGTGTAAGCTATGCATCATCTCACACATGCTTTCACACGCACACATATACATACATACATTTATACGAAGGACATGCATTAATTTAAGAATAATCCTTATTTAAGCTTTTCTCTTGTCATTCACATGCATTTGTTTCAGTAGTGATCATAACCACACGAAACAAACAATATTCATTAATTCTTTATTGTTAGATTTGCATATGTTTACATTTACAACACATTTTATATACATTGTTACTGAAAAATTTGTTAGTTTGTATCTGTTATTTACTTATATTTGTTTCTATTTTAGTTTACCGGTGATGGTCCGCTGCAGCCGCGTCCTGGCGTGACGAGGATTAGAGTTCGGGCAGGAACAGAGAACTGAAGCATTATTGGTTCCGCCCGGACACGCCATTCGCTGGGAGTTGCCCGGGGGAGGAAGAAAATTTGATGTCTTTATTAATTGATTCCTTTAGTTGTACATTTATGGTATTTAATCACATTTTGATTTCCCTTATATTTATTGTATATATATATATATATATATATATATATATATATATATATATATATGTATGTGTGTATATATATATATATATATATATATATATATATATATATATGGTTGATTCGATTTTGATTTAATTAAGGTTATATTGATTTTTTCTGCTTGTTTGATTGTTATAATAAGCAGATTGCTTGTCTCTTTGTCTGTCAACTGTTTGTATTATTTTGTGAAGCGACCTTGGGTTCTTGAAAGGCGCTATAAAAATAAACATTATTATTATTATATGCTGAATGTAAGGCTGAATTGTTTTCCCTCTTAATTTGTAATGGGTCCATCCTTTCCTTTATAAGCTGTTGCTTTGTTCATTTGAGGAGGTCAATTTTAGTATGTTTGGTTTTTGGCTAACTGTTTTTGATCTCATTTTTTGTTTGTTTGTAAGAAATGTATGAGTTTATAAAGCTAATTTTTTTTCTTGGGTTCAAAAATAAAGACCCATTTTCCGTAAAAAACTTGTGTTCCTGACTTCTTGGTCCCTCACACACACACACACACACACACACACACACACACACACAAACAAACAAACAACCGACCCCTAAACATTCCCATCACACAAAACTTTCTGTATTTAAAAAAAACAAAACAAAAAAAAAACTAATTCTGTATGATTTAAAAGCTTGTTTCCTCAGTTTAGGTCACAGTGACACGAGTCCCCATGAGTGTGTGTGCATTCAGGTTTAAGTCCCCACCGGGACAGAAAACATGTACACACACACACACACACACTTAATTTTCATAGACCCATTTTCAAACTGTAGAAGCTTTCAAAACCTCAAGTTTCACTGAGCGAACACTGTGACTCATCACTGCCACAACATCGGGTGACGCTTCTTCCTGTGACTCAGCGGCTGCTCTGATTGGCTGAAGCTCCTCCCACATGCAGTGCAGTGATACGGTTTCTCTCCAGTGTGGATCCTCTCGTGTGTGTTCAGATGTCCTGAGCGACTGAATCTCTCATCGCAGTGTGAACACTTGTAAGGTTTCTCTCCAGTGTGGATCCTCTCGTGTGTGTTCAGATGCGAGGTCGATATAAAGCCATTTCCGCACTCAAAGCACACATGAGTTTATTATTTGATGCTCTTTAAAACCATCCAGTCTTGCAAAACTCTTCCCGCACAGAGAACAAAAGTACGGCTTCTCCTGCCGGTGTCGACGACAGAAACGCTTCCTCGCAGTGTTCGCAGCTCTACAGAGTGTGTGAAGATGCTCATCTGACTGAGGACGTGTGTGAAACTCTTTCACACTCGGTGCAAGTGTGCGGTCTCATCATCTCAACTTCATCATCTTCTTTCGCTTCCATCAGGACTACAATGAACAAACAAATCAGCAAAAGTCCCAAAACTTCATATAGGGAATCTTAAAAAAACTCATTTTTTGTTTGCTTGTGGAATGAAACGAATTAATAATTCGCCACTAGGTGTCAGGACATAAACAAAACAAGAGCACTTAGAAAGAGCAAAAATATCTGCATTTGTTTTGTTTTTGTCATTCAAAATCTGATCAACATTCCTGTGCGATATCTGAATGAAGACAAGCACAATCTGGTGATAGATAGAGTTTATTCACTACAGTACTGAGAATGTTGAAACCATTTGACTTGATTTAAATAAAAATACATTTTCATTCATAATCAGCAGCACAATATTACTAAAGCTTGTTTCTGCCACTCCATAAACAATAGAAAAGGTAGTTGCGACTTTTTATCTCACAATTCTCGCTTTTTTTCTTGCAATTGCGAGTTAAAGGGTTCGTTCACCCAAAAATGTAAACTCTGTCAGTAATTACTCTCCCTCATGTTGTTCAACCCCGTAAGACTTTCGTTCATCTTCTAAACACAAATTGATATATTTCTGATTAAATCTGAGAGCTGGATCACTCCTCCATAGGCTTCTCTGTTATTGAAACTTGCCGGCCCAGAAAGTTAGTAAAGACATCGTTAAAATTGTCAAAGTGTCTATTTTTGCCGGTGTGGTGAACAAATGAGTCCTATTGAAGAGATGAGTCCGAGCTTAGGACCCCATTAGTATGCCAGTAGTATGTCTGATAATATACATATGTAAATGTAAATAAAAATAGTAATATACACAAATAAACATTATTTTATGGTTCTTTTAATTGAAAAAATGTAAAAAAAACTTGTACTTGTAACATATTTTACGATAAAAAATAATGACAGAATTATAATTGCATTACGAATTGCTGTGAATACGGTAAGGCAGTATAAGCTCAGCTAGCACGATCATCAGATAACGTTAGCTGTATGCTATGCTACTATCTAAGCTAACTAAAAAAAACACACTAACAACAAGAAATGTTTAATTTCACAATCTATAGCTTCGGTTAAATACTAGTTTATGAAACGTGTAAGTTAAAATACATTAATGACTTGTTATAACGTAGGTCAAACGTCTTCTATAATAAAGTGATTTTGTATGATTTGTAACCAGGCACTAAAGCGGTTACCCATAAAACGTGCTTTGAACCAATCGGATTGCTTGGGTCCTAAGCTCGGACTCATCTCTTCAGTGGGACTCATTTGTTCACCACACCGGCCCAGAAAGTTAGTAAAGACATTGTTAAAATAGTCCAAGTGTCTACAGTGGCTCAACCTTAAGTTTATCATGCGACGAGAATACTTTTAGTGCGCAGAAAAACCAAAAATAACCACTTTATTCAACTCTTCATGTTCTTCTGTGTGTCTCTGAGTGAGTTCACGTAGTGTAACAGCTCAGCGCTTCTGGGTTGTACGTCTCAGAATGGAGGCTCACTATTGGCCAGCATCACACACATGACCACGTCGGCCAATAGTGAGCCTCCGTTCTGAGACGTACAACACAGAAGCACTGCGCTGTTTTTTGCGCGTATTCTCGTCCCTTGATAAACTTAAGGTTGAGTCACTGTAGTCACTTTGACTATTATAACGATGTCTTTACTAACTTTCTGGGCTGGCAAGTTTAAATAACAGAGAAGCCTATGAAGAAGTGAGACAGCTCTCAGATTTACTCAAAAATATCTTAATTTGTGTTCTGAAGATGAACGAAAGTCTTACGGGGTTGAACAACATGAGGGAAAGTAATTACTGACAGAATTTACATTTTTGGGTGAACGAACCCTTTAAAATCTAGCAATTCTGAGAAAAGTCCAGAGATATACAGTACTGTGCAAAAGTCTTGTTTCTTCAAGCGTCTCGGAGACGCTCCCGCAGTTCTTCTGGATTTAGTCTGTCTCAGTTTCTTCTGTTTCTTCATGTAATCACAGACGGACTCGATGATGGTGAGATCAGATCATACCGGCTGGATGTACCGACACAAATCTCACTGGATTATTACAATTAATGGCACAAAGAATGTTTGGAAATGTAAACTGATATTTCCTACTGACACACTACGGCAAAAGATATAAAAAACTGACTTAAAACCCGGGGGGGGGGGGGGGGGGGGGATATTAACATGCCTAAGACTTTTGCACAGTACTGTATACTATATATAGTTACTATAATAAACAATATTATGTCATATATGAACTCGAATATGAGATATGAACTAAAAAAAAAACTGAATTGAGAGTCGCAATTATCTTTTAAATCGTTTGATTCCGTGGCGAAAACAAGCTTCCTTACAATATACACACCCACACACATTATTTTGCAAACATAATTACACTAGTGTGACAAAAGTGACCTGATTTCATCATACATGGAAAAGTCTCACTCCACGATCAGCGTTTCGATGGGATGATGCTTCTTCACGTGAGCGAGTAGACGCCGCGCCTGCTTGAAGCTCTTCCCGCACAATGCGCAGTGGTGTGGCTTCTCCCGGTGTGTGTGCTCGTGTGCGATCATCTGCGGCACGCGCGCGAAACCCTTCCCGCAGAGCGCGCACTTGTGCGGCTTCTCCTCGGCGTGAGTCCTCTGGTGTTGCTTGAGCTGGTCGGCCGTCACGAAGGCCTTCCCGCACTCGAAGCACACGTGATCCTTCACGCCGCTGTGCACTTCCTGGTGCCTTTTAAAGCAATCCACCCGCGCGAAGCTCTTCCCGCACAGCGCGCACAGGTACGGCTTCTCGCCCGAATGCACTTTGGCGTGTCTCTTGAGCGCGGACGCGGTGATGAACTCTTTCCCGCACTGCTCGCAGTTGAACGACTTCACGGCGGCGTGAGAGAGCTGGTGATCCTTGAGGCCGTTGACGTGTCGGAAGCTCTTCCCGCACTGGTCGCACGCGTACGGCCGCTCTCCGGTGTGGATGGTCATGTGACTCCTGAGCTTCTCGTTGCGTATGAAGCTCTTCCCGCACTCCGGGCACGCGTGCGGCCGCTCTCCGGTGTGCAGTTTGATGTGCCGCTGTAGGTTAGCGTTGCAGGCGAAGCTCTTAGCGCACTGCGGGCACGCGTGCGGCTTCTCTCCGGTGTGTGTGGTCATGTGTCTCTTTAGCCTCGTCCTGCACGCCAGACTCTTCCCGCACCAGTCGCACGTGAACGGCTTCTCTCCGGTGTGGGTTTTGACGTGTCTGGCGAGTCTGGCTTTGCACGCGAAGCTCTTGGCGCACTCGACGCACGCGAAGGGTTTCTCTCCGGTGTGGATCCTGATGTGCCGCTCCAGTCTCGCCTTACGTGCGAAACTCTTCCCGCACTGAGGGCACGGGAAAGACTTGTTAACCTTTCCTGGGAAAGACGTTTCCGGTGGCGAGGGAGATGGAGGTGTTTCTCCTACAGTGATGGGATAATAATGATGATTATGATGATGTTTCTTCTCCTCCACCTCGTTCGGTTCCTCTTTCGCTTCCATTAGAGCCTGAAATTAACATTATAAAAATAAAAAAAGTCATTAAATTGGGATGGGAAAATAAACATAATATGAGTAAATAGATGTGCTAAACGTTAACTCTAGCATGTCAGTATCTTGCAGGGGAGTCCGTGGGAAAGGAGAAAATCTGGAAAAAATAAAAGATTAAAATAAGTAAATAAATAAATTACATTAAAATGAATCAATTATTATTTTTTATTAAAAGTATAAGTTGGTTATTAATCCGTTAAATAGATTAAATTAGATTTAAAAAAAAATATATGATTTAAATTAAATAAACAGTACATTAAACAATACATTACTATAGCAAGCTGTTTATATGTGTGTGACATACGTATATGTGTGTGCGTATATATATATATATATATATATATATATATATATATATATATATATATATATATAATATTATAATATACATAGACACATAATATATAAACACAAAACTTAATAAATAGTACATTAAACAATACATTACTATAGCAAGCAGTTTATATAATATATGTGTGTGACATACGTATATGTGTGTGTGTGTGTGTATATATATATATATATAAATAGTATAATATACATAGACATATTATATAAACAAAACTTTTATAATTGATTTGACAGCACTAATAATAATGCATCTTAATAAAAACTAATGGAAAATCTGCAAAAAATAAATAAGATTAAAATAAGCAAAGAAATACATTACATTAAAATGAATTAATTAATAAAAAATGTGATTAAACATATTCGTTGGTTATTACGCAGTTAAATAAATTTAGTTTGATTTTTTAAAAATGTAATTAATAAATGATTTAAATTAAATAAATAATACATTAAAAAATACATTACTATCGCAATCAAAATATATATAATAATTATCATAATTAATCGCATCGAACATAAAAGTGTGTTTATGTAATATAATACAAATGTAATAATATGTGTGTGACGTGTGTGTATATGTAAATGTGTATATATATATGTACACATACATATATATGTATATTATATATAAACACATATATTATATAAACACAAACTTTTATGTTAATCACCATTAATCAATTTGACAGCACTAATAATAATGTAACTAAAACTAATTTTAGATTTATAATATACATTTTTCAGTGTATAAATTGGGTGTTTATAAGAGACGGATGCCTCTGAGGGTCCCTCACATGAGAATGATCATATTTGAGGGTCCATGGCGTATAAAATATTAAAAACTTTGTCGTATCCATGCAATAGGATGAGGATATCGATCTATCTATGAGATTTTGATTATTGGGATTCATTTATTGAACAAAACGGGGCGGTTTCCCGGACAGAGATTAAGCTAGTCCTAAATGAACAGAAATCTGCTTTCTCTGTCATGGCTTTAAATAGTCCTGGATTTAGTTTAGTCCAGTTTAATAAGCTGATTTGTTCACTTTATTTGAACTTTATTTCGTTTTGTTTTAACACCATCGTGTCGGGTTGCTAGTTCAAATGTGATTGGCTCATGTTAAACTGACTTGAAATGGTCACTCATTTTCAAATGGACTTTCACTTCCCATCATGCTTTGCACAGGGCTAAACTGGGAGAGAAAAGTTTGAAATAAAGAGATATTTTATAATATTTTTTAGCAAGATGAGAAAATGGAGAGACTTGTTCATGTTTAATGTTCTATTACGTTGGTATTTAAAAGTTTCTGTTATGTTAGAAGTGTTTTACCATTGTGGTGAAGTGTTGCTTCTAGACTCACAACATTGAACACCACATGTGTAAAGAAAAGTTAAATTAAGTTTGTTATGTAAATCACACGAACAATCAAAAAAGCATTATTTGTAGGATTATTTGAAAAAAAAAAACATTTTAAATGAAGCTTTTATTGTTAATGAACACCATTGATTCTAGTTGTACATGGTTGATTATATATATACACACACATTCATATATATATATATATATATATATATATATATATATATATATATATATAATTACGAACAGATTTCAGTCATTTCTTTTCTTTTATTCCACAGCTGATGTGTGAAGTTTATTTAACGTTTATTTAACATGCTTAAAAATCATTTTCTCCTGTTTAGTAACTTTTTTTTTTCTAATGCTATTGTTTTCCTTGGATTTGCTTCTCAATTCAAAGCAATTTTAAGATTTTATTGGTTCATTCCATGTTTTATAGGCAATCTCTGTCATGATAATTCAGATTAGCATAGTTGATGTTAAATTAATCTGGTTTATTTTAGTTCAGGACACCATAGTCCATGTGTAACTAATCTGTGTTACAGAAAGACATTTTTTAAGACACTATTACTCTAGATTAAGGTTTAAACCCTGTCCGGGAAACCGCCTCAAACGGTTTATCACAGGCTAATGAAATGAATGCTGTATAAAAGCTGTTAAGATTGATCATTTAAGTTTAGATCCCATACCTAGTTTGCCTCAGTCTGTTGACAGCACTGAAAGAGCTTCAAGTGAGATCTGAAGACATCAGCGTAAAACAGCAAAGTTATTTACATCAACAGTCAAAACTAATTTACCAATCCTGACACAGAACAATAATAAAGCTTAAATAGTCAAAATAGTCTCTCCAGTCATTTTCATGAGTGATGCTATAATAAACATCATTTGCACTGCACCTTATTCTTCCCTCCTGATAAAATATATTTTGTAGTAAAACGATTTATGTTAACTGTTATTTCTGATAAAAACCATGAAAAATAAAACACCGTTCTGAATATATAATATACAATTTAAAT
The DNA here is from genome assembly GCF_964197995.2 of Scardinius erythrophthalmus. Taxonomy (NCBI): domain Eukaryota; kingdom Metazoa; phylum Chordata; class Actinopteri; order Cypriniformes; family Leuciscidae; genus Scardinius; species Scardinius erythrophthalmus. Next base: position 3,717,522 of record NC_138234.1, on the reverse strand, counting down.
TCCCATTGAGATTGCTTTCGAAATTCACCCAATCAAAAATATGAGTTAATATTCGCAGATAATATAATAACTTACACAAAGACATCGATATTTTCCTCACTCAGGGAACCGTCTTCTGTCTTCTTCTGTCATTTCACAGCGGAAGACCAAACCATGTGACAGAGCACTTCCGCCTCCTACTGGACTGGAGTTACAGTGCAGACGTTGCGTTTGCAGGAATATTGATGAATATTCTCATTCTGGGAAATCTGATAAGATATGAACACCGCCTGAGCAGCGAGGGCGTTTGCGGGAGACTTCTGCTCAACAGTTTATCTGAGGTGCCAGTGACCCTTCTCCCAACGGCCAGTAGATTCATTTACAATAGCAAAAGCTTTCCTAAAGATCTAAGAAACTAATAAACATGACCTTTTTTTTTCAAAGTTCGCCCGAATTAAAAAAAAAAAGATTATAAGAAAGATAAATATATTGTAGATAAAGATAAATAAATATAAATGATAAATATAATTCTATATAAATATTAATTTAACAATTCTATTTTATATAAGAGATAATGTAATTTATATATATATATATATAAATTCTATTCTATATAAGAGATAATATATATATATATATATATATATATATATATATATATATATAAATTCTATTCTATATAAGAGATAATATAATATATATATATATATATATATATATATATATATATATATATATATATATATATAATATTTTGTGTAGTATGTTTTTCTAGCGTCTTTGGGTCTTGTCAAGTTTTTATTTGATTTTTTTTTCTTTCTTTTTTTTTCTGCCTTTTCTGAAATGCTTAATTACAGTCATGGAAAATGTCAATACATTATTTGAACTGAACAGTCTCTTGCTAGTGCTGAATGAAACCAGACACCACTTATTAAACACATCCTAGAATCTGATTTTACACGTTATTTATCGATTTATTAATTTAACATAACTCTGATGTACCCTTACATCAGCAATATTTGGTTGTATTCGTATCACGTTCAATAAAACTGAAACCTTTTGATCGGGTCTTGATCGGGTCCTGCCTATAAATGTGCAGCGGCCCCTTTAAGTGCGACTCCATTTCTCAGCGAAATTTGATCAAAGTTCCTGAAAAACTCAAACGGTCCGAATCATTTTTTAATGAGTGGAAGACTCTGAAATCTGGATGAACGGAATAATTTAAGCAGTTCCTACTAATATTAAACACCGAAAGTATCTCCCATAATTATTATTAATTTTCATCTTTTCATCTGAGGTGGGATCAAACCGGACCAGAATCTACAGACATGACGATGAGTGAGTCCAGAATAACAACAGCTCTCTATAACATCACACAACTTTATACACTGTATAACAGTGATAACAATTCATCCAATAGCTCAAAATAATAAATCACACACAGTAGTTCACACAGCATTACACAGTAATACACGAATCTTCACACAGCATTGGTCTGGGTCCGCTATTTGATGTTGTTATCATTTGGCACTATTGTAGGACTGAAGTCTCGTTAATAATTCAATTAGCTTTAAAAAAAATAAAAATAAATTATGAAATTCTTCTTATTTGGTGAATGTTTAACCAGGTCAAAGTTCTCAGTGTAATAGAGTTTAAAGTCCTCGTGAACATTAGATCTGATTATCAACTTCCTCTTTAACGGAACCCCGACTGACTTTAATGTTTCTGCACACTATATAGGAAAGTGTAGATAGTCTGTGTGGTCAGTCTGTATGGACTGTGTCTGTGATATGCGTACTACATACTTTATTTAAATAGTATATAAAATAATATGCTATGATAAAACCTTTCATCAATTTGAGCAAACAATGAGTAAATGTGCTGAACAATACATACTACATTCTATTTTTTAAACTAGTATATGACAGTATGAAGTAGCCTAGTATGCTATTATAAAATCTTTTGTCAGTTTGATCGAATAATGAGTAAATGTGTTGAACATGCATAGTATGTTATAAAATATTTTGTCCATTTATCAATGAGTAAATGTGTTGAACATAATGCATACTACATACTATTATTTTAATAAGTATATAAAACAGTATGAAGTATGCTATGATAAAATCGTTGTCAGTTTGATTGAATAATGAGTACGTGTTGAACAATGCATACTACATACTATTATTTAAGTATATAAACGAGAATGAAGTATGCTATAATAAAATCATCAGTTTGATCGAATAATGAGTAAATGTGTTGAACAATGCATACTACATACTATTATTTTAATAAGTATATAAAACAGTATGAAGTATGCTATGATAAAATCGTTGTCAGTTTGATTGAAAGAGTACGTGTTGAACAATGCATACTACATACTATAATTTAAGTATATAAACGAGAATGAAGTATGCTATGATAAAATCATCAGTTTGATCGAATAATGAGTAAATGTGTTGAACAATGCATACTACATACTATTATTTTAATAAGTATATTAAACAGTATAAAGTATGCTATAATAAAATCGTTTTCAGTTTGATCGAATAATGAGTAAATGTGTTGAACATAATGCATACTACATACTATTATTTTAATAAGTATATTAAACAGTATGAAGTATGCTATAATAAAATTGTTTTCAGTTTGATCGAATATTGAGTATGTGTTGAACATAATGCATACTACATACTATTATTTAATAAGTATATAAAACAGTATGAAGTATGCTATGATAAAATCGTTGTCAGTTTGATTGAAAGAGTACGTGTTGAACAATGCATACTACATACTATTATTTAAGTATATAAACGAGAATGAAGTATGCTATGATAAAATCATCAGTTTGATCGAATAATGAGTAAATGTGTTAAACAATGCATACTACATACTATTATTTAAAAAGTATATACACATTATGAAGTATGCTATGATAAAATCATCAGTTTGATCGAATAATGAGTAAATGTGTTAAACAATGCATACTACATACTATTATTTAAAAAGTATATGAAACATTATGAGTTAGTATGCTATGATAAACTAAATCTGTTAGTTTGTTTGAATAGAGGAAACATACTAAACAATGCATACTACATACTATTATTTTAAAAAATATGAGACAGTATGAAGTAGTATGCTATGATAAAGTTTGATCGAATGATACAAGACCAGGAAAAAAAAAACTGTTATTTTGCCAAGTGCATTGCATTGTGGGAAATATTATCCCACACGGTGTGCTCCCACACAGTAGATCATCTGCACAGTTTATTTTGTAACTCATACTGCAGAAACAGCACGCTGCCATGCACACTCTCCCCGTGATGCAATTCTTGCTGCATGGTTGCCGCAGCAACAGATCAGAGTGTTGTAGGGGAATCCTAAGCCCCTCCCCTCTGCTGATGTAGGAAGGGAGTGGCTCCGCCTCCACTACTGCGCTAAGAGATCCCCAAGCCCCGCCCCCTGTGCGTATCTTCCTGCCCTGATAAGAGAGAGTCTCCGTGCCTCTCTCTCTCTCTCTCTCTCTCTCTCTCTCTCTCTCTCTATATATCTATCTGTCCGGTTCAGGCGAAAGCATGTCGGACTCCAGCACAGCTCCACCTCAGAGCAAAAGCAAAAGCAAAGCAGTCAAGAGAGGCAGTTTACACAGCCGGACCAGCCCGGGTGAGTCTCATTGCAGCAGAGAGACAGACGGGTAGAGAGACAGACAGCTGGGGTGTGATACAGGACCGTAGCTTCAGAGCAGTTCAGGCCGTTCTGAGAGTTTCTGCTCTCTCTGTGTGCTTTAAACTGAACCTGGAATCAATATGACAATTAATATTTAAAATAATTTCATTTTTATAATTATCTTACGTGTTTTCTCTCATCACCGGTTTCTAATCATGAAACTTTCAGGCAGTTTTGTTTGTTTCGTCCCCGAACGCATCAATATATTAATGACGAATGCGGAGTGCGAGAACGTGGGATTCTGGGAAAATGTTCGTCCAGGCGTGTGATGCGAGAGCTCATGAATTACACAAAAGCATGGGTGTGTGTGTGTGTGTGTGTGTGTGTGTGTGTGTGTGTGTCCTGCCTCAGAAAATATGACACACGCGTGTGACACGGACGCTTCGTGACGCTCGTAATGGGTTTAAACCTTTGGGTTCGTCAGAAACTAAGTCTAGAATAAGTCGAACGATTTAACAGAAAGAAAAATAATAGGAAATTTAAAAATGTGTCTAAACTAAATGAAATTGAGTGAGAAACACATAATATTTTAAGCTTAACAGTTATCAGTCCAAAACAAAGATGAAAATATTGCAATTTGCAAACATTTAGATCACAAAACAACTTTGTGTTAAGAAAGTAATCAAATAAATATAATAAAACACAATAATATAACAACAACAATGATTACAGAAATAATATATCTGTAAAACAACACAATATAGTAAGATTATAAATAATAAGATATTTATAAAGCATATTATATTTTTACTGTTGTAGTCTAATCATTTACTTATTCTGTCAAAAAGTAACAATAAAACAATTTAAAATTCTACTCGTCAAAATCTACTAAAATCTGATTTATAATGTAATAATTCTGTCATTTTCGACTTTTTATTTAGTTAAAATGTCATAATTAACTTTTTATGTCACAATTTCAACATTAAGATATTAAGAGTCAAAATTGTTAGTATATCAATTTTAGTATTTCATAATTTCGAAGTTTTAACGTCAGAATTTCAGAATTTATTCTCATAATTATAACTTTTTAAGTCATAATTTTGACTTGTCATCTCATAAATAGTAGTTAGTATATTATGATTGTTATGATGTTTTATCTCATAATTGATTTAGTATGTCAATTTTGACTTTTTATGTCACAATTTCAATGTTTTGTCATAATTACGAGTTTAAAAAGTAAAAAATGGTGACTTGGTATGTTAATTTAAGTGTTTCATAATTTCGATTTTTTTATCTCATAATTATAATTTTTTAAGTCCTATTTTAGATTTGTCATCTCATAAATGGGACATATTATGTTATTTCAATTAGTCATAATTCCAACTTTGTCAATTTTTTTAATCTCATAATTATGATTTAGTATGTCAATTTTTGTATAAAATTCGTCTTTTTAATCTCATAGTCATAATTTTCACTTACCTAATAAATATGACTATATTGACTGTTATAGCAATTATTTTCACTGTTATAATTTTGTTAACCTCATATGTATGATTAAATTTCAATGTTTTAATCTCAATTACTATTCAGTATGTCATAATTTTGAGTTTTCTAATAATTTTTTTTTATCTCATAATTAGGATTTAGTGCGTCATAATTTCGAGTTATGTCATAATTTTGTCTTTTTCAAGTCAAGTCAAAATATGTTATGAATATTAATATGGTTAAATAAATATTAAAATATGTATATGTGTGTGTAATACTCAGTGAACAGTGAGGAAACTATATAAAATAAACAAACAAGGGTGTGTTAATGTGTTTTAGAGTCTGTGTGTGTCAGTCATTTTGAGCTGAAGGGTTTTATAGAGTTTATGGGACAGTTAATCACAGAGATCAACCCTTATCACACACACACTCACTCGTGACGCCCGCAACTGTGTCTCCTGCAGTTTTCATGCCTTTAAGACAATCTAACACACACAAAACTCTCATTAGTGGCACAATGTGTGTGTGTGTTCAGCCAATCCAGTCACAGCTTCTAAATATGAAACTGCGTGTGTGTGAGTCCTTAAACCTCAGTCTAGACACTTGGTTACAGACAAAAACACAAGTCCAGTCTCTGTGTGTGTGTGTGTGTGTGTGTGTGTGTGTGTGTGTGTTTAAGTTCACCTCACACTTTATTCTGCTCAATAACCATCCAGTTACACAGTAAAAGACTGTGAAATATAACAATTTGTCATTAAGGGGCGGGGCTTATCTGGAAAAGTTTGTGATTGGTTGTACAGAAATTCGAAGAAAAATGTTTTTATACACAATTCGCTTAAAAAATGCAAAAGCGGCATATATTTAATATATATATATATATATACATATGTTGAAGCTTGAAACCTGCTGAATGAAACCCTCGTAAGGCAAGTCCGTTCGCTCGGCGGCCATCTTGGAAACGCCCTCTAGCAGCTTTTTATCAACAAAGCTCCGTCTATTTTAACGCAGACAAAAACATTGGGCTAAAAACACCAAGATATGAACACAATTTTCAGAAAGTGATATACTTTTATGAGTTAAGAAAACGTTTCTGTCTAGAAATCTAAAAAATCGATTCGCTTGTTACTTTAGCGAATACATTTCTAGATTTCTAGAAAAAAAGAGTCACTTTACGTCTAAATAAAACTCAAATCAGGAATAAATTCTGACAACAATGGCATCCATCATAAGCTTAAATCACACAAATAAAACGCTATTTTTTAGGCTGGTTCAGCGAATATGTCTTCTGGCTAGCGATTGGCTCGTTCGACTGAGAGGCGGGGCTACAGGTGCCATTTTGAGTGCTATGATTTCTCTCATACCCTTTTTATGACTCTGAATAAACATTCAACGTGATGAGGTTTTTTTTGTCAATTTTCACTTTTTAACCTTATGACTTAGTATATCATAATTTCAATTCAATTTGTATTTTTTATTTTTAATCTCATAACTATGACTTAGTATGTAAGAATTTTGACCTTTGAATGTCACAGCTAAGTAAATAAAAAAAATTCTCGTAATTATTAGATTTGTCAATTTTGACTTCAACTCATAAATATGACTTATGTCGTAATTTCAACTTTTTGACGATTTCAATTCATGTCGATTTTTACTTTTTAATCTCATAATTATGATTTAGGATGTTATAATTTAACCATTTTGTCAATTTCGATTGATGTCAATTTTTATTTTTTAATCTCATAATTATGACTTAGGTATGTAAGAATTTTGACCTTTAAATGTCAAAACTAAGTAAATTTAAATTTTTCTCGTAATTATGAGATTGTCAATTTTGACTTCAACTCATAAATATGACTTATGTCATAATTTAAACTTTTTGTCGATTTCAGTTTATGTAAATTTTTACCTTTTAATCTCATAATTATGATTTAGGATGTCATCATTTAAACTTTTTGTCAATTTCGATTGATGTTGCATTTTTACTTTTAATCTCATAATTTTGATTTAGTATTTAAGAATGTTTAATCTTTAAATGTCACAGCTAAGTAAATTTAAAATTTTCCCATAATTCTGAGATTGTCAATTTTGACTTCAACTCATAAATATGACGTCATAATTTCAACTTTTTTTAGTCAATTTCAATTTATGTAAATTTTTACTTTTTAATCTCATAATTATGACTTATGTATGTACGAATTTTGACCTTTAAATGTCACAACTAAGTAAATTTTAATTTTTCTCGTAATTATGAGATTGTCAATTTTGACTTCAACTCATAAATATGACTTATGTCATAATTTAAACTTTTTGTCAATTTTAATTTATGTCAATTTTTACCTTTTAATCTCATAATTATGATTTAGGATGTCATAATTTAACCGTTTTGTCAATTTCGATTGATGTTGCATTTTTACTTTTTAATCTCATAATTTTGACTAATCGCCTTTTTAGACAGGACGCATTTATTTCAATGGCTTGCGCCATGCGAGGACGGTTTGTTGCTGCGTCGACCAAAGTGTGCGCACAACGGTGAAAGTTTAAAATATTTCAACTTTCGCCGCTGCGCTCTGTGATGATCACCTGAGCGGCCTATATAATCGGGGCGTCCAAACAAGCGAGGAAAGCAAAATGTATGAACAGCTAGTGTGTGTCGGAATTTCCGTAGCTATACAATACAAGTTTGTGGTCGTCTAGGGACACCAGAAGAAAAGCTGTGTCAAGTTGGCATGTTAGATGCTATCGCTAGCTTCTTAGCACGGGACAGAGACATATTTTGCTGCTGACCGAAAGGTGGAAAAACAACCAAATGACTATACGTATAAACTCCCGCCAAAAGTTTTGACAACTCCGCCTACTTTCTCTGGCCAGCGTAGCGCAAATCGCTTTGTATCTGAAGGGCTACGCTAAACCCAGCGGCCAGCGCCGCGCATTCTGCATTCTGTCTGAAAGGGACAAAGTTGTCAGAATTTTGACCTTTAAATGTCCCAATTAAGTACATTTTCAATTTTTCATCTCGAAATTGTCAGAATTTTTACTTTTAATCGTATAAAAATTACTTTTTTGAAATTTGTTACATTTTTGATCTCATAATTATGATTAAGTATCGGAATCGTATCGTAATCATATCGCAATCGTATCGCATCGTATCGTAATTATGATTAAGTATCGTAATCGTATCGTAATCGTATCGCATCGTATCGTAATTATGATTAAGTATCATAATCGTATCGTAATCGTATCGCATCGTATCGTAATTATGTTTAAGTATCATAATCGTATCGTAATCGTATCGTATCGTATCGTATCGTAATTATGATTAAGTATCGTAATCGTACTGTAATCGTATCGCATCGTATCGTAATTATGATTAAGTATCGTAATCGTACCGTAATCGTATCGCATCGTATTGTAATTATGATTTACCAAAGCATGATTTTCTTTCTTATCTGACTATTCCGCACACGTGACTACACTACTTTTGAAACGCTCATTATTGCGTTCAGTTTCACATAGTACACACCACAGTGTATGTACTGCACAGTACGCTTGTGTTGCAGTGCTGACGCAGCCACACACACACACACACACACACACACACACACACACACACACAGAGAGGTCTGTTCCTGCTGGTCTTCCCAGGATTCCTCTGTAAACGCAGGGTTGGGTTGGGTTGTGTTTAAACACACAGTGGTGCATCCCATCACTGACCCCCCCCCTGCCTCCATCTGCAACGTGGTACAAGCCAAACGTCCCGACACACACTGAGAGAGAATCAGCTGCAGCGAGAGACACACACACACACACTGACACACAGGAAGTGCTTTTATCCTGAGCATCCCAGCAGAGATCAGGTACTGCGTCCCGGATGTTTATGGAACGTGTGTGTGTGTGTGTGTGTGTGTGTGTGTGTCTGTGTGTGTGTGTGTGTGTGTGTGTGTGTGTGTGTGTGTGTGTGTGTGTTTGAGATGCATTTAATTTCACTGGACTGAGAGGTTTCAATGGAATGTCGTGGAACGCGTGTCACATGATCACGGTAAAGTCACATGACGAGAGTCAAACTCTTCAGTGTTCGGTCTGGAAAGTTCTGGTTGGCTTTACCTGTGTTTCAGTGTGAATCTCGATGTTACTGCTGGAAGTGTGTGAATGAAACGTGAGAGGATGAATGTTTCTGTGTCACCTGTGCTGGACTACACTGAGTGTGTGTGAAGCGTGTGTTTGTGACACTGATGATGGACGCGTGTGTCGTCTGATGCCACACTGCTGTACTGTCATGAGCTTTTTGACAGAAACCACAGAGTTAGCTGGTATATCTCTGCTCCGCCAATCAAACTTCAAACAAGTGTTTTGATGTACAGCAGCGCTTGGTTGCCATGCAGTTGCTAGGGTATTGTGGATGGTTGCTATGTGGTTACTAGGGTGTTCTAAGGGATTACTAGGATGTTGCTAAGGGATTACTAGGGCAATTTCTAGGGTGTTGTGGCTGGTTGCTATGCAGTTGCTAGAGTTTTGTGGATGGTTGCTATGCAGTTGCTAGGGTGTTCTTGGTGATTGCTAAAATGTTGTTAATTGGTTACAAGGGCAATTGCTATGGTGTTATGGCTGGTTGCTATGTGGTTACTAGGGTGTTGTGGATGGTTGCTAGGGTGTTCTTAGTGATTGCTAAGATGTTGTTAAGTGGCTACAAGGGCAATTGCTATGATGTTGTGGCTGGTTGCTATGTGGTTACTAGGGTGTTCTAAGTGATTGCTAGGATGTTGCTAAGTGGTTACTAGGGCAATTTCTAGGGTGTTGTGGCTGGTTGCTATGCAGTTGCTAGAGTGTTGTGGATGGTTGCTATGCAGTTGCTAGCGTGTTCTTGGTGATTGCTAAGATGTTGTTAATTGGTTACAAGGGCAATTGCTATGGTGTTGTGGCTGGTTGCTATGCAGTTGCTAGAGTGTTGTGGATGGTTGCTATGCGGTTGCTAGGGTGTTCTTAGTGATTGCTAGGATGCTAAGTGGTTACAAGGGCAATTTCTTTGGTGGTGTGGCTGGTTGCTATGCACTTGCTAGGGTGTTGTGGATGGTTGCTATGTGGTTTCTATGGTGTTCTTAGTGATTGCTAAGATGTTGTTAAGCGATTACTAGGGCAATTACTAGGGTGTTGTGGCTAGTTGCTATGCAGTTGCTAGGATGTTGTGGATAGTTGTAATGTGATTGCTTGGATGTTGCTAAGTGGTTACAAGGGCAATTGCTATGGTGTTGTGGCTGGTTGCTATGCAGTTGCTAGGGTGTTGTGGATGGTTGTTATGCGGTTGCTAGGGTGTTCTTAGTGATTGCTAAGATGTTGTTAAGTGTTACTAGGGCAATTGCTATTGTGTTGTGGCTGGTGGCTATGCAGTTGCTAGGGTGTTGTGGATGGTTGCTAGGGTGTTCTTAGTGATTGCTAAGATGTTGTTAAGTGGCTACAAGGGCAATTGCTATGATGTTGTGGCTGGTTGCTATGTGGTTACTAGGGTGTTCTAAGTGATTGCTAGGATGTTGCTAAGTGGTTACTAGGGCAATTTCTAGGGTGTTGTGGCTGGTTGCTATGCAGTTGCTAGAGTGTTGTGGATGGTTGCTATGCAGTTGCTAGCGTGTTCTTGGTGATTGCTAAGATGTTGTTAATTGGTTACAAGGGCAATTGCTATGGTGTTGTGGCTGGTTGCTATGTGGTTACTAGGGTGTTCCAAGTGATTGCTAGGATGTTGCTAAGTGGTAACTAGGGCAATTTCTAGGGTGTTGTGGCTGGTTGCTATGCAGTTGCTAGAGTGTTGTGGATGGTTGCTATGCGGTTGCTAGGGTGTTCTTAGTGATTGCTAGGATGCTAAGTGGTTACAAGGGCAATTTCTTTGGTGTTGTGGCTGGTTGCTATGCACTTGCTAGGGTGTTGTGGATGGTTGCTATGTGGTTTCTATGGTGTTATTAGTGATTGCTAAGATGTTGTTAAGCGATTACTAGGGCAATTGCTAGGGTGTTGTGGTTGGTGGCTATGCAGTTGCTAGGGTGTTGTGGATGGTTGCTAGGGTGTTCTTAGTGATTGCTAAGATGTTGTTAAGTGGTTACTAGGGCAATTGCTATGGTGTTGTGGTTGGTGGCTATGCAGTTGCTAGGGTGTTGTGGATGGTTGCTAGGGTGTTCTTAGTGATTGCTAAAATGTTGTTAAGTGGTTACTAGGGCAATTGCTATGGTGTTGTGGTTGGTGGCTATGCAGTTGCTAGGGTGTTGTGGATGGTTGCTAGGGTATTCTTAGTGATTTCTAAGATGTTGTTAAGTGTTACTAGGGCAATTGCTATGGTGTTGTGGCTGGTGGCTATGCAGTTGCTAGGGTGTTGTGGATGGTTGCTAGGGTGTTCTTAGTGATTGCTAAGATGTTGTTAAGTGGTTATTAGGGCAATTGCTATGGTGTTGTGGCTGGTGGCTATGCAGTTGCTAGGGTGTTGTGGATGGTTGCTAGGGTGTTCTTAGTGATTGCTAAGATGTTGTTAACTGGTTATTAGGGCAATTGCTAGGGTGTTGTGGCTGGTGGCTATGCAGTTGCTAGGGTGTTGAGGATAATTTCTATATGGTTTCTAGGGTGTTCTAAGTGATTGCTAGGATGCTAAGTGATGAGTGTTTGCAAGGGCATTGCTTGTGTGATGTGCCTTGTTGCTATGTGGTTGCCAGGGAGTTGTGGCTGGTTTCTGTGCGCTTTCCTCCTGTCTGGCATGGAAAGTCTGGGTGACCTTGGGGTCCCTCGCTTGATGTGCGTCTGTGGAGTGTTTTTACCGTCCAGCAGGAGTAGCTCGCGAGTGAACATCAGCACTGGTGATGATTGTTACTAGCGCTGTAATGAGTGTGTGTGTGTGTGTGTGTTCTCTACAGATCTGTGTGGTTCTGCTGAGCAGAGGCCTCTGATGTCCCAGCGCTCTCTGCCTGGCACTCCGGTCACACACAAACACCTGCCCATCGACCTGCGCACATCCATGGACGGCAAATACAAGGAGATCGCAGAGGTGTGTGGAATGTGTGTGTGTGATATGAGTGTGTGGAACGTGTGTGTGTGTGTGTGTGTGTGTGTGTGTGTGTGTGTGTGTGTGTGTGATATGAGTGTGTGATATGAGTGTGTGGAACATGTGTGTGTGTGTAATATGAGTGTGTGGAACGTGTGTGACGTGTGTGGGTGTGTGTGTGCGTAACAGTTTTCTGTGTAACGCATGTGTGTAATATGAGTGTGTGGAACGTGTGTGTGTGTGTGTGTGTGTGTGTGTGTGTGTGTGTGTGTGTGTAATATGAGTTTGTGGAACATGTGTGTGTGTGTGTGTGTGTGTGTGTCTGTGTCTGTGTGTGTGTGTGTGAGCTTAACGCCTGTGTAATATGAGTGTGTGTAATATAAGTGTGTGGAACGTGTGTGTGTGTATGTGTGTGTGTGTGTGTGTGTGTGTGTGTAATATGAGTGTGTGTGTGTGTGTGTAATATGAGTGTGTGGAACATGTGTGTGTGTGTGTGTGTGTGTGTGTGTGTGTGTGGAACGTGTGTGTGTGTGTGTGTGTGTGTGTGTGTGTGTGTGTGTGTGTGTGTAATATGAGTGTGTGGAACATGTGTGTGTGTGTGTGTGTGTGTGTGTGTGTGTGTGTGTGATATGAGTGTGTGGAACATGTGTGTGTGTGTGTGTTATTTGAGTGTGTGGAACGTGTGTGACGTGTGTGGGTGTGTGTGTGCGTAACAGTTTTCTGTGTAACGCATGTGTGTAATATGAGTGTGTGGAACGTGTGTGTGAGTGTAACGCTTGTCTGTGTAACGTGTGTGTGTAATATGAGTGTGTGGAACGTGAACGCAAGTGTTTGAAACGTGTGTGTGTGTGTGTGTGTGTGTGTGTGTGTGTGTGTGTATATGATGTATATGTGTGTAATATGTGTGTGTGTGTAATGTGTGTGTGTGTGTATATGAGTGTGTAACGTGTGTGTAATATGAGTGTGTGTAATGTGTGTGTAATGCATGTGTTTAATATGAGTGTATGTAACGTGTGTGTGTGTGTGTGTGTGTGTGTGTGTGTGTGTGTGTGTGTGTGTGTGTGTGTGTGTGTGTGTGTGTGTGTGTTTGTGTGTGTAATATGAGTGTGTGTAACGTGTGTGTGTGTGTAATATGAGTGTGGGACCTTTGTGTGTACAACACGTGCGTAACTTGTGTGTGTAATATGAGTGTGTGTAACGTGTGTGTGTAACAGTTGTGTGTGTGTGTGTGGTGTGTGTTGTAGGAGCTGCTAGCGAGGAGTATGACGGACAGTGACATGCGCTGCGCTCCGTACGAGTTTCCCGAAGAGAGTCCCATAGAACAACTGGAGGAGAAACGCCACCGTCTGGAGCGACAGATCAGTCAGGATGTCAAGTAAAACACACACACACACACACACACACACGCACACACACACACACACACACACACACACTGTGTCCTAACCTGGTTTACTAACTCATTTTTCCATACACACTGAAAGTGAGTCTCAGCTAATCTGAATATATTGGATGTTTAATGTACATTATGCGAAGTGTGATTTTTGTGATTTATCGCTAGAATTAACACATAATTGTAATTTTATTTTTATAATTTTTTGTTTTATATGTATATATGAGACAAATATTAATAAACATTATTTATAAAATAAATTATAAACTTAGTAATAAATGTATTATTATTAGCGTTAACCGATATTACGTATTTTTAAAAATAATTAAATAATAATATTAGTATTTAATTATATATTTTCATTTTTTTTCTACACAGAATAACAGACCAAAGTTAAAATTCTGTCATATAATTATTATTAATAAGTTAAACTAATTACATACAATAATACAGTAAAATAATATATTAGATACAAATATAAAATTTAATTTAAAATATAAAATTTATAAAATTACATAAATGCATAATAATAAATACATATTTTTTAAAATTAATAATATTTGATAATATTATTTATGTATTATTCATAAACTTGTAATTTAAGTAAAGTAATTGTACAGCAACATTCTCTTCTACATGAGATGCAAACGGAGAACTCGACGTTCGTGATTCCATAAAAAGATTCAGTTCAAAGGAGTCGCTGATGTGTGAATCATTCGCCGCCGGCTGTGGATCGTGGGAAACTCTGAGTGTTTGAACATCACACAACATAACGTGTGTTTCTGAAGCGCTTGTAATCGCTGCACCTGCTCACGCGTTGTGGTTGTGATCTGTGTGAATTCTTTGCTTCCCAAAACACCCCGACAAACTGCAGACGCTCATAAACACACAGTTTGGCTGCGTTTCATCAGTTTGTGTGGGTGTGTTTGGGTTTGTGTCGCTTACAGATGCTTAAACACACACACACACACACACTTTCTGCTCGGATGGAGAGTTTCAGATTCCCTCGGCTGCAGTTTAAATGAACAGTTCTTTACAGAAATCAATCAGCGTCAGTCAGAGTGATTTATACTCTCTTCTCCTGTGTGTGTGTGTGTGTGTGTGTGTGTGTGTGTGTGTGTGTGTGTTACTCACTCAAATCTGCTGCTTTGCCTCACGTTCTTCAAGGCTTGAGCCAGAGATTCTGCTGCGAGCCAAACAAGACTTCATGAAAATAGACAGCGCAACCGACCTGGAGTGAGTCTCTGCTTTCCGTCCGTCCGTCTGTGTGTGTGTGTGTGTGTGTCTCAAGGTGTGTGTGTTCATCTACAGGTATATGCAGGACAGTCATGAGGACGCGGTGGACCAGCATCATATGGAGCGCGAGATGCTTGTAGAAAAAGAGTTCCAGCGCGTGTCCATCTCGGGAGAGGAGAAGTGTGGGGTGAGAACGAGAGAAACACACACTTCACGCAGAGCTTCAGTTAGAAAATACTGTAATATTATATCAATAATACTAAAACACTGATCAAAACCACCAAAATGTTAAATTTAGCTAATGTAGAAATTACTAATAAAACAAAAACATCTTTATCGGTATTGATTTTTTTGTACTGGAAAACACAAAACAACTAAAACGTTCTTAAAACAAGATCAATTAAAAGTGTTTCATGTAATATTAAAAATTGTTATGAAATTCACAAATGTTCTAATATTAAAATCAGCCGTTCACTTTTACATTTTTTTGATTATGATGGAAATTTATATTTCTATATATACTAATGCATTATAACAAGTTAAAGTATACATTAACAACTGTTAATGTTTTTTTTTTTTTTTTAAATATGAATAAATATTATAATTGTATGTAAATAATATTAAAGCACTGATCAAAACAATCAATTAAAATTCAATTGAAATGCAATGTTAAATGTACAAATACAGAAATTACTAATAAAACATAAAACAAAGTTTAAAATGTATATATATGTTATGATATTTAATTTAATTAAACAGACGGACAACTGTTTGTAATATTAGAATTATTATAAAATTATTCTACTGTTGAAATCAGAGAAAGTTATACATATTTTGTTTTTGCAGGTTACTTTCATGTTATTTTCACTTTAAATTTAGTGAGGTTTAAGATTAAAACAAGTAACACAATCTGTTTTGTTAAAGATATTAAATTCTCTAGGTTTTGTTCTTAAATTAATCTTGTTTTATGGATGTTTAGATATTTTACTGGAAAACTGGATAAATATAATGATATTATTGTATACTGATTATTGTATTCCACATTTGTAAGTCTTAAGAAAATTAATAAATCAAGTGAGAATCAATAATATAATTTAATCAATTATCAGCATTTGAATAAATGTATTAAAAAGTCTGTTTTTTATATATTTAAAACCATTGTTGTTGTTAACCAAAAATATTTTTGCTAGCTAATATAAAGCTGAAATAAAATATAAACATCAGATACTTAATTAGAAAAATAGAAATGTTGCCATGGCAACTAACTGAAAAAACATAAGTTCAAGGTGAAGTACTAAAATGACTAAAACTAAAACTGTTATTTTTTATTTATTTTTTGCAAAAGCACATAAAGCTTAGTAAAATGTAAGTTAAAAAGAGAACTAAAAATATATAAAAGACAATTCAAAATCTTGACATTATAATACTATACAAATAATACTGATCAAAACAATCAATTAATAAATACATAGATAAATAAGCAAATTGAGGATGCATTTTAATAAAATACAAAACAATTCTGTATCATTACCGAACTTACATAAACGCTCTTTTTTATCTTAAGATATTAAATTCTATTATTTCAAAACATTTAATTTATTATATCAAGATATTAAATTCTTTGTTTTCTCTAAGGTTTGTTCTTAAATTTATTATATTAAGATTTTACATTCTATTATATCAAGATATTAAATTCAGTTATTTTCTAAGTTCTATAAGTTTAGTTCTCAAATTCATCTTGTTTTAAGGATGTTTAGATATTTTGACTGGGAAACAGGACAGATAAGCTGATTCGCTAGTGTGTCCAGGTGCCGTTCACCGATCTGGTGATCTGTGTGTGGTGAAGGCCCTTTAATATCTCAAAATAATAAATTCTATTATCTCAAGATATTAAATTATATTATCTCAAAATAAAAAAATCCTCTAAGTTCACGCTAAGGTTTGTTCTTAAATTTATTATCTCAAGAAAATAAATTCTATTATCTCAAGATATTTTTCTCTAAGGTTTGTTCTTAAAAGTATTATCTTAACATTTTAAATTCTATTATATTAAGATATTTTTCTCTAAGGTTTGTTCTTAAAAGTATTATCTTAACATTTTAAATTCTATCATCTCAAGATATTAAATTCTCTAAGGTTTGATATTAAATTTATTATCTTAAGATTTTAAATTCTATTATCTCAAGATATTAAATTCAGTTATTTTCTAAGTTCTGTAAGTTTTGTTTTCAAATTCATCTTGTTTTTTTGACTGGAAAACAGGGCAAATAACCCTATTCCCAATGATCCACTGATGCGTTAGAGATTTCCACTGGTGTGTTCAGGTGCCGTTCACTGATCTGGTGGACGCAGCGGAGTGTGTGGTGAAGGCCCTTTAATATCTCAATATTTTAAATTCTCTAAGTTTTCTCTAAGGTTTGTTCTTAAATTTATTATCTCAAGAAAATAAATTATATTATCTCAAGATATTAAATGTATTATCTTAAGATATTAACTTCTCTAAGTTTTCTCTAAAGTTAGTTCTTAAATGTATTATCTCAAGAAAATAAATTCTATTATCTCAAGATATTAAATTCTCTAAGTTTTCTCTAAGGTTTGTTCTTAAAATTATTATCTAAATATATTAAATTCTATTATCTCAAGATATTAAATTCTATTATATCAAGATATTAAATTCTCTAAGTTTTTTCTAAGGTTTGTTCTTAAATGTATTATCTCAAGAAAATAAATTATATTATCTCCTGATGTTAAATTCTCTAAGTTTTCTCTTAAGTTTGTTCTTAAATGTATTATCTCAAGAAAATAAATTCTATTATCTCAAGATATTAAATGTATCATCTCAAGATATTAAATTCTCTAAGTTTTCTCTAAAGTTTGTTCTTAAATGTATTATCTCAAGAAAATAAATTCTATTATCTCAAGATATTAAATTCTCTAAGTTTTCTCTTAAGTTTGTTCTTAAATGTATTATCTCAAGAAAATAAATTCTATTATCTCAAGATGTTAAATTCTCTAAGTTTTCTCTTAAGTTTGTTCTTAAATGTATTATCTCAAGAAAATAAATTCTATTATCTCAAGATATTAAATTCTCCAAGTTTTCTCTAAGGTTTGTTCTTAAAATTATTATCTAAATATATTAAATTTTATTATCTCAAGATATTAAATTATATTACATCAAGATATTAAATTCTCTAAGTTTTCTCTAAGGTTTGTTCTAAAATGTATTATCTCAAGAAAATAAATTCTGTTATTTCAAGATATTGAATTCTATTATCGCAAGATATTAAGATGTTAAATTCTCTAAGTTTTCTCTAAGGTTTGTTCTTAAAATTATCTTAAGATTTTAAATTCTATTATCTCAAGATATTAAATTCAGTTATTTTCTAAGTTCTGTAAGTTTTGTTTTCAAATTCATCTTGTTTTTTTGACTGGAAAACAGGGCAAAAACCCTATTCCCAATGATCCACTGATGCGTTAGAGATTTCCACTGGTGTGTTCAGGTGCCGTTCACTGATCTGGTGGACGCAGCGAAGTGTGTGGTGAAGGCCCTTTAATATCTCAATATTTTAAATTCTCTAAGTTTTCTCTAAGGTTTGTTCTTAAATTTATTATCTCAAGAAAATAAATTATATTATCTCAAGATATTAAATGTATTATCTCAAGATATTAACTTCTCTAAGTTTTCTCTAAAGTTTGTTCTTAAATGTATTATCTCAAGAAAATAAATTCTATTATCTCAAGATATTAAATTCTCTAAGTTTTCTCTAAGGTTTGTTCTTAAAATTATTATCTAAATATATTAAATTCTATTATCTCAAGATATTAAATTATATTATATCAAGATATTAAATTCTCTAAGTTTTTTCTAAGGTTTGTTCTTAAATGTATTATCTCAAGAAAATAAATTCTATTATCTCAAGGTGTTAAATTCTCTAAGTTTTCTCTTAAGTTTTTTCTTAAATGTATTATCTCAAGAAAATAAATTCTATTATCTCAAGATATTAAATTCTCCAAGTTTTCTCTAAGGTTTGTTCTTAAAATTATTATCTAAATGTATTAAATTTTATTATCTCAAGATATTAAATTATATTACATCAAGATATTAAATTCTCTAAGTTTCTCTAAGGTTTGTTCTTAAATGTATTATCTCAAGAAAATAAATTCTGTTATTCCAAGATATTGAATTCTATTATCTCAAGATATTAAGATGTTAAATTCTCTAAGGTTTTCTCTAAGGTTTGTTCTTAAAATTATCTAAATATATTAAATTCTATTATCTCAAGATATTAAACACGTGCATTTAGTACTCAAATATAGTAGTCCTTTATCCTAATTTTAAACTGTCATTGTCGGTAAATAGTCAAATTTTAGCTGATTATGCGATTTATACCAGGAAAAAGGTGCAAAAACTTTTTGAGGCACTTTCACCGACCCAACTTTACTCTAAGTTTTTTTTGTTAAACACTCTATATGCTGTTTAAAAGACAAATATTCTTCTAAAAAGGAAACCAAGATATTTATAGACTGATACTCGTTCAATTACTTCAATTACTCTCATCTAGTGTAACAATTTGACAAGCATCTTCTGTTTTCCTTGATTTAAAAAAGCACATCATTTTAGTTTTATCTGAGTTTACTACAAGTCTCAATTTATGAAGATTCTTCTGGATAACTTTAAAAGCAGATTGCAGATCTTCTATGGCACTTGTCAAGGATTGGGCAGAACAATACATAACAGTATCATCCGCATAAAAATTGAAGAGTTCAGATGCAAAAGCCACTAAGTGTCATCTGAAATTTTCTTCTAGAATGATCATTTTTATAAAACTTATATATTTAAGTTAAGTAATTTCACTTAAATGACAATTAATATGCAATTTGCATTGCCATTTAAGTGAAATTATTGAACTTAAATATACAAGCTTGATTAAAATTATCATTCTTTACAATCAATAGCACTTATAAAATCATTTAACACTTTCATAGTGGCAGTGCTGTGTTTTTTACGAAAACCCGACAGCAAATCATTAAATAGTCTTTCAACTGGTCCCTATAAGCCCTTCTAAAACCTTGGCTAAAGCAGATTGCTTAGATATTGGCCTATGATTATTTGGATTTGATCGGTCACCACCCTTTAATAAAGGAGTGACATATGCTGACTTCAGTACACTCGGTATTACTCCAGTTTCAATAGTCAGGTTGAAAATGTGTGTCAAAGGTTCTGCAATATGTTCAGCAGCAATATTTACAAAAGTATGGATCCAACCCATCCGGACCAGCGGATTTCTTAGCATTTAACTTTATAAGAGCATCATATACCTCCTGCATTGCAAGAGGAACAAGATCAAAATCAATAGGTACATTTTCCCTTGACAAAGAGTCGTCCTCTTGTCTCCTCTGTTGTTGTGTTTCAGGCTCAAACAACCCAGAAGATATAAAGTGCTGGTATCTAGCATACTTTCCCTGTCTGTAATCATTTTATCATTCAGCAGAAGACAGTGATTTTATAACTTTCCAAAATGTAGAGGGATTAGCTGATCACATATTTAATTTACATAAAAATCTGATTTTGCGTTACGTATTTGAGAGACACATTTGTTTCTCAGGTTCCTAAAATGTTGCCAGTCTGAGCTATTTTTGCATTACTTTGCCACCGACCAAGCAAGATCACTCATGAATTAGATCAGACAATTTCTCTGAAAACCACGGATTATCACGGCCTTTCATCTTATATTTCCTAGAAGGAGCATGCTTGTTTATAATGTACAGAAATAGTGATTTAAAATATTGCAGATTCACTCTGGTCCAGTCTCAAAGATTAAGATCGATAAAAAAATCTTGTTCACAGAACGACTTCAGATTTCTCTTAATTATAATACGTGGTTTACATTTCGATATCCTGGTATCTCTCACACCTGCAATAACGCAGTGATCACTCATATCATTTGCAAAAACAGCAGTAGCTTTGTAATTCTGCGGCACATTTGTTAAAAACAAATCAAGGAGCGTAGACTTTTCAGGGTGTTTCGGATTTGGCCTAGTATGCGAGTCTATAATTTAGATCACAAGTCACAAAAACATTTAATTTGATCAGATGCAGGAGTTAGCCAGTCCCGATTTAAGTCACCCATTAAAGCCACTTCGGTATATATTATATAGATGATAAACAATCAGACAATGAGGCGCAGAAGGAGGTCTATAGCATCCCGCAACTGTCAGAACATAATTCTGCGATAATTCAATTTACAACACTAGCAATTCAAATGGTCTAGGCACAGACTTGGATAATTGTACTATTTTTTCATAGATCGCCACTCCTCCACCTTTAGCACGATGATCAGTACAAAATAAATGATACCCTCAATATAAATATCACTATCAGGAGTGGATCTACCCAGCCAAGTCTCAGATAACACCATAATATCAACATGTGTCGATTTGGCCCAAATTCTGACCATATCAATGTTTGGTAATAGACTTCTCACATTTATGTGCACGAAACCAATACCTGACCTCTTTAAAACATCTGCAGGAGTTTGCAGCGAGATCATCTCGCTCACAGGACCTGGGTTAGGTCGCACATTTCCTGACATCAGCAACATAAGTGTGATAATACATTTCGACTCGCGTGTATCAAGACTTTTAGAGTCCCCGCTCATTGTGATTTTGGGCCTCAAGAGTTTTTTGATTGAATAAAACAACTTTACAACCTCCACTAGCTATTCTTTTCTTCAACTCCTCAGCATCCATCTGGACGACTGCACGCAGATCGCGCGCGGTTATGAGGTATTTTTAAAACTGAAAGTAGCCTAGGTAACGTTATAGATCCTGGGAAGGCGTGGCACGTGGGCACAAATAAACTGATGTAGATTTTAAATTATTTTATCAACTTGAAATACAGGCATATTTCTGTAGATGTGTTCCTAAAAATATGCATATATTTTTAAGTTTGCACGTGATTGTTTTAAACCCGTGTTTAGACCCGTGTTCGACCCGACCCGACCCGACCCGTATCCGACACAGTTGGGTATTTTTCACCTGTTTGAGCAAAATTTGCGGGTCAGAACCCGTGCAGGACTCTAATTGTGATTCCCGATGGTGTGTTCAGGTGCCGTTCACGGATCTGGTGGACGCAGCGAAGTGTGTGGTGAAGGCCCTGTTCATCAGAGAGAAGTACATCGCTCTGTCTCTGCAGAACTTCTGTAAGACCACCACTCGATCCCTGCAGGAGCTCAACCAGAGGCCGCTGGACCTCAGCGTCTTCGAGGACCTGCGCGGGAGCCCCGTCGACTCAGGTGTGAGACACACACACACACACACACACACGCACGCATGTCCACAACATAGAATAGAATATAAAACTTAATTGTCATTGCATTTAAATACAATGAAATTGTGAATGCCCTTCCAACTATGTACCATACCATACACAATTATTATTATGTGTGTTAATTCTCTTAATCCAGTTACCACCACTCAACCCAGCGCTGACGTGTGTGTGTGTGTGTGTGTGTGTGTGTGTGTGTGTGTGTGTCTCTCTCAGACATGCGCGTTCACATGCCGGTGTCAGAAACACACCCGTACGACGGGCGACACCTGAAGAACCTGCCGCCGGACGCCGGATACACCTGTGCGATGGTGGACGGGGTCATTCACGTCTACACCGCGCAAAACCCCACGGACAAGTGAGTTTCGGGGCAGAACCACTGAAAACTTCTTCTAAAAGGGGCTTTCGGGGGGTAAAAATTATGTATTACATTATAAAAACATATTTTGCACATTTTTACATATTTTAATTTTAGCTGCTATTAATTAGAGTGTTTTAATCGACTGATAGCACTAATTTATGTGAATAAATATTGTAGTTTTACTTTAAAAGTAAATAATAGTAAATTAATTAAAAAAAGTAAATAATAAAAGAGAATAAACAATGAGGTGCATTCTGGGATCTCTAGTCAGGGTGCAGAATTTCAATTCAAATGTTCAGTTAAAGTAGAATCTGTGTTATTATCGTTAACTAAAACTATTAAAAAAACGTTAATTTAAAAGAAATATATATAAAAACGTAGTTATTTAAGTTAGAATCAGATCTTGTCAGTGTTATTATTGCCAAATTAAACTTAATTTAGCTGAAAATTTCTCATTTTCATTTAGTTTATGTTGAAGAACTAAAATTACTAGAGCTAAAACTATGAACAATATAAAAAAAGGAAAATACAATATTAAATTGGGATAATATTAGAAATGACTAAAGAAATAATGCTGTCAACACAATAATGCTGTGTTTTTGAAGAAATAATCTTCAAACGATGTAAATCAGTATATTTTAAGTTCAGTGTTTAGTATGTAAATTGATCCGTCAGTGTTTCGGCATGTGTGTGTGTGTGTGTGTGTGTGTGTGTGTGTGTGTGCAGGAGCACAGAACTGGACCTGCCGTATCCAGACCTGCAGGAATACATCGCCGATATGAACGTCATGATGGCGCTCATCATCAACGGCCCCGTGTGAGTGACGGATTACCCAGCATGCACTGGGCTCGCTGTATGTGCGTGCATCTGACGTGTCGTGTTCCCACAGGAAGTCGTTCTGTTACCGGCGGTTACAGTATCTGAGCTCCAAGTTTCAGATGCACGTTCTCCTGAACGAGATGAAGGAGCTCGCCTCGCAGAAGCAAGTGCCACACCGAGACTTCTACAACATTCGCAAGGTCACACACTTCACCAGTCGTCCAATCAGCGGACACATCCGGAGTTCAAGGGCCAATCAGAACACAGAACAACTTTAAATTAGTAGAACAAAAAAAAAAAGTGGAAATATCAATTAATAAATCATTAAATCAACTGAGAAATAGATTATAAACATGTGGATGAATAGATTTTAGAATCGGCATCTTTAATCATCAAAAGCTAATTAAAATAAGAAAATACAATATTAATGGAGAATGTTAGATTTAAATATCCAAGGTACTAAAATTATGAATAAAATACTAATTAAATGACTAATATTATAATTAAATATCAAAATAAAATGTTTAAATAAATATTTTAACTAATAATAAATTAAATTATTATACATATAATTTAATTATATATAAAAAATAACTACAATAATGTGCAATATTAAAATATATAGAATATTAAATTAAAGATAATTTAATAAATCAACATTTTGAAAGGAATAATATATAAATAACTATATACAGTATATGTTATTTTTCAATTGTATTTAAATGCATTTAAATATTTTATATTCATTAATTTAATATTATGTATATTGCATAAATATTACGGATAATAATTTTATGTATTATGTATGATATCTAATATTTTCTGAAATAATTAACTATATTAATGTAACATTTTTGAATATTAAAATATATAGAATATTGAATGTAATGATAATTATCATCAAATTTAATTAGGAATTTAAAAAATCTAAATTCATAAATAAGACATATTTAAATTGTATTTTTAAAAGAAAATATTAGATATTATATAAAATATATTTATCTTAGAAAATTATAATATCAAATAATGCACACTATTAGAATATTAAAATATATATATTATTAGAATATGAGATAATTAATACATATTAAGTTACTAATAAAGGAATAATAATAAGAATGAAAATAGTTTTACTGTATAATAAATTTAAATTCTATAATATAATTCTAAATATATTATTAAAGAAAGAATATATTAAAAAAATCTAATATTATATATATATATATTTTTTTTGTTTGTTTTGTTTTGTTTTGTTTAAGCCAGTTCAATTCCAAATACAACTTATGATTTAAAGGAAGACATTCTTAAATTCAGAGTTTTGGCTGAGAAAAGCAATGCAGAAAGGTATTTGTAAAAGCGTTTGCGCTCCCTAGTTCCAGAAGAAACAGTTGTTGACGTGACTCTTGCGTCCGTCAGGTGGACACACACATCCACGCCTCGTCCTGCATGAACCAGAAGCATCTCCTGCGCTTCATCAAGCGAGCGATGAAGAAATACCCGGACGAGATCGTGCGAGTGGAGGACGGCCGAGGACAGACGCTGATGGAGGTGTTCGAGAACATGAACCTGACGGCGTACGACCTCAGCGTCGACACACTCGACATGCACGCGGTAAGACCTCCAGCGCTGGGTGTGTGTGTGTGACACCTAGTTAAAACATTAATACATTTATAGCTAACTGTGATTTTGT